>NC_065575.1:30905000-31528333 GCF_937616625.2 Mercurialis annua
CAGTAGTTCCTAGGTTTACTTACTGACAGAGTATTCAAAGTCGAAAGACATTCAGACACAACTAGCAGTGGTAACTAGACCAACTGCTCTCAAACAAATACTGAAACAAACTTGCAGTGGTAACTGGACCAACTGCTCTGATACCAACATTGTCAC
This sequence comes from Mercurialis annua, assembly GCF_937616625.2. Taxonomy (NCBI): domain Eukaryota; kingdom Viridiplantae; phylum Streptophyta; class Magnoliopsida; order Malpighiales; family Euphorbiaceae; genus Mercurialis; species Mercurialis annua. Next base: position 30,905,157 of record NC_065575.1, read on the forward strand.
GACCCAAAATATTGAGCCGCAACCGGCGCTAGGGAACGGGAGTGGTAGCTCCGGAACCCGTAGCAAGCCGCAAACCACAATTAATTTTTCGCAAATAATAAACAAATAACAACAAACAACGGAAGCAAATACTCATATATAACATATAACCAAATATATACACTAACTGTTCAAAAACCTCGCGGGCTCTAGTTACCGTACCCTGTACGAACTGGCCTCGCGGTACTATATCCATCAGTTAGTGTATCCAACATATCACTGGCATCTGGTGCCGTGAATGAAACATAAAACACGTAGCCTATCAAAACATATAAACAAGACAACAAGTATTATGTACAATCAAAATGTACTGCTGTCTAGACTACGACTCTGTTACACGGGACCACTACTGCAGCATTCACAGAAGTCAGAAACTATACATACACAGCTGACTTCTGGACTTCAAAAATGGCCTCTAGCTAGGTCCACATACTAAGTACCTGAAAGACATCAAAGGTGAGGGGTCCGTATTTGGGAAAATACTGAGTGAGTTTGCATTTACTAACGGTATTATTATAAAAAAATAGCATCGCATCTCAATAAAACAATAATATAAAACATATAAACAGGTATTTGATCCGTACGAAACTAATATCCTAGCATGCGACTCATCTCTCGAATAATCATATATCATTCAATTCAATCCTGAATATCAATTGCGAGTCCAACTCGCTGGTGGCCAAGCCACTAGATACGGGGACTCCAGACTACACCGTAGCCGAGTACTCACTCGTATCAAAAACCCAATCGTAAATTTCATAATCATCATCAGCTCCCAGCTGTGTCAAGTCATTTCTCAAATGCAAACATACTAGACTGACTCGATACTGGTGATCACACAGCCTATTGACACCCAATAGGTAGCTAGTTTCTTCGGATCGCATACTAGTTCTCGTATATAAACTTAATAGAAACATATAACAATTCAACCAAATTATATAACATGCGATGCGTATAAATAGTATATATATCTATATAAAATATCTTTAATAATAATACACAAAAGTAAATACAACTCATAGTGACCGCAATCCAATCAATAATGTGGTCGATGAAATGATATGCCCTCGCTATCCCATGTCTACTGACCTCTCTGCTCTGACACGTCTGATAAATCGTTTAATAGTCAGACGTGAAACTAGTAATTTTACTCACATAATACTTCTAAGTTTTAGGGTTTAATTTCATTTTAAACTTATTTACGTATTTGATAACTTTAATCGTATAGTCGACTTCGCGAATACCATTTCTCATAATTGAGAATCGCTTAACGTCCTTGACGTTTTCCATTACTATTAGTTATCTAAAACGTCGATCTAATCTCAAGATTAATGATTCTCAAAGTCCGAAATCCATCCTTTAGAGTCAAATTACTCAAAACGTTGAATTTCTACATCAAATATTCATCATATACACATGGATACAAGTCGGGGTGCACGGGCGTGCATTTTGGTGGGTACACGTTCGTGTAATCAAGTACACGTTCGTGCACCTCACTGGTGCACGTTCGTGTACTCTCAGTACACGTTCGTGCACCATGAAAAGTGCACGTTCGTGTACTTTAGGTACACGATCGTGTACCTTGCTAGGTGCACGTTCGTGTACTTCCAGTACACGTTCGTGCACCTGTGGTGCACGGTCGTGCACCACGTGCACAGCTCCCCGGAAGTCGATTTCCGGGGTTTTATCACCATTCCGACGTGCTTCACACACCCATACTCAATACCCATCTCTCGGTTTCTTCAAAAACACCATAATAACTTCAAAAACTTCAAAATCAACCTTTATACTCTAATCCATTACAAACAGCTAACATATTCAAATTTAACACCAATTCTCGAGATTTTTACCTCAAAACAAAGCTTGGGATTGATAGAGGACGAGATTCCGGAGAGATGGCCGCAAAAATCACTCGAATCGGACATCGAACGGAGAAACGGCGGCGGAACGATCATAATCGGCGTTATATCTCTCAATTTCTCTCGATTCTTCATTTCCTTCTTCTGATTCATGTTTCTCTCTATATATATTTTGGCAAATATACCACTTTGGTGCTTGTTCTTTTTATTCATTATCATTTATCCTTTAAACTTTTCTTTTGTACGATTTAGTCCATAACTAAATCAATAAACTCTTAAATTATAACTTATACGTATTATTTATATCCAATAAATAATACGAAGCTCGATATTAATACTTTCCAGTCAAAATCCAAAATTTCCATTTTCGACACAAAGTGGCTAAATTACCACTTTGGTCCCTGTATTTTATTTTGGACCTTTCTTGACATTTTTCCTTTTAATTCCAATTCTAACTTTAGAATTGAAATTTAGCCTTAATTTTCTCACAGTTAATTTCTCAAAACCGACCTACTTGAAACTTATTCACTTTATCTTTTCAGAAATTCTTCTGATATCACCACTCTGGCGAATCAAAACTGGACACGTGGTTCAATTAGCTAATTAAATATTTTGGGGTATTACATTAACGTGGTGTATTTACGCTCTCTGTGTCACAGGTTTTTATAGTGAAAGAATTACAAAAATGAGAAAGAAAGGAAAAGAAAAATCAAAGGAAAGAGATCTTGAATATATAGGACCACCTGGAACTGCTGGATGGGGTTTAATGGATGAGAGCGATAGTGACGAAGTAGAGGAAGGTATGTAGGACCACATAGTACTTTGGTTTCTGTAAATGTTTGTTATTCTATGCTTTGATTTGTTTATTGCTTTTGGACATAGGACTACAAGTTGCTTTATGTTTGTTTACTGCTGTAGGACCACTAGTTGGTTTGATTTGTTTAATCTTTGTACGAGTTGTTTATTGTTTTCACGTTTCTGTTGGTTGGCATTTACTATTCTTTTTGTGTTGCTTGATGGTTGTTGGTGTGTTTAAATATTTGTCTGTTTGCAGTGTCACCAGGTTTAGAATTTTTTCAAATCAACCTTCACATTAATGGGGAATTGGGGGAATGGGGTTACCATGATGGGGAAGTGTTCACCGGCATTTATTCTGTGTCTGGTATGACTATGATGAAATTAGATAAATGGGTGAAAAGAGAAAAAGTTAAGGGCTTAGTTGATTATTATTGGAAAGAAAAAGACAAGGAATTTCATGATTGGATTAGACCGATAACACGAAGACGATGTTATGGAAATGGCAAGTGCTGGGAAGAGGGATGGAGAAGTGGATGTCTATGTTAGGAAACTGACAATTAAAGACATTGAGTCTTTAGTCCCTCCGCCCCCGTCGCCCCCACATGTTGTAATTGAGGAGATACCAAACCCCAAAGATTTAGCTTATGTGTATCCCACTCCCGTGAAAAAAGTAAGGAGTAAACCATTGGCTACCAAGGCTGGTGGGAGTAATCCATTGGCTACCAAGGCTGTTGGTGAAGGTCCTTCAGAAAGTGGGGGGTCATGGTTGATTCCATATGTAAGTGAAGGGGCTTCTATGATCCAGGGAGATACGGAGGCTCAGGGGAATGAAGGGGCAGATTATTTGGGACAAACTGATACTGGGAATGATGAGGTTGCTGGTGAGGGGGCAAATGAAGAGGTAAGCGTTCAGATGCCTGATGAAGATTGCCATGATAAGGGGGATGGGGCTGCTGAAGATTGCCAACTGAATGGGGCTGAGGCTGGGGCTATGGCTGGGATTGAGGCTGGGGCTATGGCTAGGACTGAGGCTGGGGCTATGGCTGGGACTGAGGCTGGGGCTGGGGCTGCTGAAGATTGGCAAGTGAATGGGGCTGAGGCTGGGGCTGGTGAATATGTCCAACCGAATGTACCCCACGAGGAATATCATGGCCAACAGCATGGGCCACAAGAGGAAGAAGTTCAAATTCAGGGGCTGCATGAGGAAGCTCAGGATTTGGGGGCTGACGATGGGCCGCACATGGATGAGGGAGAGGGGCTGCATTATAAGGGTCCTACTCAACAAACTCAAGATGTGGACTTCGACAATTTCTTCCAGACCCAACATCAGCCCCCTTTTGAGGGTTTATTTGAGGACCAGAACAGGGAACTGCCGCAAAGGCAAAGTGAAGACCAGCCACCGATGCCCACTGAAGAAGAGCTTCATCATTCACATGAATGGGTTGAAGATTGGGATGATGATCTAGATGAGTGCATTGTAGATCCTGATTATGACATCTTGGATGGTGATGAAGATTTGACTACCGAGTTGAGGTCAAACGGTCAGTTGCCTGAAGAGAATGAACAGAATGAAGAGAACGAAGAGAATGAACAGGATGAACAGACTGAAGAGAATGTTGGTGCTTCGCAGAATAGGGCTGGTGGGAGACCCAAAGGTAAAGCCCAATTTGAGTCTGGTGGTGTTGACAGAACAATTCACCAGGACACTGTGGGTGGTGATTCAGAGTACATAGAGTCTGATGGTAATAGATCTATTTCAGATTCAGAAGAAGAGGGGGGAGGATTTTAATGTGTTTGATGAAGACCACGACCATGAGTGTCCAACTTTCTCTATTGGGATGTTGTTCACTAACAGGGAGCAGTTTAAGAAGGCCTGCCGTGAGTGGGGGATACACCACAGGTACCAACTGCACTTCCCTGTAAATGAGATAACAAGAGTGAGGGAAAAGTGCTACTCAAAGACCAAATGTACGTTCTACGTGTTTGCCTCAAAGCTGCACCTCAAAGATCCCAATGACAACACATTCCGAGTGAAGACCCTTGATCTGCGCCATTCATGTCCTAAAGTGAGCAAAAACTTCCACCTGACTAGTGCATTCCTCGCCGACAAGTACTTAGAAGAATTTAGAAAAGATCTTGAATATAAGTCTGAAGTGTTTGTGAAGAAGATTCAGACGGACCTAAAACAATCAATAAGCATTCAGCAAGCAAGAAGAGCAAGAAGGGCAGCATTGGACAAATTGGAGGGTGATGAAGACCGGCAATATGAGAAGCTGTATGATTACAAGAGGGAGGTTTTGAGAACCAACCCAGGCAGCACGGTGGAGTTTAAAGAAGCAAGGGGGAAGTTCCAGGGAATGTATGTATGCTTTGATGGGTTGAAGCAGGCCTTCGTGAATGGGATGAGACAGATTGTCTGTCTGGATGGGTGTTGGTTGAAGGGTAAATACGGGGGTCAACTTCTTTCTGCAACAGGGATTAATCCAAACGACTGTATGTACCCCTTAGCATATGCCTGGGTTAAAACGGAGAACACAGACACCTGGATGTAGTTTATTGGGCTACTTCAAGCTGATCTGCACCTTACAAATGCCACTGTTTTCATGTCCGATAAACAAAAGGTACATTCCATGGTTGAATTATCTTAGTTGATTTTAGTGATCTTGATTAATGTGTTGTATTAGATTTTTTACATTAAGATCAGGGTTGTTTGGTGAATAATGTACAAACTATAGGGTGTGTTATTGATTGCATGGGTGATTATATTTCGTGCGTTTGTGCAGGGTTTGTTGAATGCTGTGAAGGAGCTGTTCTCATATTCAGAGCATCGATTTTGCTGGAGGCATTTGTGGGCCAATTTCAGGAGCACGTTTCACATGCAACACATGAAGCCCTTCATCTGGAACATTGGAACAGCAACATATAAAGCAGCCATAGATAGAGCAATGAAAGCTCTGGAAGACAAACATGACGCTGGCTACCAATAGATCAAAGAGAGGGACAGGAAACACTGGTGTAGAGCGCTGTTCAAAGAGGAAGTCAAATGTGATATCCTCCTAAACAACCTGGCTGAAGCATTCAACAAGTACATACTTGCTGCAAGAGAGAAGCCAGTGTTGACAATGTTCGAAATGATAAGGACTCAGCTTATGAAGAGGATTAATGACAAGCAGAAGTTTGGGGGAAATATGGAGGGTGTGCTGTGTCCAAAGATCAGAAAGAAGTTGGCCAAAATCATTGATTATGGTTGGAAGTTCACCGCAGATCCTGGTGGTAGCCCTCAGTGGCAGGTAGAGGGCCCAGGGGGGCAGTTCGTGGTTGATTTGGCTAACAGAACATGCACATGTCGAAGGTGGCAGCTTAGTGGAATCCCATGTTCGCACGCTACACCATGCATATATGGAAATAATCAACGACCTGAAGAGTTTGTGGATGATTGCTACAGTGTAGCTACGTATCAGAAGGTATACAGCTATGTAATCAACCCTATGAATGGGCCAGACATGTGGGAAACAGACCCTGAGCCATTCAACATCATACTCCCACCATCCCCAGTACATAAGAAGAAGAGGGGCAGAATACCAACGGCTAGGAAAAAAGAGGCGGAGGAACTAGAGAAACAAAGGGTTGAAAAAGCCAAGGAAGCCGCTGCATGTAGGGAAAAGTTGCCAAGGAAAGGAAATATGAGAATGACTTGCAGTTTATGTGGCCAATTTGGACACAATAAGAGGGGTTGCCTAAAGAGAAGTGGGGGTCAGTCAACTCATGAGGTTGGTGGTCCGTCAGCTGAAAGAGTGCCTGGTGGTCAGTCTGCTGAAAGAGAGCCTGGTGGTCAGTCTGCTGAACGAGAACCTGTGCTTCATGACTCTCCAGTCACCCTCCGCTGGATGATGGATGTTAGTGAATGTGTGGTTTTGTTGTTTTCAGTTTTTTGGTTTATTATTCCATTAAAATTTTTTTTTGGTCTGTGTCTTTCCATGGCAGGGTACAAGTCAAGTTGTTCATAGGTCACCGAGTAGACGTGACACCTTTCCATTTTTGGATCAAGCAGTTCAGGCGGAACCTCCGGTTGCTGACCAAGGCCAACCAGACCAGAACAACTTGAACCACCCAGGTGATGCAGAAGAGCATGCCTTCAACAGCCAACGGAGCAGTGTTGAAGATGGAGCTCCGTCCCAACCTATCCCAACGCAAGCTGAAAAAGGAAAAGGGAAGCGAAGAGCTAAAGATGTTCCCTCTAGATACATGAACATCATGAGGAAGAGACCCAAAAACACGTAGTGCTGAAACATGGTTTAGTGGTAGTTATTTTGTTAATTATTTTTGTGGTGCACATAGGCAGTATTTTGTTAGGGTGTGCAGGTAGGTTGCCCATTGTGATTAGAATTTTAATGGATGGATGTATTGGAATGGATGTGTTTGAATTGATTAATGGATGTATTAAACAGTTTGTGTATTAAACAATTTATAACAGTTTATGTTTGTCTGTTGTTTTTTAGCAACCATAAGGTCAACTTTTTATATCATCACCTAAGGTCCTTATCCTTTGTTTTAAAGATCAGCCACGGTCCTCAGTCTTTTATTTCAAGAACAGACATGGTATTTCAACTTTTAAGCAAATATCACTTAAGGTACTTAACCTTCATAATTAAAACACTAAAGGTTCGTTGTTAATTTAAAAAGGGACATCTGTCACACCTGACAACAAAAAGCAAATCTGAACCCTGCATAAATGAAGGTGCAACACATTATTCAACTGAACACTCAACCCCTTTCTGAAAACCCTCGTCTCATTCTCTTTTTTCTTACCAGCCTTCCCATAGATCTCCAGTTGCAAGACACAACGACAATGGAAGGAGAAGCTAAACAAGTTGTGTGCGACTGTGGAATTCCATGCCGTATGCAGATTTCCTCTACCGAACAAAATCCAGGACAGAGATTTTACGGCTGTTCGAAGAGAAATGTAAGTATTTTAGATTTTACGGCTGTTCGAAGAGAAATGTAAGTATTTTATTTAAACTTAATCTTCCTTTGTTGCCATTTAATTGTCGTTTGACCTACACTACACAGAATCAATGCGATTTTTTTGCCTGGGTGGATAACGACATGGCCTATCAGATGACGATGGTCAGGAAGTTCAAAAGTGAGCTTAATGGCATGACTGAAGAACGCAATGCCGCTCTACTGGAACTAGTTCATGCCCATACTCAGGTGGCAGCTAAAACTGACGAACTAGAGCAACTTAATGAGGCCTTCGAGGGATTGAAGGAGTCCCATGAGATGTACCACGAAGAAAATGTGCTTATGATGCAGGATAGTGGTCTGCAACTTATGGAGATAGAGACTCTGAAGGAACACGTCAAGCTGATGGAAGTCAAGTGCTCAGACATGGGGAGGAAAAACAAGATCATGAAGCTAGGTTTTTTTGTGGCTTTTGCATTTGCCGATTGCAGTTTAGCCGTTGCTTGTTTCAAGAAAAATTGATGCATTTTCTGTTAAGTGACAATGGCTTGTGTTTGTGCAGTGTTGTTAGTAAATTGCGTTCCAATAATTTTTTGTATTATCTTAAACTCATTTAATTTGCTTGTTGGGAAAACTTTGTGTGATTCAAAAATTTAAATTACAGTACTGTCGTTGATTATAAAATATAAGTGCAGGTGCTGTCTTTCATAATTAAATATAAGTTCAGGTGTTGTCTTTCATAATTGGTCGAAATTTCAAGGGCTATATTAGACTTCACAGAGAAATAAACCGCCAAAAATGAAAACTTAATGGCAAAGATTAGAAATGGGTTTTCCAAGAAACCCTTTCATTACACCCGTTCCATCAGTTGTATTGTTCCAATGCAGCCTCTTCGTTAACTATAACCACTAATTAATTACATCCACAAAGGGCATCTAAAGAAATTGAAGAGTCATGATGGTAACTTATGTAAATAGGGAACCACAGCAACTGATTCAAGCATTTCAGAGTACACAAATTGTTCTTATTCTCAAAATAACCAGAAGATGTCTGATAATATTGTTGTGTGTTCACTTAATATGGAACTCATGGATTGCCCAATATGCTGTGAACCCTTTACAACTCCAATTATTCAGTTTTGTACCCATTTATTTCTCTTTACCATTTACTGTTATTTATTTCTGTAATTGTATTGTTTAGTAATTGTATTTTTTCTGTAATTATATTTAGTGTGAAAATGGGCATGCAACATGCAACGCATGCTCGGAGAAGACTCAAAAGTGCCATTCTTGCATCCTGCCTATCAGAAGAATGAGGAACCGGATTCTGGAAGATGTTGCTGACTCTTTGAGAGTTTGTTGCTCGTTCAAGAATTATGGATGCCCAGCAACTGTTAGGTACCCCGATAAGATCAACCACGAAAAGTTCTGTTCTTTTATAGAGTGCTTATGCCCCATTGAAATTTGCAATGTCAAGGGAACCTCTGAAATGATTTATGCTCACTGTAAAGTGATGCATAAAGATTTTGTGAAGCCGTTTGTTTTTTGTCGTAAATTCCCTGTTTCTGTCCGGCTGAATGATAATTTCTTTATTCTCCAAGAGGAAAACACAGACATTGTGTTTGTTCTGAACAACACAACGTGTTCTTATGGGAATATTCTTACAATGTGTTGTCTTGGACCGTTAGCAGCTGGATGCTGCCCCTATGAAATTGAAGTGAACGCCAACTCAAGTCACAAGTTTCACAGTGCTACCCAGAACATTCAAGGCACCGGCAATTACTATCGTTCTTTTTCAGGGTTCCTTCTTGATAGTGACCACAAATTTTTTGCTGACGGTATGATCAAGATGGAGTTTTGTGTTTATCGTGCACCGGAGCTTGCTTAAGAGGATGACTTGTTTATGTAGTCTTGTTTATGTATTTTTTGGTTAATTTTGGCGAAGATGGATATTTTTGTTCTTGTTCAGGGTTCGTGGATGTTAATGTAATTTTTTTCTAAACGTTCTGAAATGTTTGAATATTTAATGAAGTGAATTATTAATCTTACTTTTATGCTTGTTTATATGTCTTTATGAATTATATTTTACATGTTCTGTAAGTAATGTATGTTCTATATGTTTTATGTACATTTTTTTGTCCAGAGTAACAATTAGCAGGGTCCACTGCTCAATCCATTTTAAAAAGTCAGGGACCTTATGTGAACAAAACTATAAGAATGAAAGACAATGGTCATGCATGAACCATACATATTTCATTTTTCTAAAAATAAATTTATAAAATTTCCAACATATAAGTGTCTTTGAATAAAATAACAACATATCAAGAAATAATAAACAATGCTAAATTATGAAATAGGACATATAAAAAACATATAATTGTTTTAAAATAAAATAACAACATATCCGGAAATACAAAACAACGCTACATTTATTTGTTCTTCCGTTTTTATTTGTTCTTCTGTTTTTTGTTGCACCCTTCTTCTGGACCTTCAGCCACATCAGATGGGCCTTCAGCAGCAGCAATCTCCACTTCCAAGGCTTCTACTTGGCCCTCATCTTCAGTGCCATACCACTCTAGCAACAATATTTCATCACCTGGACCTTCTTCAACTCCCGCAGCATCTTCAACTGCCTCCACTGGACCATCTTCAACTGGCTCAAATGGACCATCTTCTTCAATTTCTTTCAATTCTAACTTGGGTCCACTCTCAGGCACCAAATTATGCACATCATCAGAGGTTAAATATCTAACGTAGACATCAACCACACCTTCTTTTAGTCCAGCCCTTGCCATCTCCTCAACATCTCTATCATGTTCAAGAGGTTTTATCCCTCGATGATAGTCGAACTCTGGCTGCCTCCAATAATACATAACCAACCCCTTCACTCCAATTTTTTTGGCCCACAAATCAAGCCTATTCAGTGACAGTTGGGAAATGTCAAAACATCTTGCACACACCTCGCCCCACAAATAACCACCTTCTCCAAATTCTCCATCGTAGTGCAGAACAATTTCCAGGATCTCAGAATCCACTTCCACGGTACGGGCTGTTCAAACAAACAATGTAGAGACATTCACAGACATTATGCAAAACAAATCAACAAATTTTACAACCAACTTGAGAATAACTCCTCCAAAAAAACATATCCATAAACCTAAAAATTTACAATAAACCTAAAATCACAATTTCAAGTATCCAAAAACACATACCCAAAAACCAACAAAATTACCATAAACACTAAAATTAAAATTCGAACCTGGCCGTTTCTTCCCTTTCGTCTCATCACTGCCGAAGAAGATCTTTTCTTTTCCCATTATCTTCTTAGCCTGTTTTACCATATAAAGATATCAATACCAAAAATGTGTCCACATGACAGTAACTCTATAAAAATTAATCAACCATTTTTTTTCATACCCGGATTTGTTCTTCCTCGAAATGCAACGCAGGTGAACTACAGAACGAGAGAAAATGAAGAGCAACCAAATGACGATGACAAACGTCTAGGTCAGAGGAGATGGAAATTAGAAAAAGACTGATTTCAAAAACAAATATAATGAAGAAGAAAGAGTATGTCAGAAGGTGAAAAAAGAGAGAGAGAAAATTAACTCAGTCGGTTAAAAAAATTTGATTTTAAAATTTGAAAAGTCAACCGACATGTCGGAGGGAGGAACTGTTGCTTCTGACAGAGGACAGGTCACGTGGGTCGACAGGTGGCGAGAAAAACGCATGCAAACGATTAAATCGTTGGCGGCGCCGCGATTCTGTGTTTTTTTTTTCAGAAGGGCCGTGAATGGAGCCGCCATAAAGATCAGGGGGTTTAGTGAAACTTTTAAAAGGTGAGGGGGTTTAGGGAAGCTTAGTGCAAAGGTCGAGGACCGTCCATGATTATTAGCCGTTAAAATGTAATCCATTGTTTCACGCTATTGCTTAAGATATGTTTGTAAATTGCACAAATCAAAGCTAATTTCTAAAGACAACAACATGCAACCAATAAAATATACATAGGCCTCGCTTCGTTCGTATAATAGCAATTTTCGAAAAATTAGCTTTCCGGAAAGTATAATTTCTGAAAAGTTAACTTTTCAAAAAGTTTGATAAATATTACTTGTTTCAATGTTTATTTTCCAGAAAATACGGAATTAATTTTAATATAATATATTATAATTTTAAATAAAAGACAAATATCCTTTGATAATTTTTATATTGTCAAACAAACAAGTATTGTCTTTTTTAAATAGAGCAATAAATACTTTAATTGTCGCTTATTAACTCATATCTTTTTCTTGCGATTCAAGTACTATTCAAGAGAGTTTTTAAATATTAAAATTAAAAATATAATTTTTTATAGTTTAATTTTACATAATATAAAAATTGTTGATAATAATATAAAATAAAAATATTTAATTTTATTATAAATAATAATTATAAAATAAAATAAGTATATTTTTCGGAGTAAATAAAAATATTTTATATGAGTTTTAGAAAAAAGTAAAAAGAAATAGTTAAGGATAAACTAGGAAAATACCATAAAAATGCTAGGGAAGTTCTACTTACCTAGGTTTTACTAGGTAAGTTACTTTTTTAGTCAAAGAAAAATCAAACATATAATTTTTCAGAAAAAAGTGTATAAATAGAACCAAATAAAAAAAATTACTAATTAGAAGTACAATTTTTCTATCCTACTTACCCACAACCAAGCGAGGCCTTTATATATATATATATATATATATATATATATATATATATATATATATATATATATATATATATATATATATATATATATATATATATATATATAAAATACATATTTTCATCAAACTATTTGTAAAATTATTTTAAAAAAATACACTTTTAGTAGATCATTGATAGCTTTTTTAAAAATCATGTTTTTGTCAAAACAAATTTTAAAAAATATATTTATATCAAAAGTTCAAAAATAAAAATATATTCATATCAAAAATTCAAAAAAACGCAAAGCATATTTATGCAAAAAAATACATATAGTGCCTAAATAAAAATAAAGTCTATACAATACAACATGGTGCAAAACTTTGACTATTTGAACATAAATCCATAGATTTATAAGGATTTTTTTTTAATAATAAAATTTTAAACAATTCATCATTCTCTAAAAATGGCCGATTTCAACTTTTCCAACATGCCAAATAAATGATGAATTTTAGAGGACGGTGTTATAAATTTAACGATAATAATTAGTAACTAATGAATACTTAGAATAACAATAATAGAGCAAATATTTGAGAGGATTTTACTACTTTTGTAAGTATATTTCACTTGTAAATTTTACATGGAATGGAACATATTTATAGACAATTTCACCCACCATGTAATTAATGCATTTACATGCATGTCAAATATGGAGGGTTGAAATATTTTCACCTAATTAGATAGGTAACTTTGAATTTGTCATCCATAATATTTCACACACTATTCATAACACTCCCCCTTGGATGACAAATTGTTTATTCTAAATTACGCTATGTCGTACTGCCTCATTAAAAACCTCACTAAAAAAAACCCAACGGGATAAAAATTTTAGTTAGGGGAAAAGAGTGCAGTGCGTAATTTCTCCCCCTCATTGCAACATAGATAATCCTTCATGTATTTCGCAGATGGTGCATTCCAATACTATGAACTTTTTTTCTAAATATTGTTGTAGGAAGTGCCTTCGTGAAGAGATCAGATGAATTGTTATTTGATTGAACATACTAGATGTCAATTTCTTGATTCTTTATGAGTTCATGAGTGTATGAAAAGAATCTTGGAGGTATATGTTTGGTTCTGTCACTCTTGACGTATCCTTTCTTGATTTGTGCTATGCATGCAGCATTATCTTCATATAGAGCAGTTGGACTTTTATGGACTGGAAGACCACAAGATTCTTGAATGTGTTGTGTTATTGATCTGAGCCACACACATTCCCTACTTACTTCATGTAATGCAATAAGTTCAGCATGATTTGAGGAAGTGGCTACAATTGTTTGTTTCTGTACCGCCAAGAAATTACAGTACCTCCACTTGTAAATACATATCCAGTTTGAGACTTAACCTTAGGAGGATCAGATAAATAATCGGCATCTGCATAACCAATCAATTCTAGATTTGAATCGTTAGAATAAAATAAACCAAGATCAGTGCTTTCACGAAGATAACGTAATATATGTTTGATTCCATTCCAATGTCTCTTCGTGGGAGCTGAACTGAATCTTGCTAATAAATTGATAGAAAAGGATATGTCAGGACGAGTGCAATTAGCGAGATATATAAGTGCTATGATTGCACTGAGATATGGTACTTCAGGACCAAGAATATCCTCATTTTCTCCACAAGGACGAAATGGATCAGTTTCAACATTCAATGATCGATTAACCATAGGAGTACTTAAAGGATTTGCTTTATCCATACCAAAACGTTTTAAGATCTTTTATATATAATTTGACTGATGCACTAATACGCCATTGTGCATATGTTCAATTTGTAAACCAAGACAATATTTAGTTTTTCCAAGATCTTTCATTTCAAATTGTTCCTTTAAGTACACACTTGCTTCATTGATCTCACTGTATGTTCCAATAATATTCAAATCGTCAACATAGACAGCTATAATCACAAATCCGGATGTTGATTTCTTGATAAAAACACATGGGCAAATAAGGTTATTCACACAGCCTTTATTTATCAAATAATCGCTTAAACGGTTATACCACATGCGCCTTGATTGTTTTAACCCATACAAAGATCTTTGTAATTTGATTGAATACATTTCTTTGAATTTTCTATTTAATGCTTCAGGCATTTTAAATCCTTCAGGGACCTTAATATAAATATCGCTATCTAGCGATCCGTACAAGTATACTGTTACAACATCCATGAGACGCATTTCTAATTTCTTAGAAACTGCAAGACTGATCAAATATCAAAATGTAATTGCATCCATGACAGGAGAATATGTTTCATCATAATCAATTCCAGGTCTTTGAGAAAACCTTGAGCAACAAGTCTAGCTTTATATCTTGTGATTTCATTTTTCTCATTTCGTTTTCGTTTAAAGACCCATTTGTAACCTACCGGGTTCACATCTTTAGGTGTGAGGACAACAGGTCCAAACACACTTCTCTTGTTAAGAGAATCTAATTCAGCTTGCATAGCATCTTTCCATTTATCCCAATCATGTCTATTTTGACATTCAATAACTGATCTCAGTTCGGGATCCTCATTTCCATTTATGATATCACATGCAACAGCATAAGAGAAATTTTCGTCAATATTTTCCATTGTGTCACGATTCCACACAATCTTTGTATTATTGTAATTAATTGATATTTCTTCGTTATTCTCATTTGTGTCCTCTTTTGGGTACTGCCTTGATTAATTACATTCATATCCTCTTCTGGGGCATTGTCGTGGTTAACCTCATTTATATCCTCTTCTGGAGTATTTTCTTTATCTTGTGTTTCTTCAGGAACACCTTTCTCTTTGCTAGCATGATTGAGATTTTCTGCTCCTTTTCTTTTCCGAGGATTTTTATTTTTTGAACCAATCGGTCTTCCACGCTTCTGGCGTGTCTTTGATTCACGAGCGACTTTATTTTCAGAATTCTCTTTTGGAATCTCAACTCTAGCAGGAGCATTAACTGCTGGTATATATGATTTAGTCACTCTTTTTGTATTTGTAAATGCATCAGGTAATTGATTTGCAACAGCTTGCAAATGCACAATCTTTTGAACTTCTGTTTCACATTGTTTTGTGCAAGGATCAAGATGCGATAATGAAGGTTCACACCATGCAATATTTTTATCTGATTGTTTATTTTCTCCCCCTAATGGTGGGATCTCTTCTTCATTAAAATGACAATCGGCGAAACGTGCTGTAAAAACATCACCTGTTAAAAGTTCAAGATACCTAATTATGGATGCGGACACATAACCAACGTATATTCCCAATCTTCTTTGAGGACCCATTTTTGTGCGTTGTGGTGGTGTAATTGGCACATATACAGCACAACTAAAAACCCTAAGATGGGCAATATTTGGTTCTTGACCAAATGCTAATTGTAATGAGGAGTATATATGATATGCACCGGGTCTAACACGAATTAATGATGCAGCATGTAATATAGCATGTCCCCATATAGAGATAAGTAGCTTAGTTCTCATCATTAATGGTCTAGCAATAAGTTGAAGGCGCTTAATTAGAGATTCAGCTAAATCATTTTGTGTATGTACGTGTGCAACAGGATGCTCAACTGTGATTCCAACAGACATGCAATAATTATTGAATGTTTGAGATGTGAATTCACCATCATTATCAAGTCTTACCCTTTTAATTGTGTAATCAGGGAATTGAACACGCAATTTAATAATTTGAGCAAGAAATCTTGCAAATGCAACATTGCGAGTTGATAATAAACAAACATGTGACCATCTGCTGGATGCGTCAATCAATACCATAAAGTATCTGAATGGTCCACATGGTGGATGAATTGGCCCACATATATCACCTTGAATTCTTTCAAGAAATAAAGGTAATTCATTTTCAATTTTAGCCGGTGAAGGTCTCACAATTAATTTTCCAATAGAACAAGTTGTACATGACATATTACTTACTTGGGGAATTTTCTCACCTTTCAGTGGATGTCCTTGTGCACTGTCAATTATTCTCCGCATCATTATTGATCCTGGATGACCCAATCTTTCATGCCATAATTTTAGTATTGAAGCATCGCAATACGTTTTCTTTTCAGCCATATGTGACTCGACCACATTTATATATGTATGATATAAACCAGAAGAAAATGTGGGCAATTTTTCAATTACATGTTTCTTACTTGAAACATTTGTTGTAATGTGAAGATATTACATATTATCATCATTTTCTGTCTCAATATGAAATTTATTCAGACGAATATCTTTAAAACTTAACAAGTTTCTTTGAGACTTGGGGGAAAATAATGCTTCATTAATGGTAAGTATAGTTCCCCCTTATAATAGAATAATAGCTCTTCCGGAGCCTTCAATTAATTTTACCTTACCAGATATTGTACTGACATTTGTCTGACATCTTTTAAGATTTGAATAATATTTTTGGTGTTTGAGTATAGTGTGGGTTGTCGTACTATCCACAAGACATATGTCTTCATTACTGAACTTGGACAAAACAACATGCTGAGAATTATCCATATGCTTCTTAATTCAAACAAAGAAAAATTCATCATAAGAAACTATAGAATAACATAACAATACATAAGTAATAATAAAAACATTACAATACATGCTGGATTAGTTTTCATTATTATTGTTCTCAAGAAAATCAGAAACATCTAAATGTGTCATGTCTATAGAGTCATTATGCATCAGACTGTGGTCAAAATCATCATCAGAAACAAAATTTGTTTCTATATTCTTTCCATTTTCCTTGAGCGAAGCTTGGTAAAGCTCAACAAGATGTTTGGGCGTACGACAGGTACGCGACCAATGCCCAGTCATGCCACATCAATAACATTTACTATCGACATTTTTCACTTGATGTTTGTATTGTCCACTGTTCCTGTTTTCTTATTTCTCCTCCTTCTTATCCCACTTCTGGTGGTGATTCTTATGCTTATAGGAGTTATTATAACCGACATGGTTGTAATTATTTCCACCTCGACCATAACCATGACCACGACCACGGCCACGACCACGAGGAGATCTATATGCGCTTGCATTTACTTCAGGAAATGGAGCAGAACCAGTGGGTCGTGCCGCATGATTTTTCATTAACAGCTCGTTATTCTGCTCAGCCACTAGAAGGCAAGAAATCAGCTCTGAATATTTCTTAATGTCTTTCTCACGATACTACTGCTGGAGTACCACATTAGATGTATGAAAAGTGGAGAATGTTTTTCTAATAAATCTTCATCAGTAATTGTTTCTCCACACAATTTTAGCTTTGAGCTTATTCGGAATATTGCAGAATTGTATTCACTAACACTTTTAAAATCCTGCAATCTTAAATGCATCCAGTCATAACGAGCTTTTGGAAGAATTACAGTCTTCTGATGGTCGAAGCGTTCTTTTAAACTATTCCAGAGAACAAGTGGATTATCTTCACTGAGATACTCATTTTTTTAATCCTTCATCAAGATGATGGCGAAAGAAGATCATTGCTTTTGCACGATCTTGAGTAGAGGCATTATTTCCCTCTTTAATAGTGTCCTCATGACCAGAGGCTTGCATATGTATTTTTGCATCTAGTATCCATGACATATAATTTTTTCCAGATACATCAAGTGTCGTAAATTCAAGTTTTGTAAGGTTTGACATGATTAAACTATCACATGAAAAATAAATATAATTAGAACTAATATTTATTTATGCGATAAAAGCATAGAAATAATAATCATTTATTTTCAAGATTAAACAAACAAATACAACCATCATATTTTTGGCTTATAAATATGCATAATCAACAATTATTGCAGCAACTAATAAAGGTAGAACAATAAATACAAAAATACCTAAATATAAATAAAATTCTTCCCACGGAAGATTAAATATACCAATAAGTATTAAACTAAGTAACATAATAATAAAAATACAAAATAGCTTCATTTTTTGAATTTTTGAAGATTAAGAGATGAAAAATTGTGTAGTGAAAATAAATAGTAAAGTGCGTATATATAGAGAGAAATATAGCCGTTTTATTACCGTTATATAGCCGTTTGTTACCGTTATATAGCCGTTAGATTATTTTATATTTTATTAAAATTATTTAGATGAGACAACAATAAACTAAATTAATTATGATATAAAAATATTTATATTTGTATTAATAGTGTCAACTAAATAAAATTGTTTATTGCAGAGGGATTACCACTAAAGCATCAACAATTAAAATTAAATTAACAAAGAGTTATTTATAGGAAGCTTAGCATTCCATATAAAAATTAATAACATAAATATAAACATATTAAATTTAATATTAAGTAAATGAAATTTGTAGGAGGTATAACCTTCCATTACTTAAATAATTAGATAAGTATTAAGGTTAGAGATTTACCTTTGGGATACTTTACCGAATCTTCTTGGATTAGGAAATCGTAAATTAATAGAACGATCGTGCTAATAACGTGTTATAAATTTAACGATAATAATTAGTAACTAATGAATACTTAGAATAACACAATAATAGAGCAAATATTTGAGAGGATTTTACTCTTTTGTAAGTATATTTTACTTGTAAATTTTACATGGAATGGAACCTATTTATAGACAATTTCATCCACCCTATGTAATTAATGCATTTACATGCATGTCAAATATGGAAGGTTGAAATATTTTCACCTAATTAGATAGTAATTTTGAATTTGTCATCCATAATATTTCACACACTATTCATAACAGTCGGAAAATTTTGGGGAAAGTGGGATTTTAAGAACCCATGGATTCTCACAATCTTTTATCATGACAAACAATGATTTTTAGTGAATCTAGTACAAAATCTATATTTTTGTCTATCTAAAATCCAAACGGTGCTTAAGAAAAAAAAACATGCGGTGGCCGCATTCTGTTTCCAATTCAAATCGTATTGCTCCTTTTAGTCATGTGGGATGTTCCTTTTTGTTCAACTGAAAGGCTTGAAGGGATGCATCCTAAGACTGAAACACCCCCAAAACTCGGACATTAGCACTAGATAAATTATGATGCCGACACATTTTTAGAGGGAAAATTCCTAACAAATGACATACATCATGTGCCATTTACTCGAATAATTATACAACGCAACGGTTGTGACACATTTTCAGAGGGAAAATTCCTAATAAATGACATACATCATGTGCCATTTGCTCCCTCTCATTCTACCTTACAGAAAGCCAATAAACTTCTGAGTCTAACAAGTCATGTCAAAAAGGCTAACCAGCTGATTTCAAGTAGATGTGCCACCAATAACTAAGATCTGCATATCTGCTTGTTGATATTATACAGTATCGAAATGGAACAGCGGAAACTTGAACAATAAAAAAACTTAACAGCAAGTAGAAACAAACAAAAAGGACAGCGATTCTACGTATAGTAACATCATCTAGAACAAGAAATCCAGTTATGTTCCTGAGCCAGACAGCACATGTTATGCTTTAACGAGTTGGAATTTGAAAGCTTATAAAACAGAGTAAGATATTATGTCATGCAAACAATAATGCAGACAGATTAATTAGTGAAAGGTAGTCATAGTCATTGTCTCTAAAGTATAGCTCCCAACACCAGATCATGCATGTGATGTCTTATTGACATATTATTGCAGGGTCCCCAGTACCTAAAGTCAATGATTTATGCTAAATAAACTTCAAGAATGAAAAGGAAAGGTAAGTTCCCTCCAACTATTTCAGATTTAGCTGCATGATGGCTTACCTCAATAGCATGAATCTCATGCACCTCAACTTTTCTTTTTTTCCCTGTATCCATTTTTCAGAAAATTACATAAAACAATTCTAGTGTAAACTAGGCTCTCCAATGTGCCACAAATTTTTGAACGCGTAACCCAGCTGTCTCCAATATCATTTGAACTCAGAAATAGCTCAAAAATCTTACACTGAGTACAGCCATCGTATAAGATTCATATGCTCAACTTGGTTTTACATCTTCTTATTCTTGCTTGGTATCAATAACAATAGTACGATACCCTGTTTGTATTCAATCTAATTTCTAAAACAGTGTTATTTATTCAAGCATGTTATATCTAGGGCAAACCAATGATAACGGTACGGGCCTACACAAAACAGCCTTCAATTAAAATATTCAAAAAGGATAAAGATTATTTCTTTGGAAGTAATATACATTTCTTTTTAATATTGTACATAAACAATAAGGAGCCCTATTATAACTTACGTCAAGTGTAGTAGCGGTTGTTGATCCAGATCTTTTTGTGAAATCATGGGAAACATTTCATTCTCTGCACATAGACACAGAATGAGACCAAATTTGTTCCAAACACGATGAATTTTCCAATTCACTACAATTTGAAATTACCTCTCTCTCAATTTCAATAGCAAAGGCGGCGAGTCTTCGCCTCAAGATTGATCTGTCCTCTTCACATGCCTCCATCACTGCGTCTAAAAGAACCACCAGAAAAAGAGCAACAGTAACTAATTCTATTCAAGATGGAATAAGACAACTTTGAATCTGATGCTTATATTTAAGCTATGTCTAGGAGCCTTTTGATAAATAAAGTTAACCACTGCAAATAGCAAGACTGCTTGTGAAAGATAGGCTTTTGTTAGTTAATTAATTATATTACAATAATTACTTAATGATATTGGGACAGATATGCCTTATCTGTGTTGTTATCAAATCCTAGTCTCCAAATGCCCTCTTTCCTCAATTACCTGCTGGTTTGAGGATTTAAATTATAAGGATATCTCAGGATTTCTTTTGTCGGTTCACAGTTCATATGAACTTCTTTTGAGCACAATGAACATGGACATACAGATAACCTTACCTCCTGTTTCCCTCTTTCATGTTACTTTCTCCCTCAACTGAATTACTAAGATCAGAAGTAACTAAATTCTTCTGCTAAATGTAACAGTCTAGTCCCTGGTTAGCTGTGTACTCAATTGTAAAAAAACAATCGAGCTCAGACTACCCATTGTATTAATTTTCTGATTAGTAAATTTTCGTAAAGTTTTAAAGCTCAGGGTTCCTTCTATTTATTTGCTTGCGTATTAGATTATCTAATTGCGAGCAGACAAACCAATCATTCCAATCATAAAAGTAAGACTAATTGACAGTTTGAGGAAACATGATCACAACTTGTATGCCTTAATAGCATTTTTTTAGTTCTAGAGGTAAGAAGTCAAATCAGAAACCTTCCAAATTTGTTTCTTATTGAAGGCTGCCTCCCATAGGCACATCCTGTCTCCACAATAATTAGTACTACATTAATGCTTTGTGGCTCATAAACATTGAACTTACTCAGAAACATGCTTCTAAAATTAAGTGGCTACAGACGATCATGCCTGCTCCCTGATAGGTAAGGTGATAAGGTCCCAACAATTTTGTACAAGAGTAGGAACAAAATAAGCATAAAGGTTTGCACTGAACACAGCACAAACACAAGTTCTGTGGGTACAGAACATATGTCTCACCAAGAAACCAATAGTTGTGCATTTATTGTTTAGAGTCGAGAAGATCATGCGTCCATATGTCCTTTTTCCTATTCAACTTAGAATATTATTGCATATATTCGCTCTACAGCCTAGATGGTTAAGTATATGCATGAAAATATCAGGATCCTCAGGAAATAAGACCTTCAACCCACGCTGATGGTTGAACAGCACCTTCAGATTCAATAGAAAATTCCACCAGGTAGAAAGTTGAATATCACCTTAGGATTCAGTAGAAAATTCCATCAGGGATTGTTAAGGATTCTCATAAGATTATTATCACTTAGCTCTAAGTGGTACTGGGAGAATTCTAAGATCATAATTTCCTAAACCCTTTTCCAGTAAACAAGTTATGTTCAGAGCTACTTGAACTTATAAAACAGTTAACCTCTGTGCAGAAACCACTAGTTCCTTGGGGAGCTTGAAAGCGAGTCCTCAAGCTTAAGGGAATGCATTTTTGTAGCTTCTTAAATTAAATATTAAAATATGAAGTATTTAAATGAGTACATATGAAAGAATAGCATTACAAACCTGCTTAATACTTACCATAGTAATATGAGGAAAGAATTGTGATGCGTTCAGTTGGCTGAGAAAAGGCATATCATAGGAATAAGATCAGTTCTTAAACGGCAGTATAATGCATATTGATATTTTCTAAAGTCAATCGTATATAACTAAATTCATGACCTGTTAAACTTTAGTCTAATAGGAGAATCCTATGACGTCCGCGCTAGATATCTAGTTTGAGTCTTAGGCTATAAAATGTCACTATAGCATAGTTTTCAGTTTTGCTCAAATTTCTGATATTATTATCTCACTTATAAAAGATAACATAATTCTACTCAGGATAATTAGATTTGAAGGTGAAAAAAAAGAAGCATACCATCACAAAAATTCCCTCACGGCGAGTAGGCAGCTGCTCAAGCTTTGTGAGAGTGTCATCCCCTTTAGTAACTTTACCGAAAATTGCATACTGAAAAGATTCAGATTAACAACACCTCTATATTAGAAACGAAATGTGGTTCGGGCAGTTGACTTAGCATTTACCTGGCCATCAAGATGAGGAGCATCACCAAGAAGCATGGAAAACGAAGACGACGCACTATTTGGATCAGAATATCTACACATCAAACGAGACGAATATTAAAACAACCGCAGCATCTAAAGTAAGCGAATGAGCATCTAAAGTAAGCGAATGAGCATCTAAAGTAAGCGAATGAGCATCTAAATTAAGCGAATGAGCATCTAAATTAAGCGAATGAGCATCTAAATGAAGCGAATTCACGTTAAGAATCAAAAGATCGACCTGCCCATTGAGAGAATGCCTCGAACATGCTTAACTTTACTAAATTCGCCGATTACCGTCTTTTCAGCTTCTCTTCTTTGCACCTCATTCATTGGAGCTGATCTTCCTCCCACTACATCTGCCACTTGTGCAACAAATCCTTTATCAACCTGCAATCATAAATTATCAATAAACACCTTATAATACACCTAACTTATCAATTAATCAATCAATAGATTACCCGAAAAAAATGATTCGTGTTGTAACATCCAAGTCTAACTAGCTTGTAAATGTGCTCCACAGTTTTGGGCGCCACATTAGGATAAAATCCAAACTCAATGTCTCCATAGTTAGTCTACAAAGAATATCAATTATCAAAATATTAATTACTGTTAATTGTAAATTTAAATCGCACCTGAAAAACGACACGAGCGGAACCAAACTCAGCATCATCCGACGAAGCGGCACTCAAAATGGCGGCGGAAGCTAACCATAGGCAACCGGCAATCCACATTTTCACTTTTCTGTCACCTAAATTTGAGCGCCTCGTCTAAAACAACTACTCAACTGTTTCTCAGTGTCAACGATACGATCAGTATGATGAAATTTGAACAAATGATCACCTTATCCCCGAACTTAGCACAAAGTATCAAAATCGTCCAAATTAGCAAAACCGGATTATTTTTACCCTGAATTTGGCAAAACCGTTTCAAAAACACCCCTATACTGATGTGGCACCTTAAATGGTGAGTGAGGTTCTAAATTTAAAATAATGAACTCTAATCAACTTAATTAAATAAAATATTTCACTTTAATTAATTTAAAATCCATCTTCCTCCACTACCACTATCCCTATTCCTTCACCTCCACCGACCACCACCATAATCCACCGTCCAAACCCATCCGACACCGCCGAAACACCGTCGCAGCGGCTGAGACAAAAATGGAGTTCGTCTCTCAGCAGAGAGACCAACTGAGTTCGTCTCTCAGATCTGAGAGACGAACCGATTCGTCTCTCAGATGAGAGACGAACTCTCATATGAGAGACGAACCCAATTCGTCTCTCAGACGGAGAGACGAACCGATTCGTCTCTTTGACGAACCCGATCTGGGTTCGTCTCTCGATCTGGGTTCAGAGAGACGAACCCAGTTCGTCTCTCGGACGGAGAGACGATCTAGGTTCGTCTCTCTGACGAACCCAGATCGGGTTCGTCAGAAAGACGAACTGAGTTCGTCTCTCAGACGAACTCCGTCAGTTCGTCTCTCAAACGAACTCCGTCAGTTCGTCTCTCTGACGGTGAGCGGCTGCCGGAAAAATTTCCGGCAGCTGCTCAGAAATTAAAAAAAATCGAATTTTTTTGGCAAAATATACAAAGAAGTTCTTTATATTTTTAGTTAATATAATTTTGATATGTAAGGTTTTAAAATTAAATTGCATTTTTTAAATTATTATGGACTAATTTATACAATGTTAAAAAATTTAAGATTATTTTAAACCTTTTGTCACTAAAAACCACGTAGGAACAAAAAAACCACCACCAAAATCAGAGAGTGTGTTTCACTCTCTTAGGTGAGAGTGGGGAGGGGGTTTTTTGTACCAATTTTGCCAAGTTCAAGGTAAAAGTTATCCAGTTTTCTCAATTTGGACGTTTTTGATACTTTGTGCCAAATTCAGAGGGTAAAATGATCTTTTGTTCCATGAAATTTGCATCAATACGCCGAGTTTTCTTTATGTGGGCTTATACTAAAAAAGAGGATTTTTTTTGAAAGAATTACATCATTTACCATTACAAATAATAATATTTTGGTCTAATTATTTAAAAACCATTTATGCTGAACTTTTTTTTTATTTATACTCCAACATGGAAAAACAAATATTTGTACCGTTTTTTGGATTTTTAATTTTCATCTCTATCTAAACAAGGGTACAATTGATGATTTAGTTAATTTAAGAATGAAAATATTTAAAACAACTAAATATAACGTTATATTATATTTTTATCTATTTAAAAAAATACAAACAAATTTTTTAATTTTAAAAATATTTAAATAAACCAAGTAATTAATTAATTTTTTAATTTTTATAGGTAAAACAAAAAATTATTTTTTACCAACCCCACCTGCCACACAGAAAGAGCTGCTGCTACTCTTTATCGGAGAAGGAGCGGCTCGCTCCTTCTCTAATGAAGAAGGAGCGGCTCGCTCCTTCTCTAATGAAGAAGGAGCTCTATAATAGAGAAGGACCGGCTACCCCTTCTCCAAGCAGCTCCTTTTCCATGGAAAAGGAGCTGCTCCGGTGAGCATTCAGAATTAAATTTGGATAACTTATATAAACCGCCTAAAAGTGCTATAGTGGTATATTTTTATCTTAGCATTTAGATTTGGCAAAAATCTCCAAGAAAAAAAAGTTTTCAAAAATCTCTCATTTATGCCTCCTTCTTCTTAACTTAAAAGAAAATGAAGAAATTGAAGATAACTCTCTGGTCGGACCGCGGTGGTCGAATTACGGTGGTCGGACCACCGACGAGATAAAGATCCACTGCCGGCAAGAGATGAAGAGAGTTTGTAATTTATCATGACGGCAGTTTTTAGATGCGGAGGATCAATGCTCGGACTAAGAAAGGAGATTGAATCGATCGGGCTGGATTTTTTTCTTACAAAAATGGCAGCATTTTATTCTTTACATTATCAACATATCAAATGCTTTTCAATTAGTTTTTGTTTTGGTTTAGAAACTAATCTGATGTTTTTGGAAAAAATTAAATTGAAGTAGTAATGATGTTCAAAGTTAAATCTAAAGAAATTTAAATTGAAATAGCAATTATGTATATTATGTTCAAATCTGGAGAAAATGAAATATAATGAGTTGTTGCATAATGATTTTGTTTACACGTGTTCCAGTTCATCGTTTATATTTAACAGACGAATTACATTCATTTTCTCTACTGCTTCTTTGTTTAGCATGTATACTGTGTCAAAAATTCACGCTCAAACCTTGCGAAATACTCATGTCCTCTTCTAATCTTTGCATATATAATTCAACCTCCTCAACCTTGTTTAACCACACTTGCATTTTATAGTTTATGCTTGCCCCTCTTTGTTGAGCTTATCCTTCACAACTTGTTGCACTTGGATAATATGCAGTGGCTTGATCCTTAACGCAACCTGTTTTCAAGGGGTCCTTGACGCAACCTGTTTTCAAAAGGGTCCTTGACGAAACCTGTTTTCAAGGGGTACATTATGCAATTTCAACAATAGGAGTGACCAAGATAGCCAAAATCGATGTTTGCTATGGAGTAAATGAAGTTTCATGAAACCATAAGAATTCAGACATTAGAGTTTATTGGAAGACGTTTACAAATATAGAGTAGAAGGGCATATATATGTTAATTACTTGGAATCATTAACCATCAACACATGATTTGTAAAAATCTTATCTTTGGATGGATAGTGGAGGCATTGTGATTCTTAAATGTTTAAAATATTATAGTTTAAAAAACAATCAGGTCTTCTTAGGCAAATGCATGCCATAACAAGCCCATCAGATGTCATGTTTATGAACACAACATGAAGACTTGCAAGATTATGTTTAAAAAAATAGTTCAATATGTGGCACTATTTCAAGTTCACATACGGTTCACATCATATTGATTTTCAGTTTTATAGATTGTCAATTACATTTCACTTAATAAAAATTATTCAATTTTTGTAATAGACTATATCTCAAAATTCTCTCTATATAAAATGTCAAATAGAATTGTAACGAGCATCAAGACAAATTTTATTAAAAAATTAAGATAGTTTAATTGATATAGGTTAACATCAGGTTGGTTTTTGATTTTTTATAGACTGCCAAATATATTTCACTTAAAAGAGATATTCAATTTGTTATTAAACTAAATCTCAAAATTTTATTTATATAAAATGTCATTTAAGATTGTGAAGAGCAGCAAGACAAATTTTATTGAACATTGAATTAAGGTAGTTTAGTTGATATAGGTTCACATCCGGTTCACATCAGGTTGATTTTCGATTTCATAGGCTGTCACATACATTTCATTTAAAAGAGATATCCAATTTGTATATTACACAAAATCTCAAAATTCTAATGTATTTAAGATTGTAAAGACCAGCAAGACATATTTTCTTAAAAATTGCATTAAAATAGTTCAGTTGATATAGATTTACATCCGGTTCACATCAAGTAATTTTTCGGTTTTATAGACTGACAAATAAAATGTTCTTGTACTTGTATAATCCTTTTACATTTTTAAAGAGATACCTCTTTTTTTTTTAGAGCAGATGATGTAAGAGCCTAAAAAAGAGATGAGAAGGTTTTGTTGCCAACTGTGTCTAAATGAAATAATAGTTTGGATGAACTTAAAAGAAAATCAAAGAAAAAGATTCTATTAGCTTATAAAATCTAATATTCCAAAACACCACAATTTCAATTCTATTGTAAACATATCTTACTAATACTTTTTATCATCTCCTTATTAAATCTGCAAATATCATTCAATTATATAAATTTTAATACATAGGAGTATAACCAATTAAAGGTTGAAATCACCAAACCAAACATAATAAACATAAGCAAGTTAAGTATTGAAAAGGAATTCGAATTATTATCAGTAATTCAAATTACTGATATAGCAAAATCTAAACATGTTTTCTGTTCAGTGAACTAATTTTTTTTTTATTTAGTTGTGTATGTGTAATGCCACTACCACGTATCCTACCACGACTACCTCGGGTATAATTAGATAAGCTAATCGTTTACTAAATATGAATCCCTAAAAGATCATCTGAGTAACTTCCACAAAATGAAAAAAAAAAGCCATGGATGTTGACTATGGCACATTGAATAAACCAAAACCATCAATACAAACACCAAACTCGGCCTTGTATTCTTCAACAGAGATTGTAAAACAACAAAATTTCACATATTTAAAACAATTATAACTCGTAAAACTCAGAAGCATACACTGCTACATTGTAACTCAAATTGATGGTCATAAAAGCAAAAGAAGAAGCAATAGGAGTCGGGAGGAAAAATGCTCACTAACTTTCTATGAATCTTATAAACTTTAAATCTTCTTCTATCGATAAATAAAAAACTTCAATTCAATTAAAAATCAACAATGTTAACAAATCATTAGCACAATTAAAATCAACTGTCTTGAATCAGAGATTAGAGAAGAAAAGAAACTTTATTATTGATAACCATCAAAGATTACAGCTTAGGAGCTTTATATACAGCTCAGAAAGCAAAACAACAAAGTAACTGCCTATACACGCTATTACTGTGTGGATCTTGAGATGAGTAGGTAAAGGGAACAGAACTGGCTTAGCACCAGTTAATCCAGAATCTGCAAGTATGTCTAATATGCATCTCTGTTGACTTAAAGAAATACCCTTAGGAGTTCTGTGAATTTCAATACCTAGAAAATAAGTCAAAGGACCTAAATCCTTAATGGTAAATTCCTTATCCAGAAACTGTTAACAACAGCAATTCGATGTGAATCATCTCCTGCAAGTAATACATCATCAACATATACTACCAATGCCAAGAAATGACATGCTTTCTGTCTGGTAAACAAACAATGATCATGTGAAGACTAAACAAAACCAATTGTTAAGTAGTGATTTTGTAAATCTAATATTCCACTGCCTAGAGGCCTGTTTTAAACCATAGATAGATTTGATCAGTTTGCAAACTTCATGAGGTTTAGCTTTAATATATCCTCATGGAGGTAGCATGTAAACTTCTTCCTTTAAGGAACCATGCAAGAAAGCCTTGTTCACATCTAATTGTTCTAAAAGCCAACCTTTAGAAGCAGTTAATGCAATCAACAATCGAACAGTAACAAGTTTAGGAACAGGAGAGAATCTCTCTTTATAATCTAAACCTTCTATTTGATTATACCCTTTTGTTACAAGCCTATCTTTAAGTCTATCCACTGTACCATCAGCCTTATGCTTAATTTTATAAATCCATTTTGACCTAATAGCAACTTTATCAACAGGCAAGGCAGTTAAGGTCCATGTATTATTTTGTTCTACAACATCTAGTTCTAATTGCATAGCACTTACCCATTTAGAGTCTTTTTGTGCTTGATTATATGAAAAAGGTTCTTTGATAATAAAGAGCAAGCATGATCACTAGAATCGGGTTTGGAGCTAGAAATAAGGGAAAATTGTGGTAAAGGATAAGGTTTTCCACAAAGTGGTTTAAGAGAAGTGGCTGCATTTATTTGATAATCTTTGTGCCAGAATGGTTTGGATATTTGTCTAGTACTTCTCCTAACAACAGGTTAATCAGAAAAAATTCTAGCTGGGGTGCAAGAAGAAGGTGTATTTGAGGTTGGAATAATGGGGTCAGGTGGAGAAGAAATGGAAGAATGAAAAGAAGGAATAAATTCAGTAGATGACACAACAGGAAGTACTATGTCATCTATAAAAGATTTATGCAACTCAACATATGGAAATATAGTTTTAAAGAAAGTAACATCTCTACTTACAGAATATTTTTCTGTAAGCAAATTCATCAGTTTATAAGCTTTCTGAGTGGAACAATAGCCTAAAAATATTGACTTGACTCCTCTAGAATCAAACTTATCTTTAGAAGGAAGTAGATTTAAAGCATAGCAAAGACAACCCAAAGTTTTAAGATTTGAATAATCTGGAAATTTAGAATAAAAGATTTCATAAGGTGTTCTCCAATCCAAAATCTTCATAGACATTCTATTTATCAGATAAGTGGCAGTTAAAAGACAAATCCCCCAGAATTGTTTTGGCAAATTTGCCTGAAATCTTAGTGCTCTTGCTATTTCCAAAAGATGTCTATGTTTCCTTTCCACCACTCCATTTTATTGTGGTGTGTAAGGACATGTGTGATGATGTATGATACCATGATTTTGAAGGTAAGAATTTAAGGTTTGGTTTAAAAATTCTAAACCATTGTTAGTCCTGATCACTTCGACTTGAGTATGGTATTGGTTAGAAACCATTTCTAGAAAAGTGAGTAGAGTTTGAGTACAGTCAAGTTTCTACTTTAACAAAAAAGTCCAAGTGACTCTAGTTTTGTCATCAACTATAGTCAAAAAGTAATGAGAATTTTGGGTGGAAGGATATTTGTAAGGACCCCATAGATCTATATATAACAACTCAAATGAATTCTTACTTTTGATGTCTGAAGTTGGAACAATAAATCTATGTTGCTTGGATTCTGCACAGATTGTACAAGGGGAGAAGGATGGAAGGTTATGAATCTAGGAAGGTAAATGAGAAAGAGTAAATAAACTAGCATGTCTAAGTCTAGCATGCCATATGGAAAAATTAGAAAGAGTAGTAGATGCATTCACAAGAGAACAATCAAAATTGTGAAAATTATTGAATTCAAATGCATTAAGGGAGTCGTCATTATCAGAATTATGAAAAACAACTTTATTTGTAAAGCTTTTAGAGTCAAGTCTATACAGTCCTCCAACTTGATTTCCTTGAGCTAGTATAGCTTTAGTCTTTAGGTCCTGTATCAGGCAACATTTTCAAAAAAATGTTACCTTAAGTGGATTGGTTTGAACCAATTTACTGACAAACAAGAGATTATATATGAATTCTGGTATAAATAGAACATCTTTTAGAGAGAGTATTATCAAGGACAACTTGTCCTGTTTTGTTAACTGAATTGACAGTACCATTTGGTAAACAGACTTTAATTGGTCGTGAAAGTATGGTTTTTGTTGAAAGTAGGCTGGGATTATGGGTCATGTGATCAGAAGCTCTTGTATCTATTATCCAAGAATTATTATCATATAATGCAGAAACATTAAAAGCATAAGATGAGTGTGTACGTGCAAATGTCAATGGATCTCCATAAGTGCATTCAACAGTTCCAGCAAACTTGCCTGAGTTGTTTCCAGTCTTCATTGATGATTTGCCTTTGATAAACCTCAGCATTCCAAAAAGAGTATTTCACATCTGTTCATAGTTAACAAAACTATCTAATGGTTCCCAATTTTCTCCTTTGGTCTCAAAAGATCCATCATTAAAAGTGTCATTATTTCCACAATAGATTTGTGTTTGTGCTACCATCCTAGTGTTTTGTTGTTGCGCCTTTGGTTTATTTCCCTTAAACCAGTCTGGGTATCCAATGAGTTTAAAACAACTAGACTTGATGTTTCCATTTTTATTACAATATTCACAATGCTCTTTCTCTTTATTATCTCTCTTATAGTCCTGTGCATATTTCTTCTTATTTTCCCAGTTATTTTTGTTGTATCCTTGTGGATTTGCATAGAGTGATGTGCTATCCACTAAAGGTATGTTACTCCCTGTGATCTGTTTTTGCTTCTCAACTAATAAAATCATTGAATAGGCTCTATTTTCATTAGGCATAGGATCCATTAACAGTATCTGATTCCTAGAGTGTTCATACTCTTCATTCAATCCCATCAAATACTGAATTTTGTGAGAGTTATAATCTGTCAATGCTTTCCCTAAACCACATGTACAATTTCTCATCACTCCACAAGTACATGCTGGCATTATTTTCATGCAATCAAGCTCATCCCATAACCTTTTCAGTTTTGTGAAATAGATTAAAACTTCATCAGTTCCCTGAGTCATCAATGCTATATCTTTCTTCAATTGATAAAGCAATGGTCCATTACTCTGACCAAATCTTTATTTCAAGTCATCCCATAGTTGTTTTGCAGATGATGAACACAAAAAAGCACCAGACAATTCACGCGAAATAGAATTAAGCATCCAAGAAATCGCCATACAATCTACTTTTATCCATTGTTCATAGCAATCATATTCTTCATCAGGCATCACACATTTTCCATTAATAAACCCTAGCTTTGTTTTCACTCCTAACGCAATTCTCATAGCTTTACTCCAACTAAAGTAATTGTTAATCGTTATAGGAGTACTCACTAGAGTTAGATTTGGATTATCAGAGGATTGCAACAAAAAAGGATCTCCATTGTATCTTGAGTTTTGAATTCCTCCATAATTATTGCTGCTGTTTGCAGTATTCTCCATATTTAATCAATCATCTTCTTCAATTCTCTTTAATCTTCTTCTTAAATCTTTGAAACCCCTAGGATCGATTTTTCCTAGAGCTCTAATACCATCTTGAATAAGAGATTAGAGAAGAAAAGAAACTTTATTATTAATAACCGTTAAAGATTACAGCTTAGGAGCTTTATATACAGCTCAGGAAGCAAAATAGTAAAATAACTACCTATACACGCACATCAGCAAGATAACAAACTATAGTGCCACATTAGCATAACTTCTATAACAAACTAACTGCTACTGACTTGTATAATAATAGCAAAATTAAGTTCTTACTAGACTATTAATGGTGGAACCACCACCGATCTCTGACCTGTTTCCGTTGAACCAGAAACCACCGAGATTGTATCAAGAATCATTACATGTTGAACCAGCAGCTCCAACCACCATGCCATCCATAATTCCTAATTTCTAATTTATAAGTGAAGGAGATAATAGGTCTAAATTAAAATGAGATAAACCTTGCAAATAAATTCTTAAAAATAAGAGATCGTTGCAAAAAAAAAATCTCGAGTCACTAATATAAAGATTTGGAAAATTGAGTCATACAATGTAATTTTCTCATCAAAGTTTTATTTTTTTTATAAAAACTATTGTTTACGGTTCTTGATTTTGAAAAATTATTGCTAATTAATGTAAATTTAAATTAAAAATTATTATTTTTTTAATTTTTTTGAAAGAGAAGGTATTTTTGTACAATTAATAATATTAACGTTTTTAATTAAAATATGGGCATTAAATGAAAGATTATTTTGAACTTTTTTCCAAATGAAAAAAAAAAGATCAATTTAATACTTTGGGATTAGGGGTGAGCAGAAATCGGACCAAATCAAAAACCAGACCAATCCAAAACAAAATTTAGTGTGTCTCCATTGTTTGGTCATTTCAGATTGGTTTGATTTTAAAATAGGGGAAGTTTGGATTTCGGTTAACGATTTGGTTTGAGGGTTTCAGTAACCGAACCAACTGAATAACCGAACCAACTGAATTTCCCTAAACTACGTCGTTTTGCTCCCCCTCTATTCTCTCCTAAAACGGCAGAAGCACATGGGCCAGCATATATAAACTACCCTTAAAATGTTCCTAACCTAACTCATTCCCTGAATCCTTCATTTGATACGTTGCCCTTTCTTTCTCACTCAAACTCGCTCTCTCTCTACAACTCTCTCAAAATCCCCTGAAAACCTAACCCTAAATCTTATTTTCTCTCTTATTCTCTCAGTTTCTCACTGATTGAATCTTACATCTTACAAAATACAGTCTTCGTTTAGCCCTAATCTGTTGTCACGACCCGATTTCCCCCTCGAAACTCGAGCCGAGACCGGCGCTAGGGAATGGGAATGGTTGTTCCGAAACCCGTAGCAAGCCTAAAACCTCTATAAATATTTCGCCTCCTAAATATAAATATATATATAAATCTAGATCGTACCTCGTATACGACCCGTTTTCAGAAAACATCGTTAAAACATTTTTCCGTTTAACGTGGAAAACACATTCTGAAAATATTTATATAAGCGAAATTGCGTTTTCAGAAATGCTGGTTGAATAACCCTAGTTATTCTGACCCACGCGCATTTCTGAAAACCGGTACAGTGGTACAGGGACTTGGCTCACGTGCCTTGCCTTGCAGGCAGCCCTATCTCAAATCACGCACCCGAACAATATGTTTAATAAAATATATCGAACACTTTCCTTTTCAAAGCGTTATATCAAACATATTAATAACATGCACAGCAGGCACACAAACGTAAGGCCAGCTAAAACTACTCACAGTGTCTTTGCAGACCAAAGACACAAAGCTTGGCCCACCCGTAGGGGACACCATAAAACACCATATGCCTATTAAGTAGCCACTTATTAGAGCTAGACAAAGTCAGGTTCCTATCAGAGTATATAGACAGAGGAACCATGACGTGGCCACAGGCATATCAAACCTATATACACTATTGCAGCATCTCAGAGTTTAAAGTGTTATTTACATAACAACAGAATAAGCTTCCCTGATGGAAAAGGGTGGAAGCTCGACCAGACCCGGTAGCTAGGTACCTGAAAATGATAAACAACAACGGGGTCAGAAATATAAATATTTCTGAGTGAGTAGATAGGTTTACAGTTAAATACCAAAATCGCGTATAGACAAAATATCGGTATATAAAAATATTACCAGTCCTCGATCCATATGAAACCCTAATCCTGATTACGTTATAATGCTATCATATATATAATGCATATGCACAACTCTTGTTTAATACAGGATGTGATGTATACATATGTATCACAGCCATCTTGACTCTGTATAGGGTTGCTGGGCCGGAACTTAAATCACTGCCACCTCAGGACTACCCATTAGGTTTAAGCCGCTTAGCAAGCATCTGGCTTAAAACCTAATCTCAGTATGTATGCTTATAATATTTACCTCTCATCTAGTTCTTTAACACCGGTGATCACACAGTCCTATTGTTGCCCAATAGATAGCTCGTTTCAGTGGATCTTCCTTGGCTAAGTTTCATACTTAGTGCGATTTGTGGATTTAAAAACAATTGAATACTAATATTCAAAAGTAAACAAATAAACTCACAAACACCGCTAGGTCTGGAACTTAATCTTGTGGTTGTGGTCAGACTGCTGGCTAGCTGGTCGGACTAAACACACAAAGCAAACAGGATAAAACACATCAATATATGTTTCCTATAAAACTTCTAGGTCCTTAAACCCAGATCTAGGTCAAACATATAACCATATAAACACGTAACACTTATGGTCTGTTTCTTTTAAAACCATATTATAAATTCTCGTTTTGAGAAAACGTTCTAACTTCACTTTAGAAGTTACTTTAGGTATTGCAATACCTAAAGAAAACCATTTATAGAATAGACCTAATTGTCAAAACAATTCTCGGTCATATACTAAGTATTTAGCAAAACTGATTGCTAAATCTTTTAAACCGTTTAAACATTGACTTTAACTCTTTAAAGTCTGTTATAAACATTTTACTTTACTTTTAAAACCTCCTTTTAAAAGTCTTTAGGTTTAGTTTTGGAACTCATTTCACTTTCTTCCAAAAGAAGTTATTGTTTTAAAACGTTTTCGGATCAACAAAACTATGTCAAGTTCTTAGGGCAAAAAGCCCCAAAAAGTCCCCCCTTATCGACATCTCGGCATGGTGCACGATCGTGCACCTTGGGGTAGTGCACGATCGTGCACAATTGGTGCACGTTCGTGCACCCCAGATGGTACACGTTCGTGCACCGTAGTGCACGTTCGTGCACCCTCAGATGGTACACGTTCGTGCACCGTAGTGCACGTTCATGCACCCTCTCATGGTGCACGTTCGTGTACCAAATGGTGCACGTTCGTGTACCAAATGGTGCACGTTCGTGTACCAAATGGTGCACGTTCGTGTACCAAATGGTGCACGTTCGTGTACCAAATGGTGCACGTTCGTGTACCAAATGGTCCACGTTCGTGCACCCGAGTGCACAGCCCCGGAAAAGTCAATTTTCCGGGCTTTCCGACGTGCTTTAACTCCATTTTTCCGTCCCTAAGACGTATACACATTCCAATCTATCCATATTCACGTTCGAAACGTAAAAATAATACGTTTACGTTCGATTCGATACGGTAACCGTTTATAAACGAATATATATTCGAAATATATCGAAATATATCAAAATAAACGTTTAATACGGGTATACTACCTCGATTACTTGAGTAATCGTTGAAGAAATTGAGTTAGAATCGAGAAACGGATCGACGGCGCGAAACCCTAGCTTCGGTTTCGTTTCAGAGAGCAAAAGCTCTTTTTCCTTTTGAAAAGGAAAAGAAGGTGCTGTGCCTCATTTGATTCATTTGAATCAAATTTATACTAAATGGCTAAATGTCCATTTTAGTACTAGCTTCCTAATTAGTCGTCCGTAGCTCAAACGGAAACGATTTCCAAATTTCGTGAAAATTTTACCAAAAATCAAATAAAATATAGAAAGAATAAAAATATAATTTTTATTCCCATCCAACTTATATTTTATTCTTAATAAATCATTTTCGATTTATTAAGCCTGCATTGACTGCGCTTGATAAAATTTCTGCTTCCAAATTTTATCAAATTTTCACGATAACCTTTTTAAAATATTTTGCGAATATTAGTACCAAAAATATTCGCTAGGGACTTATGAATTATTCTGCACCCAATTCATAAATCCATATTGTCTCCGTTAACTATATAACTATTCAAATTTAAATTCCAAAAAATTAAATTTGTAATCCTATAGCCATATTAAAAATTTAGGGACACTTGTAAATTAAATTTATCTTTAAATTTAATTTACCTACTCCCGTCTAATAAAATATTAGATACGTGGCTATATTTTAATCCTTAAATTTCCGGGTTATTACATCTGTATTCATCAACTATTTTATGCTTTGAATCGAAGGAAATGAAGGATTTCAACCTTCGAATTTGATAATCTCTTAAAGTCTCTAGATCTCACTGACTAATGAATATGTGAGTATATCTTCTATTATCCTCTGATTTAGTTTAATGTCAATTTTTAATTTTTAGGGTTTTGATTTCTGCGCTATTTGATAATCGTTTTTTCCGTTTTCATGTTCAAAAGATGGGATTTATCGATTTGCATGCGATTATCATGTAAATAATACATATTCCTTTTTCACTTTATTCTTGTTCTTACTGTTTGTTATAATTTTTTCATTATACTGTAGCCGATTGGTGTATTTCTTTCTTCCATTCCATATTATAAACTAGGGATTTCTTGAAATCCTTTCGGTTATGGCTTTGATTTTACAAGAACAGGTAATTACATTTTAGGGTTTTAATTTTTAATCTTGTTGTTATGTTTTATGTTCTAACTATCTGGATGTAAACTGATAAATGTTTTCTGCTGTTTTTTCTTCATGGCATGTTTATGAACAATTTAAAAGATTCACTCACTTAGTTAATGAGTGAATCTTTTGTGTTGGAAGCTCTTGGACCCTTGAATCACTCTCTAAGTGAATGAGTGATCAAATCTAAAATTGAGACTTAACTGATCCAAAATCTAAAACCTAATTTGCTTACATGCTGTTTGGTTTACATCTGCGAGTATGTTCTTCATTCGTTCTTATCTTTATTTAAGGGAAATTGGTTTGTTTGGTTTGTATATGCATGTTGGATTGGTTATTTTGGATTGGTTTGGTGGACTGTTTTGTAGTCTGAATTTGAATATATTGGTTTGTGTGCTTGGTTTGGATGATTTTTATGCATTTTGTTGCCTGTTTCTTGATGCCTCTCTATGGATGAAATGGAAATCTTTGGTTCTGTGCCTCTCCGTAAATGATTATTTGGTGAATCAAATAGTAAAAACTTTAAACTTTAAAGTGGTATGGAAGCTAGTTAGTTAGCATGTTGTTGCCTATTTCTTGATGCCTCTACAACTGTTAAATTCTAATATTTGGTTATGTGCCTAGCTGTAATTGATTTATGATGAATCAAATGGTAAAAACTTTAAATTTTAAAGTGGTTGGGAAGCTATTTATTTGCACTATAAGTCTGTAAATGATTTATTGAATAAATGCCATTCTTTTCTCACAGAGATGTCCAACCTTGAGCAACTTTGAGTTGCTGGTGTTGGTGTTGAGGGGGTTGTTGGCTCATCTCCTGAGTTACCCCCTTCAACTCAGCAGCAACAACCTGTTGCTGCTGGTGAGGGCTCATCTGAGCCTTCTCAGCAGCAACAAGAAGATGCTAATCCTGATGCTACTGGAGATAAACCAGTTGATAAAAAACGTAAGCAAGTTAGTGTTAGATCTAAAGTTTGGGATCATTTTGAGCGCATTATTGATGACAATGGAAATTTAATTTTGTCTAAATGCTTGCATTGTGAAAAGACTTATAACTGTGATACTAAAATTAATGGTACTCTTACCCTTAGATCCCATATTCTTTCATGTTTTAAGAACCCTCATAGTAAATATACTAGACATGCCTTGTTAACTCTACAACCTGTTGATGCATGTCCTGCTGGAAATGAGGGGAAGGGACAGTTGGAGACTTGGAAATTTAATCGGGAAGACATTAGGAAAGCACTGTCTTATATGCTAATCATTGATGAGCTACCTTTTAAGTTTGTTGAGGGTTCGGGGTTTAAGAAACTAATGAGTGTTGCATGCCCTAGGTTTCATATTCCTTCTACATGGACTGTTAACAGAGACTGCTACCAAATGTTTCTTGATGAAAGGTTGAATTTGAAAAATACTTTGAAAAGTGGAAGCCAAAGAGTTAGTATCACAATAGACACATGGACTAGTATTCAACGTGTTAATTATATGTGTGTTACTTGCCATTGGATAGATAATGATTTTGGTTGCTTCATAAAATAATCATTAATCCTGTACCTGTTTGTGGGCATAAAGGAGACTACATAAATAAAACACTTGAGAATTGCTTGCTAGGTTGGGGTCTTAGAATGTTTTCACGGTGACTATGCATAATGCTGGTAATAATAACACTGCAATTGCTACATTTAAGAAAAAACTAATGTCTTGGGGTACTGATGTGTCAAGATGTGAATATTTGCATATGAGATGTATTGCACATGTCATTCATATGGTCGTATCTGATGTCTTGAAAAAAATGAGTAGGTCTGTTAAGAAAGTTAGAGATTGTGTCCGTTACATTAGAAACAGTCCATATAGACTTAAGAAATTTAAAAATCTTATTGCTGATGCTAAACTTGGCACCAAAAAGTCCTTCTGTCTTGATGTGGCAACAAGGTGGAACTCCACTTATATTATGCTTGACACTGCTTGCTTATTTTAGTCTGTTTTTGAGAGTTATGAAGCATCTGATGAGAATTATAGGTCTGATATGATTGAAAGAATTCCTAATTTTTTTAATTGGGAAACTGTTAAAAAATTTGCTACTTGCCTATCCTATTTCTATGTCACAACTTTAAGAATTTATGGTTCTTTTTATGTCACATCCAACATGCATTTTCAAGAGATTTGTTACCTTTCTATTATGTTGGATGAAATGCTTGTTAATAAGGACATAGAAATTGTGCAAATGGGCAGAACAATGAGGGAAAAGTTTAACAAATACTGGGGTGATCCTCAGAAGATGAATGTTTTAATATTTTTTTCACATGTCTTTGATCCTACCAACAAAATGAAACATCTGTAGTTTGCTTTATCTAGTTTATTTGGTTCTGATCAAGGACCAAAATTGTTTGAAAATGTCAATGATAAGTTAACAAGTCTGTTTGTTGAGTATCAAAAGGCCTCTGTGAATGCTACTTCATCTGCATATGTTAGTCTTAGTCAATCTGCAGAGGGTGTTTCTGCTCAAACACCAGTCCTGCCACCACCTGCAAAGAAACATATGTCCCTTATGAAGGCCAAATTTGATATTTAGAATAAGGGTATAGAAAGTCGTAGTATGAAATCTGAGCTGGAAGTGTGCCTGGGTGAAGCTACAGTTGAGAATGATGAAGCATTCAATATTTTGAAGTGGTGGAAGCTAAACTCAGGGAGATTTCCAGTCCTTTTGAGGATGGCTCAAGACATTCTTGCTGTCTCTATCTCAAATGTTTCCTCTGAATCAGCTTTCAGTACTTTTGGAAGAGTAGTGGACTGCTTTAGGAGTTCTTTAACTCTAAGAATATTGGTGGAAGGCGTTGGTGTGCACTCAGGATTTGCTTAGAGCGGAACCTTGTCCTTTGGTGATTGAAGAGTGCCTGGATGAATTGGAACCATTTGAGCAAGGTTATGTGCTTCAACTTTGTTTTTTTTATTAATTCAAATGTTTTCTTTATATACTTCAAACTATCTAATAATAATATATGTTGTGTTTGTTCTTACTATAGAGTTGCCCAACTAAGAAGTTGGACTCTTGCTGCTTTTTGCTTTTGTGACAACTTGGTGTGGAAGCCAAATTTTTGTCGATGTTGCTTAATGATGCATATTGCCTAATGCTGCATGTTGCTAAATGCCTAATGTTGCGTGGACTGACCCTGTCTCTAACCAGAAAAACATGGCGGTGGAAGCATAAATGTTTTGATTTAATTTTGAAATTTACATTCATTTTAACTAGTATTGCAATATTTTAGTTTGAAATTTAAATTTCTTTCAAACTTTAAAATGCTTTACTTTGTAGTTTTACTTGTACATTACTTTAAAACTATTTATTTTAAAGGTTTTTAACTTTTCAATTTGCTGCTAAACTGTCTGTTTTGGTTTCAACTCTTAATTTGCTTTTAAGTTTGAGTTTTTGTGCTATGATGAAACTTGATACATAAGGCCTTGATTTATTTGCATGATGAGGATCTTTGTTAGCCACCGTGCGGGTTACATCGCCTTATCGTGATTTGAAAACCTTAGTCTGAGCCCCTGGTTTTTTAAAAATATCATTTTCTGACTTCAAAATGCAAATACTTGCTGCATTTTTATAGTTCAAGTTTGTTAAATTAAACTACTTGAACTCTCAACTTTTCAATTAGTTTAAGTATGTTTTTTTACTTGCTTTTTAGTTTGAGTTTTTGGGCTATGATGAAACTTCCACCACTTATATAATCTGAAACATATGTCTTGACATATTTGCATTATGAGGCTCTTTGTTAGCCACCATGCGGATTACATTGCCTTATAAAGATTTGAAAACACCATGTTTTTTTAACAAAATTATTTTCTGACTTTAAAATGATACTTTACTTGCTGTATTTTAAAAGTTCAAGTTTGTTAATTTATACTACTTCTGCTTCAACTTTCAGTTTTCCAATTAGTTTAAATTGGTTTCAATTCAGGAAATGATTCTGAATTCTGTGATTCGTCTTTAATGCTCTCAATCTGCTGTAAATGGTTCTTTTTGAATGCTATAATTGACAGTGGCACAGTTTAGTTATATGTTTTTGCTAACTTTTAACCATTAATTTGAGTTTTGGATGAATGTAATACATAACTTGGTTTTTGACATCACAGCTAAAGTAGGATGAATGTAAAAGTTTACTTATTGATTCATTCAGGGTCTGTAATTTTACTTGTAATCTTTCTATTTATACCAGTTTGTATTTAGCAAATTTTTCTGTAATTTATTCAGTCAGTTTGTTTAGATCAGATTGTATTAATATATGTATTTATGCTTTCAATTTTTGGATGAATGAGAATGAATGTTTTTATTATTTATGCTTTCAAATTTTTTTTACAAGGCTTTTAACTATTTCGGCCGTTAAAATTGATGGGCTTTTTCAAAGGCCCAAACTGATTTAAATTATCGATACCAAACCGAATCGACGGACATTTTCGGGTAAAAAATATTTCGGTTTTTGGTCAAAAAATAAACAGTTTGGTGCCCAATTTTATTAATTTCGATATGGTCAGTTACGGCTATTTTAGAACCGAACCGATCGATTCTTACCCCTATTTTGGATAGAGGTGAAATATGAAAACCCAAAAAATTATAAAATTGCCAAAATTGAGGGGCCAATCTCCAAGATCCCGCCATTTTAGCGACGACGGATTAGTCTTGAATGAATTAAATATCCAAGTTATTCTTGAATGACTCCAACAAACCTTATATACATACCATGCAAGTTTATGAAGATTTCCAGTTAAGAACTGACTGCTCATGAACCTCGCCAACTCCTCACGCTTGAGACAATTCAATAGCCTCATTTCGTTGTTGGGATCATGCAAAAGCAGCTCTGATACGACTCAAATTCATAGTTTTATGATCAAAACTGGTATAGACCGTGACCCTTTCGCTGTAAGCAAGCTTCTTGCTGCATCTTCACTACAAGACCTGAACTACGCAGCCTCCATATTCAAGCACATTCAAACTCCAAATCTATTTATGTTCAATACTCTTCTGAGAGGCCATTCTATTGGTAGTGATCCCAAACAAACTCTTGGTGTTTTCAAGAAATTGAGGGCCCAAGGCATTGATCTTGATCAGTTCTCTTTCATTGCAACTCTTAAAGCTTGCACCCGCGCGCTTGCTGTTAGTGCCGGTGAAGGGGTTCATGGACTTGTTGTGACATCTGGGTACTTGATGTTCATCAATGTAAAGAACACCCTTTTGCATTTTTACAGTGTATGTGGCCAAAGCGAGCATGCACGTAAGTTGTTCGATGAATTTCCTCAGTTAAATGATTCGGTCTCTTGGAACGCTTTGATGGGTGCTTATTTACAAGCATCTCAGCCTGCCGCGACCCTTAAATTGTTTAGGAAATTTTGTAGGAGTTGCTTTAGAGTGAGTGATGCCACATTGTTGATTGTTTTGGCTGCTTTTGCGGATTTAGAAGATTCGAATGGAGGAGAGTCAATGCATGGGCATTGCATCACGATCGGGTTTTCGTCCAATCTCAATGTGGTTACTGCTTTGATTGAAATGTATGCCAAAACAGGACATATTCACTCAGGACGTAAAATTTTCGATGGTGTTGTTAACAAGGATGTTGTTATGTGGAATTGCATGATCGATAGATATGCAAAGGTAGGGCTCCCAGAACAGGCTGTAGCTCTTCTTCATCTCATGAAACATGAAGGAGTAAAACCGAATTCTTCGACACTGGCAGGGTTGCTTGCAGCTTGCTCTGCCTCCGGATTGATAAAATTAGGCCGATCTCTTAGTAAATTCATAGAAGAGGAGGAATTGGAACTGAATGCGGTTCTCGGAACAGCTTTGATCGACATGTTTTCTAAATGTGGGTTTTTGAATGAGGCTATTCAAGTTTTTGATAGGATGGAAAGCAAAGATGTAAAATGTTGGACAGCAATGATTATAGGGTACGCAGTTCATGGGCAGGCAAGAAACGCCGTTAGTCTCTTGTATAAAATGGAGGACGAGGGATTTATACCCAATGACGTTACTTTCTTGGGGGTTTTAAGTGGTTGCAGCCATGGCGGATTAGTGACAGAAGCAATGGAATGTTTTGAAAGGATGGTTCAAGCATATGGTTATTCACCAAAGATTGAACATTACGGATGCGTGATTGATCTTCTAGGCCGTGCTGGCTTGCTAGAGGAAGCACATGACCTTATTCAAAGATTGCCCATTCGGAGCGATGCTACTGCTTGGCGTGCATTACTGGCAGCTTGCCGAGTTTATGGTAATGTTGAACTAGCAAAGAGAATATCATTTGAAATAGATGATCAACATCCTGCTGATTCAATTCTTCTTTCTAATACTTATGCCATTGTTGGGAGACTGCCGGTCAATTACATGTCGCAGCAAGGGGGCGAAGAAAGAATCAGTGCAAACTATGGAAATAGATCAGTTCTAGGGACCGGACGCAGCTCAATTGAAATTTTGTCATAACTCGATCAAACCTGACTATATTATAAATAACTGAAGTAATAAAATGAATTATGTATGCATCCTATCTATTAGTTAACTCATGCCATTAGAGAGACTCTGCTTTTGAAATAAAATTCAATCCATAATAAGTCTACTTTCTTTTTACACATCTGTTTGCTTCACGTGCATCTTTTTCTTTACCTACATTGAGGACAACTCAACAATGCGCTTCATTTATCGTTTACTTTTATCCTCTTCTCCTACTTTCCGTCAAACGCACATCCATGATCGTCATCAAAATTCCACTCGATGACTCGGGTCAAAAAGGGATTTTACAGTTTCCAGTGGAGAGGCAAAGGCTCATGGAAAGTAATGTCAGTCCGCTAATCTGTATTCTGTATGTTGTGCCGCTCACATATCCTGGTTCCATTTTCTGT
The DNA here is from genome assembly GCF_937616625.2 of Mercurialis annua. NCBI lineage: Eukaryota > Viridiplantae > Streptophyta > Magnoliopsida > Malpighiales > Euphorbiaceae > Mercurialis > Mercurialis annua. Next base: position 30,949,074 of record NC_065575.1, read on the forward strand.
CCACCACTTCTCTGCTTGTTGTTCTGTAAAATGTTTCCGACTGCACAAGATAATTTACTTGAATCATTACGCAAACAAGAAAAAATCAAAGCCCTAATGTATGATGCAGTGCACAATCACCAAATGTTCAAAACAAATATGTTTTGAAGCAATAAAGACAGGAACTGTCCGTGAGTTGACTTGAGTTCTTAATAAGGCTTCTATTTCGCAGAAAATGAAAATATGACAAGAGTTCCAAAGATTTAAAGAAAAAGTATGGAATTACATTCAACGAAACTTATATACTATATATGAGTCCTGTTCTAGGAAGACAGGCAATCAAATTGTTTGACGCAACTTGCTCTTCAAAATTGGTAACTTAATGATCAAAAGTATCCTAAAATTTACATGTTCAGTCAGTTGTATTGAATAACTAGAGTCTGTAACAGTGGTATAAGAACTGGTATAACCATAGGGCATGGTCCACAGGAACTAAGGTGTAAATGCTTTTAAATTCACTGATATAAAAGGTTAAAATCAATACCTGAAACGAATCCGTTTGAGCTCATTAGAACCACCTGGCAAGGAAGACAAAGTCATATACACGCCTGGTTCAGCTTGTATGACCCACTGCTTATCAGTTTGAGTTTTGGTTTTATACAACATTTGATGATCAGCTAAATTGCTGTTGGACTCAATTTCAGGAGAGCGTTCACTTGAAGAATGACTTTCACTCGATGATATGTTTTGAACACTGGAGACCTGTTTGATAGTAGAAGCTGAAATAGGGCTAGTACTCCGCCGTTCAGGCAGCTTTTCAGCCATTTGCTTCAACTGCAACATGCGCAATCTCAAAATGTTAAAAACGCATATTTCTTAGAAAAGGTGAATACAGCGTATGAATGAATAGCTGACCACTAAATATAACCCCAACACATACACAAATGTAAAAAGTGACAAGTAGAGTTAGTTACACTTTAAAAATTTACGGTTGGCTCCCGTTTCAAAAATTTATATTTAGATATTTTGTAAGTTTCCCTTTAAATACTGCTACGAAGGCTAGGAAGCTGTTCATTTTAAAAGTTACAGATAGCCACCATTGTAGCATTTCATAATTGTAATGCTAGGATATTGTAAATCTGATGTTGACTTCCTCCTTGTAGAGATAATTCTGATTCCAGGTTATTTACCATGCAGTCACCACTCGGTGAGCTTCACTCAAACAACTCCAGATATATGTCCCAGACGCTGCAATAGTAATCTTCAGTTCAATGACCAAACAAAAAATAATCTCAACTTGGCTATGCTAACTATATAAATGTTCCCAGTTGCTAATTTGATAGTCTCATCATAAATACTAATTCATAAAAGAGCATCAAAGTTCAAGGATGCAATTTCTTATGCTCATGCATTTACTTTAGTTATGAATCAAGCCATGTGACAAAATTCAACAACAGTTAGCAAGCTCGCTTCAAAAGATAAATGCAAAGAATCAAACTATATAAGCAACTCAACCCAACCTGAGCAGTGAGAGTCTTGATAACTTCCTTTGCAGATTTACGTTTTTCAGCTTCGTCTGCTGCTATTGCAGCAACCTCTTTAAGCTGTCTGGATTTTCTTTCAAGTTCAGATTCAAGGCGATAGGATTTCGAAGTAAGATCTTCTACCTGCAAGCAGAATTTACCAAGAATTCAAAACTTTAATCAAAATTATAACACACAAAATTTTATATTCTTTCCCCATTACCATTTATAAGTCTCCATCAAGTGACCAAAACAATTACAAATTGTAGTGAAATATAAAATTATGCCAAATTCATGAATATTTAATATGGGCAGAACAACATCTATCAATCATAATGGCGTCCAAAGTACAAAACCTCCTTTTAGCTATGTTGCAGTCACTAAAAGAACATGGAAAGTTTTCCTAAAACGGAATGGAGTCAAATAATCTTCTCAACGAGGTTCCTATCCCATGTTCAGTGGGTGGCTGTTGCATTATTAAGTTATTATTTTACTCCATGGCAGTACATTTCTGAAGAATCCAACATAACTATAGCATTTGGACAAAGTTATGTTATCGTTATCCATAAAATCTATAGTACAATTCACTAAGACGTTCTCCCTCATGTAATAATTATGTAGATTACCTGTGCCCTTAATCTTGTAACTTCATCACTTAAACTGTTATTTACAAGCTTTGTATCCTCAAAAGAAGATCTAGGTGGAGTAGCCCTCCCTGGAAGAGGGGGCATTCTGTGATAGGTAGCTGGACTTGGAGATCTAATTGAAATTCCACCTGGAAAAGTTGATACTTTGGATGAGTTAAAGCCCCCCAGCTGCCCATTCCCATGTAGATCAGAGAAGAGTCGGCTAGTATCTGATTCAGATCTTCCATCATGCGCCAAATTCCCGCCTTCCATCTGACATATAGACTCACCAGACGAAAGTCTCGAGAGTTGTGCCTGTAATTTAGGACCCAGAATCTCACTGTCTGCTGCCTCATTAATTTTTTGGTTCATATTTGGAGTCCTGGATCTAGGAATTCGTGGAAATGAACTAGGTTCCGCAGCCTTCTTCAGTTTATTGAAACAATCATCACAAACTCTATGAGGCTTGTTCATGTTTGGAGCCAATGAAGCTTTCAGAGATTTCCTACTGCTGCATGCTTTGCAAAAGACTAGACCACAATTGTAGCAATTGTGCCGTTTTCTTCTGAAGCCAAAAGGATTGCGGCAACCGGAGCATACTGATTGATCAGCACTAGAAACCCATTTATGAAGACATATAACTGCAGTGAAGTTTGAGCCGCATGCTATAGCCTTCACTTGCTTTTCTTTTACAGAGCCAACAACTGTCGGTGTATTTCTGTCCTCATTATCCCCATGGCCTAATTGCCCATTTGTGCCCTTTCCCCATGTATAAACCTCTTGTTTGGAAGTCAAAACTGCAACGTGATAAGAACCGCAAGCAATTTCTTCAACAGATTTGCCTGATATTTTACCATCAACAATGGCCGGAAACTTCCCAGTAGCCTTAGGACTTCCAAGTTGTCCAAAAGAAGTACTCCCCATTGTATACACCCGCCCTGCTGTTGTAAGGGCAAGTGTGAGGTCATGCCCACAAGCTACTTGACATATATTTTCATCACCTAGAGTAACCACACACTCGGGAAGAAGTCTAGATTCTGTATCACCATGTCCAAGACGGTATTTATCTCCATTTCCCCAGGTAAATAGTTTTCCAGATGAAGAGCCACCGGAAGCTCCTGGACTAGCTAATTCAGTTGTTACTTCAACCGCAGCAGCAGTGTGCCAAACACCACAAGAAACCCTCATTGTTTTAAGTCCTCTCAAGGTTCCCACTTCCCGTGGCAAGCTTGAGCTACTGTGATCTCCATGGCCAAGAGCCCCAAAAGTTCCATCCCCAAACGTAAACAACCGGCCAGCAGACGTCACTGCAGCAGTATGCCAAGGTCCACATGATATATATGATACGTGTATGCCGTCCAGGTCGCCACTAATTCTTTTAGGTATCCAATGACTCGCTTCACTTCCATGCCCAATAAGACCACATGAGTAAGCACCATCACCCCATGTGTACAAATCCCCAGAAAGTGTAACAGCACAGGTGTGGTACTCTCCACATGCTACTAACTCTATATTCATACCAGCCAAGCTATCTATAAGCTTTGGATGGGGAATATCTGCTTCTATGCCATGCCCCAGTCTACCTCCCGACTCTTCCCCCCAGCTAAAGATCTCACCTTGCTTAGTAACTAACACAGCATGCCTGCCACCACAAGCAATATTATGCACATCTAGAACAACTTTAGACTCCAATGCCGTTGGCAGAAGCGCGTCAACCTTCGAGCTAGATAAATTTCCAATTCTATGTACACCACCGCCTACAATTCCATCTCCAGTACCTTCTCCCCAAAAGAAAACATCACCCAAGGCATCAAAGTCTTCATGACAGGAACCCTGGCTAGATGAGCTTACTGCACTAGATAAACTGACTCTGACTGTGTCTGTCGTAGAAGTCCGCCCATTTGTGCTGTCTACACATGCAGCATTTAGTAAGCTAAAAGGACTAGCATGTAATTCTGCTTGTGTGGGACTCTTTTCTCCAGCAGTATATGATATTATATCACAGAATGCCCTTCCCAGTCTATTTGATGGAATACTTTCACAAAGAACGTGACTTCCTTTACCATCTCCTTGCCCAGGATCCTGTTATGATTTGAAAATAAACCAATCAGGAGACAGATAAAAAGGTGAAAGTTAGCGGTAAATGCTCGCTGCACTCAAATCATTTTTAGAAGAAATGATTGAAAATGCTGTAAAAACAAAGTAAGAAACAAAAAAATGCTACGAACAAAAGGTGAAATTGACGGAGAATGTTTCCGTGTACGAGTTTGTGGACTATCTGACGATGTACTTTCAGTTTTGGACTCCAATCTCCACTTGCGTTGGTAGGTATTACGAGTTATCAATGCCTTAAGGCCAACAAACCATACTTCAGCCTCATCCTTGTCCTTACATATCTGTCCATAAAGGTGTGAAACCAAAAGCAATTACGCGTTTGTAGAGATGTTAATCCGAATTCTCATAAAACAGATACAACCTATGTTAGCTATGTACCCTGAGGACGAACAGAGTGAAAAAAAAGAACATTGCGAAACTCACCAAGTCCAATGACCTATCATTGTATAAAAGAGAAAAGGATTGGTACTCCTTTTCAGGCCTCGGGTAGCGCTGAAATATTGCCTGAAAAAACAACACGGATGGTCATGTTTTGCATCAAAGTCTTCATGTAAAAAGTGAATAGAAACAGACTTACAGTACGTTGGCCAGGAATAATCTTGGAAACTTGAGTAAGTTTTAGGTGCTTCTCTTCTTTTCCGGAGTACCATACCAAGAGAGACTCATCCTGAAAAACACCCACAGTATGATTAGCTGTAAACAAGTAGAAAAACCCGAAAACATTACGAGTTGGGTGTGTCTACGTTTGAAAGCTGAAATGGGCAGAACTTAGGCTTTCCTCTGCGGCCATACTTGAGCAAATAGGCCCCTTTCTTAAGCGACGTAATGGCCTACACATGAAACAAAACGAGCTGTAACTCAAATGGTATAAACGCTGGACAGCAAACGCTCCCTGCCCGATTATAAAAACAAAAAAAAAACCATTACTAAAAACCTGGTCGATATCCCTCTCAACAACACCAACTCTCTGAGAATCAGCCATTCAACTAAAATAATAACACAAACAATGCCCATTTGAACACCCTAAAACCATTACTAAAAACAGCTCAATTCCTCCCACAAACAAACCCTAACACCAAATTCAATTTTCAAAAATTGAATATTCGAATCCTACATGCATTACCCAGAAGAAGATTGCCCCGAATTCTCCTAATATTTCAAATTCATCTCTTTGCAAAAACCTAAAAACATCAATAAAACCGCACATCAAAAAATGGGGTCTTGATTTGGGTGCAGGATTGCGACAATCGCTAACGTGCGCGGCCTCTCATGTAATGATCAACCTTTTTTGGCAGTTAAAACTGTTACAATTGTCAGTTTTTTTTCCTGAATGCAACAAAATCAAGTGAAGGCGACGTGTTGCGTGTGCGAGGTGCCACGTGGTCAGGTTGAAGATCTGTTTGTAAGAGCGGGACCATTTAAGGACAAATAGATTGGATTCATATTGGAAAAAAAAGATTGGAAAAAAAATAAAAAAAGATTGGATTCAAGTGTAAAAATAAACAATGGAGATGCGGGGTATCGATCCCCGTACCTCTCGCATGCTAAGCGAGCGCTCTACCATCTGAGCTACATCCCCATATATGATACTTAAACTTCTTTGCAACTTGTGATTGTAGTAACGTGTTAAGGTTATAATTATTATAGGTAAAAGGTACAAAAAAACCCTCGTAGTTTTCACAAAAGTACAAATCAGCCCTTTTACTTTTTTGGGGTATAATTAAACCCTCTTTATTTTCAAATAGAACACATCCAACATCATTAGAAACACTCGTTAATGGCTGACATGTCTCTCATAATCATATAGGAAAAAAGTTCAAAAATATTTTTAATATTTAAAATATTTACCAAAAATTTGAGGGGTTAAGTGTCCCAAAAGTAAACTAAAAGGGTTTATTTGTTCGATTTTAAAAATAATAAGGGTTTAATTGTTCAATTTTAAAAACACGGGGGCTTAATTGTGCCCAAATAAAGTAAAAGGGCTGATATGTACTTTTGAGAAAAACGCGAGGGCTTTTTTGTACCTTCTGCCATTATTATATTTATAAATCGAATTAGGATCCTTTTAAGTTGATTGAACATGATCTATCATATTTAATAAATCTATTCCATTCATTACAAAATGAATAATATAAATTAAAAAAGTATAAAATGTGTTAAGTTAATCTACACCATTTATTTTGTAATGAATGGTGTAGATTAATTGAACATAATACGTCATGTTCAATCGCCTTAAGAGTATCTTAATCCTTATAAATGATAAGCATGTCAACAAAATTGAAGCAATCATCCAATAATTAAGTGAAAATAGTTAATATCTATTTTCATACGAACAAAGCGGTTCTTAAATTTATTTTTCGGATTAAATAAGTAAATTTTATTTTATTTTTTTGTCAATTAAATTTTTAAATTTATCTTTTTGAGTCAAGTAAGTCGATTTTAATTTATCAGTCAATTAGGTCCCAAACACTTTTAATTTACATCAAACAACTCCAAAGTTATATACCTCAAATGTATACTTATTTGATCCTTAAATAATGGAGTATGCTTTGGATAACCAAAGTGTGAGCAGAGCGGGGTTTTTGGGGTTGCTCGCTCAGTCTTATTGCTGACTTTGGATTTGAAAATGGTTTGAAAAATGAAGTCGCCACCTAGTTTAACTACGAATACCATTTATACCGACTAGATAACCTTACTCGCTTATAGGTAAGGTTATCGTGCATCAGACCAAAAGACCGGGTTTGTGGACCTCCCCGAGACTCGTGTGCTTGGCTTATATGTTACTGGTTTTATTTACCGGATATATTCATTTTATTGTTATCTCAATATACAATTAACAGTCCACAGGTGTGAGCGGAGCGGGGTTCGGGGGCCGCTCGCCCAAGGCTTATGGCTGACTTCTCGATCTGGAAATGGTTTAAAAAATGAAGTCGCCACCTAGTTCAACTAGGAAATGCCTTTTAGCCGACTGGATAGCCTTACTTGCCTCTGGTAAGACTATCGTGCATCGGACCAAAGACAAGGGTTCGTGGACCTCTCCGAGTCTCATGTGCTTGGCTTATCTGTTACCGGCTTTATTTTCTGGACATAATCATTTTATATCTCATCTCAACAGTATATGCAGTTCACAGGATATGAAAGCTGTAAATAAACAGTGATGAAAGCAGTAAACACGTTTGACGCGCATATGACTCGATCTGAACTGGCATTTGAGGCAAGTAGCAGGTACTCCTAAGCATACATCTAACCTTAGAGGTTTCTAGCGAGTAGCATAAGTCTGGCTGGTCTAGATTAATTATATGCACAAAGCCTAAAACCGGATGTATATGTGTGATTGATTGATTATATTAGGTGAGTTTTGAAAAACCTATACAACCGTTACTACATTTTCGTATTAGTCCTATGATGTCTAAGTGATGGACTGGATTTGCATTAATGGGCCAATTTTGAGTGATTAGCCCTTTAACCAGTTATTATTGGATTTGGATGCTTTTGGAAAGCTGTAAACATTGCAGGCATACTCATGGGCAGTTGAATATACATATAAGGTTAGAGATACTTTTAAACCTCGTTGACTTTGAGTGCCTAGCACTCGCGCAGGTTTTGACCATCGGTCTGGCCAGAATGGGGTTCCGGTCAGATCACGAGAGTTGTGCGTCTCGTCGATCCGGTTCTACTGGTTTGATCCAGAGTCGATTCCGAGTTTGGGTTAGCCCGGAATCGGCTCTGGAAGTTGCTGGTTTGCTGGGTCTCGGGCTCGTGGGCCCGGTTTATACACTATGATATATATTTGGACTTCTGGGTCCGTTTTATATCGGGTCTGGCCCGTTACATTACATAATATTAAAGTACATTAAATTCTCTACGTCTGGGTTCAAACTAGGCCTGATTTGGAGTCCGGATGGGCCCAGAAACGTGTTTTGAAGTTTGGATCGCGTCTGAAAAGATCTGAGAGCAAGTCTGGGGAGCTGAGGGAGGAAGAACACGGCGCCGGTTCATAGTGCCTGTCACGACCCAAATTATTGAGCCGCGACTGGCGCTAGGGAATGGGAGTGGTAGCTCCGAAACCCGTAGCAAGCCTAAAATCGTTATTAATTTTTCGCAATTAAAAACATATTATTATATATAAAACGTTTTCAGAAAGCTCGTTTAAACATTTTATTAATAAATATCAAAATCTCATATTACTTTCTGAAAACCATTAAAACACGATTTGTCATAGCTAGGGTCTTACAGTGCGATATCCCATATCCAGCCCTGCTTCTAGTCACAGTCACTACCAATCCCACATATGGTAATTGGTTGACGAAATCAAACGGTTAAACATTACTGTTACGCACAGCTTCTTATATCAGAATTCATATTTCAAATACCGTTTGAAAATAAGCGTAAATCTCATATAGACACCTGTGGACTACTGCAGCTCTAAAGGACAACGTGCTTTGTGCAAGTCAAACGACTTCCAACACAAAGGAGATGGTCTATCTGATCCGACTCCGATCACCTGAAAACAACAATGGTGAGGGGTCAGTATTTGGGGAAATACTGAGTGAGTCTGCATTTTACTAATGGTATTATCATAAGAATATAGCATCGCATCTCAAGAAAAAAAAAATATAAAACAGATAAACATGTATTTGATCCGCACGAAACTAATATCCTAGCATGCGACACATTTCTCGAATAATCATTATCATTCAACCCAATCGTGAATATCAATCGCGAGTTCAACTCGCTGGTGGCCCAGCCACTAGATGCGGGGACTCCAGACTACACCGTAGCCGAGTACTCACTCGTATCAAAAACCCAATCGTAAATATCAATTGCGAGCTCAACTTGCTGGTGGCTCAGCCACATAAATTTTATAATCATCATCAGCTCCCAGCTGTGTCAAGTCATTTCTCAAATGCAAACATACTAGACTGACTCAATACTGGTGATCACACAGCCTATTGACACCCAATAGGTAGCTAGTTTCTTCGGATCGCATACTAGTCTTTCATATATAAACTTGATAAAACATATAACATCTCAATCAATCATATGTAATGCGATGCGTATAAACAATATACGTATATATATGAAAATAAATTTTATACTAATAATACGCGAAAGTAAATTTGCCACTCACAGTGACCGCTATCCCAAATTGCATTATCGTCCGATCATGTAGGTTCCATGCGGCATTCAATTACGTAGCTATTCCCGCTCGTCAGTCTAGTAGCTTGTCGGTTCGTCAATCACCTATTCAAGTTACTGTACGTTTAATTCATAAACGTCATCTGAATACTAAAACCCTAATCGTAAGCGATGTGTTTTACGTCCAAAAATCACGTTTTCGGAGTCCAAAAGTTACTATCGGGTTAGGATACTTAATGTCGGGCCTCGGAATGGCATTTCCATGAAGAAACACGCTTGGATAATCGTGCCAAGCCTCCCTCACTTCGTGAGAATGGTTTCTCACGTCGTGAGGCATCCCTCACGTCGTGAGGCATCCCTCACGTCGTGAGGATCATTCCTCACGTCGTGAGGAACCCTAAACAGACCAATAGTCTGCCTCGAGGTGGTTCCAACCTCTTAAAGACCCTTAAATCTATTCCTTCATACTCTCATATCACTTTAACACAAAACCCATATCGAAATCCATCAACAACGTCAAAACAATACGGTTACGATTAGTTCGACACGTTCATGACATAACAGCCCTAAACTATTGATTTCCAGAGAATCAAACATCAAAATTACCTTGATTTTTAGGGCTGAGAAGATAGATAATCCTTTCCTCTTTCCAACGCAATGAGAATCGATCAATTCCGAGTCCGAACGAAGAAGTTATGCCGATTGGAAGTTCGCTTGCAACACGAGATCATGTCTCACGTCGTGAGACATTGTCTCACGTCGTGAGACACCCTCAAACAGCCCCAAAACTTTCCTCGACATGCTTCCGACATCCCTAACTCATTCCGACATGTTTCTACATCATTAATACACAAAATTCAACTCAATAATCATCAAAAACGTCAAAAACGACGTGATTACGATTAGTTCGATTCGAACTCGATGAGGGCAGCCCTTTATTATTAAATTTCAGTACTCAAAATGACAAACTTACCTTGGTTTGCAGATTGAGGAATATAGAGAATCGAATTCCGAACAAATCGATATAAAGAACGCTCGATTTGGGCGAGAAACGGCGAAACGGCGACGGATCGAAGTTAATCGCCGAAAACCCTTCGTCTGTTTCTTCTTTCTTCTTCTGATACCTTTCCTTATTCTAAAGGAATGTATATCTATACTATATATAAAAGCACGAATGGGGGGGGGGACAGGCACTTTTACTAAAAAGCCCTTACTAATTGATTATATAACTAAAGGCTCTATAGTAATTTACTAATTATTTATAACTACATATAGAATTAAAATAATTATTTAATTAGTATAGAATTCTATTGTAATAAGGAAAGCATTAAACTTATTATTAATAAGGAAATTAAGATTTTTCGATTTTTGTTCTTGAAAGTGTAAGCTATATTATAAATTTTATAGAATTATATTGCAATAAGGAAAGCAATTGCTATTTTTATATGGAGATATTAGAACGTATAATGACTACTATTTATAACTATAATACTGTAAACTTAGAAATATGATAAGGTAAAATAAAAAGATATTACGACAATTTTTAATGAAAATTGTAAAACAAGAATCTGAATTTGGTAAAGTTTGTTCAACAATTCTTTGATTTTTTATTTTTGGTAATACTTGATTCTCAAAATCTTTAGTTTAAAGCTTTATTTTAAATAAAAATTAGATTAATTTTTAATTAAACTAATGATATTAAATTAGATTTATAAAGACATTAGCATTTTATTATGAACTAATTTTTTTTATGAATAAGACATTAACACGTAAAATCTGAATTTAATTAATATAAAAAACTTGACGAGTTATATTACGAGCCACGTGCGTAGCACGTAATTCAAAACTAGTATATATATATATATATATATATATATATATATATATATATATATATATATATATCTTGGCTAATTAGCCACTTTAGTCCTCCATTTCTCTAACTTAAACCAATTCTCTTTTAAACTTTCTAATTTAACCAAATGGTTAAATTATCCTTTTAACTCAAAGACATACGTATTAGTTATATTTATATAAATAATACTAACCCAAAATTATTATTTTCCGTCAATGATCTCTTAATTACTATTCTCGAAATTTAGTTGGCTAATTTGCACTTTGGTCCTTGAACTTTTCAAAAGTTGCAATTTAGCCCAAAACACATCCGCGTCCAAATTTTAAAAGGTCTCCGATTGACCCGAAACTTTTACCACATATATTATAAAACATTTCGCGGACCTTGGCGAAATAATTTCCATTTTAAGTCGTATTGGCTAAATTACCACTTTAGTCCCTGTACCTTATTTCGAGCTTTTCTTGACATTTTTCCTTCTAATCCCAATTCTAACTTTAGAATTGAAATATAATGTTAAGTTTCTCGAAAATTATTTCCAATATCACCACCCTGGCGAAACAGGACTGGACACGTAGTCCAATTAAATGCTTAAATATTTTGGGGTATTACAGTGCCGGCGCCGGCAGTTTAAGGCGGCGGCGGCGCCGGTTCATTGTGGCGGCGCCGTCGGTCGCAACGGCGGCGGCGGCAATTCGTCGACAACAGTTCTGAGATTTTTGTTTTGCTTCGTTCTCACTCGTTTTAACTTCGTTTTTCATGCAAAAGTAGTCAAAACCGCATAAAATTGGACAAGGAATCCAAAAAACATATAATCGAAGTGTTTTAAACTCATCTACGCGCATTTATTTTCTGGGCAGCAACTCTATTCAGGGTTTGTTCATGGCAAAAATCATTCAAAAACACTTAGAAACATGTATTCTAAGGTATCTAATCATTGTTTTTCTGGTCCTAAACATTGAAAACAGCTGATTACAATGATTAACATGCTTTCTCGTCGAATTTTATGGTGGTTATTGAAAGCATCGAATTAATTATTATGGCAATTTTAATGGCAAAATCAACAAAATAAGCTAACATGCAACCTAAGATAAATCACAGCAATTATGACAATGATATATACAATGGCAAAATCAAAGGAATTAATGAGGGTCCTTAGAAGTATCGTTCTGAGTCCTTGGCTCGTTTTCTGGCGAAGTGGATGCGGAATCCAGCTTCGAATCTGTGCAGGGCTGGCGTTCTTGGAGAATCAACACGTGTTTAGTGTTTTTCAGGACTGGATTTAGTGTGTGTGTGTGTGTGAGGTGGCCTAATTCTACTAGTTAATTTTAGGGTTTGTGTGCCACCTCTCTTGCCATGCTGGCTTAAGGCTGTATTTATATCGGTTAATTAGGTCTAGGGTTAGCTTATGTGTATTTACAGGTTCGTCCTAGCTAGAGTTTGGTTAAGGGTGGAAGAAGTGTTAAGTGATAAGTCTAGATGTATTTAGGATTAGGTTTTAATTATTTAATTAGGATTTTATTTATTTAATTCGTATTTACACTTGGTGGCTAAGTAAAAAGACTCTAAAAGTCTATTTTGGTGCCTAAAATATCAAAAAAGGCTACTAAGGTCCTATGAGTTTGATCAGGGTCAATTCCAGACCGTCAAACTTGAAAATTGACCCATAAACTTATAAGATATGGCAATTAGTCCAATTTCTAGACTTAGAGTACAATCTCTTTGGATTTTTATGGGCTATTCACGCCAAATTACATTTTAATACTCCAAGTTTACAGCTGTGCACAGATTACACATACTTAGATTCCAGTAAGCAAATCAAAAGCTCATCACCCTGTCACGACCCAAAATTATAGAGTCGCGACCGGCGCTAGGGAACGGGAGTGGTAGCTCCGGAACCCGTAGCAAGCCTTAAATCACTAATAATTTTTCGCAAATATTATAAACAAATAATATCAAACAACTGAAGCAAATACATACATATCTCATATAACAAAATATTTACATTAACTGTTTAAACCTCGCGGGCTCTAGTTACCGTACCTCGTACGAACTGGCCTCGCGGTACTATATACATCAGTTAATGTCTCAAAACATCTCACCGGCATCTGGGGCCGTGGATCATATATACAACACGTAGCCAATCAAAAGCATATATTAAAAGTATAAACAAAACAGCAAGTAGTATATATAACCAAAATCTACTGCTGTCTAAACTACGACTCTGTCGACGCAGGACCACTACTGCAGCATTCACAGAAGTCAGAGAACTATACATACATAGCTGACTTCTGGATTCCAAAATCGGCTTCTAGCTAAGTCCACACCCTAAGTACCTGAAAGACATCAAAAGTGAGGGGTCAATATTTGGGAAAATACTGAGTGAGTGAGAACATTACTAATAGTATTGTCAAAACATAGCATCGCATACGATAAAACATATCAGTAGTATCAATAATTGATATCAAAATATAATATAACGTGCTATCATATAATCCAAGTATTAGATCCGATTGAAACCCTAATCACGATACTCAATACGATCTATACTTATAAGCGATTCATAGCGATAATAATCAATTCGATCGATCCGATGGGTAGGGTCCCGAGATAATTCAACCGAGTTAAACCACTACCGTCTCTTAATCCCAAGGTGTGGGTCCCGAGATAGTTCAACCGAGTTAAACCCACAGAATACGGGTCCCGAGATAATTCAACCGAGTTAAACCTCGTATTCCATTCGATATACTCATTCCAACTTCGATACGATACGATACGATTCAATATACGATGTTCGATATTCGATATAATTCTACAACACGTTAACAATCTAGACACGCTAGACTGACATACTTACCGGTGATCACACAGTCCTATTGACTCCCAATAGGTAGCACGTTTCCTCGGATCACACACTGGTTTCAAAACTATAATATTGATAATAGCGGTAAACGATAATCAATAAAAGAAATTCGATATAAGATATATATAAACTCATGTACTATGCGATGTGGTTATTCATAAACTCGATGATCCTTAGTCGTACTTGCGACTTATCGAGTACTATTCCTCGTACTCGGGAAATATATAACTTTCTTAACTGAATCCTTATTTATCACATTAACATTCATTTGTATAGTATTTTATATCCATTTCAAGACATTTGACTGAGTTTCATACCCAAATCAAGCTATCGGATGCCATTTTTCGCTCCCGGAAGTCCCCCGGAGATCAGCGTCGAAGTGGGGCACGTCGTGCCAGCTTGGCACATCGTGCCCTTCATTTTTCATGAAGGGCACGACGTGCCCTTCACTGGTGCACGTCGTGCACCCCTGTGGTGCACGTCGTGCACCCCTGTGGCGCACGTCGCGCACCAGCACGACGTGCTGAAGTGCAGCACGTCGTGCACCGACGTGTGCAGCATTTTTTCGGCACTTACGGACCATTTTCGGGGCTCCAAAACTCCCTAAAATCACATCAATACATACCCACTTCAGTTAAACATTTATCCTATCATTTTACAACCCAAAAACGTCAAAAACAACTCGATTCCTAACCGTACGATTCGAACGAAATTTTCTATACAAAACAGCCCTCTATCCTTTGAATTAAATAAAACCTTGTAATATTACCTTGAAACAGAGGTTAGGATTGATAGAGCTTTCAATTCCGAAGAGTTTGCCGCGAAAATCGCTCGAAACGGACATCGAACGGCGAAACGGTGAAGTGACGAAGTGTATCGGCGAAATGAATTCAATTTTCTCGATCTTTCTTTTCTCTTCTCCTTCTGATCCTTTTCTTTCATAATCAATTCCTTATATATCATGGCTAATAGACCTCTTTGATCCTTGTTCTTTTTAGTTATTAATAATTGTCCTTTTTAACTTTTCTTTTGTACGATTTAGTCCATAACTAAATCGTTAACTTCTTTTATTATGACTTATTCATATTATTATCTCCGATAAATAATACGGAACTCGATATTAATACTTTACCGTCAAAATCTGAAATTTCCATTTTCGACACAAAGTGGCTAAATTAGCACTTTGGTCCCTGTACTTTATTTTAGGCTTTTCTTGACATTTTTCCTTTTAATTCCAATTCCAAGTTTAGAATTGAAATATAACATTAAATTCTCGTATATAATCTTTTCCAAAACCGACCTACTAAAACTTATTTATCTTAATTTTATCGGAAAACTTTCCGATATCGCCACTCTGGCGACTCGAAATTGGACACGTGGCACAATTAAATAATTAAACACTTTGGGGTATTACACACCCGGACAGATTTCTCTGGAAATCATCATCGGACGCTTCAATTCCTTATCACTTTTTAACTGTCCGAAAAATAGGTGTCTACAACAGATTATAGTGTTGGAAATGTAAACAAGTTTGAAAACGTATAAACATGTACACTCACATATGACTCGATTTGGACTGGTTATACTAAGCAAGTAGTAGATACTCCTAAGCATACATCTAATCCTGGCGGTTTCTAACAAGTAACAAAAATCTGGCTGGTCTGGATTACATGCACAAAGTCTAAACCGGAAGTCTAAGTTTGATTGATTTTATTAAGTGATCTTGAATGTCACATATAACCTTTTACTACATTTCGTGGTAGTCCTAAGATGTCTAAGGGATTTGGCTTGAATTGATTTGATTTAGCTAATTTAACGTGGTTAGTCCTTTAACCTGTTAATACTGGATTTGGCATGCTTTTGGAAAGCGATAAACATTGGAAACATGCTCATGGGCAGTTGGTATGCATATAAGGTGAGAAATACTTTTAAACCTTGTTGATTTTTGAGTGCCTAGCACTCGCATGGGTTTGACCATCGTTGTGGTAAGAACTGGTTCTCAGTCAGAACACAGAAGTTGTCCGTCTCGTCGATACGGTTATTTCAATTCAAACCGGGGTCGATTCCGAGTTTGGGTGTTCCCTGAACTTGGCCTGGATGTGGCAGGGTTTGCCGGTTGTGGGCTCATGGGCCCGGTTTATACTTTATATTACATCAGTGGACTTCAAGGTCCGGATTACATCAGGTCTGGCCCATCACAGTGCATAAAATTAAAATATATTAAATTCTCTTCGTTGGAGTTCAAACTAGGCCTAATTCCGAGCCCAAACGAGCCTGGAAACCTAATTGGAAGTTTGGATCGAAGTATGGGAGATCTGGAATCGGGTTCTAGGGAGCAGCGAAGAACAGATGGTGCCGCCATCTACAGTGCCGGCGGCGGCACCGTGTATTGCCTGCGCCGGCAGTCTGGGATGGCGGCGGCGGCGTCGTCTAGGGCATGAAGGACAACAGTTCATCATTTTGTCGTTTTGGCTCGTTTTTTCATACAAAAACACTTAAAAACGCATAAAAACACAAAGAATGCAAAAGTAAACACATATTGGGATTGATTATAAGTATCTAACATCAAATTTAAACTAAAAAAGAGTTGATTTTGTGGTGAATTTAGCTAAGGCAGTTTTAGATAAACAAGCTTAAAAACACCTTAGTATGCATTCCAAGCTCATAATTCTATATTGTTAGCATACAATGTGTATTAAAACTGCATATGATCATATAAATTTTGAATTTAGATGGCAATTTCACTAAGAACGCATAATTTGGCAATTATGGCACAAACAATGAATCTATTGTGTTGTAATGAAAATTATACTAAATTGAGTTAGTGTTGTAATGCAAATTATACTAAATTGAGCTCGTGATTTAATTTGCAACATGTCACGGGTCAAATACTGAAATCTATTTTGTCAATATACATGTTAATTCCGGCTTCCAACTCAGCAAAAATGTCCCGGGATTGTATTGATTTGCCAAAATTACAAAATCCGTTGATGATATTGTCAAGTTTAAAAGTTTATGTTGCAATTGCAAATTAGGCTAAAATTGATGGATTTTTTTGCAATTAACCCTAATTATTTCAATAACTTCTAATTATTAATTATATTTGATAAAGTAAAAAAGGAATTAACGTATTTCCCTTAAGTTACTGATTTGATATAAAATGGTAAAATTATGGGTTTGTTTGGTTCTTTATTTTGTTGGCTACAAATTGTTAATGTGGTTTTAATTTGAATGAATGCACATTTGCCGGAAATGAAGTGTGTGGCAGTTGAATGGCGGTAATTAAATACAACGGAGGCGGAGGAGGAGGCGGAGGAGGTATAATCAGCGGTGTGGTTCGCCGGAAAAAGCTTAGTCGTAAACCAAGCCTATTATGGATTTGGGTTTTACTTCTTTTGGCTATTTTCTTCATTTCTCTTTCAGTTTTTGGCATCAAATTCCAACTTCCAGGTCACACTCTTTTTTTCTAATTCAATTCATTTCAATTCTACGTTTGAATTATGATTTGAATTATGATTATTATGTGTACAGGTAATTTAGAAAGTTTGGAGAAATTGGGTGATAGTAGAATTCTTAATACAAGTAGTATTAGTGTTCCAAAGCAGCAAGAGTTGTCTGGATCTAATGTTAATGTCTCAAAATCGAAGCCGAAAAGGCGTAAGTCAATTCGCTAATTATGTGAATACAATGTGGTAATACATATGATTGTGAAGGTTTTATTCGTTCAATTTCTATTATATTTCTATTATACTTTTGTTGAATGTACTTCATAATCTCTTTCAGATGCTCCTTGTGAAATCGATTTCTCCGAATCAGTTAATTATGTTATCGAGCCCCGATATTTGAACAATTTCACCCAGTTTTCACTTCAATATGTGGCTATGGAGGAGAAACCGAAAAATTTTAAATTTAGATTTGGAGGACATCAAATGGTGGAACAACGCGAGAAATCTTTCTATGCTACCAATCAAACACTTCATTGTGGTTTTGTTAAAGGACCCCCTGGACTTCCCAGTACGGGATTTGATTTAGATGAAAAGGACTGGGAATACATGAGTTCCTGTCGAGTAGTCGTTTCTTCTTGCATCTTTGGAAGCTCTGACTTTCTGCGCAGGCCTACAACCAGAAAAGTAACTTCCTCATCGCTAAATTTTATATGTTTATATATGTTTTTTTTTTCGATATATGGTTTGTGCTTGTATAAGTTGATATGTTTAAAGTGTACTATTCCTTTCATATTGTTGCTTGTTCCAGATCAGTGAATTTTCCAAGGAAAATGTTTGCTTTATCATGTTTGTGGATGAAACAACGCTATCTAAATTGTCTTCTGATGGTCATACACCTGATGATAGCGGACACGTTGGCCTTTGGAGAATAGTTGTTGTCAGGAACTTACCATATGAGGACATGCGGAGAACTGGAAAAGTGCCAAAGTTTTTATCACATCGCCTCTTCCCTTCTTCTAGGTGATTCCTGTACTAATATATGTTTTATTATTTTTAAGCTCCAGGAATTATATTTACCTACTTTTGTACCCTCTCCAGTTACTCTATTTGGCTTGATAGTAAGATGCGACTCAATGCTGATCCGATGTTGATACTTGAATACTTCTTGTGGAGGACAAGATCAGAGTATGCCATTTCAAATCATTATGACCGTCATTGTGTCTGGGATGAGGTACTCCAAAATAAACGTCTGAACAAGTACAATCACACTGCGATCGATGAGCAGTTTTACTTTTACCAGTCTGATGGTCTAACGAAGTTTGACTCTTCAGACCCAACTGCTCCTCTTCCAAGTTGTACGTCTCTGTTTTGGTTGGGAAGATTGGTTTTCTTTTTCTCTTCTGAATTCCTTAAATGTTTAATGCTGATATTGCCTGTCTTACCTCAGATGTACCAGAAGGTTCATTTATTGTACGGGCTCATACACCGATGTCAAATTTATTTTCATGCCTCTGGTTTAATGAAGTTGATCGCTTTACCTCTCGTGATCAACTTAGTTTTGCATATACTTATTTAAAACTGAGGAGAATGAATCCAGATCAACCATTCTACCTAAACATGTTCAAGGTACTTTATATTGCTTAATCAATCTATAAATATGTCACGTTCCCTCAAAAAGTTAACTTGTAAATAGAGATTGTGAAGTTTCTTAGGGCCAGAACTGTGTAGAATTAATCCTACCTAACTCGTAATACCGTGACTATGGATTTGGTTGCAAATAAAATTTCTCAAATTTTGTCATCTATTTGTGGAGGATTTGAATTATGCAGCTTCAGATGAGAAAAATTAGAACCCTTTTCCTTTTTAAACAATTAGGAAATTGCAGGTTTTCCATTTCGGCTTTACATCCTTTTCCATCATATTTGGAAGTTTTATTGGGGAAAACCTCTCATGCTATTTGGTGTGCTTAATCACTTGATTTTACTTTATGCAGGACTGTGAACGTAGAGCACTGACAAAGCTCTTTCACCATAGAATATTGCCACCGCCGCCATCTGGTCCTTAAATCATTAAAATACTATTTTACAGATGCATATGGACTGGTAAGATAAAGCTTTCGCTTATCATTATTGGAAGATCAAGCTTTATCACTGTAAACGCAAGCTAAATAAAGAAAATGTTATATGCATCTGTTTATAACTTTAATGCCAATGTTGAAAAGACCACCATTAATGAGAATATAAAATTTAAACTTGTTTAATTTTGATTCTCCTAAAATAACCATGTAAAGTTCGACTTGTTTAAGCTTGATTCTCCTAATTGAATGAGATGGTTTATTCTAGTATATTAATAGGCTTCAAGTAAATGAACAGCGGGACTTTAGTCATCTTCAGATATGAAATAGTTCACCCTCTTATGCAGATCTTATAATTTTCTAGTTAGATTTATCTAATAGATCAGTCTATGGTCTAACTTGTGGGCTTTTTTTCAACTTTGACTTTTTCTTTTTTTGGTATGTTTTTTTTTTCTCTGTTTTGATAACGGAAGTCGATCCTTTTCAAACTTAAATTTTGATGTTTATTTATTATATTTGCGAATTCAAGCTGCTAAAGTTGTAGAGTTATGTATTACTGGAGTTGCTCAATGTCTTAGATGGCAGTCGAAGGTTATGATCTGTAAAATTATAACTTACAGACCAACAACAATCACAACGAAAATGTCAATGCAGATGGAAATCGACAGTGTTTCCAATGTTATGTAATGTAACATGAAAACTCTTCTGCTTTTGAGCTTGTGCTCATCAAAAGAGGTTGTGATTGCACACATGAGTTGTTACGATGTACCGGAGTTGATAAAAGTAGTGTTTGCATCCCTATGAGAATTAATATTTTATTTCAAAGTTCAAACTATTATAAGGCAGGTATTCGATGAGCCTCTCACTTTAATGAATCTTATACTGCTTGCAGATGTTTAAATTGAATGGAGAAAAACGTGACACTCCTTGCGATCAATTTTTGGAGCATAAGATGAATCCGGTCTGAGCCGTGAGCGGGGGTTGTGAGAGAGGATGAGATTGATTAGGTGATGGCCCGATTTGCATGGTAAATGACTGCTCAAGTAGTTTTGAGGATGGAGAAATGTGTTTTCTGGGCTAATTGGTTTAATAATGCAATTGCAGAGATAATAAAGCATTTGGGAGGGCATTTGTGGGCTACACTATAGTTGTTCATTGAGGCTCCAAATCTAGAGACTGGATTACATTTTTTCATTTGTTTTTGAATAAAATGAAATTCCAACACTTAAATTTTGTTTTGCTTGCATACATTTATGGAAGCAGCTTATTTGTGTTGGTGAAGATTATTGAGTGTTGAAGAAGTAATGAAGTTGCTTTGTTGTATCATATCGTAACTAACAAATCATCCATTTGAAACTGCCTATAAATATTAAATAATGCTTGAACAAAGGATCAAATCGCTCTCTCAACTTGGCACAAAATACCAAATGAGTTTATTTTGCCGCTTTTAGAACAATTAAATTCAAAACTTGCATTTTCGAATTAAAAAGTCTCTCCCCCACTCTCATCCAAGCAAGTGAACTTCACTCTCTGAAAAAAAAATGATTTTTTTTTAAAAACTCTTAATATTTTATTTCTTTCTTAAATTGGTCCTTTATAATTTTAAAATTCCACTTATCTCTTTATAATTTTGAAGATTTAATAATTATTTAAATTTGTATTAAAATATAGGAACTTTTTTTCCTTTCACCTTTTCTTCTTCTTCCTCCTACTTCTTTTTCATCTTCTTCCCTTTTTTTCTTCTTTTTCTTTCTCCGGCCACCATTTCTCCTCCATCCGCCATACGCCTCCGCTTCCACTGCCTCCGTTCCCACCGTGTGTGCACATCCACCAACGTTCATCCCTTCTAGGGATGAACAGCCGATCTGTTCATCCGTAAAAGGGATGAACATAATTAATCGGGCGGCGGCGGTTGGGTAGGGTGGTGGCAGTTTCCGCTGGAGTTAGGTTTAGTTTTAATTAGTTTTGATTAGTGTTTTAATTGTATTTAATTAGTATTTAATTATGGTTAATTATGTTTTAAAAATATAATTAGTTAATCTCATCTTTCTTTTATGTCAGAGGGGTCTTTTGATACGAAAACTCAAGTTGTGGGTTATTTTGATACGAAAACTCAAGTTGTGGGTTATTTTGATACGAAAAAATAAATTTTGGGTCTTTTTGTATCAAAAATGTCGAAAATAACTGATTTGATATTTTGTGCCAAATTGAGGGGGGTGAATTGATCCATTGTTTAATACTGCTTTGGTTGTATGTGAAAGATTTTGGCATTTCACGCTATAGGTAAGTGAGTACGAAACAAAATAAGCATTCTATTTTATGTGTTTTTGTTTAAATATCTCATATACAACCGGTATTTTCAAGAAGTCTCACCCTAAAAATGGATGTGTAGGTTGTATATGAGGGTTAGAGGAAGTTGAGGGGACGTTTAGTGCAGTTCTTTTGTAAAAATTTTAACTCTGCTTTTTAAAAAGTTTTAGTATTTGGTGAACTTTTTTTAATAATTGCTAACAAACTTTTAAACTTTCAATAGCTGATGTTGAAAAAAAAATTATTTTAATTTTTTTTGCCAAAAGCTGTTGTTAAAAAATGTTATTTTAGCCTTTTAGGGCTTTTTGCTAACAACTAATAGTTGTCTTAATTTCAAAAAAATTTACGTATTTACCTAAAAAAATAAAAATATTTGCATTTTTTATCTCAACGCAGAAAAGTTACAAAAAATTACCTTACATTTTTTTCTTCAGATTTATGCTTTTACTCTCGGTAGTAAAATAATTATGATCTTAGTCTGTTATCGTATATGTATTGGTGACATTATCATCTCGGTATCATAATATTTTTTGTAAAAAATATTTTTCGTACTTTATCATATTATTATCATAAGCTATTTTCATAAAAAATTATAATATCATCATAATGTACTTTATCATAATAGTATCATGATCTACTTTATTCATAAATATATCATAATTTTTTTATCATAATCTTATCAAACTATTATCATAACATTATCTATCTATTATCAAAACCGTATTATACTATTATCATAACATTATGTACTTTATAATTGGCCTAATGTCTTAAAAAAACCCCGACCTTTTAGCCTCTTTTCAATCATACCCTGACGTTGTAAATTTGTCAATTTTACCCTATTTTGCATTTTTGTGTTTCAATTGTACCCTGAAAAATTAAATTAACGTCTTTTGCATTTGGAAATTTGTTTAAAACATTCTACATGTCTCGCATATATTAATTGTATATTTTTAATTTTTTTTAAAATTTAGTTAAATTAATTAAGAATTTAAATTAGTGTTAATTTGATTATGGTTTTTAGTTAGTTTTTAAAAATAAAGGACTTATTTGTACTTTTTTGAATAAAAAAGAATTTAATTTCATGTTTAGACTTAATTAATTGAATGATTTCATCATTTAAGTAAAAAAATTAACAAAAATTTAAATATTGGGGTACAATTGAAAACAGAAAATTCAAAAGTGGGTAAAATTGACAAATTTTCAACGTCGGGGTAGAATTGAAAAAAAGTTTAAAGGTGATGGGTTTTTGAGTGATTAGGCCCTTTATAATTATATCATAACCTTTTATCATAACCTTATCATACTATTATCATAATTTTATCATATTATTATCAGACTATTATTATAACATTGTCTATCTATTATTATAATTGTATAATATTATGATACCGATAGGATAATATTATGATACTAATATGATAACGTTAATGATACCGATATGATAATCAAACTTTTTATTGACAAAAAATTGTTTTTTCTATATTGTTATGATAATTCAGTGATGGCAATATGACAATCAAGCGCTGTTTTATGCAAAAAATCGTTTTTTTAATCATAAAATAGTTTCTTATGCAAAATTTTGCATCTGAAAACTGAAAATATTTAAGAGAAATTTTTTAGATCTGAGACTCAAAATAAATCGTAATAATCACCTCGAGTTAATAAAAAAATTGCTAAAATTAAATTTGTAAAAACGGCAGAGCAATGGCGAAATGAGACGGATCAACAAAGGAACGACGGCGAAGCGACAAAAAAAATGTAAAAGACGAGAAAATATGAAAAAGAAGAAAAGATGGAAAAGAATGAGAAAAGAGAAAAAGAGAGATAGAGAAAATTAAGAAAAACAAATAGGTGGTAGAGTACAAAATAAATATTTATAATAAAAAATAGTAATTATTATAATAAAAGCACATCCTAGAGTAAAAAAAATAAAAGTGCTAAAAAGGTGAAGTACTTTTTCTATTTTTTTCTTGTTTAGGTAAAAATTAAAATTATTTTAAAAAATGAAGTGTTTTTCCTAATTTTCTCTTAATTTTATTAACTATTTAGACAAAGTTATTCCTATTAAAATATGTTATTTTTATGATAAAAATTTATCCCATGAAATGGATGTAACATGTCATTTTTACAATAGTTAATGCGAATTTGCAATAAGAAAATTTTGATCGTTAAATTTTTCACATTGACTAACGCAATATTGGTTTGTTGCACAAGTGACATGGCGCAAAAGATGTTTAGTTTTCCTTTTATAATATATAATATTATTTAAATTATTTAAAATTGTTTAATTTTTCTTTTAATTCTCGCTTGTAACTGGATCGTTTGTTCTGATGCACGATGATTTTATCTCATGAACAAATTGGGCATTCTAGTCGATATTAAAGACATTCCTAGTATTATTAGGTGGCAACACTTGTTCAGTGTTTACCAATACAATTGTCTTGAGTTTGAGCGAACTACACACTTTCACGACTGTGAGAGGAGCACGGTTCGGGGGCCGCTCGCCCAAAGCCTATTGATGACTTCTCGATCTATAAATGGGGTTTGTAAAATAAAGTCGCCACCTGGACATATTTATTTTATTCTCATCTCAATGGTGTATGCAGTTCATGGGATATGAAAGTTGTAAATAAACATGTATGAAAGCAGTAAACAAGTTTGATGCGCATATGACTAGGTTTGGACTGGCATTTAAAGCAAGTAGTAGGTACTCCTAAGCATACATCTAACCTTAGAGGTTTCTATAAAATAGGCATAAGTCTGGCTGGTCTGGATATTTCACATGCACAAAGCCTAAACCAGATGTAAACGTTTGATTAATTGATTTTATTAGGTGATCTTGAAAAACTTATACAACCGTTACTACGTTTTCGTATCAGTCCTAATTTATGTGATTCGTCCTTTAACCGGTTGATTTGATGTGCTTTTGAAAAGCGGTAACATTGCAAACTAGCTCACGTACAGTTGGTATACATGCAAGGTTAGCGATACTTTTAAACCTCGTTGACTTTTTGAGTATCTTGCACTCGTGCGGGTTTTGACCATCGTTTGGTCGGAATTGGCTCTCGGTCAAATAACGAGAGTTGCACATCTCGTCAATCCGCTTCTACTGGCTTGATCCGGAGTCGATTCTGAGTTTGGATTAGCCCAAAATCGGCTCTGTAAGTTCCTAGTTTGCTAGGCCTCGGGCTTATGGACCCAGTTATACACTATGTTACATTATTGGACTACTGAGTCTGTTTTACATCGGATCTGACCCGTTATATTACAGAATATTAAAGTACACTTAATTGTCTACGACTGGGTTCAAACCGGGCCTGATTTGGAGTCCGAAAATGCGTCTGGAAGTTTGGATCAAAGTCTGGAAGATTTGGGAAACGATTTTGGGAAAGCTGACGAACGACGAACATGGCGCCAGTGTGACTGCCACCGCCGGCAGGTCATTGTGGCGGCTCCGCCACTTTGTTCTAGCGGCGCCGCCGGTTTCAGGGGCGACGGCGATGTGATGGCAGTTTCAGGGGTCGTTTTGTTTTGCTTCGTTCTCACTCGTTTCAATTTTGTTTCTCATGCAAAAGTAGTCAAATTGCATAAAATCGAACAAGGAATTCAAATATGACATTGACGGAGTGTTTAAATCTGATTTAAATAAAAAAATTGACGGGAAGCAACTTTGGAAATTACTTTTTTCATGGCAAATAAGCTCAAAATCACATCTAACATGCATCTTACGAGCTATAATTAACCGGGTTTCCGGAGTTGAACATATTAAACACATTAAATCAGTCATTAACATGCTTATTCATCAATTTCATGGCATTTTATCAATTTAATAACTAAGCTTAACATGGTTATTATATGGCTAAAATTGGCAAATAGTGCTAGCATACACCCTAAATCACACAATTTACAGCAATTATGACATTTATGGCATACAAATGAATGGAAAATCAAAGGGGTAAATAAAAGGGTCCTCAGAATTACCGATTTGAGTCCTTGGCTCGTTTGCTGGCAAAGTGGATGCGGAATCCAGCTTCGAATCTGATGTGGGTGTTGCTTTCTTAGAGAATTAACACATATTAGTGTTTTTAGGATCAGAAATTGGTGTGTGTGTTTGTGTGTGTGATGTGAATTTCGGCTATGGCTTATTCTAGGGGTCAAATTTTCAATTTGTTTTTCTAGGATTTGTGTGCCACCTCCATTCAGATTGACTTAAGGCTGTATTTATAGGGGTCTATTAGGTCTAGGGTTAGGTTAAGTCTATTTACAGTTTTGTGCAGTTAGAGTTTGGTTATGTGTTGAAGAAGTGTTAAGTGATAGATTATTAGGATTAGGATTAAGTTTAAATTATTTACTTTAGATTTTTACATGTCAAATTCGTATTAATTAATTAATTAAGTGATAACCACGTCTAAAAGTGTTTTTTGGTGCCCAAAAGTATTAAAAACGACTCTTGAGACCCTGGGTTTGGGTTTGATCAATTCCAGTCCATAAAACTGGAAAATTGGCTCATAAACTTCTAAGACATTGTAGATCAAATTCTGGACTTAGACAATAATCTCTTTAGATTTTTATGGGCTATTTACGCCTAATTAATTTTCCAAGTTTGTAGCACTGCATTGATTACACCTGCTTAAATTCCAGCAAGAAAATCTGCAGCTCGTCACATGGACGAATTTCTCCGGAAATCATCATTGGACGCTTCAGTTCCTTATTATTTTTTACCTGTCCGGAAAATAGGTGTGTACAGTTTTCCCCCTCTTTAACAAGAATTGACAAAGTAGGTCAATTCTTGTTAAAGAATAGACTTGCTGTTAGACAAGCGATAAGGATACTGCCCACCATCAGAGGCACTCGCTCGCCCGACGGTATGGTAATGCCCTAGCCTGAGCATTACCCGTCGTGGGGCATGAATCTGACTTCATGCCCCCTGGTTCTGGTCTACTCCACATCTGGCCAAGAGTAGTCTTCTCAGCTGCTATTGAGCCTGGGCTACTAGAGTTTGTGCCCCGTGGATTGGAGCTATAAACTCTCATCCGTCTTGAGAGTGATCTGATGGCTCAGACCCCGGTAATTATCTTGTCCGGACATTCTTAGGTTTGTAGAAGGGACAGCATCCCCTTGGCCGTCCCAAGGGCCACCTTATTAAATAGGTGCCTGGATTCCGTTAAATATTCTACAACTAACAGATGGTGGTGTCTTTCTACCAAGCTTTGGCGTCTTTCTGCCATCTTCGGTGTCTTTCTACCCATCTTTGGTGTCTTTCTACCGTATGCTGGTGTCTTTCTAACAGGCTTTGTTGTCTTTCCGCCATCTTTATTTTGTCTACCGATCTTTGGTGTTTTTTCTACCATCCACTGATATCTTTCTACTAGGCTTTGGCGTCTTTCTGTCATCTTTGGTGTCTCTCTACCGATTTTTGGTGTTTCACTATCGTCCTTTGGCATCTTTATGCCATATGTGGAGCCTGGCTCTGTTATGCCTAGTAGGTCGTTTGAATCTCGTCTTCTGGAAAGCTTTCTGATTCTTTGGGGGGTTTTTCTGATCCTGTCGGGCTTGTTCTGATCCTTTAGGGTTTCATTGATCTTTTGAGGAATTCTGATCCTTTAGGTTGTTTGTATTTATGACTTTTATCTTCTGAGGCGTCTGTATTTCCGGCTATCCATCCTCTAGGGTGTCTATTCTGAAGGTTCTAGGGTATATTTCTTATTCTAACTCGGAGTCTGGGAGTTGCTTGTAGAGAGTAACTGAATGAGTTGGCCTGGATTTGTGCACACAACATACAATAA
This sequence comes from Mercurialis annua, assembly GCF_937616625.2. NCBI lineage: Eukaryota > Viridiplantae > Streptophyta > Magnoliopsida > Malpighiales > Euphorbiaceae > Mercurialis > Mercurialis annua. The sequence goes on from NC_065575.1 coordinate 30,976,790, forward strand.
ACTAGTTAGTGTTTAAACTGTATTTGACTTGTATAATTACTTAGAGTATTTTGCGGATCCATTCGTCATGGAATATCCCTCCGGGGTGACCTGGTTTGGCTGGCTGCAAGGCGCTATTGAGAGATCGGGTATGCGTTATTTAATGGGATTTTTACAAAAATACCAGAAAAAGTGAAAAACTTACTTTTTTACCATGTAAAAAAATGTTTTTTCAAATATATCATATTTATCAGTCATATTTATCTTTAGTTTATTTTTTGTTTATTTTTTATTTATTTTTTTCAAAAAAATAAATCTGGTATAAAAGTAAATAAAAGCAAAAAATTCTGGTATAAAAGAAAGTCTTTAGAAAAACATGGTAAAAAAGAAAGTTTTTTCAAAAAAGTGATATTTTTAGTAAATTTCCCTTATTTAATGCATAGTCCGAATTATCGGTCTTGGTTCTTAGGTGAGCGCATGATCAATTGATGGGTTGAACTCACTATTCATGTGTTTCCCGGTAAGCCACCCCTGCCAATGATGCGTGGTAGGGATGTTGTGATGCTTGCCCTCAGTTCGGACCACAAAGGTTATTCGGTGGCTGATTTTGTATCTGCTCCCTAATGAAGCTACTAGGATGATCTGGTGGTACCTCATCTTCTAGGTGAGTTGCCTCCGGCTGGCGTGTCAGGGCTTCAAGATTCGGACAGTGCTTATACGCTCCTTGGGAGATGGGATGGCAACCCTAAGTCGTTATCGCAAGAGTGGAACTCCGATGAGTAGATTGTACCTTCTCATACTGTACTTGTTTAACATTTTGGATGTTGTACCTCCTTGACAATGCTTTTTTATTTGCATTTATGTCTTCTACCTGGTGGTAACCTGATGTCCCCTGTCTTCTGGTTGGTTAAAACTTGATGCCCCCTGTCCTCTGGTTAGTGGAGGCCTGATGCCTTATGTCTTCTGGTTGGTGGAGACCCGATCCCCCCTGTCCTTTGGCTGGTGGAGCCCTGATGTCTCCCTGTCTTCTACTTTTAAAGCTGAAATTTGATGCTTGTTCTGGTGTTGGAGTAGCGATGACGCCTTGTTCTGATTATGGGGTGAGATGGAGATTCAGAGCATGTTGTTCCTGGAGAGGGTAGTTCCTTAAACGGTGGCCCGCCGTTCGGCTTGTAGGTTTTCTTCTTTGGGCGTTTCCAAGTGGTGTAGGCTTGGCGCCTGCTGATTTTGTTGGTGGCTTTTGAGGATAGAGGGCTGGCGCCTGTTGGTTCTAGAATAGGACAGAGACTTGGAGCTATGTATCGTATCTGCACATATGAGGGTAAAAATGCCAAAATGCAATATGATCTATTCTACCATATATGCATGTATGAATGTATGCAATTAAATCCTTGACTGCTCTCTAGTTTCTTCTACAATTTTGCATCAGTAATTTAGGAGATCGATTGCGGAAGGCTGAGCTAGGTCCTGCTGTCAGTGCGGATGATTTTCCTCCTGACTTTCCTGGCATTAGAGGTGGTGCTTTCCCTGTCGGCGGTCGTGAACTTGAAGCCCATTGTGGTCGTAGATACCCTGTTTTTTCTTCTTCTTTTTCTTCTAACAATGTGGAGGCTGGGCGCGACGATGACGCTGATGATGAGCTCTCTGAGAGCGATGATGGAGATTCTGAGACCTTAGTGTACGACTGGGATTCTGACGAGTAAGATTTTGTCCTTTGTAGTGACTTCTTGTATGTCAGTACATTATTTCCTACGCGCAAATACTTTGCTTGCTGAACCTCATTGTTGCTTTGCGTTCTAGCCATCTTGTTTAAGTTTATGGTATCTAAAAAGTGATTTGATTCTTCGTCTTTAGATAGGATCAACCTGACCTTTATTGTTGTGTTTAGGAGCCCGTAGTCCCGTGATGATCGAATTATGGAAATCCTTGGTCCCGAGATGTTTCCATGATTGGAAACCCATAGTCCCGTGACAATTGAATTATAGGAAGCTTAGTCCTGAGATGTTGCCATGATTGGGAACCCGCAGTCCCGTGACAATTGAATTGTGAAAAGCCTTGGTCCCGAGATGTTTCCATGATTGGGAGCCCGTAGTCCCGTGACGATTGAACTGTGGGAAGCCTTAGTCCCGAGATGCTTCCATGATTGGGAACCCTTAGGACTGTGACGATTGAATTGTGGGAAGCCTTAGTCCTAATGTGTTGCCATAATTGGGAGCCTGTAGTCCCGTAAGTGTTTTAGTCATGGGAGGCCTTAGTCCCATGAATGATGCCCCATACTGTCTAGTAGTAGAGGTTTGTTGACTTTTATAGGGAGGGGTATGATGCCCCTTGCTATCCGGATTTCCGTCTCAAGATAGTAGAGGCATCGCGCCTGCGTTTAAATACTCCCATATTGATTCTGGGGGAAGAGGCCCGACGCCTGTCTTGGGTACTTAGAGACTTGGAGCATGTTTGGAGGTCTTTAATGTACCCTGCTATCCGAATGTTCTTTGCAGGACGGTAGAGGTATAGTGCTTTTAGCTGAGTAGAAGGCCTGAAACCTGTGACGAGGGTTTCGATGCCCCTGGCTATCCGGATTCCCGCATTATGATAGTAGTGGCATGTCTATTACAACTCTATGAGAGGCCTATTGAGAGGACTCTGACGTTCGTTTGGGCCTTTCTGGTAATACAGAAAATTTGGAGTCTTATTTTCAGGGTTCTAATGCCTTCTTCTGACCTGATTATCGTAGGACGATAGAGGCATCGTGCCTAAACTAGGTAAAAGGCCTGAAACCTATGAGGAGGGTTTCGATGCCCCCTGCTATCCAGAATTCTGTTTCGGGATGCTAGTAGCATAGTGCCTGTTCCGGGTTGCAGAGGCTTGCAGCATGTGGTTTTCGAGATGTATCTTGCTTGTGGAAGCTTCTGGGCCGGTTTTTATTCTGTAAGAGGTCGGAGGCTTGTGCTTGATTCTTTAAGAAGCTGGAAGCCTTTTGTGGGGACTCTGATGCTCCCTTTGTTTCCATCTCGAAAATGGCGGCTGTTCAGCTGTACTTATAGAGTGGTGGGGACCTTATGTCTCCAAATCTAGATGACGAGGAGTTCTTCTACTTCCTTACTGTCTGGCTGAGGAAGTTTTCTACCCCCTTTGCTGTCTGGCTGAGAAAGTCTTATGCATCTTGTTGTCTGGTTGAGGAAGTCTTCTCCCTCCTGCTGTCTAGCTGAGGAAGTCTTTTGACCCCCTGCTCTTTGGTTTAGGAAGTCTTCTGCCCCCTGTTTTCTAGCTAAGGAAGTATTCTGCCCCCTTATGTCTGGCTGAGGAAGTCTTTTGCCCCCAAATTGTTGGTTGAGGAAGTCTTATGCCCCCTATTGTTTGTTAATGAAGGAGTTTGATGCCTTCCTTGCTATCTAGGTTCTTTTAAAGTGGAGTTTTATTGCCCATCGAGTTTCTGGTACACTATGATTATGGAAATTTATGAGCATGTTCGGGGTATCCAAATTTGCTAAAACTGGCCTCGTTTTTCATTTTTCTGTGCTTGTCGATTATGGACTCAGAATTCTGGGCTTGTTCGGAGCGTCCATATTTGTGAAAATTGGCCCCATTTTCCCGAGCTTATCTATTGTAGACTTTGTATTGTCCCCTCATTGAAGCATTCGATTTTCTGGTGTGGGACTAGATGGTTCAATGAAGAGTCTTGCTCTTTCTAGGCTTTGTAGTCCGACCTATGACAGATCGATTTGTAATTTTCATGATAGTTTATGCGCATTCAACTATTAACAGCGCTTCTGGAAAAACATATTGGAAAAAAATATTGCTCAAATGGTTTACAATCTCCAATGTTCCGCTCGGCTGTTCTGAATAGTTGAAGTCTTTTCTTCTTTTCAACTCTATGATGCTCAATCTGGTCGCTCTGAATGACTGATTGTTCTGTTTTAATTATCCCAGATGTCGGGAACTCGTCGTCTTGTAAAGTCCCATGGTGGTCTTGATGCCCCTGATTCTGTGCTGTGAATTCCTGAGCTTTGTATCTTGCAAAGTTTGGCTATACTTTCCTTTAGCCTTACCTTCTGGACTCTGGTCTGCTCTCTCATTGGAGCATTTTGTTTCTATTATAAGGGGGATTGGATGTCCCAATAAAGAGTCCGGATACTCCATTCAATTTCTTTAATTATGTGGCTTAACCCTGTAGGACTTGTTTGTTTTCCGTTTTGACAGTATATGCGCATTTCAACAATTACACGGCGCAACTAGGAAGCGTATAAGAATTTGATTATTATTATTATCATTTCATTGTTTTCCATTGTCTCAAATATTGTGCTTTAGAATTGATGGTCATGTTTCCTTTCTTTCCAGGTACATGTGCTGGTCAATAATCATGGTATGTATGCTTGATGAGAGATCTATATTGCTAACTCATTGAATAACCGGTACAATTGAGATACTTTATATTTCAAGGGGTCATACCCATGTCGTCAATTAGTCCTTTTTGGATTTTTGTAACTGACTATTTTTTATGAGCGTCTTACGTGGCTCACAGACGTCTAGAGGAGGTCTTGTAGCACACTCCTTCTTCCAATCTTTAGATCGTCCCGCTCTCGTAGATAGGTCTTCTGCTGCTTGGTGGTGGACTTCTTTGTTACTGGTGATTCCTATATGGGCTAGACGTCCGCTCAAACGTGTGCCTCTACTGCTAGACGCCTTTGAGTCGTGTAAGCCTTCCGGTTTATGGCCAAATCTTTTTATGCCAAGAGACGTGTGAAAGATCTCTTGTGGGTACTAACTCGCAAGCCGCTATCTCTTTAAAATAGTTATCCGGTTTTTCTCATGATTTAAGAGTCAAGTCTCTTGCGACAGAATTATCTCTAGAAGTTATTCACTTCTTTGTACCGGTTATTGAATGAGCTAATGACATAGCTCGATCTCATCAATGCATGCATATATGGCTATTGAAAATAACATGTCCATCAGGCAAGACATCTCATAAATGAGCAGAATATGTTTCATCATTTACTCTAGATTTTAAATGAAAATCAACTAAAGAAAATTGTTCATAATTGTTTGAATACTGGGAAACTGAAATAAAACTGTAAAACAGTAAAGATGGTCAAGGAGAACAGATATCTAAAAATGCCTCAGGCACAGGCGGTGCCATTGCTTCTTGTCTCTTTAATGCTCTGAGATGATCCCATTGTCAATCAGGTCTTGAATCTTATGCTGGAGAGTGATATAATGACCTGCATAATGTCCTCTAATTTGGTGTAGCTAGAAGTATGCATTGGCGACATAGTTTGGCCTAGTTGGATCAGGTACTATCTTCACTATATTGGCCCTATTAGGTTCAGAGCTCTCAATTCTTTGAATACGACAGATAAGGGTTCTTCAAATTTAGAGAACCTTCTGCTGGGAGCCCCTTGCGTACTTAGCCCTTTTTGGAACCTTTTTTGGGCGTTGTACCATTCTTCCATCGGCGGTCTTGGCACAACAAGTTGTTTGTTCACATTTCCGAATATAGCTGCGGCTTCATTTTTTATCTCACGCTTGAAGGCTTCCATCTCGACCCTTAATTCAGCAACCATGTTAGCTTTGAAACTTTCTAACTCATCTCGTTTGACAGTATTCCCTTCGGTGGCATGTGCAACATGCTCCAAGGTTGTGTATTGCTATATGGAGTATCTCGTCTCTTCACAAAACTCTTTCAATGGTAGTGGTTCTACCAGCCTTCTAAAAACAGAGGCGGTTCGTTTTCTCAATTTGAAAGAAGGTACATACTCCTACTCTTCAGAATTTTTCTTGTAGGTCTTGGGGAATGTTTGATCTTTTTCATTTGCTCCTCCACTTGGTCCTACGGACCCTTCCTCACACTTCTTCCTTTTAGCCCTCTTCTCGAGCAATTCTGAAATGCAGGGTTGATTCCTTATCTCTCGCTCCATTCGGCATGCAAACTCATATTCCGGTTGCCTCCATGTCTTGGTTTTGGCTATCAATTGGCTGATGCTTGGCATTCCGGATACTTTCTGGGTACCCAATGGAGCGCTCAAAGGGATGATGTTTTGATTCCTTTCCTCTGGGATTGGCTCGAACTCTGGAGTAGACTGTCTTGCCCCGACTTGAGCGGCGGCCTGATTCTTTATATCATAGTGCGTCATTTTGGAGATGTCATTGAGTAGCAGTTAGAGATGTATTTCCTATATGGTTGCGTCCACAAGGGGTTAGTATATGAAATTTTTATATTCTGTATGCATGAGATGCATGATATGTTATGCAATGATATGTTGGGGTTAGTTCGAACATATAGCTCATATCAAGCTTTGGCACATAGAACAGTTGATATCACGGAGACAAATTGTTCTTCTAACCTTATTTCTCCCACACACGTGTTCCAGGCAAAGTTTATTTGCTAGGAGTTTTGTCTGGACCCTCGCATCGCAATGCAAGAGTTGGCGTTCCTGCAAAACTCTCTTCTAACAATTTTAAGGCAGATACACGTCATTTGTCAATGTAATGACTCTTTTATCCTTTAATGGAAGGAGTTGAAACATGTAGGGTGGACGTAGAAGTCCGTTTTGAAACCTAGAGTTTGATTTAGCCTTGCGGTTGTATCTAGCGGAAGGAGTTTCCACTAGACTGGTTATTGAAGGTTTGATCAAGCAAAGGAGTTTCACTTGATCGCATTTATTCTTTTAGATTTGGCCCAACAAGATGTTTAGAAAATCTGTTTTTTTTAAACTAGAAAATTTGTTATGCCGGACCTAAGACTGGGATTGAAATAGCAGTTATTGAAACATTGGATTTAGAATCATTACATTGACAGCATGCCTCAAATACAAACATTATGTTGGTATTTTCCTAGAGGGTAGTGTCTAAGATGAATGCATGTGGGCTGAGTTATTTGGTTTTGGTAGTAACCGGTTTAAGGCACCCACATACTGATATACCTTTGATAGGTCTCCTCAATCACGAGTACAAACGACCGAGGTACTGGGTTGTGAGTGATACTGCTTCGCATAAGACGTTCTAGACATTAGAGTGCAACGCCAGAGCGTGATATCGGCTATGAGTATCGGGGCTGGATAGGGTCTCCTAGAGAGTAGGTTAGAAGAGAAATTTCTAATACGATGCAGTGAGTGCGAATATGTTTGGAAAATAAAGCTGGTGATCGATAAGGTTAGAGTCGTGCGGTTTAGATCCATGGCAACCGTTTTTTAAAACAATTATGAAAATGTTTTTATGTTTTAAAAGCAGTTTTTTAATCCCCAGTGGAGTCGTCACCGTGAGTGGAGCATGGTTCGAGGGCCGCTCGCTTAAGGCTTATGGATGACTTCTCAATATGGAAATGGGTTTGAAAAATGGAGTCGCCACCTAGTTCAACTAGTAAATGCCATTAACCGACTAGATAACCTTACTTGCCTTCGGTAAGATTATCGTGCATCGGACCAAAGACTAGGGTTTGTGGACCTCCTTGAGACTCTTGTGCTTGGCTTATCTATTACCGATTTTATTTACTGGACATATTCCTTTTATTCTCATCTCAACAGTGTATGCAGCTCACGGGATATGAAAACTGTAAAGAAACATGTATGAAAGCAGTAAACACGTTTGACGCGCATATGACTTGATCTGGACTGGCATTTGTGGCAAGTAGCAGGTACTACTAAGCATACATCCAACCTTATAGGTTTCTAGCAAACAGGCATAAGTTTGGCTGGCCTGGGTATTTTAAATGCACAAAGCATAATCCAGATGTAAACGTTTGATTTATAGATTTTATTAGGTGATCTTGAAAAACCTATACAACTGTTACTACGTGTTTGTAGTAGTCCTAAGATGTCTAAGTGATGGGCTGGAATTGCATTATTTGGCTAATTTATGTGATTAGTCCTTTAATCGGTTAATTTGATGTGCTAAGCAGTAAACATTGCAAACTGGCCCATGTACAGTTGGTATACATGCAAGGTTAGAGATACTTTTAAACTTCGTTGACTTTTTAAGTGTCTGGCACGCGTGCGGGTTTTGACCATCGGTTTGGTCGAAATTGGCTCTCAGTCAGATCACGATAGTTGTGTGTCTCATCTATCTGGTTTTACTGGTTTGATTCGGAGTTGATTCCAAGTTTGGGTTAGCCCGGGATCAGCTCTGGAAGTTACTGGTTTGTTGGGCCTCGGGCTCGTGGGCCCGGTTTATACACCATGTTACTTTTTTGGACTTATAAATCCGTTTTACATCAGGTCTGGCCCGTTACATTACATAATATTGAAGTACACTTAATTGTCTATGTTTGGGTTTAAATCGGTCCTGATTCAGATCCGGATGAGACTGGAAACGCGTTTGAAAGTTTGCATAGAAGTTTGAAAGATTTGGAAAATGATTCTAGGAAAGATGATGAATGACGAACACGTCGCCGGTGTGAATGCCAGCGCCGGCAGGTCATTATGGCGGCGGCGCCACTTTGTTCAGGCGGCGCGGCCTATTTCAGGGGCGGCGGCGGCGGTGCGATGGCAATTTCAAGGGTCGTTTTGATTTGCTTCGTTCTCACTCGTTTTACCTCCGTTTCTCATGAAAAATTAGTCAAAACGCATAAAATCTAACAAGAAATCTAAATATGGAATTTACAGAGTGTTTAAAACATATTTAAACAAAAAATAATTGATGGGCAACAACTTTGAAAATTAATTTTTCATGGCAAGTAAGCTCAAAATCACATCTAACATGCATCTTAAGAGCTATAATTAATTGGGTTTCCAGATTTGAACATATTAAACACATTAAATCAGTCATTAAAATGCTTATTCATCGCATTCATGGAAATGTATCAATTTAATAACTAAGCTTCTATGGCTAAAATTGGCAAATAGTGCTAACATACACCCTAAATCATACAATTTACAGCAATTATGACATTTATGACATACAAATCAATGGAAAATCAAAGGGATAAATAAGAGGGTCCTCAGAAATACCGGTCTGAGTCCTTGACTCGTTTGCTGGCAAAGTGGATGCAGAATCTAGCTTTCAATCTGATGTGGGTGTTGTGTTCTTGGAGAATTAACATGTATTAGTGTTTTAGGACTGGGAATTGGTGTGCGTGTGTGTGATGTGAATTTCGGCTATGACTTATTCTAGGGGACCGAATTTTCTATCTCTTTTTTTAGGGTCTGTGCACCACCTCCAACCAGGTTGACTTAAAGTTGTATTTATAGAGGTCTATTAGGTCTAAGGTTAGATTAAGTCTATATACAGTTTTATCCATTTAGTGTTTGGTTAGGATTTGAAAAAGTGTTAAGTACGTGATAGATTATTAGAATTTAGAATTAGGCTTAAATTATTTACTTTAGATTTTTACATGACAAATTCGTATTAATTAATTAATTAAGTGATAACTACGTCTAAAAGTGTTATTTAGTGCCTGAAAGTATTAAAAACGACTCTTGAGACCCTATGGGTCTGGGATTGGTCAATTTCAGTCCATAAAACTTGTAAATCGGCCCATAAATTTCTAAGATATTGCAATTAGTCTAATTTTTGGACTTAACCTACAATCTCTTTAGATTTTTATGCGCTATTCACGCCTAATTACGTTTTAATCCTCCAAGTTTGCAGCATTGCATACACCTGTTTGGATTTCAACAAGCAAATATGTAGCTCGTCACCAAATGTATTTCTCTGAAAATCATCATTGGACGCTTCAGTTACTTATCACTTTTTACCTATCCGGAAAATAGATGTCTACAGCGGCCCTTCCCGCTTTCACTTATATAATTATCAAGCGATTGGTTTGACTAATATCATAAATACCTATTTAATATATTTTTTTACTTTTAAAATTTATTTGTATAAAACAGATAAAAGAAGCAGGAGAAACCGAAAAACACTAGCCAGGATCAGTCAAAACCGTGTAAACGATTAGTCTAATCGAATTTTAAATTTTTTACAAATTATCAGACTGAATATGACTCTGATTTTGGTTTTGAATTTAATGAGCTGATTCGGTCTGTTTTATATTACTAGTTTATATATATATAAAAAAAACTTTATTTATTAGAAATTATTTTCAAAATACCTCATTTTAAAACATACTTACAAAAAATTTGTCCATCTCTTTATAATTTTCCATTCTACACTAATAATAAACATATTTATAAAAGTACATACTATATATAGAAGTCTTATCTTATTTTAAGTTAAAATTTTACATAGCTAGTCTCTTTTCTCTCCCTTCTCTCTCCTTTCTCTCAAAATTCTCTTTTCTTTTTTTCTTCTTTTTCGTTTGTCTCTTCCGGTTGCTTTTCCGTTCGTCTTCTTTTGATGGATTTCTCGTCGTTTTCTGTCGTTTTTCTGTTCGCGATATAGATTTCTCGACATCTTTTTTAGATTTATGTAATTTTTTAGGTTTTTGTTATGATTTAAACAATTTGTAAATAAATTATTGTAGATCTATGATTTTTTGTTTAAATTGTTCTATTATTCATATAATTATTTTGTCTTTTTCTTATTCATAAATTTGTTTATTTATTTATTACTACTAATTTTGTAATAAATGAATTGATTTATGGTGTATATGTAGTGATTTTATAATGTATTTACGTTATAGTGTATTTTTGGTGTATTTATAATGTATTTCTGGTGTTTTTTGGTATATCTATGTTATTTGGTGTCTTTCTGCCGTTTTTTATTATATCTATGGTGCATTTGCAGTTTTTATGGTGTATTTACAGTGTTTATGGGTATTTGCAGTTTTTATGGTATACATCATAAAAACACTATAAAAATAGCATAATACATTATATATAAAAGCCTAATTACTTTAAAACCCCCACCTTGTAACATGTTTTGGTTTATACCCTGACCTAGGAAAATGTTCATATGTGCCTTTTTTTATTTTTTTGTTTTCAATTGTACCCCAAAGCATTAAATTGAACTTTTTTATTTAAAAAAAAGTTTAAAATAGTCCTTCATTTTTAACCTTATTCTAAATAGACTTTAATGTTATTAATAGTACAAAAATACCTTCTTCTTTACAAAATTAAACTTATAATAATTATTTAAATTATATTAATTATTAATAATTTTTTAAATATAAAACCGTAAAAATATATAATTTTTAATAAAAAAAAAAATTCTGACAGCCCGAAGGAGGAGCCCGCTGTTCCTCTTCCATGGAGGAGGAGCAGCAGACTCCTCCTTTGGCATGGAGAAGGAGGAGCAGATCGCACTCCTCCATGGACGAGGAGTGTGACCTTCTCCTCCTCCCTTCTCCGGAAAAAATTAAAAAAAAGGCTCTCTTCCTTTCTTCAGAAAAAATTTTAAAAAAAAATTAATAAAAAAATTATCGGATTGTAATAGCAGATTCGTAAATCAAAGAAGTGTAATGGTGAGTTGAAAGTTTTTAAAATAAAAAAATTTAAAACGATTATTTTTTAGGATTTATTTGAATATTGTTAAAGTTAAATGATTTGTTTGTATTTTTACAAATAGAAAAAGTATAATATAACTTTTCTATTTAATTTTTTTTAATATTTGCATCCTTTAATTAATTAAATTGTAAAATTAAATTTTGGGGTATAGTTGAAAATGAAAATCAAAAAAAGGGTACATATGAACTTTTTTCTAGGTCAAGATATACACGAAAGAATATTACAATGTGATTTTTTTTAAGTAATTAGGCCACATATAAACTATTGTTACACTATAAAAACACCATAATTACACTAAAAACACAAAAAGTACACTTTAATATACCATAATTACACTAAAACACACGATAAAAAAATAAAAAAAATGCCAGAAAAAAACATCTATAAAAAAGAGAATAAATTATTAAAGTGTGAAAAAAAAATTATTTGTGAAATTAATTAAAAGGAATTTTTTGTAAAAAAAAGTTAGAAAAGTAAAGACAAAAAAAACAATGTAAAATTGTAATAAAACAGGAAATAGTGTAGTGTAGGAAATTAGCTATTTATTGACTTATACATATACTGTAATTTATATTTATTATAAGGGTTAATTCCTAAAAAAATCACGAACTTTACACGAACTTTTATTTTAATCATGACCTTTAAAAGTTGCCATTTAAAGGCATGAACTTTCATTTTGTTTCAAATCTATCAGTTAAGTGTATTTTTGTTGACTAAATTCTTCAATAAACCATTAATGAAAGACCCAAATTATAAATCAACATTAAATCTTATTATCTTTTAGTTAGAGTATATAGGATTAGGAATTTTTGGTTCGATAAAATACACCGGATTTTACTTTGGCGATAGATTTGAAACAAAATGAAAGTTCGTGCCTTTAAATGACAATTTTTAAAGTTCATGATTAAAATGACACTTCGTGTAAAGTTCGTGATTTTTTTAGAAATTAACCCTTATTATAAATGATAATTAATAATTATTTAAAATTTTAATTTATCATTAATAATTAAACAAATTAATAGAAAATAATAGGAAAGAATGACTTTGATAACTATTAGAAACCATTTTGTAAATTTTTTGAAATAGTTTTAAAAGATATTTAACTAGTTTTTTTATTTTAACTTAAAAAACTTGTTATAACAAGTTATAAACATTTGTTGGATATGAACAAACAAAGTTTAGACATTTAAATAAGGCTTAATTATTTAAAAACCACCCACCTTAAACTTTTTTTTCGTTTATACTCTGACTTAGGAAAAAATTCATTTATACCATGACGTATGTGTTTATGTTTCACCTCTATCCAGAAGCACTAAATTAACCTCTTTTCATTTCGAAAAAAGTTTTAAATAATCTTTACTTTTGAACATTTTTAAAGATAAAGTATTTTTTTGTATTTTTTTTAATAGAAAAAAGTATAGAATAATCCTTATATTTAATTGTTTTCAATAAATCATATTTTTTTTTTGAAATTTGGGGTAGAGGTGAAACATAAACACATACGTCAGGGTATAAATGAATTTTTTCTAGGTCAGGGTATAAACGAAAAAAAAGTTCAATTTGGGTGGTTTTTAAGTAATTAAGCCTTTAAATAAACAAAACATAAGTACATGTACCAAAAGAGAAGATATAAAAAAATTGGGACACCATAGATGCAATTGTTCCTGAAAAATTGGGACACCATAGATTGAAATTTGAGCAAAACATAAGAGTGGAAATTGGAAGCAGAGTTGCTGAAAAAGAAGAAGCAGGATGGAAGGTTGTTTGAGGAGATGGTGTTACAAAAATGCCATGTTTGGCAATTTCAAACAGTCATGTCGATGCTATTCACTTCCCATCCGATGCTCTGGTTATGATCTGAGTCTATGTTTGTTATGTTGTACCTTAAATTGGATCTGATATTCAGGTTGGTTTCAGGGGGGAGGGCATATGATGCATTATTATTGGATGCTGGTGGAACCCTTCTGCAATTGCCTCAGCCTGTTGAACAAACTTATGCCTCTCTTGCCGCGAAATACGGTTTCGAATTCTCAACAATTTACATCATTTTTATACAATAAATGAAGTTGTGAGTTTAATGTGTACTCTGCTTGGTTGCAGGCCTAACTATAAGTTCTGCTGAAGTAAAGAAGGGGTTTAAGCGAGCTTTCGCTGCTCCGTGGCCTCAAAAACTGCGTTACGAGGTCATTTTTGTGGATACTTGTCCTTTAAAACATGTGTACATCTCATATCTTGCTTTGGTATTGACAGGGAGATGCAAGGCCATTCTGGAAATTTGTTGTTTCTGAAGCCACTGGGTGTGATGATAATGATTATTTTGAAGAACTTTATACGGTATGCTTCGCACACCTTGTATCTTGGGATGTTGTGTTGACACAAAAAATGAAATTGATGCTTGCTTCTTACAGCACTTTGCAAATGGTGAGGCATGGCGCCTTCCAGACGGGGCTCATGAAACATTATCGATTCTCAAAGACGCTGGAGGTGAAGTATTGTCTGAACTAATTCAAGTGTTTTCTGTTTGGTTTTGCTAACTTTGTGAGTGGTGGCGCAGTTAAGCTGGCTGTGGTCTCCAATTTCGACAATCGTTTAAGGAAGCTATTAAAGGACCTGAATGTTATACATCTGTAAGCAGCGTCTCTTTGATGGTTGACGGGAGTTAACTGTAAGATTGGAATTGACGGTTGTTGTTGTCTTTGTTTCAGCTTTGATGCTCTTATCATATCCTCCGAAGTCAGATATGAGAAACCACATCCGGACATATTTAAAGCTGCGCTGGGTATGCAAAAACTATGATATGGGTACTACTGTTAGGGGATGTCTTTGGATTGTCTAAATTTGAGGTTTTAAAATGTTGTAGACCAACTAAATATGGAGGCTAGCAAAGCAGTACACGTCGGTGATGATAGTAAGGCTGATAAGGACGGAGCTAATGCAATTGGAATTGATTGCTGGTAACTGCTCTTCTCTGCTTTTTATACGTACTTATATGTTATACTCAAACTCAACCGAGTATTTGGTCAGGTTATGGGGATCGGATGTCACCACATTCCAAGATATACACAATCGTATCCTCGCTCTTCGATGATGTCTCAATTGCAATCTCAGATTTCTTTGCCTTCAGCAATGCAACCTTCACCTGATTATCCTGTTATATTCTACAGTTTAATTAAGTCAGTTGTCTACTTGTAACATTTTTCATGTCTGTTTACACAACCCTTTAGAGGCAGCTGTACAACATTTTGCTTATAAAGCTTACAATGGAGGCATTTTCAAATTTCTTAACAGCAAATCATCAAATGTTCAATCTTAATGTGCAACACAAAAAGTAGAAGCAAATATGCCCAAATATATCGGCACATATCTGCATTGCTAAACTTACAATAGATGATGCAAAAGCAGAAATAGATGGTAATTCATTAAAATCCAATAGAACAATTGGCAGCTTAAACCATCCACAAGAAAAAGAAAAACACCTCTCTTTAAGCAAGATACCGGTACAGTTTCCTATCAACACTATCCCTCTCCAAGAAATCTCGTTCAATAAGAGACTCCATACGTTTCTTAATCTCCGTAGGATTGGCCAGAAATCGTGACTGCAACTGCTTTGTAACCTCTGCAATTATATTGTTATGATCCAATACCCTCCTCGATTTCATGATCCTAACTATCGCTGCTTCAATCTGAGGCTTCCTATCCTCCTCCACTCTCTGCCGAGTCTCCTGTTTTTCAGGTTCTGATTCCTTCTGTGCAACTACAGTTCCTATTTTCACCTTGTAGAATTTGCTTGTGAACTTATCATTAACAAAAAAAACATCTTCCTCCCCAATCTCTTTACTCATGGGTTCTTTCCTAAGAACATTCTTTCCTTTCACACAAGCCATAGATTGCAGGCACCTCTTCAAGTCTGATGCAGGAATCTCCGTTGCTTGCTCAATCTCCTTGTAGCTAAGCCGCTCAGCATTGTTAAACAGCATCAGAACACACATTTGGTAAGTAGAAACATTCAACTCATGTTTTTGACCCTTTCCAAATGTTGCTTTTATATCTGCTGTACCCATGTTAGTTTGCCAGGACAGTCTCCTGCCAGTATGTGTCCCGAGGTAATATGACCTGAACTTCTCACACAGTGCTGACATTTCAGCGGGTAAGTTGCAAGTCACACTAGGCTGAGTTGGCCAAGATCCTGTTGTCAGAACCTGGACAACCAGTGTAGGTCCATCCCCTAGCTCTGGATGGCCTGCATAAAATCCTTGAATTGTATCTTGGGAGGTCTTCATGTCAGTAAACATGCCCTCTAATTTTGAAGTGAACTGATAACCACATTCAGTCTTAAGTTTGACAATCAAACTTCTCTCTGCATCATCAGACACAGTTTTTCCTGATAGAAGCCGCTTAGCCAAATGCTGTTTATAATACTTCTCAAACACATCTTTCTCCTGTAAGTAACGGAACAGCATCATGACCTTGTCAAGAATAATCTCAACATCCTCCTCACTAACACCCTTAAGTCCTTTCCGGAGTTTGTCATCCACAAACAAAGAGATGAATTCCGGAGAGCGATTGTTCAAATTAATAAAGTATTCAAAAGAGGAATTTAAAGCATTCTGGAATGTCTTGTCATTGCCAAATGCCAAGCTTATGATGCTATCATACTTGTCTCTTTCATCCAACAAACGCTGTACAAATTCTACTGGATCCTTCAACCTTTCTGGATCAGTAACTAGTTGCTTACCAGTCTCCCTGAGGTGAGACGTCAACACTTCCCGTATTGTTTGAAGCCCATTTGGTACTCTGCGGAACAAATTATACATTCTTCCCAAGTCTTCATATTTATCATCGAGAAGCAAATTTACCAGACCTGAATTCTCCATGTGGACCAGTCTGAGCATGTGATTAGCAATCATTTCCTTTTCCACTACACTGGTTATCTTGACTTCACTCTTGGTATCCAAGTAATGTGTCACCCTCTCAATCTCTTCATTTAAACGTTTCTCGGCTTTCTTCAAATACTCCCCACAGTCACAGCACTCGATGAAACTCTGAGACTCAACTTTGTAAAACTCTGCTGAAACCTCAAGAAAAGGCTTCTCGAAATCTTCTTGGTAAACCGAGGGGCCTAAATCCATAAGCATCTTGATAATGTTCCTCATGAGTCCTCTGTCTATAACTTCACCTGTGCGTTCTCTATGAACTAGTTCAAGAAGTGTATTTAGAAGCCTTGTTTGAATTTTAGTGGAATGTATGATATTGTCCCTCCACAAGTTCAATCCAAGCTCGTGAACAGGGGTTCTATTAGTACTTGGAATATACGTCCTGTCCATGTACATCAATATGTCCCTAATCATTTGCAATGCTTTGTTATGATCATTCCATTTCCTGTTAAGCTCCTCCAAAAAAGAATCCCCTTGAGAAGCCTCAATTGATTTTGATATTTCTTTAAGATGAGACGTCATCGTTGAGACAAGACCCGAGTATAACTTTTCGCCAAACTTATGCAGCACCATATTATAGGCATTCCTGAAACCATGCAAATCTGTAGGATTAGAAACACAATCTCATTTGAAACACAAGCTCATTTGAAATCTGTGAAATTCATCCCCTCTTCCTCTTACTTCTCCATTGAGACAATTAAGATGTGAAAATAACAATAGAAATTAAAGAAACCGATTTGATACTTAAACTATGCAGACACGGAGCAGCTTATATGAGAATACAGCCAGAGTGGAGCTGTAGAACGAAAAGAAAAGAAATCATTGGTATCCTTGTCTCCTCTACCAATAATAGGACAGAATCAAACACTGACATGCACATCCTATGTAAAATAAACATTACGACGGTGGATCATTGCTGCAACAAAGTAGTCACCATATCATATGAACTCATGAGCAGATAGTCTTAGATATCTTTTTGAAAACGTAATGGCACAGACTTAGAAAGAGGCCATACTAGGTGCAAAAAACTCAAAGAAACGGAAGATTTGGCATATGTTTATACATTCAGTATAAGTTAAACTTTTCTACATAAGAATATAAAACAGTATGATCAAAGTTTTTTGTTTCAAAAGCACCAAATTGGTATGCTTACGAGACGATTATGGACTTGCAGTGATTCTTGATTGTTTTTCTTGTAATTTTGGGGAAGCAATTTATGAATGAACAGAAGCAAAAACAATGAATAAAGAACAAAAAGCATTTCATTCTTAACAATTATCAAACAATTAGAGGAAACCCATAAAAGAATTGGTAAAAACAAACCTATAGAGCTCCTCAAAACTGAGGCCACTGGCGTTATGATTGTAAATCTCATGAATAGCATGCTCCAGAATCCTCCACGTCTTCTCTGCATATTTGGGATCCACCACCACCCTGTGTTTGAACGCCTCTATCTGAAAGTTCCTCTTCTTCTGATTACTCATCTCTCTCCGATCCCAATCCCAAACCACCCGATCCTAAAACACACACAACCAGGTCACCAACAAACAAATACCACAAATTCTAATTAGGGTTTCAAGGTTTTAGACGGAGAACAATCAGAAATAGGAGAAAATGAAATCAAAATTACTACGGTATTTCCTTATTATTATTATTATTATCAAGATTTTATATCATACAAACAAAACACAACGAATTGGATAACAGCAATGGGATGCATAGTGAAGAGAGATTTAGCCCTTTTCGGTGGATTTGCGTTGCCGTTTTGTTCCATTTCAAAGTTAAGTATATTTCTTTCTTTTCGCTTAATACATCGTTTCACCCCTGAACTTGTATCTATTTATCCGTCTAACATCTAATCTTAAAATTTGACTTATCAAACCTCTAAACTTGTTAAATTACCCTTGTTAACCCCTGAAATGGAGATTGAATCTCATATGCATTGACGTGGTGAAAGATCTTTAACTGGGCTGTCAGCTCGTTTGTCATATCACCAAATATATAGGGCTTAATACACCATTTACCCTTCAATTTGTATTAATTTACCTATTTAAACTTTTTGTTTAACCCATCACAGGGTTATTGATTCTGGGAGTCATTGTACTTTTCCAAAGTTGCAACATAGTCACCGAACAATTTTTTATTCCAAAATGGTCACTGTATTTTGTGATTAGTAACTTCTGGCGATCACCAAATGAAATCCGGTGACTTTTGTCCTATGTGGCTTGCCGGAAGCTTACTCACACCTTCCTCTTTGCCATGTCATTGTCGATATCACTCTTATTTTCTACATCATCATCTTCTTCCCTAATTTTTTAAACATTTTTCGGCAAAAATAAAGGTGTGAGTCAGCTTCCGGCAAGCCAAATAGGACAAAATTTCATTTAGTGATCGCCGGAAGTTACTAATCACAAAGTAGAGTGACCATTTTGGAACAAAAAATTGTTCGGTGACCATTTTGCTACTTTGGGAGAGTACAGTGACTCCCAGAATCAATAACCCCCCATCATACCTCTAAACTTGTTAAATTATCCTTGTTAACCTCTAAATTTGAGAGTTCTAAATTTATTTTAATATATATTCCATTTTTAATATATATTTAGTTTAATTAATAGTTAATAATTAATAATAACATACTTTTAAATAAATATTATTTTTCCATGCTTTATATAATATTTGTTTAAATGATACCGTTTATTTTTGTACATTATCAGTTCTAATAAAATTCCAATAAAAATAAATATATTTAATTTAATTATTATTTTCATTTAATTTAATATTTAAAAATTAACAAGATAATAAACATAAAGACACAATGATAATCATAAAATAAACATTTAATAAATTGAAAATAATTATTAGATAAGAAAATAATAATTAAAATTAACAAAAAAACAAAATAAATATTAGATTATTAAATAAGGTATAGCTTTTTTTTATTAGAATTTTATTCGAACTAATAATGTAAAATAAATGTAAAGTAAACGATATATTTTAAAAATAGTATATAAAGCATGAAACAAAATAAATAATTAATTATTAATTATTAATTATTAATTATTAATTATTAATTAAATTAAATATAAATTTAAAATGAAATATAAATTTAAAACTTTCATGTTTAGGGTTATGTAAACACCTATTTTCTGAACATGTAAAAAGTGATAAGGGACTGAAGCATAAAATGATGATTTCCAAAGAAATATGTGTAGATGACGAGCTTGTGATCCGCTTGTTTGGATTCAAGCTAGTTAAATCTGTGCGAAGTTGCAAACTGAAGGATTACAACGTAATTAGCTGCAAGTAGCCTAAAAAATCCAAAGAGATTGTGATTTAAGTCTGAGAAATTGGACTAATTGCAATATTTTAGAAGTTTATGGGTCAATTTGCAAGTTTGGCGTACTAAATTGACCATACCCAAACTTGTAGAGTCTCAAAAGTTGTTTTTAATACTTTCGGGCACCGAAATGAACTTTTAGACTTCTTTTGCTTGGTATTCATAATTTAAAACGAATTTAATTAATTAAATATATATAAAACCTAATCCTAACTCTAAATAGCTAGTCATTTCACTCATTTGTAGTTTTCAACTTCACCCCCTAACACTAACTAGCAGACTCCTAACCTAACTTAGACTCTAGGTAGTACTAACCCTAATTTTACCTCTATAAATAGAACACTAACACAGCCTAACTACAGGTAGGACCAAAGGAATCAGCATGTATAGAAAATATAACACTAAACCCCAGGAACCCTAGTTTGGCCGAACCAATCCCTTCCCTTACACACACTAGTCAATCAAACAAACTAGAAACGCTTCAATCACTCAAGAACGCACTGCTGCACATCAATCCGAAGCTGGATTCCACATCTGGATCACGAGCCAATGACTCAAAACGGTACTTCTGAGGACTTAAATCTTCTTTCCATCACTTTTTATCCCATTAATTTAGAACTGCTAAAATCAACATCTTAGATTGCATGTTAGGCTGTTTGCTGTGAACTTGCCATAACCTGTGTTTTTGCCACGACTGCAATGTTTTTAAGATTTTTATATGATTTTCATGAATTGACTTTAAAACATATGTATAGGCTGTTTATACATGTATTAATCATCACATGTTGAAATTGTTTACTTTTAATGCTTAGAACTCATGCTTGTAGCTTAAATTGCTATAACTGCCATGCTTATTGTGTTTTAGTTGTTTTGCCATGATTTCCATTAAATCAGCTCAAAAACATGTATATAAGGTGTTTAATTTGATTTTAGACACTGTGTTTTGATCCTAGTACGTTCCAGAATGTTTCTTTATGTATTTTGATTATTTTTTGAGATTTTTTACATGAAACTAAACCAAAACGACGAGTCCCCTCGACCCAGCCATGACACTGCCGCTACCCCATTGTGGCGCCGCCTCCACTTACAGTAGCACTACTGTTCATCCCCGTTCTTGATCACAAGATGTTCCCAGATCTTACAAATGCAATCTAATCGTATTTTTGTGTTTTGAGGTTGTTTGAACTCAGAGTTGGGCCCCGTTTGAGCCCACGGACATGTAATTAGTTGTAGGATCTTTTTTTATATTTTAATGGGTTAATCCCAATTTATTTCAGGCGCAGAAGCCCAAACTTGTTGTCACGACGCAAATTCATGGATCACGACCGGCGCTAGGGAATGGGAGTGGTTGCTCCGAAACCCGTAGCAAGCCTAAAAACCATTATAAATTTTTCGCGTTTTAAAACATAAAAAGGTTTGCAACCTCGTTGCGGAAACACTTTAACACCTTTATTAAAAAACGCGATCGCAATTCAAGATCATATATCACATATGATCTGTTTTCAGAAAATATCGTTAAAACCTTTCTCTCGTTTAACGTAAACACATTTCTGAAAAGTGGGTCTTAAGACCCTGATTGTATTTCAAGAAATCAGAGCGCAAACATCAATCTCAGTTGACGCACCTGCTCTGTTTTCAATACAATCCTAAAATGCTAAATCATGAAACCAGTGTATCTCTCAAACAACTGGTCCAAGCATTTTAGAAAACACGCAGCTTTTCAAAACTTATATCTTATATACAGTAGTTCAATCAGAGTATATAAAAATAAGTTTGAACTGCTGTAAACAGAAAGACAGACTTCCCAGTACCCAACTACTTGCAGCTCTAGAGGTATGACTGACATTGACTTCCAGAATTATTGTGGAAGTCCGACCTCGTACTTGATTACCTGAAAGGTAAACATTGGGGAGGGTCAGAAATATAAATATTTCTGAGTGAGTTTACATATTTACAATTGAATATTTAAATCGCATATATGTAAAGCATTTGTACATATCAAAAATATTACCAACTACTTGATCCAGATGAAACCCTACAAGGCAGACTATTGTATGGGTCTCAACCTACACAACATGGGCCTTAGACCGTGAACTGAATCACTGCCGTCTAAGCCGGGTGTCTGGACCGTAACCGTGAAACTGCCATCACAGTACTGCCTGTGACCGTGACCGAACCAGCCGCCTCAGACTGTTAAGTCAGGGTCGCTAGCACTTCTAACGCCCAATGACATTAACTGACCTCTATGTCAGACACAGGCTCGTATCTATCGTACTACTGGTGATCACACAGTCCTATTGAAAACCAATAGGAAGTTTGTTCCAATGGATCTTTCATGGTTAATTATACTAGTGCGATTTATTATTTAAAAACAGTTTAAATATAAATATTCAAAAGTAAAAACCACAAAGTAAAACTCACAGTACTGTCGTCCCCATTTTTTTAAAAACGTAAGCTCCAAGCAAGCTTGTCAGTCAAACACGTTGGTGTTTGGCTCACTAGATCGACCACTCGTCGGATCTAATTAAAATTCAAATGTCAAAACACATCAGACATTGAATTTCTAACTCTAGTCCTATCGTATAAACGATAGACACAATAAACAAACTCTGACACTATAAATATCGCATATAAACTAATCTCTATATTGAACTTCTCGTTCAATATATAATACCATTCTTGGTATATACTTATAGTCCTTTGGACATTAATCACATTGATTAATGTAGGGTTTTATTAAAACATCACATCGTTTTAATAACCCGACTATCCTCAAACGTTCAGGTTCTTTTAAACCTTTTAAACGTCCTAATTCATATTTTAATAGTCCACTTATATTCTTTTCGGATCGATTAGAACTAACCAGATCAAACCGAACCGAGTTAGGGCGAAAGCCCAAATCATTTTCTCCCACTAGCCTACTGTGCGTCCGCACAGTAGGGACTGTGCGTCCGCACAGTCTACTGTGCGCTCGCACAGTTTCAATACTGTGCGCCCGCACAGTTGAACTGTGCGCCCGCACAGTACAGACAACCCCAGAATCTTTGATTCCGGGTCGTACCAACCTATTTCCGACACTCCGAAAATATCCAAAAATATTAATTCAACACTCTGCTACACAATCCAATTCAATTCTATTATTAAAACGTTGAATCGATACGCACACGATCGATTCAATACGTTTACCGTTTAATATCGAATATATAATAATTATATATCGAAATAAACTTTATATACGAGATTAATACCTCGATTACTTGAGTAATCGTCGAAGAAACGGAGTCGGAATCGCCAAATGGATCGCGTCGCGCCGCCCTTGGCTTGCTATAACTAGCAAGCACGTCAACCATGTTGACGCAGAGAAATGAGATGCCCCCTCACTTCTATATATAGGCATTTGGATTGGCTAAAGTACCATTTGGTACTAGCTCAATCATGCACTTTAACTCTGATTTTAATTAGTCGTCCGTAGTCCAAACGGAGACTAATTTCAAATTTTACGAAACTTTACCGAAAAATCCAATAAAATATAAAACGAATAAAAATATAATTTTTATTCGCATCCGACTTATATTTTATTTTTAATAAATCTCCAAAGATTTATTAGGTCCAAATCAGTCCCACTTAAATAAAATTACTACGTCCAAATTTAATAAAAATTGGACCGTAGCTTCTTCGAATTATTTCGCGAATAATGACATCAAAATTATTCGCTCGGGACTTATATATTATTTTATTTTCAATTTAGAAAATCTAATACCATTTAATTAGTTTATAATTAAAACTAATTAAAGTAAAGAATTCAGGGACTAAAGGAAAATTTTTTCCTTTTTAAGCCGACATAGTCAGCCGCCTCTCCCTTATTCTTTTTTTTTTTTTTAATATATATTTTTATATATATCTTAATTTATATTCGTCCATAACTCGTCGAGCTTTCCGAGTTTCGACATTTTAATTTCGGGGTTTTGTCTGAAATCTTAAACTCTCCATTTAGAGTGGTACATTGATATTTTAATTATCAATATATTTTTATCAACGACGCTCAGTCATATTCTCTATTATATTAATCTCGTTCATATCCCTTTATTAAAATTTAAATTCTCGATTTAAATTTTAAACTCCAATTATTACGATATTCTTTTACGGATACGTATAAATTAAATTTACGTTTAAATTTAATTTACGTATTCCGAATTTATTAAATCACTTTTCGTGATTTAATTTAATAACCTTAAGTAGTCAAATCTTACTATTATCCTTTGACTATTAAACTTAGTCTTTCCGAATATTTTTTCTTAATATTCGAAATCTCAAAATATTATTTTTAATATTTTGATTACTCCAATTTGACCTCGTGGCATAATTAATTACTTAAAATAACGGGGTATTACATTCTCCCCTCCTTATAAAAATTCGTCCTCGAATTTAAAATCTAATGCCACTTATTAAACAACTCTATTAATTCTTAACATCTTTCATACCTCGATCCTTATGCCTTATATAGCATAAGCTTACTTCTACTAGAGGTAGATTCTAAGCTCCATCCTTATAGTATTCGTGTACGATACACGAAATACTTTTCACGACGGCAGCTCATCGGTTGCATCTTCATGCAATCTTCTTATATGTCATGATTCATCATGACTTGGAGTTAACACTCCACATTTTGTTATAACTTAAGTTATACTCTTTATCGTATTCTTTATAACCTCTCAATTACGCATTCTCTTTAGATCGGTGTCCTTCGTCTGTCAACGAAGTGTAAACCCTTACATTGTTCACTTGTATGTATACACATGATTTGTATCTTTGTCAAATCATGTCTTATATCGTCTCTTTTTATTCACTTCTCTTAACACATAGGAGATCAATTGCTTTGATCTCATAATGCTTTCTAATAGCATTACTCTATGAGTTCTCTAACTCCATAGTCTTTCATACACTTAAGGTGTGTATACTCTTACTATTGGGTTTACCCCTTTAAGTCGTTTGTTACTTATGGGCAACAAACGATACTATTGTCTATTTACTGATCTAAAACTTTTCACAAGTTTTAGTCGTCCGTAGACTTTACCTTTATCATTTAGACTCTCATAAACTTGTTGTTGTATGCAAAATTTTGAGAGTATGGAACGTATGATCTTCATCATATTGTCCATCACCATCTATATCAAGTCAAAACTTTCCCAATACTTAGGTATTTTGACTACCAAATCCTTTGACATCTCTTCTTATTCTGTAATTACAGCTTATATGATTCTTTAATATAAGCTCTTAGACTATGTACTTCTTTTCTATGTACACCCTTTTTTTTAATAAGCGATTTATCTTACACTCGTACGCTTATTCCATCGTAACTCGTTTCATACGACGTTACTTTCTATATTTCCTCATATAGATTTACTATCGGCTGTGTCCCTTCACGGGTCTACAGTCTTTTTCCTTTTATTGTCGCGAAACTCTTATCTTAATATCTGGATATTTCTACTCTTAACATGTTATTTACCTCAAACTATGGCTTATTCAGAATCTTTCATTCATTCTGACGCATAAAATTCTCAGATCTTACATCACTGATCTGACTATCGCTATTTTTCACCTCTTAACTTTATACATATATAGCTGTCTTACTCGCAGCTAAGAGTCATTCTCAATGCTCTATAGCCCCTACTATATTTAATTAACTGATTATCAACTTCTCGCTCCGTTTTTAAAACATTAAAAATAAAACATCTATATCACATTTTTCCACTTTTGGTCGGCCATACTTTACACATTTCTGGTCCGACATTCAAATTACATGTACTCTACATGTATATTCCGCACCAGCCAGCCAAGACTTCACAGTCACTAGGCCCGGTTATCGGAATTTTCACAATTTGAAACCACTGTTTCACAACAGTTTTCAAATTTATTTACATATCTATGGAGCTTACATTGATAATCCTAAGTTAATTAAACTTTATAATTCATAATATCATCACTTGCACTTTTGGCTCACTGCCAGAATTCACGCAAGTTTCCTATCGTTACTTTCAAAAACAACTATCGTCTACCTCTCCGTTCGACGATCGCAACGGTTAATCTCTAGGTAACCGTCTTAGGAATATCATATTCCAAAATTAAACCGATCCAACGGTTCAATTAAAAGTTATCAAATTTTTACTACACCTTATCGGTTTTCAGACATCATCTGAAACTTACTTTATCAATACACTATGTCAATCAACTACACTTTGAATCATGTATCTTCCACTTGCCTTGAGTCTTCCTAAACTCAAGTTACACTAATCGCTAGTGAGAAGTCACGTATCACTAACGTCTTAATCACTGCTCGATCAGTAGGTTCTATCTCTCCTTTCTTATTTCTAGTGTCGTAGGGTACAATGCCCTAGACATCTTATTTAAGGATATTCTTATCCTTAACTTTCGTATCTCAGATATATTTATCTATCTGATACAAGTTGTAGTTCATTTAGCTACAACTAGTTTTGTGCTTTCCGGTCCATAACTTTTATTCTCCAACTTCCATTCTCATATGCTTATGTTGCCCCTCTCGAGAATCGCTTACTACTTGATCTCGAGTATTTACTTTTGTTACAGAGTTCTGGTCTAGGTATACTTACAAGAAAAACAAATCTGTTTGAAATATTTCAATCATCTTTGGGCCCTTTCAAAACAATTTGTTCAAAAATTCATTTTTTTTTTAAATATTTGCATAATTATGCATAGGGTGATGACGTCTCATGTCTAGGCACAATTATGCTTTTAAAATCATTTAAATGAATAACCATAGCAGGTTATATCATTTGGTTTTTGTAAGTTTCCTTCTGACCCTAAACTCTGTAACCAATAAGATTTCTCCACAACTACTCCACTTCTCTGAATTCGTACTTCCTTTGTCAATCGTCTCCTTGTACAACTATCGAATGCCTTCGACAGTGTCTTCACGTTATTTCCATGCTTGATATTCAAGCATCGTTATCGAGTTGTCTAGACCGCACACACGCGTATATCGCAGTCTTATATCCCAAAAGGGAAGGCTGAGAACCTATGAAACATAAGAATATATGTAGGAGACATGACTCGAATCCTATGTGCTGCAGTAGTTCCTATGAGTACCTATGACGTCTACCCCATACTTTCTTTCCATGTATCAGCAATGTTTTTAAATTCTCGAGTCCGAGAACTATTGCTCTGATACCAACTTTGTCACGACGCAAATTCATGGATCACGACCGGCGCTAGGGAATGGGAGTGGTTGCTCCGAAACCCGTAGCAAGCCTAAAAACCATTATAAATTTTTCGCGTTTTAAAACATAAAAAGGTTTGCAACCTCGTTGCGGAAACACTTTAACACCTTTATTAAAAAACGCGATCGCAATTCAAGATCATATATCACATATGATCTGTTTTCAGAAAATATCGTTAAAACCTTTCTCTCGTTTAACGTAAACACATTTCTGAAAAGTGGGTCTTAAGACCCTGATTGTATTTCAAGAAATCAGAGCGCAAACATCAATCTCAGTTGACGCACCTGCTCTGTTTTCAATACAATCCTAAAATGCTAAATCATGAAACCAGTGTATCTCTCAAACAACTGGTCCAAGCATTTTAGAAAACACGCAGCTTTTCAAAACTTATATCTTATATACAGTAGTTCAATCAGAGTATATAAAAATAAGTTTGAACTGCTGTAAACAGAAAGACAGACTTCCCAGTACCCAACTACTTGCAGCTCTAGAGGTATGACTGACATTGACTTCCAGAATTATTGTGGAAGTCCGACCTCGTACTTGATTACCTGAAAGGTAAACATTGGGGAGGGTCAGAAATATAAATATTTCTGAGTGAGTTTACATATTTACAATTGAATATTTAAATCGCATATATGTAAAGCATTTGTACATATCAAAAATATTACCAACTACTTGATCCAGATGAAACCCTACAAGGCAGACTATTGTATGGGTCTCAACCTACACAACATGGGCCTTAGACCGTGAACTGAATCACTGCCGTCTAAGCCGGGTGTCTGGACCGTAACCGTGAAACTGCCATCACAGTACTGCCTGTGACCGTAACCGTTACTGCCGCCTCAGACTGTTAAGTCAGGGTCGCTAGCACTTCTAACGCCCAATGACATTAACTGACCTCTATGTCAGACACAGGCTCGTATCTATCGTACTACTGGTGATCACACACTCCTATTGAAAACCAATAGGAAGTTTGTTCCAATGGATCTTTCATGGTTAATTATACTAGTGCGATTTATTATTTAAAAACAGTTTAAATATAAATATTCAAAAGTAAAAACCACAAAGTAAAACTCACAGTACTGTCGTCCCCATTTTTTTAAAAACGTAAGCTCCAAGCAAGCTTGTCAGTCAAACACGTTGGTGTTTGGCTCACTAGATCGACCACTCGTCGGATCTAATTAAAATTCAAATGTCAAAACACATCAGACATTGAATTTCTAACTCTAGTCCTATCGTATAAACGATAGACACAATAAACAAACTCTGACACTATAAATATCGCATATAAACTAATCTCTATATTGAACTTCTCGTTCAATATATAATACCATTCTTGGTATATACTTATAGTCCTTTGGACATTAATCACATTGATTAATGTAGGGTTTTATTAAAACATCACATCGTTTTAATAACCCGACTATCCTCAAACGTTCAGGTTCTTTTAAACCTTTTAAACGTCCTAATTCATATTTTAATAGTCCACTTATATTCTTTTCGGATCGATTAGAACTAACCAGATCAAACCGAACCGAGTTAGGGCGAAAGCCCAAATCATTTTCTCCCACTAGCCTACTGTGCGTCCGCACAGTAGGGACTGTGCGTCCGCACAGTCTACTGTGCGCTCGCACAGTTTCAATACTGTGCGCCCGCACAGTTGAACTGTGCGCCCGCACAGTACAGACAACCCCAGAATCTTTGATTCCGGGTCGTACCAACCTATTTCCGACACTCCGAAAATATCCAAAAATATTAATTCAACACTCTGCTACACAATCCAATTCAATTCTATTATTAAAACGTTGAATCGATACGCACACGATCGATTCAATACGTTTACCGTTTAATATCGAATATATAATAATTATATATCGAAATAAACTTTATATACGAGATTAATACCTCGATTACTTGAGTAATCGTCGAAGAAACGGAGTCGGAATCGCCAAATGGATCGCGTCGCGCCGCCCTTGGCTTGCTATAACTAGCAAGCACGTCAACCATGTTGACGCAGAGAAATGAGATGCCCCCCTCACTTCTATATATAGGCATTTGGATTGGCTAAAGTACCATTTGGTACTAGCTCAATCATGCACTTTAACTCTGATTTTAATTAGTCGTCCGTAGTCCAAACGGAGACTAATTTCAAATTTTACGAAACTTTACCGAAAAATCCAATAAAATATAAAACGAATAAAAATATAATTTTTATTCGCATCCGACTTATATTTTATTTTTAATAAATCTCCAAAGATTTATTAGGTCCAAATCAGTCCCACTTAAATAAAATTACTACGTCCAAATTTAATAAAAATTGGACCGTAGCTTCTTCGAATTATTTCGCGAATAATGACATCAAAATTATTCGCTCGGGACTTATATATTATTTTATTTTCAATTTAGAAAATCTAATACCATTTAATTAGTTTATAATTAAAACTAATTAAAGTAAAGAATTCAGGGACTAAAGGAAAATTTTTTCCTTTTTAAGCCGACATAGTCAGCCGCCTCTCCCTTATTCTTTTTTTTTTTTTTAATATATATTTTTATATATATCTTAATTTATATTCGTCCATAACTCGTCGAGCTTTCCGAGTTTCGACATTTTAATTTCGGGGTTTTGTCCGAAATCTTAAACTCTCCATTTAGAGTGGTACATTGATATTTTAATTATCAATATATTTTTATCAACGACGCTCAGTCATATTCTCTATTATATTAATCTCGTTCATATCCCTTTATTAAAATTTAAATTCTCGATTTAAATTTTAAACTCCAATTATTACGATATTCTTTTACGGATACGTATAAATTAAATTTATGTTTAAATTTAATTTACGTATTCCGAATTTATTAAATCACTTTTCGTGATTTAATTTAATAACCTTAAGTAGTCAAATCTTACTATTATCCTTTGACTATTAAACTTAGTCTTTCCGAATATTTTTTCTTAATATTCGAAATCTCAAAATATTATTTTTAATATTTTGATTACTCCAATTTGACCTCGTGGCATAATTAATTACTTAAAATAACGGGGTATTACACTTGTAAACCCCCATGCCAATCGAGCCCCGAAGCCCAAGCCCGCCAAGACAAGAATATTTCAGACGTTATTCCAGGTTCATTTGAACTTGGAATTAACCCCAGTTCAGCAATGAGACAAAAAACTTCCGTGTTGTGACCAAATCTAAATTCTGATCGCACAAATTTCCAAATGGCAAATGGCTGCTAGACACTCCGGGTCTTAAGGTTTAAAAGTATCGCTAACCTTGTATGCATGTCAACTGCACATGGGTATGTTAATACGCTTTCCAAAGCATGTCTAAATCCAATATTAACAAGCTAATGAACTTAATCACGTTAACTTAGATATATCCAGCAAGTCCTATAAATCACTTAGAAATCATAGGATTGCAATGAAAAAATAATAGTGGTTGTATAAGCATTCAAGATGACTTAATAAAATCAACCTCACAAACACATCCAGTTTAGGCTTTGTGCATCCAAAATGGTAAAGACCCACAAATGTCTGTTATATGATAGAATCCACCAGGATTAGATGATTGTTTAAGAGTACATGCTGCATGTCTCATATGCTAGTCCAGATCAAGTCATATGCGCTTCTTACTTGTTTGCCGCTTTCAAACGTGTTTACATTTCCAGTACTATACCACATGGCCTGCATGAGTATTAAGATGAGATAATCGGGATATGTCACTCAAATATTCAAAGTGTTCGATAAGCCAAGTATAAGATTTTTGGTAGTGTCCACGAACACGATCTTTTGGTTTGATGTAAGGTCGTCTCACCCATTAGCGTGAGAGATCTACCAAGTCGGTACAAAAGGCATTTCAAAGCTTATCTAGGTGGCGACTCCATTATTTTCAAAACCTAACAAGATCTGAAGTCAGCCATAAGTCTTGGCGAGCGGCCCTTGAGATTTGACTAACCATCAAATGTGATTCACTTCTAACGGTAACACATTTCGCTTGAAAAGTTAGTTGTAAATATAGTCAAATTTGTTGATTCACTTCAAACATCCCTAAGATTTTGACTAACTATTAATTGTGATTCACTTCTAACGGTAACACATTCTGCTTTAACAACACTGACCATTTTTAAACCTGCCAACAAGGCCTCGTACTCTATCGCGTTTTTGGAAGTAGGGAAATAAACTTAATTGAACTTTGGAGGCCTTAAGGTTCCTTTAGTACTACTCTGGATCTCGAGCCATCCAGATTTGATGCTCCGTGGACCTCTAAGACCCAGCTTAAAAGTTGCTTGTCTTCTTCCTCTGGCTAACCGTGCATGGTTGTTTCTGCGACAAAGTCCGCTAAAACTGTGCCTTTCAAAGCAGGGATCGGCTCGTACCTGATATCAAAACTTCCCAATTGTACCAACCAACTTATAAGACGGCCCAAAATTTCCGGCCTCTACAACGCTTTTCTCAGAGGTTGATTCGTTCGAACTATCACCACATGCGCCTCAAAGTATCTTCTCAGTTTTTCTATCGCTGACTAAGCCAAAGAAAAAATTTCAATCTTCGGGTACCGTATCTCTGTCCCCTTCATCATTTTGTTGGTGTAATATACCGGCGTTTATAAGCCCTTCTCCTCTTTTACCAAGACCGCCGCTACTGTATTCTCGGTTGCAGCTAAATACAAATACAAGAATTCTCATGTTTCCAGCCTACCGAGCATCTGTGGAGTACTGAGGTAAGTTTTTAACTGTTCAAAAGCTTTGCCATATTCCTCCGTCCATTTAAAATTCTTGGTGTACTTCAGACTTTTAAAGAAAGGCAAATATAGTTTGGCCGAGAAACTCATGAATCGGCCCAAGGCCGTCACTCTTCTATTTAGGTTCTAAACTTCTTTGACCAACGTAGGAGCTTTCATGTTCACCAAAGCTTTTGTCTTTTCCGAGTTCACTTCTATACCCTTCTCAAAGACGAGGTGTCTTAAGAACTTCCCTGACGTTACTACGAAAACGCACTTCTTCGAGTTGAGTTTCAAATTGTATCTCCTCAGCTTCTCAAAAGTCTCGGCCAGATCACCAACATGATCTTCTGTTCTTTTTGATTTTACCACTATGTCGTCCACATAAAATTCCACATTGTTCACCAGTCGATCTTTAAATACAAAGTTCATAAGCCTCTGGTAGGTAACTCCATCATTTTTCAAACCAAAAGGCATCTTCCTGGAACAGTATGTCCCCAAATATGTCATAAAGCTTGTTTTTTTCTCATATTTTTTACTCATGGGATCTGGTGGTACCCTTAAAATGCATCAAGAAATGCGTATACCACAAAACCGCAGTTGGCATCTACCAACTAGTCAATGCTAGGAAGCGGAAAATTGTCCTTTGGGCAAGCATTATTTAAGTCTGTAAAGTCAATGCACAACCTCCATCTCCCATTGGCCTTCTTGACCATGTTAGCCAACCAATCTAGGTAATTAACCCTTTTGATAAAACCTGCTTTCAAGAGCTTCTCCACTTCTTCTTTGACAGCTACTTGCTTCTCCACAGAGAAAATTCTTTTTTTTGTTTAACAGGCTTGCACTCAAGGTCTATATTTAGGCAATGTGATATAATGCTGGGGTCTACTCCCCAATCTCTTTGGGAAATTTGGTGAATTCAGCCACAAATTTTTTCAGCTGACTTACTATTTCGGCTTGCACTCTTCCGGCTATCCCATGCCCATTTTCACTACATGCCATTTTTATCTCCCGACTCTATTGTCTCCAATGGCTTTCTTGGTTTTGGAGCCTTCTTCTCTTTGATCAGCAAACCTGGAGTTTTAATATTCAAAGTCTCCAATGCCTTTCCTATATAGGCTAAGTAGCAATGTCAAGACAAATTTTGATTGCCTATAATAGCGATAATCTCTTTGTCAGTTGGTACTTTTATGATTAAGTAATGAATACATGTCGATGCACCTGTATTATACAACATGGGCCTACCGAGAAATGCCATTATAGGATGAAGGTATATTGGCTATCATAAATAGAGATTTTACCTTCCGTGTTGGCTCCACTAGTATTCTCTCGCTGCCATTTCTCTAAGGTATTTCAACTCCCAGTTCCAGGTCTAACATTCTCTCCGGGCACAACGAAGCTCCTCCCAAATCGAGCAGAGGTACGTTGACCAGTTTGAGGTCAGCTTTTGATCCTCCAACTCCAAAAAAAACGGACAAAGTTAACAAGTTCATAGAACTGCCGTCGTCCACCAACAATCTCTTCACCCATATGGTTTGCACAATATCCAAGATGACCAAGGCATCCTCATGGGGGAATTCGACTCCCCTTGCATTTTCCGGGCTAAAAGTTATGCTTGTCCATGGCGCCCCTGCCAAAACCAACATTACCAACTTCTGCTTTTTCTTTCTTCTGTTACGCAATTTGGACTTTGGGGTTCCTCTGGAGTTTGTATTGATTACCCTAATACTTGTGTTTTCTTAGCCGTTGGAGCATTTTCTCGGCTACCACCAGGTACTGCTCTCAATGAGTTATGTAGGGATTCTCCTCCTTCTAGGGCTTGCCCTTGAGCAACAAAGTGCTTCAACTTTCCTTGACATATCATTTTATCAATCTCACTTCTTAATCGCCCACAGTCTTCAGTCTCACGGTCGTGCCCATCATAAAATTCATTGTACTTAGATCGATCACCTTCTTTCACCATTCGTGGGGGGTAGCGAATATCCTCGTTATTGTTCTTTATCCACAACAATATTTGTTCCCTCAAGGTATTGAGAGGTATATACTGCGTCTCCACCCCACTTCTATCCACATAACCCTTTGTTCCCCCTCAGATACTATTGTTCGGCTTATTCCCATGATAACCTGATGATTCATTCATTAGTCTATAACAATCCTGATTCCATGTATGCAATCTCGACTTATTTGGTTTGTGAATAAATCGAGATTTCATGTATGGCTTTGTAGCTCGGTGTTCTCAAGTCCACTAACTAGTCTTAAAACCCTTGTTCGAGATGATAGTTTGTTGGGATACAACTTTGTACTCGGTAGCTCAGTGACCCCCTAATCTTTAGGTCGGTTATTTGCTTGACTTAGCAATACCCTTTTTTGGAGAGGTTGCTTCACCTCTATGAGACGTTATCAGTACGTTATCAATACCTGCTCTTGATCCACTCTAGAGCACTCTCGCCCAAAACACAAAGATATTGAGTCAAATGGATATAAGGTTTCATTTTGGAAGGAAGAACGAAAGATTTGGGAGATTTCTTTCGTTTCTTCACAACAATCACCTCTTCTTCAAATTCATCCCCTTCCTCCTCTTCATCCTTCTTAATATGGTCCTTTCCCTCATTGTCTCTACCGGCAACATCATCAGCAAGTACAAAGTTCACCCCCACCTTGTCAAAATCTATGATGTTGGATGGTATATAGCAGACTAATTTTTCAAAAGAACCCTTAAAAGAAGAGGTGACAGAAGAAGACGACATTGATAAAAGAAAAGAGAAAATAAGCATGAAAACAAAGGATAAAAAATGGAAAAGAAAGTAGTAAACTTATTGGTCTCTGATGAAGATTGGAAGCTTGGACGAAATGCAAAAGTGTTGAGACCGGAACCTAAGAAAGTAAAACGAAAGAAAAAAAATCGCAGAATTGAAAGAATATTCTAAAAGCAAAAGATCCAAGTGTGCAAAAAAGAAAATTTAGACTTGATTACCTCCTTTTATAGGAACAAATAGTAGTGTAGTGCTTGATAGCGTGTCTTGACTTCCCCGATAAGACATTTTTTTTAGAAATCGAAAAGACGCGACTTTTTATATTCTGAGTATCCATCAGAAACTTTTGAAATTAAACATGTTCAAATTTTAAAATCTGAAATTTGAAGCAACAAAAAAACCGCTTAAAGTGTTTGACTTGGCAAACAAAGGGGAGACATTTGATCCAATCTAAAAATGTCTGAACCCCAGGCGAGCTATTAATCGCCACAAGAAGATCATAGCTCGTCCATGAAGTCATATCGGTCAAGATACATTTCTACTTCTCCTAAAAGGAGAGATCTACCTAATACTAATGTATCGGTCCTCCATTAGCTCACATAACTTAAGTGGAGCTCTTAACCCCACTACCCGAGAATATCGAAAGACGCGGCTACACACGTACAAAAGATGGTGGGATAAGCTACGATTTGAGATGTTAACTTAGGCATTCAACAAGCCTATAAATACTACTCCACATGTGCTTGAGAAGGTAATTGTTCTAAAAGCCATAAATACTTACTATTTTTATTATTTACCAAAAATTCTTTACTGACTTAAGTATCAGAATAGCTTTCAGGCTTTCACAATCTTAGACCCTTTGAAATTTAGTTTGTTCTCTGTGCAGGTGGGAGGCGATTTTAGAGTTCTCAACCCGCATGAAAACCCATCCAAAAATTATTTTGAAACTCGGAGAGGCCATACTATTGTCATTTTTATTTTGAACAAAGAATCACTTTACGCCCTGAACTTGGCACAAAATATCAAAAACGTCCAAATTAGCAAAACAGGATCATTTTTACCCTGAACTTGTCAAATTTGGTATAAACCCCCCTCCCCACTCTCACCTAAGACAGTGAGATACACTCTCTGGTTTTAGTGGTGGTTTCTTCTTTCTAGGTGGTTTTTAATGATAAAAGGTTTAAAATAATTCTAATTGTATAAATTAGTCCATAATAATTAAAAAAAACAATTTAATTTTAAAACCTTACATATCAAAATTATATTAACTAAAAATATAAAAGGCCTTTTTGTACTTTTTGCAAAAAAAATCAATTTTTTTTTAAATTCTAATGAGCAGCTGCCGGAAATTTTTTCCGGCAGCTGCTCACTTCAGAGACGAACCCAGATCTGGGTTTGTGCTTTCGATTCTCTCAGATGAGAGACGAAGTGAGTTCGTCTCTCAGCAGAAACGCACTGAGTTCGTCTCTCAGCAGAGACGAACTGAGTTCGTCTTAGTTTGTTTCTCGATAGCGTGTGGTGTTTTGGACGGTCATTGATAGGTTCCGGTAGTGGTTGATGGGTTTCTGGTGGTGGTTGATGGAGGAAGAGAGATAGTGGTGGTGGAGGTAGAGGAAGATGAGTTAGATTAAGTAGGGTTAAATATTTAATTAGATAAAGTTAATTAGAGTTAATTAGAATTAATTATTTTAAATTTAGAATCTCACTTTTCAATTAAGGTGTCACATCAGTATAGGGGTGTTTTTGAACTGGTTTTGTCAAATTCAGGATAAAAATAATTCGATTTTATTAATTTGAACGTTTTTGATACTTTGTGTTAAGTTCGGGAGGGTAAAGTGACCCTTCGTTCTTTTTATTTTTAGCATCTTGTCCCAAAGTTAAACGAGTGGAGCTTAGTGATGAACGACGTGTCGTAGAGGTTAAAAAAATTAAAACAGAAAGCCTAACACGGCGAGGCTGATAATCGAGTTTTGTGGGAGAGGTGGGAAAGAGAAGCAATGGCGACAGAGCTTGAAGAGCTAGTTGGCTTCCTCTCTTCTCCTTCTTTGCCAGTAAGTTCCCTCAAAATTGCTCGTTGGGTTTAATTTAATTTGGTAAAACAAATTTAACAAAATTTAATCGACTCACTTGAGCAGGTTCAAAAGGCAGCAATCCTTATAGTTAGGGACTTAACAGGATCCCAAGATGGCTTACAGTCTCTTTCCAACTATGCCAATCATCTGCTCTCCTCATTATCTCCTCTTTTAAACCAAACTAAGGTTCCTTTTATTTGTATGCTAATCCAATGCTATCGCGCGAACTTTTAATTTTGGCATAAACATACATGAAGTATCAAATTTTTGCAATAATAACATCGGCATCGTTTTGGACATAAAAGAACACTGTTTTTACCGAAAACGGTCCTGTTTTTCAAAGAAAATGCGAACATGGTCTTATCTGCAAAAATTAGATACTTCGTGTATTTTTATGCTAAAAGTAAAAGTTCATGTTAAATACCTAAAACACGCAAAAGTTGGTGACTTTTTGTGGATTGAAGGCTTATAACTATGTCTATTCTAACATTTCAGGACATTTCTGAGCCTGCGGCTGAAGCTCTAGTCAATCTCTCGCAAAACGCAGACTTAGCTGCAAAGATGATTGAGATGGGAATGGTTCAAATGGCTATGCATTTGTTATACAGGCCAGATTCCAGCATTACTCACTTGCTGGTAATGCTCCTAGTAAATCTTACTCACCTCGATGTTGGTATTTCGTCCTTGCTACAGGTGATTTCTCTGTTATTATATCTCAAAAACATATTTGTTGCTATTGAAAATACTCTTCTATTTTTGGAAGTTAGTAATGTACCAGAATTATGACTACTGATTGTGAGCATTTTACGTGTTCGCTAGACTGATGACGAGAAGATGCAAGGACTGTTTGTTATGAAGCTTGTGAGATCATTCTGTAGATCCTCAGGAGAAACTAGAGGTATGTTTCGCTTCTGCATGCAAGTTGTCTATTTTGGGAATTTTAGTATGGAAGTACGGGATTACATCTTACCGTTGCACGTTTACTTCATAAGAATAACTTAGGTGGCACTGATACACCCATGGTGATCTTACCTGAGGCCTCTCTCTATGAACTATGCTTGAAATCCTTGAAAAATGAATTAATTTGAGAACAATCTGTATGCTCGATTGTGTACAACACTCTCTTTGCAAGAACGGAAGGCCCCCGTCATTGTCAAAGATGCATCTCTTGATGTTAATGCATGTGATTGGCTGTATATTAATATATTTAGTTTCGCCGTACTGTATGATTTCTATTGCTTTTCTTACTTGTATAGTTTTAAATTTTCTATACTATAGGTCTAACATTTTTTGTGTATTTGCCAGATGACCCATTTGACCATGTTGGTTCCATTATTGTAAATATATCACAGAAAGAAAGTGGTCGGAAAATGTTATTGGACCCTAAGCGAGGTTTGATAAAGCAGATTCTCAGACAGTTTGACTCAACTAGTACATTGCGGAAGAAAGGGGTATGCATAATTAGTAACTTGCAGCTCTAAACTTTTTCCAAGCTTCCAGAAATAATTTAGTGGTCATATTAGAACACCTTTAGAGTTTGATTAGTAGCACTTGTCTTCTTCCCCGAATAAGGAAAAGTCTGTCTAGCTTTACATAGGTTGCTATCACTGGCTCTTAGAAACTCCTTTTAAGGAGTCACACGTGAGAATCCCTCTTCTGGTCTGTTAATTTTTGGATTGAGTAGTATCTTTGTTAGTGGACTTGGCAGTGTTGTGATGCTTGCCTATAACTGCTGAAAGAAACAAAGCCCATGTTTGGTTTACAGAATAGAATATTTTATGGAATAGCATAGCTATCCCTAAGGGATAGCATAACTATTCTTTAACTTTTGAGAGAATACTTATTCCATAAAAGTCTTGAGACCACAAAATTACTATCATTTTTCTTAAATTTGAACCACAGCAAGAAATGACTATTCCGTATAATTTTTGTTCTGTTCCTTAGCAATTTTCTATGTACCAAATGTTGCGAAAGAGCTGTAGTTTGATGTATAATACCTAAAGATAGAAGAAGCTTCTTTCAGGACATTTTTATGTGATCAGGCTCAATACAACTCTTGAATAAACACGCAGAGTGAAAAAAAATTAGAGAAATAAAGTTAACCTGCATCTTGTGCATATATGCAAGTAAAAGTTCGTTGCCAAGCTCAATTGAATATATAGAAAGCCATACTTGACAAATACACTGCTTAAGCTTGGCAATGTGACATCATATTTTGTTTCCAGGTTTCTGGAACAATTCGCAACTGCTGTTTTGAAGCCGAGAGTCAGCTACAAGATTTGCTTTTGGAATCCGAGTTTCTGTGGCCAGCTCTACTTCTGCCTGTTGCTGGCAATAAAGTAACTCTTGTCCTTTCCCTTCATCCTTCATCCTTCAATATTTCTTTTCTTTTATTTTTAAGTGGACTTATTTTAAGAGTTAGACATTTTATAAATGTTTTATGAGACGTAATTACAGTTTTGTAAAATCCATTGTTATAGGGAAATGTAATTGAGAAAGAAAAATATCACAAAAGGAAGAACAGAAAAAGGTTTAACATCAAAGAAATAAAACCAATGCTGATAGTAGATGCAAGCAACCTCATAGACAGAGGTCAAGCTAAATTCTATTTGGTGAAGGAAAAAACAATATAATTCACCCTAACAATAAGTATCATGCATAATTTGAAAAAATTTATTTCCACTCTAACAATTACATTTGAAGGCAATGTCAATAGAATCTTAAAGCATCCCCTTTTAATTCTCATTATTCGGTAGTTTTGCAACAAATGTAATAACAATAATCAGGATTATTTTGTTAAACTGTATAATAAATGTTAGTGGTCTCTGTATTTTAACAACACATACGTTCTTGATGGTAGCAAAAGTGAATGGAAGATCCTAATGAAATTATCCAGTTCATGATTCTAAGTAGTGAGAAATGTTGATCTCTCTTACCGATTAACCATCTCAAATCCTTTCACGTATTTCTCATGTCCTGTCATGAGCCATGTAAAGCCATCTTTGTGTAGGCATCTGCAGACAATATTGCATCTTGTCTTGACAGCATGAATCACTTGAAAGATCTGTGATAGGATATATGAAGCACCGAAACGGGTACAAGGTATGAGGAAAGACATTTTAAAAGATAGACTCAAATTTTGGTTCATCAAGGAATATATTAGCAATCTCAGGAGTACCTGCACCACCCGACGTCTCAATATCATCAACGCAATTGTCCCACATTTTTGTCTCTCCTTCCTCATATTGCGTTGTCTTTTGAAATAGAAGACGGAAAGTGTGTACAAACACTAGATCCTCCACTTGTTTAGGAGTAAACTTGTTTCTTCTTGTTGAATTGATAAATGAGTAAGTACTTCAATTCCGTTCACAAAAAGAGGAAGAAACCAGTTGTCATACTAGTTTAATTGCTATGATTTCAGATTTGGAGTGGCGTCATCATGAACAAGTCACCAATAAGATGGTTCCATGTGGTGGAATCAAAATCACCAAATTCTTCCCTTAAAAGATGAAAAATTGGAAAATTCAATTTGAACTTTTCTTCGATCATAAAAGAAGACCCATGTTAAAAAAAGATTTCAAATTAACTAAAATACCACCTTGAAGTGACCCGGCGTGTCCCCGATCTTTGAATAGTAAAAAGTGTCGGGACACTGAATTTGTGGTGTCAGATACGTATCCCCGTAGTGTCTTTGTGTCCCCGGCATGCCCCCCTAGATACTGCACCCTGGAGTAGTGTTGGTGCTTTATAGCTGTGGCGCTTATTCTATTTGAAAGTCTGGATTCCTTGTTTCTTGCTTTCTATGTGGCTGAAGTTAGTGACCCGTGCTTTTCCTTCCCAGGTATACAATGATCAAGATACATCCAAGATGCCTCTTGAGCTATCCAGTGCGCTTTCAATCGAGCGTGAACCATGCAATGACGCTGAAATTCGTGTTCAAGCACTGGAGTCTATTTACTTGATCATTTTACAGGTAAATTATCAATATTTATGTCCCTTGGCTATTAGTGTAATTTAAATATGCATTGTTTGGCGAAAAACTGGGGATAAACTAGCGGAAAGATTGCAAAAGAATTTCAAGGCTGTGCAATAGTTATATTATTTGTGTGTTAATTTTGCAAATAAATAGGTTTTTGAATTAGTCAGCTAGGATTATGTGTATATTTGTAGACTTAAAAGTATAAGCAACACCAGTCTAGATGGATTGTTTATATTTATTTGTCAAGTTTTGCTATTTTAACATGGTATGCTTATGCTAAGAATAAAGGTGCTACTCTGAAGAATTACTCAAGTTATGAGC
Source organism: Mercurialis annua (assembly GCF_937616625.2). Taxonomy (NCBI): domain Eukaryota; kingdom Viridiplantae; phylum Streptophyta; class Magnoliopsida; order Malpighiales; family Euphorbiaceae; genus Mercurialis; species Mercurialis annua. The sequence goes on from NC_065575.1 coordinate 31,017,535, forward strand.
ACTCGGCAGCATGCTTTTAGCATTTCTCTTCATTATTATCTGTATCAAGGCTGATACACTGATTTCGACTTGCAAATTTTAAGCATGTAGCTAAGGTTCCTTCTGAGCCGGGATCAAACTTTTCTTCCGAGTATGATTGGACCCTGCACCTTTCTTCTCTTACGATTTTTGATAGTTTCTGATGTACAATCACAGGAGGCAGGTCTTAGAGCCTTTTGGTCTGTTAATGGACCACGAATACTCCAAGTAGGATACGAAGATGAGCGTGATGTTAAAGTTATGGAAGCATACGAACGAGTTGGCTCTTTGGTACGTCAATATTGATTTTTTTTAAGAATGTGTCGATATTGATTTTCAAACAGTTCCTTTTTCACTTAATTGAATCTGAGTATAACTGCATCTGTTTTCAGCTTATTCAAGAAAGTGGGAGCACAGCAGCCTCGTCTTAATATTCATGGTCACTGAGCATAGTATGAAGTTGCACTTTCTCCATTGTGCAAGTGTATGCTTTTAGGTCAGTAATCTAGATCAGTCTCAGTTTAGGAGAATTATTGTGTTATTGTGATCTTAATTTTTTTTTTTATCAATTTATACTTATTTTTGTTTTATTTACTTGCTAGTTTTGTATTACGTGCGTCGGGGCTCATAACATGACTCGTCAATTTATGTAGTAATTAAATTTATTATAGTCATAGTAATGTATTTTGTTATAATAGATATTAAACTAGTTAGATGTGTGTTTGATTAAATTCTACAGTGGAATTCATTTTATTTCTAAATGGATTCTTGTGTTTGTTAGTTTGAAGATTAAGATATGAATTGAATATTGTATTTGGTTTAATTTCATATTTAATTTACATATTTTATCTTATCAAATGCATTTTCTTAAAATCACTTAATTAAAAAAATTACCAAATGTCATCTTATCAAATTCTTTGTCTCTGACTTGCTCATTTATTTCCCAAAATGTCATTTTCTTTTTAAACAACACTTGTAGTTTCTTTTTTATTTATTTTTAAATGAGATGGACCCATTTCTTCCATAGCCAAGACTCATTCTCCACCTCAACATTCTCTTCGTCATTTTCATCATTCTCATTCTTTTTTAGTTTAATTCTTTTTCTTTTATTACAACTTATTCGATAATTTTCAGGTGATGAGTTGTAATGGATAGAGAAGAAACAATACATTTTTATCTTTATAATGGAAAACTAGCAAGTTGGCCAAGCGTTGCTTTGGCTTTCTTTCATCAATTAATAAATTAATATATTTTTAATTAACATATTTAAAAAACAATTATTGCGTAATATTAATTTTAGAATTTATATTATTTTTTAATACATATATCTTGATGAGAATTGTACTAACTGAAAACCACATCAATAGCAATTTATTTTATTTAGACATAAAAAAGTAAAATCTAACTTTTTAATAAAACTAATATAGAATAACGTCATCATATCAATATTTTTAATAGAATATAATTTCATACTATTAATAGAAATGTACATGTAAAATACAAAATAAACGTGATTTTACATAGAAGAAAATATAATTTTTCAAATAAAATATAAATTTTTAACGCGTTTCGCAAATTAAGCACATATTAAAAATGTGGCAGCGGCATCCCACATCTCATTTTTTTTATTTTTTTAACATAAAAAGGCCCATTTTTTTGGCCTTTATAGCCCAAATGTCTTATTTGATATCGTTTTAGTCATTCAAAACGGCTAGAATGACATTTTTTAGCGGAAAAAAATGCCATAATCAACACTGGGATATTGGGGGCAGAAGTAATAAAAAATTGCTATTTTTTTATTCTTTCTACTTACAATATAATTAATGAGGATATAAATGATAATAATTCCTTAAAATAATAATTAAGTGCTTAAAATTTAAAATAAAAAATTTAAATAATGTCTATAAATTAAAAATGGAGGGAGTATATTCAAGTTAAGTGATGGGGTTTGCCTTATGAACCGGTGAATGAGACCTGCAAAACAGGGTAGAAGCTAACCAGACAGTGGTTGTCCGATTAACTCTCTGATGCTAAAGTCAGTTTAGAGCTTCGAGCAGCGTTTTGAGTATATGAATGTAATTATGTTTCTAGGCATACCTCATGCTCCTTTTATAGTAGATGAATGCATACCTTGTAGAGTTGTAGTAGGTAAGTGAATCCTACTTTGTAGGGATTGGCCCTGATTTAGCGTGATCTACCTTATTCAGACATGAATCCTATTTAGGAACGTCTTCCTAAATAGTCTCGTCTTCCTAAGGTAGAGCTTATCTTCCTATGATGGAGATTCTGTCCAATAGGAAGATACTTCGAAATATCATAGTAGATCTGGGGATCGGTCCAGATCCAGGATTAACGCGCTTTAGGCGGATCCTAAGGGATTCGGTCTTCGTCTTATTGAATGTTACATCGGCGGATCCTATGGATTCGACTGTCTTCCTCATATATTCATGTTTCTCATTAGGAGTCCGGTAACACCTGAGAATGGATCTCCTGTGACTCAGCTCCATTGTAACTAGTATAGGATTCAGTATCCATCATTAGCCCCCCCCCGGAAGTGAACTGAAGTATTGGGTATTAATGCCTTAGTAAATTTTGGCTCTTTGGGAGCTGAGTCTTTTCATATTCTGGGCGAGTCGCTTCATATGTTGGCGAGTCGCTTTTCTTCTCTATTAAGATTCTGTTTCTTGCCACGTGTCAATATTTAATGATTTGGTGTTATCATGTTCCTCGTATTTAAACTCTTCATGTTTCTCTTCGAAAGTACTCTCATTCTCTGATTATATTCTCCTGACTTTTTAGGATTCTTCTGTTCTTCGTTTGCTCGTTGCTTTCCATCATTTGCTTTTCCAGATTTCAGGTATGTTTCTTTTGTTTGTTTGTGCTTTGAAGATTTAAAGCTATTTCTCTGTTTTCTTCTATATCTATAAATGACATTCTGGAAATTGTTTTGTTGTTCTTGGTGTTCTTCGATATTTTCCTTGTTTGATTTTTAGTTTTCATTTGTGTTTGTGATTTCCTGTTCTAGGATGCCTCTTAGTCGATCGGAAAAGCATACACCGCCATGGCCATCACCAGATCGGGACTTCGTAGGAACGAAGTCTTAGATATTTATTTTAAGTATAGTTTTTCTTTCGACTATAGAGTAATATTACCCAGTGCCGATATGGCTGCTTCTGAGTCCCCTGGTTCGTCTTGTAGGGCGATTGTTTTTGAAGAACAATTCGTTGCTGGTCTTAGGTTCCCTTTAGATCCTTTTTTAGTAGAAGTGTGTAGAGATTTAGGAGTTGCCTTAGGGCATCTCTATCCTGGTACGATTAAGATAATACTTGCTTTCGTGGAAGCGTGTAGGCTTCGGGGTCATACCCCTTCTCTTAATGTCCTTCACTATTTCGTAGATTTTAGAAAGTGTGACGGTTGCTTCGTGTTTGCACTTGGTAGGAGAGGTCGATCCCGTATTTATCTGCCTTGTTTAAATAATCGCTGGCGGAGGCTTTTCTTTATAGTGAGTGTATCATAACTTTTTTTTTCTTCATTTTCCGGATGGTTTTTCTACTCATCAAGTTCAAAACTATCTGTCTCCTTTAAATTTGTCCGATTCCATTCTTGCTTTTGACTTGTCATTCCATAGTGTCTTTCAACGTCACGTTTTAGACGTTTTGATTAGTAGTCATCTTCGATATCGATCGTTTCCTTTGGAGGATCCTTCTCGAGGCCTGGCGGATCTTCATTTTTCCTTTCTTCAAGGTTTATTTATTATTTGAAGTTTATTAGTGTTTCTTTTCCTTTTATAGGATGTCATCTTCTTCTGACGATTTACTTTCCGGGTTTCAAGTAGATTTGGATATTCCATTGGGCGGTCCTGAAATCCACATCGCCGAGCCTATTCCAGGAAATGAGGCTCAAGTTGCTGTGGTTCTGTCACGACCCAAAATATTGAGCCGCAACCGGCGCTAGGGAACGGGAGTGGTAGCTCCGGAACCCGTAGCAAGCCTTAAACCACTATTAATTTTTCGCAATTAATAAACAATTTATAACAAATAACGGAAGCAAATACACATATATAACATATAACCATATGTTTACACTAACTGTTCAAAACCTCGCGGGCTCTAGTTACCGTACCCTGTACGAACTGGCCTCGCGGTACTATATACAAAAGTTAGTGTAACAGAACATATCACCGGCATATGGGGCCGTAGATAAAACATACTACATGTAGCCTATCAAAAACATATAAACAGGACAGCAAGTAATATGTACACTCAAAATGTACTGCTGTCTAGGCTACGACTCTGTCAACACGGGACCACTACTACAGCACTCACAGAAGTCAAGAGACTATACATACACCGCTGACTTTTGGACTTCAAAACTGGCTTCTAGTTAATTCTACACACTAAGCACCTGAAATACATCAAAAGTGAGGGGTCAGTATTTGGAAAAATACTGAGTGAGTTTGCAGTTTACTACGGCATTACAATAAAACATAACATCGCATTTCAAGAAAACAATAATATAAAATAATACATATAAACAGGTATTTGATCCGTTCGAAACTAATATCCTAGCATGCGACACAACTTTTGAATAATCAAATTATACTGATCCGGATAGTTCGACCCGGGAGTGTTCACACTCTACCTCGTCGATCGCGACTCATCTCTTAATTCCAAAGTGTGAGTCCAACTCACTAGATACGGGGACTCCAGACTACACCGTAGCCTAGTGCTCACTCGTATCGAATTTATTATCCAACTTCGAAATTCATATTCATATTCGTATTCATATTGTGCATGTATATATCAAATCATTTCTCATATGCAAACACACTAGACTGACTCGATACTGGTGATCACACAGCCTATTGACACCCAATAGGTAGCTAGTTTCTTCGGATCGCATACTAGTTCCTCGTATATAAACTTGATAGAAACATATAACATTTAATCAAATCATATAACATGCGATGCGTATAAACAGTATACATATCTATATAAAATAATTTTAATATATATAATACACGAAAGTAAAGTGCAACTCACAGTGACCGCTATCCAAGTAATGGTGTGGTCGATCTGATAGTATGCCCTCGCTAGTCCACGTCTACTGACCCCACTACTCGCTGACACGTCTGATAAATCGTTTAATAGTTAGACGTGAAACTCGTACTTTTACACGTATTATACTTCTAAGTTTTAGGGTTTAGATTCGTTTTTATTCTTATTTACGTATTCGATAACTTTAGTCGTATCGACGACCTAGCGAATACCGCTTCTCATTCTCGAGAATCGTATAACATACTTAGCGTTTTCCATTATTGTTGACTATCGAAAACGTCGAGCTTAGCTCGAGACTATAATTCTTAAAGTCCGAAATATGTCCTTTGGAGTCAAATTACTCGAAAACGCCGAATTTCTAAATCGAATATGCATCATATACACGTGGATACGAGTCAGAGTGCACGGGCGTGCCCTTCAATACCATGGTGGTGCACGTTCGTGCACCTCTGGTGCACGGTCGTGCAAAGCCCCCCGGAAATCAATTTTCAGGATTTTGCCTCCATCCCGACGTGCTAAACTCTTTCCTACTCAAATCTCGTTCCTCCGTTTTCATTAAAACGCTATAATAACTTCAAAAACGTTGAATTCAATCCTAATATCCTATATAACTCAAAACAGCCCTTTTATATCAATTTTTAACAAAAATTCTCAAAGATTTACCTTGAAATGAAGCTTAGGATCGATAGAGCTCTCGATTCGGAAGAAATCGCCGCAGAAATCGCTCGATTCGGATGTCAACGGAGAAACAGCGGCGAAACGACGGTATCGATCGATATCTCTCTAACTTTCTTGAATTTTCTTTCTGTTCTCTGATTCTTCATTCATTCATAATGAAGTTTATATATATATCTTGGTTAAAAGCTCACTTTGATCCATCTTTTCTTTTTTTATTACAATTTATCTTTTAAACTTTTCTTTTATACGATTTAGTCCATAGCTAAATCGTTTAACACTTTAATTATAACTAATACGTATTATTTATATTCAATAAATAATACTAAGCTCGATATTACTACTTTCCCGCCAAAATCTACAATTTTCCATTTTCGACACATAGTGGCTAAATTACCACTTTAGTCCCTGCACTTTATTTTGGGCCTTTCTTGACATTTTTCCTTTTAATTCCACTTCCAACTCTAGAATTGAAATGTATTATTAAATTCTTCGCTATTATATTTTCCAAAACCGACCTACTAAAACTTATTTATCATAATTTTATCAGAAATCTTTCCGATTTCGCCACTCTGGCGAGTCCAAACTGGACACGTGGCCCAAATAAATAATTAAATCTTTTGGGGTATTACAGGTTCCTGCCGGGGCAGTGTTGCTTGTTGGTGACAGAGTAATCGTCATTGCAGACGGCGATGCTGTCGAAGAACCTTTAGGTGATGAGGCTGTTGTAGCTCTACTTCCCCCTCCAGCTCCACTGAATATTCCGGAAGAAGCTGGGGAAGTAAATTTGGACGAGGTGATTGTTATTGATTCGGAGGAGGTTTTACTGAGTCAAGACATTATGGATTCGCCGTCCAGGAAGCGGCGTCGAGTTAACGACGAATCTCCTTCAAGGGAGAGTCTTCCTGGAGGTTCTTCTTCTGCTCCTAGCTTGGTGCAGTGGGTTGAAGATCATGATCCAGACAGCTTGCTGAATCCTCAGGTTCTGGCGGAATACATCAGGACTTTGGCGATTTCTGAAGATATTACTTGGTTTGCCTCCAAGTCTAGGCAGGAGCTTTCGGACATTGCTTGTTTTCATTTTCTCGTTGGTTTCTGTCGTTCCTTCCCTCGTTTCCTCCATTCCTGGGTTCCCTTCTTCTGTCATTTCCTCCTCTAGTTGGATCTTGTCGGCTTGGGTTTGCGTTTTCGGTTCTTCCTCTTCTTCTTGCTGCTGTTGGGCTGAAATTACCCCTTAGGATTTTCATTGTTTCTTCGTGCCTGTCGTTTGTTCTTTTTGCTTCATTGGCCAATTTATCTAGGTTTGCCTGAACAGATTCTAGCACTTTTTTAACATCTCGTTGTACAGATCTTGTGCTGCCATGCCTGGCGTTGATTGTTCATCAGTTCTCAGATTGAAAGCAATTGGGTTGAACCTCTCATCGGGTTAGTTTGGTACTGGGGGGTTGAAAAAGAGGGTCCTCCGATATCACTTCTCCCTCCGGAGCTGTGCAGCCCATCTTCAGCGACGTTGATTATTTCCAGCGTGTTTTTTGGGTCCATTGGTTGTTTGTCTTTCAGGTTCATTTCTTCAGAAGTCATCTTCTTCAATGAAATTTGTTTGAGTTCAGAAAAAGCTCCTTCGAATTTGAAGTTGAGTTAAGCTTTTCCCATAGACAGCGCCAATTGATGGGGTTTGCCTTCTGAATCGGTGAATGAGACCTGCAAAACAGGGCATAAGCTAACCGGACGGTGGTTGTCCGATTAACTCTCCGATGCTAAAGTCAGTTTAGAGCTTTGAGCAGCGTTTTGAGGATATGAATGTAATTGTGTTTCTAGGCATACCTCATGCTCCTTTTATAGTAGATGAATGCATAGCTTGTAGAGTTGTAGTAGGTAAGTGAATCCTACTTTGTAGGGATTAACCCTGATTTAGCGTGATCTACCTTATTCAGACATGAGTTCTATTTAGGAACGTCTTCCTAAATAGTCTCGTCTTCCTAAGATAGAGCTTATCTTCCTATGATGGAGATTCTGTCCAAATAGGAAGATACTTCGAGATATTATAGTAGATCTGGCGATCGGTCCGGATCCAGGATTAACGCGCTTTGGGCGGATCCTAAGGGATTCAGTCTTCGTCTTATTGAATGATACATCGGCGGATCCTATGGATTCCGCTGTCTTCCTCATGTATTCATGTTTCTCGTTAGGAGTCCGGTAACACCTGAGAATAGATCTCCCGTGACTCAGCTGCATTGTAACTAGTATAGGATTCTGTATCCATCATTAAGTATCAGTTTTTAAAATTTTCATTAAATAAAAAGATATGTGTAACATGCGCTTTTAAAAAAAAATTGTATTCCTTTTTTATTAGTGTTATATTTTTTTCTTTTTTTAATTTGTTTAATTAGCAAAATATATTTATTTATAATTTTTTAAAAAAAATTAAAAAAAAATTTAGTTATTATATTTTAAATTTTTATTTCTTTTTAATAAATTATTACATGACTCAATTTATAATGTATGTATGTATTAGTTAATAGGATTATATTAAGATTTAAGTTATGATTCCACTTCACCATCGCTGACTTAAAATTTTATATATTTGAAGTTTTAATTTATTATATATTTTTAAATTAATAATACACATAAGATATATATATATATATATATATATATATATATATATATATATATATATATATATATATATATATATATATATATATATATATATATATATATATATATATATATATATATATATTCATAAAATTAAAAAATAAAGATAAATATAAATATTTTTATAATTTTATAATTTTGATATTCAGTATTTGTATTTTTATACCTAATTAACATAATAAGATAATTATAAGCGTAAAATATTATTTTATCAAATACATTTATAGAAATAAACTAATGAGATTTTATAAACTTAAAAATAATTAAATTGTTAAAATAAAATAAAATTGAAGATTTGGTGTAATTTTAATACATAGAAGGAGTAAAAGTATTATTTTTCCTCATTGTTTTATCTTATTAGGTGTGAGTAGAGAGAGTAAGCCAATTAAGAGTTGGCATATGCAACTTGCAATTCATTACTGCCGTTTTCTACCATTTAAATGTCCACTATTTGCATTCTCGTTTTATTTTATGTGTCGTTTATACATGACATTTTGTCGTTGTCTATCTATATCGTTTGACTCTTAACTTTAATGTATACTAGCAAATGGGCCAAACGTTGTTTTGGCTCTTTATCATTAAATAAATAATTAATGTTGAATTAAGTAATTATTTTAAATAATACATTTTTAATAAGAATTTATATATTTTTATTATATAACATTAGTTTTAAAATTATCATTAAAAAAATAACATCAATTAAATTCTATTTTATTGAAAAAACAACTAATTAAATAAATTACAAATAGTAATATAGAATATAAATTATTAAATTTCCATGGAGGTATATTAAAATACATCAATCCACCCGTTGATTGTTATAAATATATTATAACACCTCATGTTTTTTCTTGTTATACAATTAAACACATTTGATAAAATTTAATATGTCTGCTTTTAATCAAGAGGAGTTGTCTTATTCAATAATCTAATTAATAGAAATATTTATAAATTAATTATATATTGATCAAAAGCAATATCTTAATGAAAAATTTATATGTTGATACTTTTGAAAATTCGACAGTCAAAACACTATTTAACAAAAATCATATTTAGAGATGAACAAAATATTATAACATATTCCTTATTTATTGTTTATTGTCAAGTTTGAATTTATCCACCTATATTGTTATCTCGTATATTCACATCCACAGTTTTTTTCGCACTATAAGTGAATTATTATAAAATTACATGATATGCCTATGTTTTTAAAAAATAAAAGTAATAAATTATTACAGCTATCTCATTGTATGCCATTTTTTTCATCCATAGATAATAAAAATTATGGATATTACATTTGAAATAAATTAATTGTATATTTATAATATTTTTTTATTACATAATTATAGAAAAATGATTAAATATATATCTTTGGAATCTTAAAAATTTAATTTGCATCTTATTTAAGCTTAATATACTGTTACATTTTATCAATTATGAAGATAATAATTTAAAATTAATTGTAATGCTATCAGATTTTATTATATTTTTCTTAAAAAACTTAAGTATCAACATGAGCTTAATTTAGAAATAATTACAGTCGGGTCATTTGATAAAACCAAAATTCTTAACTAACAAATAGACTGACATATTATAGCATATGAGTTTAAGTGTGAAAAAATAGAATATGAGAGGTGTTATAAAGGACGAATAAATGCATTAACATACATGAGAAGGTGTTATTAATTTATCATAACATATATTACAAAAATATTTGAAATTATCATATCTGAATTATTAATTTATATATTAATAAAATTAATAATTTACTAAATATTAAAAAAATGTCACAAAAAATATTATTATTGGTTAAAAATAAATGAATCTATACTTACATAAGGATGTTCAAATTTTTGTATTAAATTTTCATTTTACTGTATAAATAAATATTTTACTTAGGTTATAGTATATCCTTACATTTAAGTTATAGTATATAATATTTTCATTATATAGATATTAATTCAATAATTGTAATTGTAGAATAATATCATGTTAAACTATTTTAAATAATAATTTGTTTTTAACTTTTTAAGTTTAGATATATATTTTTAAGATTGTAACGATTACATGGTTCATGATTAAAAAAAATTATGAATGAAAGAAACTCGTGGAAAAAAATAAATTCTAATAAAAAGATAATTCACAATATATATAAAAAAAAAATAAAAGTCATCATATTCAAAAATAATATTTTATTATTATTCACATCAATTTAATTATATTTTGCATTCATGAGGGAAAGTGGAAGCTTCAGAAGCATGTATATAAAAGTGATTGTATAAGCAAAATATTTAAATTAGTTTTTTTATATACTAATAGTATTAAAATATGTTTATTTAAAAATTGATAAAGTGTCATAATTTATCAGATTAATATTTTTTCAAATATACTTTAATCATTAATAAATAAAAGTTAAGGATTGAATTGTAAGTTTTAATAAATATATAGGCCAATAAGTTACTTTGCCATGCTATTTTGACTTATCAGGCGGATAAGAGCTTGAGTCCTTCTACCTTTATTGACACTCTCTGTTTTGTTTTTATATACAATCTAATGTCGTTTGGTCCTTAGGTTTCATGTATAGTATAATTATAATTGTTGGTGTAGATGGGAACTTTTAAATTTCAATATACATAGTCTCTTCAAATACAAAATTAATTATTTTTGTCTTTGGGTTTTGTTTCGGCTTCAGTGCTTGTTTATTTTTGTTTTCCAAATGTTGATTTCATCATGCTCTATTTTTCTATGCTTTAGTTCATGGTTTCCTCTCTAAGTAATGCATAAATTCTTTATTGCTCTTTGGCTGCTGTAATAAAAGGGTTTCATATGTAATAAATTAGAACTGTAAGCTAGTTTTGTAGAACTTGAATTGCAGCTACTGTTTGTGCTCATACTGCTCTAGCTACTATGATCATCACAATCTGAACTCGAAATTGGAATTTTTTTAATACACATCTTAGTGATAGATCTTTAATACTACTTATTCATGAGTTTGGATTCTTTTTCTATTTTCATTTATGGGTTTTCTTGGGTTATTTCTTATGTCACTATAAAATCAAAAAAAAAAATATTATTTGTTTATTCATTTCAAATACAATTAGCTTTTATTTGGTTGCCGAGAATTTTTTTTGAGATGAAATCGATATCCAGCTGAGCCGGTTTTGAGACGCATATAGGTTATTTTTGAGATGTATTTTAGTTGTTTATTAGTTACATTTTAGCTGTTTATTAAATGTATTTTAAATGTATCATTTTTATATCTTTTATGTATTATTTGATATGTGATGATCCAAGCGGACTTGTAGAATGTTACAATTCTTTAGAAATTCTGAGACGCATCTATAATGTTTTGCAATGTATTTTATTTGTTTATTAGATATATCTGAAATGTATTATTTTTATATTTTTGTATGTATTATGTGATATCTATTAATTAATTTTTGTTTACTGATTTTTTTTTATGTTTTGTAGTTTGATGGTTTTATCAATATATTTTGCAAGAAGTTTAGACTACTTTCTTTATTTCAAAAATGTAGCTGAGTTAGTTTTGAGACATCTCTGTACTGTTTTTGAGATGTATCTGAAATGTTTTTAAATGTATATGACTTATTTCTAAGATGTATTTGAATTATTTCTGAGATATGATTTGTTATGTAAATTAGAAAATTATAAATATTTACATTTTTAATTTAAATTGTGTAAGATTACAGCTGATGATAAATTTAATGAAGGCATTATATAGTTATTTGTTCAGTTTATTATGTATATACATATTGGATACATCAATGATAGTACACCACTGTTACATTGTAAATAAATCGCCGATGCACAACTGATAATTCACAGATTTTTATCCTTTTTGACTATTTTAACGAAATGAATTTTGTGGATACACCATTGATTATAATTTCTAAAATCCGTCTCCAACTCAGAATGATTATTTTCAACAAAATAAATTTTAGAATGGTTGATACATTATAAATACATTGTCGATACATCGTAATACATTTTTGATAATACCGATACATCATAGTTATAGAGAAAAAAATTAATAATAAAAATTCAATTAGCGTCAATAATAAAATTTCAATTAGCAGCAACTTTCGATAATCAAATCTCAATTAGCTGCAACTTTCAATAATATCTCAATGACTAAAAACAAACCTTTATAATTCAGAATATCATCAAAATTCACTAATTAACAGTCAAAAATATTTACGGAAACTAAATCATAACAAAACAAAACGAAAAATACCTTTTTTTTTCAAAATGTAAGCCTAGAGATAACCACCTATTTTTTCAGTCTTGAAACTCTTTTCGAATCTCTTTTAGAAATATAAGAAAATAATAATCAAATATGTTCGTGATACATTTTAGATATACAAATAATACATGTTTAAATATTTTTGACACGCTGACACGTACTGACGCGCGGGTCAAACATGTGTCAGCTGCGTTTTTGACCTCTTTTTACATGTTTTTGACTTTTTTTTTATTTTGAATGTGTCATGTCTCTTATTTAGTGGTTGGTTAGAAAAAGTAAAGTTTCTCCTTATTTTATCATGAATGTATAAAATTTGAATTTTGGCTATTTGAATAATGTTTGATTTATTTTGAAACAATTTTTTTTCTCTTAAAAAATCACTTAAATTTATAAATTTTTCTCTAAAAATTTTCCTTTAAAGTTTATGAATTTTATTTCTAAACCAAAATATTTTAAAATTTATAGATTTTCTTTTTTAATTTTTTTTCTCATTAGAAGTTCTGAATTCTTTCTTTGAAGATATAAATCTTTTCTATTTAAAACATTTTCTCTATAAAATCTAAAATCTGTGATTTTTCTCGCCTTTTATATCTCAAATTTTATAGATTTTTTCTCTAAAAAATTTTGTCTCACAAAAATCTATGAATTACATCTCTCTAATAAAAATTTATGAACTGTCTCTTTTTAAAATTTTATATTTCAACATTTATAAAATTTTTCTCTAAAACATTACTAAATTTTATAAATTTTCTCTCTCTAAATATTTCTCTAAAACTTATAAATTTTGTCTCTCTAAATTTTTTTAAATTTTATATCCCTAAATTTATAAAAAAAGATTATCTCTAAAATTTATGATTTTTGTGAGAATATAAGTGAGGCGAATCTAAGCTATATTTAAATTAAAATATTTTTTAAAAGTTTTTAGAATAATTTCATTAAGTATGATTAAGTATGTTTCGCCTACTGTACTTTATTATAAATTCTATTGATTTTGTTGAAATCTTAAATAAGAATAGGCAAATTCTATGGAATTAGGATATCGAATATTAGTGATAACACAACATAGGGGGGGTGTTGTGGGTATATTTAGGTGAAATGTATGAAAGATAACCTACTTGGCTACAAGCTTATATATAGAGTAAGAAAAATTGTTGATCACAAAGCAATAGTTAGTTAAGTATTTCAGTTATTTAGGCTCACCAAATAAATTGGGTGTTTGTTCTATTTATAATAAGAAACATAGACAAGAAAATAAACAAAGTGTAATATCATGATAGAAAAAAGAGTTAGACTTTAACCTATGATTGGTACTTTTATGATTGACTACTCCATATATGCCTTGATTGATTTGATTAGAGGATTTTAGTATAAGGTCATGTAAAGCTTATTAGGTCCTTTAGAAGGTGACCAAATGCCACGATCCGATCTCACGACATCGCGACCGATGCTAGAGAACAGAAGCGGTTGCTCTAGACCCGTAGTAAGCCTCGGAAAACGATAGATAAACTTACAAGCAAACATACAACCACATGCTCGGGGAAAAATCGAGACTCCAATTCTCATCTCACTGCTAACGTAAACATTAAAACGCGAGAAACAGAAAACAAAAACATTTTATAAATAAAAAAGTTTTATAACAGAGTGCGGAAAACAAAACGTAAACATAACATACAACAACTGACTCGATGTCTAACAACTACCGTGGACTAGAACTAAAACGACATTGAATTCTTTTGACAACCGAACCTCCAAAGTGAAAATGGAAGTCCACTCGCTTACTCGATAAACATGAAAATGAAAACAACAACGGGGGCAGTCGAAACTGAGTGAGTTATATAAGTTATATATAATTATAAAGTTCGAAAACCAAAACAATAATACATATATAAATAAGTACGGAAATCAATAACCCTAAACCTCCACTTGTGATATCCCACAATATCATCAAATCCAAGTGATCGTGAAGTCCGAGATATTAATCCATTGAGTACATCACCGACCAATCACTTGGACTATAATCCAATCCGTAATCTAAGGAGTCGTGAAGATCGAGTAATTAATCCATCGAGTACATCACCGGCTTCACTTAATCCACAAATTGTGAAGCACGAGAAATTAATCAATCGAGTATATCACTAGCAAACCCCGAGAAATTAATCCATCGAGTAAATCTCTACCACACATGGCCCGAGAAATTAATCCATCGAGTACATCTTTACCACACATGGCACGAGAAATTAATCCACTGAGTACCATAGTATATTTTTAATACACGTGTATAATCACATTTCCCATGTTCGATTCATATCGATGCGCAAGTAGTCTTAATGACGCCCATTATGTAGCACGTTCCAAGTCTTCTATACGATATTTAAAAACCAATTTCGAAAACTATACTTAAAACATTTCTCGTATATTAAAATATTTTTCTTAATAAAATAAACATAAAAAATAAAACTCACTGAAACGGTGTAATCACAGTATAATCATCGTCACTGGATCGCTCCTCGAGATTACACCATCTCCGACGCCAACTACCTCGATAAAGGCGAGTCTACCATAAATCGATTAAGTTAATAAACGATACGACAACAATCACGCCTAACTCTAGAATTCTAACAACCAAACTCATTGAGACAACAACACACAAGACAAGCATTCGATAACATCACAACATGTGGAAACACGCAAATCGAGTAAAACCATAAAAAATGAACGAAGGATCACTTTACCCCCCGAACTTGGCACAAAGTATCAAAAACGTCCAAATTAGTAAAACAGGATCACTTTTACCCTGAAATTGTTAAAAATGGTACAAAACCCCCTCTCCCCACTCTCACCCAAGGGAGTGAGATACACTCTCCGGTTTTGATGGTGGTTTCGGTTTTCTAAGGTGGTTTTTGATAAAGAAAGATTAAAAATGGTCCTTATTGTTTTTAAACATTTTAAATTAATACCTAATAATTTAAAGAACATAAAAATTAATCCCTATAATTTAAAACTATATATAACAAATTAAACCACAAATTTCATATATACAACAAATTAACCCTCAAGTTTATATTTTTAATAAAAAAATTAATTTTTTTAATTTTTTTTTTAAAATTTACAGACCGCATCTGTTCTTCGAAGAACAGACGCGGGTGTGTTCTTCAAAGAATAGATGTCGGAGCTGCTGCTCCTCCGAGGAGCAGCAACTCTTCTTCTCCGTCGAGGAATAGCTCGCCGGAAATTTGAAAAAAAAAATTAATTTTTGTTTGAAAAAAAGGTTCAAAAAGGCCCTTAGATTAATTAGGAGTTAATTTATATTTAAGTATGATTAATTAGAGTAATAATAAATAATTAGAAACCCACTCTCCAGTTAAGGTGCCAAGTCAGCGTAGGAGGGTTTTTGAGACGGTTTTGCCAAGTTCAGGGTAAAAGTGATCCGGTTTCGCTAATTTGGACATTTTTGATAATTTGTGCAAAGTTCAGGGGGTAAAGTGATCTTTTGTTCCATAAAAAAGGCACAACTTAGTGAATTTACAAATCCCGACTAAGTTCGGGCCCAAAACCATCTTTTCCGAAATTATAAAACCACATCAAAAGTCACGACATGTTTCTAAAACCTTTAAACATTTTACTGGGGTGTCAACACGCTCATTTCGGCTGAAACCTCGTTTCTAGGCCTGAAATCCAAATTTCCATCCACAAGGTATGAAAATATTTATATCATATTTTAACTTCAAGTTCTCCAGAAATGTACTATCTCACTTCCATTTCGAGAACGAGTTCCATCTATAAAAACCATTTCGACTTAAAACACGAAAACCTCATTTTTCATAAAAACACCAAAAATACGATTTGGAGCGCGTCTAGATTTTAGGACAAACCAAAAAAAAAAAAATTAAAACTCCTTTCCATGAAAACTTTATGTTAAAACAGCCCTTTAGGCTACAAAACCGTCACATGATTAAAATGCCAAAAACTCCCCGATTTATTGAAAATCGTCAAATCGCTTTCCGAAGCAAAACCATTAAATCAAATCCACATAACTCTATTAAATATTTTAATCAAAATAGTTCATAAAAACATCCCCTTGTGAAAAATATACAAAATAGTTCTTGATTTTTTTTAAAAAGTGCACTTTAGTGTTATACTTTAAAAATTTACCAAAACCGCATAAATCAAATCAAATCAAACCAATACGAATTCAATTAACCAAACCACTCAAATAAACATGCCCAACATCCCTTAAGGCATCTAAAACTCATATTTGAAAAAATTACAGTTTACCCCCTCAAATTGTCAACATTTACAATCTGGTCGATAATCTATCAAATTTGCCAAATCAGATTTGGAAAAATTACAATTTAGCCCCTCAAATTGTTAATTATGCATGTTTATGTCAAAATTTGTCATTAGAATGTATGTTAGCTTATTTTTTTTAATGTTTTTCCATAATTAAAATGTTTTTAATCTTTCACCATTATTGCCATGAAATCGATTTAGAAACATATTTATAGGTTGTTTCCACCAATTTTAGTCTCGACCATGCTTAATTGTTCAAATCGAATGCTTAGAATGCATATTAGAGTTCAATAGCGATATTTGCCATGTTCTTAGTTGTTTTCCATGATTGCCATGAAATCAATCTAGAAATATGTATTTGGGATGTTTAAATAAAATTTAAGCTTTATATTTCGATCTTAGAAAGCTCCAGTATGTTTTTTCTTTGTTTTATGCTCGCTTTGTGTTGTTTTTGCATGAAACCATATGATGGCGCCACCGCCACTCAACAATGGCGCCATCGCAACTCCAGATGGCTCCACTGATCTTCAGCTCCAAACGTCTCCAAATCTTCCAAACTCAATCTAGATTTTCTCTTGTGTTGTTGGGTTCGTTTGAACTCGGAATTCGACCCCGTTTGAGCCCACAGATTTGTAATTAGTTGTAGGATATGATTTTATATTGTTATGGGGTACATCCAATTTGTTTCGGGGTCAAAGACCTATTTTGTAATCTGCCATGCCAACAGGGCCCTAAGGCCCAAGCCCGCCGTAGACAAGAATATTTCAGAAGCCATTTCAGGTACGTTTAAACTCGAAATTGACCCCGATTCAAACCAATGGATCCGTATAAAAGATACGAAGAACATTTGTGTTTGGACCAAGTCCTAATTCCAATCACACGGACTGTCAGGCGATAGACGAGTGCCAGACACTCCGGGTCTATAAGGTTAACAAGTATTCCTAACCTTGTATGCATATCCAACTACTAATTGTGTATGGTTACATTGTTTATACGTTTTCCAAAGCATGTCCGGATCCAATACTAACATGTTAATGAACTTAACCATGTTAATTTAGCTCTTAATCCAGTAAGTCCAATTAATCACCTAAAACTCATAAGGCTGCCATGAAAATGTAATTAGTGGTTGTATAGGCATTCAAGATGACTTAAAATAAAATCAATCTCACTTAGACATCCAATTTAGGCTTTGTGCATGCGAAATGACTAAAGACTCGCCACTGTCTGCTACATGATACAAACCATCAGGATTAAATGCTTGCTTAGGAGTATTTGCTACATGCCTCACATGCTAGTCCAGATTGAGTCATATGCATGTCTCACATGATTTACCGCTTTTTAGGCTTGTTTATATTTCCAGTACGATATCTTATGTACTTCATGTATGATTAATATGAGATAGCCGGATATGTCATGTATATACGATGCGGTCGATAAGTCAAGTATAAGAGTTTTGATATTGTCCGTCGAACCCGGTCTTTTGGTCCCATGTAAGATGGTCTCACCCATAAGCACGAGAGATCTACCCAGTCGATATAAAAGGCATTATCTATCTTGGCTAGGTGGCGACTCCATTTTTCAAAATCTTTCGAGATCTGAAGTCGGCCATAAGCTTGGGCGAGCGGCCCCCGAACCCCGCCTCCGCTCACACTAATTAATCCAAAAATTATAATTAATCTAATAATAAGAATTTGAATCTTATCTAAATAGTAAGCTAAGCCTAACCCTAGCTAACCTTTGTAAATTATATAGTTTTTTTTTTCCAGAGATAACAATATATAAATATATAAAAAGAAAGGTCATCTCATGAAGATGATAAACCAGTCTTAAGCGAAGAAAATAAAAATGGACTCTACGGCTACTCATTGAGCCATCTAAATACACATTTGTTTAACAAATTAAAGTACCCATGTGTGGATAATTTGCTAAACGAACGGTAGCAATATATAACGATAAGTATAAAAATAAAAATTACTTACCATTAGTAGTGAAAAAAGTGATATAAATACTGCCTTAATTTTGTAGAACACATAATTGAAATGTTGGGATCATTTAGAACAAGACACACCAGCTCGTACTTGATTATTTAAATTAAAAAATAATATAAAATCCAAGTTTAAACTTACCTAATAGTAGAAGAGTTCCACCAAATGATGACGGAGAGTAAGGAGTGCTTGAGAAGTCCCTGTTTTAGAAGTATATGTCCAAAAACAAAAAAACAAAAAACACAAACAAAGAAAATATTAGCAACTGTAATTTATAAATTCATATTATTTGTAACATTTAGACTGATTTGATACACCCATACAGAAGAATTGCAGATGAATTTTTTTATAGAATAATGCCTTCAAGTTATTTTTAAGATTTTGATATATTCATAAATCCAAAAATTTCATAGATATTATAAAAAATAGGCTTAATTGCACAAAAAATCATCAACTTTCGCGTGTTTTTGGTATTTAACATAATCTTTTTTGGCATAAAAAATCGTCAACTTTCATTTTTTGGCATATTCGTCCACATAACCGTTCCCTTTGAAAAATTAAGCGCAAAACGACGTCGTTTACCGCAAAACGGCGCCGTTTTACATTCAAAACGGCGCCGTTTCATATTCCGTGGACAAATATGCCAAAAAATGAAAGTTGGTGATTTTTTATGCCAAGAAAAAAAGATTATGTTAAATACCAAAAACACGCGAAAGTTGGTGATTTTTTATGCAATTTAGCCTAAAAAAATATTTATGTAAGAGATACAAACTTAAAATTATAGAATATTTAGTAATTTTTTTAATTATTAATAAAAAATAATGTATTTAATTATATTTGAATTATGTATAAAGATTGGAAACCGCGTTAGTAAATTATTATTAAAATAAATAAATTATGAAAGAGACACAAAACAGAAAATTGTTTTTCTTTTTCAAAAGTTCAAAGTAAAGAAGTCAATCCAATTCATTTCTTAAAATTTTAAATTCAGATAAGAAAATACAGATTCCAAACCAAATAAGTTAATTCAAATATATAGGGTTAAATGAAAATTCATACACCAACTTTGACCTAATTTGCAATTACAACATAAACTTTGAAACTTGGCAATGTCAGTAACCAACTTTACACTTTTGGCAAATCGATACACCAAACTCAAAAAACACTAACGTGGACATTGTAATAAACCGCCATTTATCGTTTTATGATTGGTCGGTGTACCAATTTGCCAAGAAATGAAAGTTGGTTACCGACATTGTCAAGTTTAAAAGTTTATGTTGTAATTGCAAATTGGGTCAAAGTTGGTGTATGAATTTGCATTTAACCCAAATATATATTATCCAATTTTTCAAAATGAACAATTAACCAAACAAAATTCATATTATAAGTCATAGGTAAAATAATTTAAAATTGTCAAAAATATAATTATGGACAAATAAATTAAGAAACTTGAGTTAAAGAGAAAAACAAGAATTGCGTACCTAGATCCATTAAACTTACTTATATGAATGTTGTTATGAAGTGGATGTGAGAAAAAATATAATATTGCGTGTTACCATCATTCTTATCAATAAATTTGGGTCATCTCTGAAATGGTAACGGTCGTTGTCAACGGTGAAGCACCCGATGCAGTTGTTGGCGATGGTGGCGAGTCGTTTTTAACGGAAATGTCGATTACAGATTATGAAATTTAGTACAGAAAAGAATTGGTACTGTAACATCATGCCGGTTGTTTTGAAATAACTGTCAATAAACGCTTCCATCTTCGTTTCATCTTGGCCAAAACCACTTCCATCTTCGTTTTGTGAAGGACCCATTTCTATTTAGACTAGGAAAAACATTGAGAGTCCGTTGTTGGTGGTAGCCTTTCATCAAATGGGGTCTCTGAATATGCAGAGACTTCCCAAACCGCTTCCATCTTCGTAACAAATATAGAGATTGAACATAAGTAAAATTAGTGCCAGTTGCTTCCTTGTGTTGATCAGTATGAACATCAAGGAGAAGAATATCCCCAACTGTTACTCCACACATCCATTTGAAAAGAAGAAACCTCGTCAATTTAAGGCGGGTGAAGTAATGGGAATAGTTACGGTTCCACTAATTTCAATAATCGTTAATGCACTGCCACATGATGCCATTGTCGACAGTGTTCCATCCCTATGTTAGCAATCATCGCTGTGACCTCTTCATTCCATGTATAATAAATTAGAGATTTCATACGCTAATAACAGTAACAATTTCGAAACCGAAGAAAAGGTTACCCGTCAAAATTAATAAGAAAGATTGAAGGAGTGAAAAGAAAACCAAAATAGCCACCAATTAATAACATCATTTCACACAATTAATAGTTCCAATTTAATCCAAAAGCTAGATAAATAAAATAGTAGAACCTGTATGCATGAACCCAAAGCTAATCTTATCTCATAAAATGAACCACTAACTAATTAATAATTATAACCCACGATCACAAGAGAATACTGCCATGTTATCAAATATGTATCAATGAAATGAGAAAACTGAAAATAACAATGAAAAAAACATGAGCTTGTTTATAGAAATCATATGCTTTGTAAATACCCGAACTTTCATAGGAATCATCTGAATAATTTCCGCCTTACTTTAGTCCTTGTTGAAGAGCAGCGGCATCGATGGGTATCAACAACACCGATGAATAGGGAGCGGCGGTAACGGTTGACGGGGAGCAGTTACTGCTTCCCAAAACGTATTTAAAATTACTATTATGCCAACTTACAATTTTGATGAAAGATCGGCGGAAGTCAAGAAGCGGTTATTGGCGGAAGTCAAGAAACGGTTACAACACAATGCTATGAGGGTGTCATTGCAAAGCAACCAAAATGCGGTGAAGGACGAACGATGAAGATTGGTTTAAACTTGATTGAAAATTTGAAAAAGCATATATAAACATCTTTATTGCTATTCAATTTTAGTATAATGTGATTTAGATCTTGGCCTATACATCTTTACGACATATGTAGACATATCTGTTAGCTAATGGTTGGCACCAAAATCAATTGGTTTCACTTTTTTTATTTAAACTTAAAATATGACTGAAATAGTAAATTGTGTAAGAAAAATATATTACTAATCGAAATTTATAAATAGTATAGTTAAGAACCCTAAAAGGGGTGGCACACATAATTAAAGAAAACCCATAATTACATAGAGAAACCATTGGCACACATAATTAAAGAAAACCCCTAATTACATAGAGAAACCATTGGCACACCATATCCAAATTTTCCAGCCATAAAATCCCCAAAATTCAGTCACTTTTAGTTAATCGAACTGAGCTATTATGCTTCTATCCTTCAAGAATAAACTGCTGCAATAATGATCTAAACTGGATTTTACGTTCGGGTCTCTAGAAAACGATCCTAGGACTCATAACGGTACTTTTGAGGTCCCTATCCAGTCCTTATATTCATATTTGCTGTCATATATGCATGTTGTTTTAATTCTAATTCACCAGGGTGCATAATTAGTGTTTTTAGCATTCTTGAGTAAATTGCCATAATTTGCAATGATTTATCGTTTTATTGCCTTAAACTCCATGTTTGGGATGTTTTTCATTAGTTTTACACGTTATTGTGATTATATTTGATTCCAGTAGTTTAATCGCCTTTTTTTATCGTTTTTGCACGTGTCTTCGTTTGAAATCCGAACATGGGCCAAACATGGGAGTTGTGGCGTCACCGCTAGTCCTTCTGGCGCCACCAGTTCTTCGTTCCTCAGCACTCCCAAATCTTCAATCCAAAATCGGTAACTTGTTTTCTCAATTCCGAGCTCATAATCGCTTCCCGTTTGAACTATTGACAATGTAATTAGTTGTAGGATTAATTTTTGTAATTTCCGGTTCAGTCCCAGTCAGAGGGCCTTTTTTATGTCAGCAACAGTGATATATGCCATGCCATCATGGGCCTTGAAGCCCGACCTCCACCCAACATTTTTCCAGTGATGATTCCTGCTTCATCCAGACTAGAAATCGACTCTGGTTTGAACCAGTAGACTCGTGTCCACCAGAGAAACAATTTCTGTTTTTAACCTTATATGTATATAAACTGCCACTTGGACATGTAATATTGTTTACTACTTTAAATGTATGCCCAAACCCATCATTAAGAGGCTTAATCAGATAATTGCCTTAATTTAGTTTTAAACTAATCAAATTGCAAAAAAAATCCTAGGACTGCCATGCAAACTGTAAATAATAAAACCAATCTCACTTTTACATCTAGTTTAGGCTTTATGCATGTAATTGGAATAAAATCCACATCTGCCTATTACGTGTTAGAAACCCTAAGGTTAGATGCTTGTTTAGAAGTATTTGCTACTTGTTCAGCATGCCAGTCCAGATGGATGCATATGCGAGTTTTAAATGTAATGCATATTTACATTTATGCACTTGTCTTTCCAGCTATTTATTTTCCAGTCATTTACTTTTCAGTATTCTATTTTCGAACTTTAAGCTTTGATGAGATGATGTTATATTAGAAATATGTTTGATAAATCGATAAAATGAATAAGCCAAGTATAAGGGTTGGTTGTGTCTACGAACCTGAATCTTTTGATCTGATGCACGACATCTCATCCATAGGCGCTCGATATAAAAGACATTTCCTAATTAAGGTAGGTGGCGACTCGATTTTTCAAACTAAACCACCGAAATTGCCATAAGTCTGGGCAAACCCGACCCCCGCTCTGCTCACAGTATTATACTAGTTTTTTAAGCAACGAAGTGACTTATAAGCATTTTCAATTAATAATTAATCCACTCCTCCCTTTATTTCATAAAAACAAAAAAGTAATATTTTTATAAAAATTTAAAAAAATACTTAACTGTAATTAATTTGTGATTTTTTTAAATTACTCTTAAAAAAAAATCATTATAACTAATGATTTTCAAAAACTAAAATCATTAAATTAAGGGATATGAATCATATATTGCCATTTTTTAAGGAAAATGTTAGTGGCATAAAAGAGTCATTTAAAAATATTAATGGCCTTTTTGCACCTATTCAAACAATAAGGACATATTAATCCAAATGTCAGGGGAAAGTACGACCTTTTTTCTTAAATTAATTATTGTAATAACTGAAATTTTTGAGGTATTACGTGTAGTGCCACGAGGCATAATTGTAAAGATTAAGAACGAGAATATCAGATTAAGATTGGATAATAAGGACTTAGACCGAAGTGGGTCTATTGGAATTATCATAAAATAATAATTTTAATGGAAAATTATTATGCGAGAAGTTGGATTTAATTGGGACTAAAGAAAATAAAATAAAATATTGGAAAGTCCCGAGCTAATAAATTTTACGATAGAAATCGTAAAATACAATTATGGAATGTAAGATTAAAATTCATAAAATTGGACGGAAATATTTTATTAAGCGGGATTTGGATATTCGAAAAAAAAAATTTAAATAAATAAATTATTGGACCCGGATCGATAAATAATACGACAACATTCATTATTTATCGTCAAAGAATATTTGCCAAAGTTTCGTAAATTTACGAAATAGAATTAAAAGCAAGTACGTCGATTTATTGAGAATTCGGGTTAAAAGTACAAGTTAATCCCTTAAGCTAAAGTGGTACTTTGGCCCTTAATGATGTCACTAACTTCTAAGGAAAGGAGTTAACATTTAAAGCTCAAAAGTGCATGAAAATGCTGAATTTGGATTAAAAAGAATTAAGGAGTCAACTTTGGAAATTCATTGTGAATAATCGAGATGTCAAAACTAGTCGAAGTCTTCACGGAAGTTGTAGATATGAATATGAAGTTTGAATATGTCGAGTTTGTTTCGAAAAATGATCATTGTACATACTCGGTTTTAAGGCCCAAAGTAGCAGCCCTAGTGGACTATTTGTGCAGCCTTAAAAGGTTAAATCAGAGAACCAACTTCCGACCCATTTTCCGACACCTTCGGGTGCATTTCATGGTCTAAGACCTAAATGAAAGTTGTAGGCGACATTCTAAACTTTAAGAATGTCAATTTTGTTTAGGGGTCGGACTATTTTAAGTAAGCAGTTTCGATAGCCGAAATTGGCTAGAAACATATTTTTGGTTAAGTTAATAATAGCTAGAATTTTATTAATTCTTGCTATTATTATATTTGCGTAGACCGAACGAGCGAATATCGACAAGGCTTGATGCAAACGGATCGAGATATCTTCATGCTTATTTGAAGAATTTGGATAGCAAGTGTGAGTACACTTTAAATTACTCGCTAATATTCATAAAGCTACGTATTTTAATACGAAAAGCTATATGAATATTTATATATTTGAAATGTTTGTTTTTAAAATGTATGCTTTGAAAATGATGTTTTATCGTATTGTGTTATTTTGATAATAACATAAATGTTAAGGTACCGGGGATGGGTAAAGTAAAATGACATAAATCGAACCAAAATACAAATAAGAAAAATATAGTACATGCCTATATGTACTATTATTCATATATTTATAAAGATACATTGTACGTTCTGTGGAGATCCCGCGAGATTTCGCTCGAGGCCCCACACAATTTTGGCGGAGTCCGTTTTTAAAGAGTGGGAGAATTTAATTTTTTTATTTATTTTAAAAAATATTTATGGAGTCGCCACCCGGAGTTAACCGGGAAGGAAAAGATAATTAAAGCATTATAATTATCTTCACCTCTTCAGAGATTCAGGTTCGGAAATAATATCCTATTTAATTCATCGTTTGCTTTTTAATAATTACGGGTTAATTTTTCGACCTCTAATTCTAAGGAAAGGTCCCAAAACCAATATACCCTCGCTGTTTATCGAACCCGAATATAACAGGAGTTAGTTTCGAGTGAGAATTTTCACGCAGAGCTTCCGGTTTCCCAAGAAGTTGACGGTACTCATTTTCGTTTTAAGCTAAGAAAACGGTTTATGGATTGAACACCAATCCATTTGTGAGTGTGTGTACTTAGTATAGATAAAACATAAATAAATAAGCTAGTAAAATTAAAAGCATAAATTAAATTAATGTACGTGTATTATTATGAACTATTAGTGAAACAATGTAAAAATATTAATTTAAACATTAAAATAAAAAAAATAAAAAAAAATATTAAAAGACTGGACTTGTATCTGGATCCACAGATGCCTATGTATCTGTCATGCCGGAATCAAAGTCCACATAGTTCGCTAGAGCTAATACCATAACTGAAAAATAAATTTTAAAAGATTTGGATTTGAGTCTCAGTTTGAATGCCGAGACGCCTACGTATCTGTCATGCCAGAATCAAAACCCACGTAGTTCATAGAGGAACTAATACCACAATTGAACATACAATTTGTGTAAATTGAATTTGAGTCCCGGTTAGAAAGCCGAGACGCCAAATTAAAAAAAAATATAAAAATGGATCTTGGTTTGGAAGCCGAGATGCCGAATAAAAAGTGTACATTTAAATCTCGGTTTGAATGCCGAGACGCCAAATAAGAAGGTTGTAGATTTAAAATGGAATAAATGATATTCTAACGCCAAATATTATTTAATCGCATTATAAATAAACAAAATATTTAAATTGTTATAGTTCACAAAATTAAAATAGATTGAATAATATATGAACACCGTAATATTATTTAGTTAATTTTTATAATAGGATTATGTTATTTATTATTTAGTAAATTAATCAAATAATATTTGAACACCAAAATATTATTTAGTTATTATTATAAATAAATAATAAATAAATTTAAAAATTAAAATTTGGGATAGATTAAATAATATCCAAACACTGGAATATTATCCAATCATATCCAAAAATAAATAAATTTTTTTTAGAGTTTCTGAATTAGAAAGGATTGAATAATACTTTAACCCCAAATAAAATTCAATCATTTACGAAAATAAAAAAAAATACATAAATATGAAAATATGAATTTCGATACATAAAATAAAATTAAAGGTTAGACTTGAATCGAAAATTAAATTCCGATGCCTACGTATCCGAATACCGGAATCAAAGCCCACGTAGTTCGACGTAATTAAAAATAATAGTACATAATGATGCAAAATTATAAAAAATAAAGAGAAGCTGAAATATCAATTTTATGATTAGATGCACTAAATGGATTAAATTATCAATAATTATAAAATGGTGGGCTTATAAAACACATGGATTTAATTAAGATTCAAAGACTACCCAAAATGAGCCCACTAAAATGACCTAGCCCCTTTTGTAAATACACAGGTTATAATCACTTTCCCCATTCCGTTTAACCTAGCCGCATCACTGCTCGCCATCTTTTCCTTTCTTCCATTACTCCTTATTTCTTCCTCATGGCAGCCAATTACTGAACCTAAACCAAAACCTAATCATTTTCTGTTTTTTTTTTGTTTCTCGAGTTATCCTAATCCACTTCGTCTAGCTCATAATTTCAGATTGGTTCTGTTTGGAAATTCGTGAGGAATCCTTTTATGTCGACCGAACCTCGGTAGATATGGCGTTGATTAAAGGGATTTTTCGTGAATTTATCAAGGGAAACCATTTCAGCTTTGTTTTGAAGCTATTTTAGCAAACTGAACCTTCTTAGATTCAGTTTGTTCATGCACGATGAATGTTACAATATGCCTAGTTTATGATTCTAAACTCAAAAATAATTTTTAGTTGAACTATCATTCTGTAATTACTA
Organism: Mercurialis annua; assembly: GCF_937616625.2. NCBI lineage: Eukaryota > Viridiplantae > Streptophyta > Magnoliopsida > Malpighiales > Euphorbiaceae > Mercurialis > Mercurialis annua. The sequence goes on from NC_065575.1 coordinate 31,045,160, forward strand.
GTTTTGGTTTCTCATGGGTTTCTGACTCCATTTGATTTCATCTACAGGGTGTTGGAGCTCCTATAAAGCTGGAGAATGAGAGCAGAAGAACCTGAGCCTTTGCTCTCAAAGAACCTAGACCAGAAGAATGGGCTTGGAGATTGACACTCGAAGGTAAGTTTTATATCTCAACTATTTCAATTTTGTTCATTGATTAATTAGGTTTTGTTGGGTTATGACTGGATTGTGGTTTTCTGTTTCATCTATCTGTCGATTCATTATGAACCGATGGCGGTAGACTCGCCGGAATAACAGCAAGTTCAATGCTTCCATAAGCTCATTGAAACCAAAGGTTATTGAGAAACTGAATCTAGTTTCTTTTGGTTGATTTATGAGTTTTCTGGTCTACAATTTATTGAAAATTTTACTACTCTCTTCTGGTTGTATCTGCAGCAGATGTATCAGAAGCATTCGGGCAATGGAGGAAGGACCACAAGAATGGACTCTAGGGGATTCACATTTTGAAGATAAGTCTCAATCTGAGTTGATTTCTTTATAAATGAGAACAGGGATTTTGTGATTAGAAATAGGCATGTACCCAGATTTTTCTAAAAAAAAATAAAATCTCAGCTGTTGGTTTTTCATTTTAAAACAATGTAAATGATTTTATAAATGTTGAAAACACTAGCTAAGAAAATGGTAGAGATACTTACTTGTTTAGGCTTGAACTCAGATTATTTCATATTTGCTTGTGAATTCAGAATTAAAAGAAATAAACAGAATAGGAATGCAAAAACAAGAAATGAGTTACTGCTAGATTGAACCCCAATCTAGAAGTAAGAAAAACAAAGAGAAGCCTTTTAGATTGAACACCAAGCTAGCTAAAAGGTGAAAGAGATTTGTATGGGCAGATTGCTCTGTATATTCCCTGCTCCCTTGCAATGGCTGTGAGGCCTTTCTTTTATAGGCTTGAGCAGTGGCAATTTTGTAAATATGATAAATTAGATTAATTATGCCTAATATTGCTTAATTAGATACATGTTTGGATTAATGGCCTTAAACTGTTTTTGGCAGGTCTTAATGTTGATCGAGCTACAGTGTTTCTACTATTCATAAACACTGTAGCAAATAGTGCCACTACATGACAAAATTGGCTAATTTACAGTTTGGTGCCTGAACTTCTCACGATGTGCCAGATTGGTCCCTGACGTTTTTATTTTTACAATTTTGTCTCTGTAATTTATTTTCATACCACTTTTGTAATTTTTATATTTTTTTGTGTGTTAATAATAAATATTCATTTTTTTTTATTTGATTTTTGTTTGTTTTGTTTAGCATTTTAATTTATTAGCTTATTTTACTCACTTTTAAATTTATTCCACTCACTTAATAAAAAGATTAAATAGCAAAAATATCAAGTTAGTTTTCAGAGTTTATTAAAATTCAATAGTATAATTAACTTTATAATTAAGCTCAAAATCGAACGCTTACAGTTTGCCCCCTGCTTTATAGAAATTTGTGAGAAATGAAGCCACTATAAAAAAAAAGGAATTTCATTTTCACTAGTTTTGATAAAGCATTATGTAAGCGTGTCATTGTTAGTATTAATCTTAATTATAAAATTAACTAGACTAGAGATAAAATTCGACTTTAAAAGGGGTTTCTATAAATTCTGTGAGATTCACCCTTAAAGTTACAAACAATTAGTTGATCGTGAGTACACAAAAATAGTCGGTGCACAGGCTATAAGTCAACGAGTAGTCGGTATGCAGACTACGGGTTAGTAAAGAGTTAGTAAGTAGCTGATGTGCCAACTACGAGCAGTTAAAAGTTAGTAAATGGCCGATGCGTAAGCCACACAACTGTGAAGGATTTAAGACAACCTTGTGTAGATCGTCTATCTCATAACCGTTGCGTAAGTTACGAGCACCTCAGACCGTGCATAGGTCCACTGATAAGACCATTGTGTAGGTCGAAAAGATTTGCATAGCCGTTGTGTGGGCTATTCTACTCATAATTGTTGCATAAGTTATGAGTACCACAGACCGTGCATAGGTCAACACATTTTAATAGCCATTGTATAAGCTATATCTTTATAACCGTTGTGTAAGTTATGAATACCACAGACCGTGCATAGGTCCACACGTTTTAACAGCCGTAGTATGAGCTACCAATTCATAACGGTTGTGTAAGTTATGAATACCACGGACCGTGCATAGGTCAACACATTTTAATAGCCGTTATCGACTGAAAGTTGAAAATTTATATTTCCACATTGTTTTGTATGTTTTCAAGAATATCCTGAAAGTAACTTTTAAAGATGTTGTGTATGTTAATGCTCCTAATTTATTTAAAGACTACATGCATGGAAATGTGTAAGTATTAGCAGATGCCCCCAATTGGGTCGTCGCTAATGATCTAACTAATCTTTGTTTCACATTTTCTCTGGCTTCAAAGGCCTTGACAGATCACCATACAGCCACGAATCTGGTTCACTTGCTAGAAAATATTTATTGATGGTACTTGCATTGATCTTGATCTAAGCCGCCCTTTGTGGGTTTTCAGCCTAGTGAATTTATGTGCTCTGATTTTTGCCTGAACCGCCCTTTACGAGTTTTCAACTCAGCGAGCTGCTCTTATTTTTGCTCGAGTCGCCTTTTGTGGGTTTTCAACTCGACGAGTTTTTTTTTTTTTTTTTTTTTTTTTTTCTTATTTTTGCTTGAGCGGCCTTTACAGGTTTTCGACTCAACGAGCTTTGCCTAATTTTGCTCAAGTCGCCCTTTGTGGGTTTTCAACTTGACGAGCTCTTATTTGTGATGTAATGGATGTCAACTGAAAGCAAAATTCATAGGTCGAAGAAGGTATGTTTTTTTTTTAGAGAATATGGGTAGGTTTGTTTGAATATACATGTGCATTTTTTTTTGTTAGACTTGAACTCAACAATTTGAGTGCCTACGTACCTGCTATTGCAGGATCAAAGTCCACGTAGTTCGTCATGGATTTCCAAATTTTATTTTTAAATGGAAGGGTGTGAAAGAAAATGATTTTTTTTTTTAGAGATTGGACTTGAACTCACTGATTTGAGTGCCTACGTACCTGCTATTGCAAGATCAAAGTCCACGTAGTTCGGCCATTTTTGGTAGGAGCAGATGGATTATTTATTTGTTTTCAACCTTTCCGCGTTTTAAGCATATTGCGACACCAATCATTTGCACAATTATTTCAATGTCAATTGAATGTATTTTATTTCATTTTAACGAGGGTACAATACTTTAACACTTTGCTCAGCTGTTATTAGTTCGCCCATTAAGGGTTTTCAAACTAATTATTTTCTCAAATCCCTAACTTTTGCCTAGGTTGTTTTGGAACATCACAACCTAGCGGGATGGATCACACCTTTGCTCAAACATAATACTTCTTAAGCCTATCCAGATTGATCGGCTCTGTGAATTCATTGCCTTCCATGTCGGATAGTTTGACAGCTCCTTTGGACATGATTTTCTTAACCAAGTATGGGCCTTCCCAATTAGGTCGGAATTTTCCTCTCGGGTCAAATGGTGTTGGTCTCGATTGTTTTAACACCAGGTCACCCTCTTTTATCTTATTTATTTTGACCTTTTTATTGAATGCTCTGGCAACTCGCCTTTGGTACATCTGGTTATTGAACATCGCTCGTATTCTCTTCTCATCCAAAATTGTCAAGTGTTCATATCTCGCTCTAGCCCATTCGTACTCATGAATTTGGGCCTCCAATACCACTCTGAGTGACTGCAATTCAACCTCTATTGGTAGGACCGCTTCCATTCCAAACACCAAAGAATATGGAGTTGCGCCGGTTGACGTTCTCGCTGTTGTCCTATATCCATGTAAGGCATAAGGCAATTTCTTCGACCAATCTCTATATGTTTCCACCATTTTGGCAAGGATCTTTTTAACATTCTTATTGGCCGCTTCCACTGCGCCATTAGCTTGAGGTCTATAGGGTGAAGACTTATGATGCTCAATTCCATTCTCATGCAATAGATGCCTCACTTCTCCTTGAAATTGAACTCCATTATCGCTCACAATATGGTGTGGAACCCCATACCTGTATATTATACGAGTTTCAATAAACTCGGCCATTTGTTTTGCCCCCAGTATCTTGTAGGATTCGGCTTCTACCCACCGTGTAAAATAGTCTATGGCGACTACGATGAATTCATGACCATTTGACGCAGTTGGATGAATTTTACCAATGATGTCAATACCCCATGCCGAGAAGGGCCAAGGCGAGGTAAGACTATGTAACTCTGATGGTGGAATATGGCTCAGATCTCCATGAATTTGACAGTTATGGCACTTTCTAACAAAGTGAATGCAATCGGCCTCCATTGTCAGCCAGAAGTATCCTTGCCTCATAATTTTGCGCGACAATTCTTTTCCATTCATATGAGGTCCACAGATACCAGAATGGACCTCCTCCATGAGTTGCTTGGCCTCTTCTTCATCTACACAAAGCAAGTGCAGATCATGGTGACGCTTGTATATCTTTCCTTGTAACAAGAAAAATTGTTGTGCTAGTTTTCGGATCAAATTTTTATCCTTCTTTGTAGCTGCTTCTGGATATTCTTTATCTTGCATGAATCTTTGAATATCATAATACCATGGTTTTCCATCTTGAGTGATGTCTAATACTTTTGTCCCCTCAAAACAAGGAACTTTACTTCTCACCATCACTAAAGGCCTGATAAACAATCTTCCCGGATCTTCCCAAACTGATGCTAACCCAGCAAGTGCATCTGCAATCTGGTTTTCTTCCCTAGGGATAAACCTGAACTCTGCTACATCAAAATGCGTCTTGAGTACTTCAATATATTGGAGATATGGTTTCAATTTTTCTTCTTTTATCTCCCACTCTTTTCTCACTTGTTTAATCACCAAACTAGAATCTCCAAAGATATCCACGTGTTTAACTCCTATTGCTCTCAAAGATTCCATCCCAAAGATGCACGCTTCGTATTCAGACATGTTATTAGTCACCCAAAAATCCAATCTTTTGGATAGTGGCATCCATTCTCCTTCCGGGGATATCAAAATGACACCAATGCCAGCTCCACTTTTATTCACAGCGCCATCAAAGTACATTTTCCACTTTCCAATATCTATTAACCCAATTTCTTCGTCTGGAAAAGAAAAGTCAATGGGCTCATCATCATTTACTGGATTTTGTGCCAAAAATTCAGCCACAGCTCTTCCCTTGATTACTTTCTTGGATATGTATTGTATGTCAAATTCGGACAACAAAAGTAACCATCTTCCAAGCTTTCCGATTAAAGAAGGAGTTTTGTATAGGTATGTCATAGGATCAATCTTTGATACCACATCGATTTGGTAGGTCATAAAGTAGTGCCTTAATTTTTTAGTGAGCCATACCATTGCTAAACACATTTTCTCTATCATCGTGTACTTTTGTTCATTTTCACTTAATTTTTTACTGAGGTAGTACACAGCGTGCTCCACATATCCCACGTCTTCTTGTGCTAGCATAGCCCCCATCGATTGTTCCTCTATGGAGAGATATAAAGTTAAAGGTTTTCCTGATTTAGGAGGCTTGAGGATTGGAGGATTTGACAAATATTCTTTAATTCTGTCAAAGGCCTCTTGACATTGTTCAGACCATATCATTGACTGACTCTTCTTCAATAGCTTGAAAATTGGAGCACACACAGAAGTTAGTTTGGCTATGAACCTACTTATGTACTGCAACATTCCTAGAAATCCTCGGACTTCTGTCTCTGTTTTCGGCGAACGCATCTCTTTGATAGCTTTTACTTTGTCGGGATCAATCTCTATCCCTTTTTGGCTTACCACATATCCTAATAATTTGCACGACCCAACTCCAAATATACACTTCTTTGGGTTAAGTCTAAGGTTATACTTAATGACCCTATCTAGAAATTTTTCAAGGGCTTCAAAGTACTCTTCCTCGGACTTTGCTTTTACTACCATATCATCCACATATATCTCTACTTCCTTATGCATCATATCATGGAATAGGGTTGTCACTGCACGTTGATATGTAGCTCCAGCATTTTTTAATCCAAACGGTATAACCTTGTAACAGAAGGTTCCCCATTCAGTGATAAAGGATGTTTTAGCCTTGTGAATTTGGGCTGTTAATACTTGATTATAACCGGAGAAGCCATCGCAACAAGCATACCATAACATTTCTGCAGCTGCATCTACTAGCACATCGATGTGAGGTAATGGAAAATCATCTTTAGGAGATGCTTTATTGAGATCTCTGTAATCCACACACATTCTGACTTTCCCATCTTTCTTAGCTACAGGAACAATGTTGGCTAGCCATTCTGGATAATCAATTACTTCTAGAAATCCAGCCTCAATCTGTTTTTCCACTTCTTCTTTAACCTTTTGCGCCCACTCTGGCTTCATTCGTCTAAGCTTTTGCTTAATTGGTTTGGCGTCATCATATGTCGGAATATAATGTTGAGCGATATCTCGATCGATTCCTGGCATATCCTCATAAGTCCATGCAAATGCTACTTGTTTTTCTTTTAATATTCTCTCATGTCTCTCTCTAAACTCAGGAGTGCAATTGCTTCCTAAAAGTATTTCTTTAGGATTTTCGGTTGTACCCAAATTAAATGAGATAGAATGCATTGAGTTGATATGAAATATGCTATGCAAATAATCTAATGTGCATATGCTTCCATCAGGAAAAACATCAAACAAATAAGTAAAGTTGGTGTTTATTGTATTGAATTTGGAAAGGAATACATCATTGTCATCCAGTACATCAGAAATAAAAACATCATCATCTAAACTAAGAGTTTTGAAATTATTCAGGACATAGTCCTCCATCGAGATGGTCTCGGCCTCAGCTTGGACACCGACAACATGGTTTAGACCTATCAGCATATTGTTGACATCCCACTTCTTCTTAATGCAAACATCCTTGACGGCATCATTGAAAATTTCCCAACCGGGCCACTCCTTTCGAGGTTTCATATTCTTGTAAACTTGATGGGTTCCTTCCTTTAGAAAAATACCTCTCTCAGTCTGCATTGCACTTTTATAGGCAGTTTCTTGGTTATAACCGAGGCCAACCCTGGTGTTTTGTCCTCGAAGGTCAAGAATGGTAGGGGTGCCTTGTTGATTCTTCCCTAATCCCAGGCCAGGGAAAAATTTCATATTCTTCATCATCACAGCAACTTGAGGGTCCATATAATCCTCATATATTCCAGCAACTAAGTTGAAACCAGTGACTGGAGGAATTTCAGCTTCTAGATTAACTTTAGAACATATGCTGTCCTCCTCAGCTGATATAGTGATAATATCATCATTAAATGGGAACTTAATCTTCTGATGAAGAGTGGATGGAACTCCGCCTAAAGCATGAAACCAAGGTCGACCAAGTAGTAGTGCATAACTGATTGGTATATCTACCACCATGAACTCCACTATAGACTCAATAGGTCCCACTTTTACAGCCGTTTTGAAGGTTCCTTCCACTAGTCTTTTAGACTCGTCATATGCTCTCACTATTAATTGTGTTTTTTGCAAGTCATTTTTAGTCATACCCAATTTGGGTAACACTTTTAGAGGACAAACGTTTAACGCCGAGCCGTCATCTACCATGACTTTGGGAACAATCATCCATTTAGCTTCCACTTGAATGTACAATGCTCGAATATGATTCCTACCTTCAGATGTTAGTTCTTTATCAGAGAAGATAATGTCTGCACCCCCTTTGACTAATTGAACCAAGTCTTGAGGAGTACTGTTAACATTTATGTTCAGACTAGCGAGTGCTTCAAACATTGCATCTCTATGGGTTTTGGATGCAACTAGCAAATCCCACACGCTTGCATTTGCTTTAGTTTGCCTCAGCTGCTTCAAGACTACATCCTCTTCAGATTCTTTCATTGCATCTCCTCGCGTATCATTTTCTTTTTCCTTCTCTCTTTCGTCATTGTAGAAGCGACCACTCCGGGTAATTGGTTTCACAGCTTCCGTTTCTCCACATTGACTCTCCCAAAAGTTATCTGATTCAGGTGATATACTTTCATGATCAATTTCCATCGATTCCCAAAAATCGGAAGGCACAAGATATCCTGAATCTGGTACTCCTTTAACCATATTGACATGCATGCTTTGTGAATTTTCTATGGTTTGATCGGAGAGTTCCTCTTCATGCTGGTCGTGATTTGGAGAACACCACCTTCTTTTGAAAGCCTCGTACGATGGATCTTTACCAATTACAGATATTGGTAGGGGTTCATATGGAGAGAGCTTGGTTCTTTGTGAATTCGGCGCGTGCACTCGGATAGAGCTTAAGATTTCCTCTTCATCGGTAACATCAATTGTGAGCATATAAATACCAGGTACAGCTTGATAATTTCTGTTACTATTATTTTGGTGGTTGGGTAAGGGATTGTGTTTAGTTGATGGTCTGTTTGGGTCATCGGGGTTTGGGATTTTTCCAGAATCAATGAGATCCTGCAAGATATCTCGAAGTCTATAACAAGTGTTCGTGTCATGTCCAATTTGTTGGTGGTATAGGCATTTTAGGTTAGGGTTAAAATTTGACGACACTTTGGGTGGTAAAGGTTTTGGGTCTAAGGGTGTAATTAGATTTCTCTTTTTAAGCTCTTCGAAGACCTTCGACAAGGGAAGCTTAAAGCTAGAGTATGTTCGAGATGGACTGTTTAGTGCTTTTACGTCAGAAAATTTTGTTGAGGTGTTCGGATTTGAGGTTATGCTTGTACCCTTTCTGTTATTAGAATTGAAGCTCGCGTAAGCCTTGTTTCTCTCTTTTATCACCTTTTCAGCTTGCAATGCAGAATCACAGAGGTCTCTAAAATTTTTGAATGGAAAACATGCTATTTCCTTCTTGATATTAGGTAGTGATCCATTAATCATGAGGTGGATTTGGTCCTTTTCACCGATCTGATTCTTGAGTTGGGAAGCTTTTTGTAACCATCTTCTGAAATAGTCCATAAAAGGTTCCTCGGCCTTTTGAGTAGTCGATTGTAAGTCCATAAGAGTGACTTCCATATGGGAGGTATAATCATACCTTTTAACAAATTGAGCTATCATTTCTCTCCAGTCACTTCTTGCGGCCCGACTCAACCCGTAGTACCATTCTAGAACAGGTCCTTCTAGTGAAAGAGAAAACAGACTCCATATAGTGTCTTCATCAGCACCTGTAGTATCCATATGAGTTTTGAAGTGTTTGAGATGGCTAATGCAACAACCGACCCCATTGTACTTTTTTATATCAGGATACTTGAACTTTGATGGTAAGGAGCTTGGAGGAACCAAATTGAGATCATCCGGGTTAAAAGTCCCTTTCTTCTTGTCTGCTACTTGAGTTTTTAACTTTTCAAGTTCCTTTGTGATCTTCTCAATTTCAGAATTGGGTGGTGTAGGATTAGCATTCAATTCCTCATATTTCTTTTCTCCAAATAGGTGGGCCCATGTTTCCCCCTTGTCTGCTATGGAGGCATGTTTTGAGTCTGCTAATGGAGACGATTCAATTGTTACCATGGAAGGTTCTGCAGGTCCTTTTCCTTTCAACTGCTTCAATGCTTCCAAAATTGGAGCTAGCTTGGCATCAAGAGTGTTCTCAATTATCCTTTCCACCTCGTCCCTTAAGACAGGGTCGGTTCCTTGGCTGGTGGGTGATTGTGAGCTTTGCAATTGCGACTGCTGAGCCATTGGAGATTGTCTAACTGGTGTATTAAAATTGATTTCAGTAGGTTCAAGCAATCTGTCAAGACGCTTTTTGGACCTAGACCAGACAACTTGTTTCGGTGACTGCTTACTTCTTTTGTATTGAGTAGTGCGAGGTAACTTTGGAGGCGCAATGATGTTTCCTAAATAAAACAAAATGATGCATGATTAGGAAATTGTGTTGATATGCATACTAGACATTTAAGTGCATGAATAAAGCATTAATATGTATGATATTCTAAAAATTATATGCAAATGCATGAGATGCATGATATGCCACTTTCGGTCATTCCAAATATCATACAAAACAATGCGTAAAATCGGTCCTCCTTGACCTTATATTTCCAATTTATTCTAACATCATAAGACATTGTCATAAGCGAGAGCCTAAATGAAGTTTCTAATTTTCCGCACGTGAGTTTTAGGACATGAAAGGTCAACCAGTAAATAACCATAAAGCAAACGATGAATATTTTCAGAATTATTTCTAACGTCCCCAGTGGAGTCGCCACTGTGGAGATCCCGCGAGATTTCGCTCGAGGCCCCACACAATTTTGGCGGAGTCCGTTTTTAAAGAGTGGGAGAATTTAATTTTTTTATTTATTTTAAAAAATATTTATGGAGTCGCCACCCGGAGTTAACCGGGAAGGAAAAGATAATTAAAGCATTATAATTATCTTCACCTCTTCAGAGATTCAGGTTCGGAAATAATATCCTATTTAATTCATCGTTTGCTTTTTAATAATTACGGGTTAATTTTTCGACCTCTAATTCTAAGGAAAGGTCCCAAAACCAATATACCCTCGCTGTTTATCGAACCCGAATATAACAGGAGTTAGTTTCGAGTGAGAATTTTCACGCAGAGCTTCCGGTTTCCCAAGAAGTTGACGGTACTCATTTTCGTTTTAAGCTAAGAAAACGGTTTATGGATTGAACACCAATCCATTTGTGAGTGTGTGTACTTAGTATAGATAAAACATAAATAAATAAGCTAGTAAAATTAAAAGCATAAATTAAATTAATGTACGTGTATTATTATGAACTATTAGTGAAACAATGTAAAAATATTAATTTAAACATTAAAATAAAAAAAAATAAAAAAAAAATAAAAAAAATATTAAAAGACTGGACTTGTATCTGGATCCACAGATGCCTATGTATCTGTCATGCCGGAATCAAAGTCCACATAGTTCGCTAGAGCTAATACCATAACTGAAAAATAAATTTTAAAGGATTTGGATTTGAGTCTCAGTTTGAATGCCGAGACGCCTACGTATCTGTCATGCCAGAATCAAAACCCACGTAGTTCATAGAGGAACTAATACCACAATTGAACATACAATTTGTGTAAATTGAATTTGAGTCCCGGTTAGAAAGCCGAGACGCCAAATTAAAAAAAAATATAAAAATGGATCTTGGTTTGGAAGCCGAGATGCCGAATAAAAAGTGTACATTTAAATCTCGGTTTGAATGCCGAGACGCCAAATAAGAAGGTTGTAGATTTAAAATGGAATAAATGATATTCTAACGCCAAATATTATTTAATCGCATTATAAATAAACAAAATATTTAAATTGTTATAGTTCACAAAATTAAAATAGATTGAATAATATATGAACACCGTAATATTATTTAGTTAATTTTTATAATAGGATTATGTTATTTATTATTTAGTAAATTAATCAAATAATATTTGAACACCAAAATATTATTTAGTTATTATTATAAATAAATAATAAATAAATTTAAAAATTAAAATTTGGGATAGATTAAATAATATCCAAACACTGGAATATTATCCAATCATATCCAAAAATAAATAAATTTTTTTTAGAGTTTCTGAATTAGAAAGGATTGAATAATACTTTAACCCCAAATAAAATTCAATCATTTACGAAAATAAAAAAAAATACATAAATATGAAAATATGAATTTCGATACATAAAATAAAATTAAAGGTTAGACTTGAATCGAAAATTAAATTCCGATGCCTACGTATCCGAATACCGGAATCAAAGCCCACGTAGTTCGACGTAATTAAAAATAATAGTACATAATGATGCAAAATTATAAAAAATAAAGAGAAGCTGAAATATCAATTTTATGATTAGATGCACTAAATGGATTAAATTATCAATAATTATAAAATGGTGGGCTTATAAAACACATGGATTTAATTAAGATTCAAAGACTACCCAAAATGAGCCCACTAAAATGACCTAGCCCCTTTTGTAAATACACAGGTTATAATCACTTTCCCCATTCCGTTTAACCTAGCCGCATCACTGCTCGCCATCTTTTCCTTTCTTCCATTACTCCTTATTTCTTCCTCATGGCAGCCAATTACTGAACCTAAACCAAAACCTAATCATTTTCTGTTTTTTTTTGTTTCTCGAGTTATCCTAATCCACTTCGTCTAGCTCATAATTTCAGATTGGTTCTGTTTGGAAATTCGTGAGGAATCCTTTTATGTCGACCGAACCTCGGTAGATATGGCGTTGATTAAAGGGATTTTTCGTGAATTTATCAAGGGAAACCATTTCAGCTTTGTTTTGAAGCTATTTTAGCAAACTGAACCTTCTTAGATTCAGTTTGTTCATGCACGATGAATGTTACAATATGCCTAGTTTATGATTCTAAACTCAAAAATAATTTTTAGTTGAACTATCATTCTGTAATTACTAGTTTTGGTTTCTCATGGGTTTCTGACTCCATTTGATTTCATCTACAGGGTGTTGGAGCTCCTATAAAGCTGGAGAATGAGAGCAGAAGAACCTGAGCCTTTGCTCTCAAAGAACCTAGACCAGAAGAATGGGCTTGGAGATTGACACTCGAAGGTAAGTTTTATATCTCAACTATTTCAATTTTGTTCATTGATTAATTAGGTTTTGTTGGGTTATGACTGGATTGTGGTTTTCTGTTTCATCTATCTGTCGATTCATTATGAACCGATGGCGGTAGACTCGCCGGAATAACAGCAAGTTCAATGCTTCCATAAGCTCATTGAAACCAAAGGTTATTGAGAAACTGAATCTAGTTTCTTTTGGTTGATTTATGAGTTTTCTGGTCTACAATTTATTGAAAATTTTACTACTCTCTTCTGGTTGTATCTGCAGCAGATGTATCAGAAGCATTCGGGCAATGGAGGAAGGACCACAAGAATGGACTCTAGGGGATTCACATTTTGAAGATAAGTCTCAATCTGAGTTGATTTCTTTATAAATGAGAACAGGGATTTTGTGATTAGAAATAGGCATGTACCCAGATTTTTCTAAAAAAAAATAAAATCTCAGCTGTTGGTTTTTCATTTTAAAACAATGTAAATGATTTTATAAATGTTGAAAACACTAGCTAAGAAAATGGTAGAGATACTTACTTGTTTAGGCTTGAACTCAGATTATTTCATATTTGCTTGTGAATTCAGAATTAAAAGAAATAAACAGAATAGGAATGCAAAAACAAGAAATGAGTTACTGCTAGATTGAACCCCAATCTAGAAGTAAGAAAAACAAAGAGAAGCCTTTTAGATTGAACACCAAGCTAGCTAAAAGGTGAAAGAGATTTGTATGGGCAGATTGCTCTGTATATTCCCTGCTCCTTTGCAATGGCTGTGAGGCCTTTCTTTTATAGGCTTGAGCAGTGGCAATTTTGTAAATATGATAAATTAGATTAATTATGCCTAATATTGCTTAATTAGATACATGTTTGGATTAATGGCCTTAAACTGTTTTTGGCAGGTCTTAATGTTGATCGAGCTACAGTGTTTCTACTATTCATAAACACTGTAGCAAATAGTGCCACTACATGACAAAATTGGCTAATTTACAGTTTGGTGCCTGAACTTCTCACGATGTGCCAGATTGGTCCCTGACGTTTTTATTTTTACAATTTTGTCTCTGTAATTTATTTTCATACCACTTTTGTAATTTTTATATTTTTTTGTGTGTTAATAATAAATATTCATTTTTTTTTATTTGATTTTTGTTTGTTTTGTTTAGCATTTTAATTTATTAGCTTATTTTACTCACTTTTAAATTTATTCCACTCACTTAATAAAAAGATTAAATAGCAAAAATATCAAGTTAGTTTTCAGAGTTTATTAAAATTCAATAGTATAATTAACTTTATAATTAAGCTCAAAATCGAACGCTTACACGTTCCTATACGTACTTTTAATTATAATGAATACCCATACGTGCGTGTGTTATAGATGTATGCTTGTAGATTGTAATGTGCATGTCATGGTCCATAAAGGATCAAGAAAACCCAACATAAATCATCGAAATGATAAACACATAGATAAGAAAAGTGAACTCTGACATATTCAATAATAAGAACTGAGATACAAGGTGGAACTCGGTAGAATTATTCCGGGACCTGTATTTCATCCATTCTCGATGATAGTCTTCGGAACTTATACGAAATAAAAGTAAGTGCGATACATCGAGAATTAATACGAAACAAAGATCGAGACACAATGTGAACAAACATTCCTATTAAACGACAATAGGAATTATATGAATCTACAGTTAAGTTCAAAAGACCTGCAGGGTGCAGAGTCCGAATGCAGACACGAAGGCAACTCGGTTGAACTATCTCGGGACCCGTGTCTAAGGAGTAACTCGGTTGAATTATCTCGGGACTCCTATCGATCGTTTGGGATTGAGAAATGGTACAAGTAACTCGGTTGAATTATCTCGGGACTGTACCATATGGTTATGGGTAACTCGGTTGAACTATCTCGGGACCCAACCATAAGGATCAAGTCACAAGAGACTTGCCAATAATTTAATTTGATTTAGAATCATGATGATATAACCTAAGATTTAAGATCCGATCGAAAACTATTACAACAAAACGAGAAAGAAAAATGTCAATACCCTAATAAGAAATCAAAGATGTCAGATACGTATAAACTACAAGTTTATGAAATAAACAAAGAGTTATGAAGAAAAGTAAATAGAGTATGCAATATGATTTCAAAAGAGTATTTTCTATATATAAAATGGGTTTTCAAATGTTTTAACCCTTTATGTGATATTGCGTGTAATTTGGTGAACTCACTCAGTTTTATACTGACCCCGTTGCTCCTCCCATTTTTCAGGGATGGTATGATATGATTTGAAGAGTTAAGCTTCCGAAGTTTTAATTCTCGGAAGTCATTTGTATAAGAAGAAAAAGAAGGTTTTCATTCTAGCAGTCCGCAGTAGTCTAGATATTTTAACTAGAATTTTGTATAACGCGTTTTTAACTCTGATATTATTTGTAAATGGGGTCACATGTATTTTAATATATGAAATATGATTTGATTTGCGAAAAATTTACACAGGATTTTAGGCTTGCTACGGGTTTCGGAGCTACCACTCCCATTCCCTAGCACCGGTCGCGACTCATAAATTTGGGTCGTGACAATTATGACACTTATTTACAATTCATAATAATTCTATTTTGTGTGCCCTAAAAAAAGTTAATATGCATATAATTCAACTAATTTGTTATTAAAATATCAGGATATTAATTTGTCACGACCCGAAATCTCGAGCCGAGACCGGCGCTAGAGAATGGAATGATAGTTCTGAAACTCGTAGCAAACTTAAAAGACACTAGAAATATTTCGCAAACTAACACCAACGCAGAGACTTTATAAACGGAAGCATTTATATCAAAATACCATTATACACACTAGTTGTTTTGTCGACATACACTAGTGTTTATGATCATAACACGGGTACTACCTCCGTGTGCAAAACATACATCGTAGCCGGTAAAACATAAATACAAAGACAATAAGAGTATATGCAAATATAAAGCATGTCGCTGTACTAGGCTACGACTCTGATCAGACCATGACACTACTGCAACACTAGGGAAGTCTGGGGTTGTACATTGCCAAAGCGACTTCCGATCAAAAATGGACTTCTAGCCAAGTCCAGAGTCTAGGTACATGAAAGAAAACACTATAGGGGGGGGGGGTGTCAGCTTTAAGCTGAGTGAGTTATACGTTACTCACCCTATTATCAAAAAAGCATCGCATTTTGAAAACGTTTTATGCAAACACAATAATCTCATATACATATACTTTCAACCAATTCAAATAGGCAAATAGGCAATTCAAGCAAGTCTTAATCTCAGACTTATATCGGTCTAGGTATTTACCTAGCCTTAGCGAGGGTATTGTCTTTTTAATCCATTTTGGTAAGGTCCGCTCCAAGATAGTTCAACTGAGTTCAACCTATACCAAGTAATACAGTCCCGAGATAGTTCAACCGAGTTACTCGTATCACGCTCGAATCCAAACAAGAAGGGAATGTCCGAGATAATTCAGCCGAGCTTACTTCCGTAGACATATGTCCTGAGATAGTTCAACCGAGATCAACTTTGTGTCTCAAACAAAGGTCCCGAGATAATTCCACCGAGACAACTTTACACATACGAGAGGTTCCACGGTAAGTTAGTTGGTTTCGTTCTATTTTTATCGTCTAAACTTGACTCGACTCTGTGATCACATCTCTAATACAAACCATACACACATTCAAAATTTTCATATACAAAGCAATACAAAGAATTCATATACAAAACGACACAAGTCAATCCAATCAAACAATCCAATCCAAATCAATACCATCCAAACAAATACAAACCAATCCAATTCAATCAATTCATACAACACATAAGTGCGATGCATTTACATACTATTCATATAGAATATAATATAAGTTTAGTACGATAATGCGAGTGAGTAAAATATACTCACGCCTCGCTATCCAAACTTTCACGATTCTAATGCCTTGGCCGAATTCCTCTAAGCCAACACCGTTAATTCCGTAACTCGTCGATACGTCTGTCGCATTATAATACAAATATGTTTAAAAATTAATAAACATATGTTCAATATAATAATCCTAAGTTATTAGCTTAAGTTGACTTCTTAATCTTAACTTATGATTTTAACTAGATATTCTTTAAATATCGACTTATACTTTCAAACTCTATACCCGTGGTTTTAAACATTCTATCTCGACTCTATCACATTTTATGTCAACTTTCTAGTTTACACTTTCAAGCTTAAAACGCTTAATACTAAACTCATTTCATTAGCGTTTTAAACACTTGAAAACAGCCCATACACCTTAATATAACCTCATTTCATTCAACAAAACCTTGACTCCAAGTTTTCTTTCACAATCCATTTTACGTCCAATTCGACACTAGTTTGCGTAAGTTGGCATTTTACGCAAAACTGAGTATTACAGGACCTCAGGAAAGGGGTAACTCGATCCCCTTCCTTCATGTCTTCCCTCCCCTATTTCGGCAAGGGGGAGGGGATGCTTTGGTTCAGCTCTGGTGTGTCGCACCAGAGCTGCCGAAGCTCAGCTCTACCGTGCCGTCGTTGGCATGGTGCATCGCCAGCTGGACGGAGTTCCAACAGGTCCGGCCATTAAGACCTCTGGCCATCCACCAAACATTAGCCCCTAATCATCACATACACATCATAACTCTCATATCTTACCAAATAATTAATTAAACTCAGCCTACTTAATTAATTACCCATCAAGAACATCAAATTCACCATCAAAAGCCATTAGCTCAACTTCAATCATCAAAACCGAAAATCACAGCAGAAAATACTAACTACTAGATGCGATTTTACCTCAAATAATAAAGCTAGATAAGTAGAGCTCCTCCTCCTCGTTCCGTGGCCGCACGAATCGCCTCAATCGGACCTTGAACGAAGGAGATATGGCAATTCTAAGTTTTTTTGGATGTTTAGCTTTCTAAGGAAGGAGATGACCTGAGTTCTTTTATTTCTCAAGAATCGCCTCAATCGGACCTGAGTTCTTTTATTTCTATCGCTGATCTAAGAATCAAATCCATTTGATTCATGTTTTAATGGCAAAAGTCTCTTTTAGTTTTTTGAATTGTTATTTTTAACCATTTTAACTTTTAGCTTTTATTTTGCCTAAATTCGTCGATTTAATACCCGATTTTCACACCTCGGTAAACTTCATATTATTTATTACCCAAATAAATAATATTACCTTAATAACTCATAATTTTATTCCCGATAATTTATTTTTGGCAATTTTTGGCCAAAAATGCTCAAATTCCAATTTGAGGTAAAACGCTTATTTTTCATCAAATTCGCTTAATCAATATTGATATCCAATTAATCGATATCATATTCTTAAATACTAATTCCCAACTATAATTTATTTAATTGTTTTAGGAATTAAATCATTATATTTAAATCTTAGGACTTAAATGTACTTTTGTCCATTTTTTCGTCAACTCTTTTTAAGTCCTTTTTTCCACTTCCTTTATGGAATTCTAATATTGAATTTTCTTTATTAAAATTCCAATATCGACCTACTCGTGTTTTCTTTATCCAATTACTCTGTTTTAATTTCTTACTTTTCTCATTTTAACGATTCAAAATGAGACTCGTCACTTCTTTTATAAACACCGAAATCCAGGTTATTACCTCATTTTATATTGTTATAAATATAATGGCATAAGCGTTGGCAACAAACTGCTAGGTCGTGGGTTCAATTCCTCCCACAAGTGCTACTGCCTCCCCAATTATATATAAAAAAGGATATTAATTTTATGTGATGATAAATATAATAAAAATTTTAAGGATATTTTATAATTTTATGTTTAATTAACATTTTTTTTAGTCAATCACCCAAAGCAACAACTTTATTAATATTGCTGAAAAAAGGGAGATACACCCTACAACTTACACAAACAAAGCCCAAACGTCAAAAGCCAAACAGCCTGGGAAAAAAAGTTGTGCAACAGCTAATAGGAAACAACTAACTCAGCTGCAACAAGAAGAAGCAAACAAAACAAAAACAGAGCTAAAGAAACTTCACAACTTCTTCATCTCTATAGCAAAAGAGATTTGCCTTAGGACCTGATCAGGACAAAGAATCTTCTGATTGAAAATAGCCTAATTACGAGCTTTCCAGATAAAATAAATAGCAATAGTAAACCAGATTTTTTTGGTTCTGAAAATGATGGATCTGCCTGAAGCTCTTCTCAGAAAACAAACTGACCTCTCTCTGCCAGCTAAAGCATCTTATACTATATCCCATTTTAGTAAGGATATTAGACCAGACATTCTAAGAAAATCTACACTGAAAAAACAGATACTCTATGGTTTCAGCTCCTGAACCACACAAACAGCAAGTCTCATTGTTAACAATTTTCCACTTCATTAGCTTGTCTTTAGTTAAGATTCTTCTCTTCAGGCACAACCAGACAATGAATGAGTATCTAGGGATGTGCCCTATAAACCAGATCAGGGAGTGCTAACACATCATTTCCTTATCAACATATAATCTTTCAAAAAGACTCTTCACAGAGAAAACACCAATTCTACTGCTCTTCCAGATGACTTTGTCTTCAATGTTATCATTAACACAAAAATTCCTAGTTATATACTCCCAGACATTCTGAGTGTCTTGGTCATTAGGATCTGGGAACCTTCAAGCTCCATTCCTCCATAATTTGCTAACTTTAGCATCTTTAGCAATCTCAGCATCTTTAAAATTAACAAAGGGAAACTTCTCATTGACTGATTTTCCTTCTAGCCAAGGATCAAACCAAAAGGAAAACTTTTCACCATTCTCAAGCTTATATTCAAAATGCTCAGCTATATCTCTTCTAATCTTCAGAAGATTTCTCTAAGACCAGGAGGAGTCTGCTGGTTTGCAAATGCCCCAGAAGCTCATCCTTTTTAACTTGTTCTCAATGACCCATTTAGCTCACAAGGTAGATTTAAGAGTTGCTATGTTCCAGACATGTTTGGAAATAGCTGCTACATTCCATAAATGAATGGACTTCACTCCTAATCCTCCAAATTTCTTACCACAACAAACTTCTTTCCAACTCACTAAGCTTCTACTCTTATTCAGATCAGAATCATGATGCCACAAGAATCTCCTACAAATTGATTCAACTCCATAAACCACAACTTTTGGGAGAATGAAAGTAGTGCACCAGTAGATATGCATACTTAGTAAGACAGAATTAATCAACTGTTGCCTACCAGCATAGGACAGACTTTAATCATCTCAGAACAATGATTTATAGAAAGTTTAGAGGTTATAAGAGGGAGACCCAGCTGGTACTTGACAGGTAAAGACCCATGCTGAAACCCTAGGATGTTTAAAATCTCAGTTTTGTTTTGGTTACTAACACCATCAAAGTACACAAAACGTTTACTTAAGTTTGGACATAAACCGGACAGCTTAGAGAAATCAAAAAGGGACTGTTTAAGAATTCTGACAGAATTACAGTCACCATTAGAGAACAAGAAGAGGTCATCAGCAAAAGATAAGTGACTAATCTTTAGCTTTTTACATCCCTTATGAAAAATAAACTCAGAATTCTGAAAAGTTCTGGCTTTTAAGATCTTGGACAGAATATCCATACACATCACAAAAATGAGAGGGGAGGTGGGGTCACCTTGCCTTAACCCTCTACCCCTAGGAAAATAGCCCACTTCCTCACCATTAACCACTATAGAAAACATGGCACTTCTCACATAGGTCATGATCAAATAGATGAATTTCCTAGGGAACCTCAAGCCTATAAACACTTCTTCAATGAAATCCCAAGTATGGAATCATAAGCTTTTTGAATGTCAACTTTAATAGAGCAGGAATTACCCTTCCCCCTATGATAATTCCTAATGATTTCATGAGCCAAAAGGACATTATCAGTAATATTTCTACCCTTAACAAAAGCAGATTGACTCTCATTCACCACAAGGTTAAGCACTTTACTAAGTCTACTAGACAGAATTTTTGAGATGATTTTATAAGTGACATTACAGCAACCTGTAGGCCTGTAGTCACCTACACATTTAGGATTCATAACTTTAGGAATAAGAGCAATAGAGGTAGAATTTACCTGCTTAAGCAATTTTCCAGTTTGAAAAAACTCCCTCACTGCATTGCAAATTTCTCTCCCAACTATACTCCAGTTTTTCTTGAAAAAGGCACTTGAATAACCATCAGGACAAGTTGAACCAATAAACTGCTTATAGTGATTCAGAAAAATCTCTTTAATACCATCAGGGTTAGTAACATTACCATTAGAATTACTTATCATAATGATTCTATTCCTGGCTTGTCTCTGCTTTATACTCTTATGAAAAAAATTTGAGTTTTGATCCCCCAAATTTATCCAGAGCATTCTAGATTTTTGGCTCTTGATACTCTCATCCCACTTAAGTAACTTGCATAAATGAGAGCTGTAAGTTCTCTTTTCATCTTGTAAAGAAAGATTGAAAGGATCCTTAGTCAGACTCATTTGTAATATGTCTAGCTCCTCTTTAATTCTCTCAATCTTCAAGGAGATGTCACTGTAGAAGGTCTTGTTAATTCTTCTCAACTCATCTCTCAAAAGCTTCAACTTCTGATAAAGCTTGTACATAGAGCAACCTCTAACATCCTTTTCTCAAACCTCCTTAACAACATCCTTAAACTTCTCATGATCACACAAGAAGTTAAAAAAATTAAAAGGAGATTTTCTAATTCTAACCTCTTCATTCAGATGAACAATGATTGGGGGGGGTGATCAGAGATACCAGGGGACCTCTTCTCACAGTAAGACTCTGTCCACTCTTCCATCCAGTAATCATTCACAAAACACCAATCTAATTTTCTCCAGATTCTGTCATGACCAGACTGGTTATTAGACCAGGTAAAATCTATACCATTGAACTTTAACTCTAGAAGATTAGAGTCAATAATGCAGTTTTTAAACTCAGAAGCAGCAGTTTCATCCACATCCATCCCCCCAATTCTGTCTCTATTACTCATCACTGCATTAAAGTCCCATAAAACAATCCAGCTACATCTCACATTTTGACTGAATTGCATTAACCCATCCCATAATTCTACTATCTCATTAGGCAGATAAGACCCATAAATGAAAGAACATAACATAGAATAAGTACCATAACTCACCTTACAGTGAATATACTGCTTATAGATCATTATTTGGATCCAAAGACACTTTATGGTTTTTTTTATATACAAAATCCAGATTCTCCCCATACTAGAGCAAGAGTAATTTTAGACAATATCCCAATCAGGCAACTTCTTCTTAACAATATCCCACACCTTATTAAACTAACTAACATTTACTCTAGATTCAGTAATACCTAAAATATTCAGATTATACTTACCAATCAGATTATACATTTCTGATTGCTTAAGGGAGATATTCACTCCTCTCATATTCCACACACCAATCATCAATCTATATCAATCATCCTATAGTTCAGCCTAGCCTTCCTCCCATCTCCAACTGATCCAAATTTCAAATTGCTACTAAACATCACTTCTCCAGTATCAATGTCAGTGCCAGCTATGTCAACAAGGGCACTGAAGGAGTTACTTCTTTCTTTACCATTGTTATCTCCTTTTTTAGAACTGCTGCTTGCTTTACTTTTCTCTTTATTTATATTCTAGTTTTGATTCATTACAAGAACAACATTCTCCTTCACATTTTCATTAATAACAATCTCAGTGACTACAACATCAACTTCATCAATCTTATCTTTATTCTCTACCTTCTCCTAATTATCCTTTTCACCAAGGGCTTTTTTAGTATTTTGAGTAACTCTACAGTTTTTGATAGAATGCCCCATTCTATAGCATTTGTCACAGAACAAGGGCCTCCACTCATAGACTATTTTCTGCTTAAAGACATTTCCATTCTCATCCTGGAGGTCAGGAACTTCAGGAAATGGACCAGCAACTTCCATTTCAACAAGTACTCTAGCAAAGTTCAACTTAACCTTACTGATAGTACACTGATCACTATAAAGTGGAGTTCCACAGAAGCTCCTAATCTTACTCAAAATCTCAATTGTCCAGAACTCCCATGGCAGACCAGGCAGTTGAATCCACAAAGGTACATAGCTGATAGCATTAGGGTCCATAGACATCCTAGGGTGCCATTTTTTCTATAACAAGGGTTTCTGGTCAAAGGTATAGGGGCTATCACCTAAGACCTCACTACAATCATCATCAGATCCAAACTCAAACATGGACATAAAGGCATTAATTCTAATAACATTCCTCAATCCAAACTTCAACCATCTGCTCCTAACAAAAGCATTGAGTCTCTCAAATTTAGGATACATACCGTACACACATCCAATGATAACATACTTCCCTCGGTATTCCTCATTCTGAACATCTTTTGGATTGAAACTGACATATCTCACACCATCCTTCACAGCCGGAGGGATGAATTTTAGGGTACTAGCTTCGTTTCTATCTTTGTTATTAGAGAATTGATCATTCCGCTTATTCGGAGCTTCTTTCACTACATTCTCTTGATCTACAGTCACTTGATTCACATCCATCATCAGATCTACAGTAATCTCACCATCGGCCACATATTCCAAATCAGGTTTAGAAACCTCAATAGCAACCTCAACAGGAAGTTCTTCTACTCTAAGCTAACTAAAGGATTAATCGAAAGAGTAGACGGAGATTCAATGATCGAAAGAGTAGATGGAGATTCAATCATCAGAGTAACCGTTTTTACTAGTTTCTTTCTCGCCATTGGCACTAGCGTACGTTAGCTAGCTAACTAGCCCTCAGAGGAAAAAAAAGAAAAAACAGTTTTTCCTGTTCATTAACTAACACATTATTTTTTAGGGTTAATTACATATAAAATCACCACCTTTACACGAAATTGCAAAAATAACACGACCTTTAAAACGTGGCAATTAAGGGCACCACCTTTCATTTCTTTTCAAAAATAACACGGGCACATTTTTAGTGGCATTTTTGCTGACGTGGCGTGACACGTGACACTCTCATCAGATGTCCAAGTCAGCAAAATTTTATCAAAAAATGTGCCCATGTTATTTTTGAAAAGAAATGAAAGGTGATGCCCTGAATTGACACGTTTTAAAGGCTGTGTTATTTTTGAAAATTCGTGTAAAGGTGGTGATTTTATATGTAATTAACCCTATTTTTTATTATACTTTTATGAGATAAAAAAATAGCAATTTTTGAAGGGACAGAGGGGTAATACATGATTTTTCAAATAAATAAGCAAAATAATAATAATGATCAAATATTGATGAATTTAAATAGGCGCCTAATCTAAAGAAGTTCCCGGCAAAAATTCCAAATAAACACAGTGCGCGCCAAACGGTGAAAACTAGAAAAAGAATTGCCGGCAAATTGGCGTTTCCCGCCATCTCCTATCAGTTTTAATCTACTCGAAATGCCAAACCCATTTCTTCTATCCAAACAAACCCATTACCGATCAGATCATGGACCTCTCTGACATTGCTAAAAAACTTGGTCTCTCCCAACCCAAGCACCTTCTCCGAAAAGCCGCCGAGCTCCGCCGCCTAATTGATGTCCAATTTGATTCTTCTATCATCGGAGTTGTAAGTTCTTTTTGCGTTTTATTTCATTTTGATTGAGAAAATCAGTATCAGTTGGTTTGATTGTTTAAATACTTTGTAGGGAGAGATCTGTAAGGCTATAATCTGCTTAGAAATCGCTGCAACAAGGTATCATTTGGTATTTTTATTTTTATTTCCTTTTATTGTTGTTATAGTTACTGGATTAAATGAGTTAAAATTGTGCAGGTTTCAAGTGATTTTTGATAGGCAAGCTGGTATTAGATTGAGCGGAATGTCCGAGACGGCTTATAATAGATCTTTCAATTCGCTTCAAAACAGTCTGGGTGTCAAGTATGTATTTTTTTTCTTCATTCTGAATTTGGTCTAACAAAGTCCATGCTTTTTTCGAATAAAGTCGCATGTTTGTGCAGGTCGAAGCTCGATATTAGAGAATTGGGGATTCAATTCGGATGCGTTAGGCTCATTCCTTTTGTTAAGAAAGGCTTGTCATTGTAAGATCACGTCTACCCTCTCCATTCACTCGCTTATTTTAATGCTTGCTATGTGTTTGTTAAAATGCATATGACACCGTCTAGGTACAAGCAGCGGTTTGTTGCATCATTGCCTGCCTCAAGACGAGCAACTGCTGATTTTACCCGCCCTATCTTTACTGCAGTTGCCTTCTACTTGTGTGCAAAGAAACACAAGGTAACTTAACTGTTCACTACAGCGTTGTTTTCATGTTTTGTACCTCGTGTGCTCATTCTATATTCGCTTTGCAGCTCAGGATAGATAAGTTTAAGCTGAGTGAAGTTTGTGGCTCTTCTGATACTGAATTTAAAAGTGTAAGAAAATCCCTCTTTACAAATCCGTAAATCTTTGGGGTACTTCATTTAGATAGGGTGTTACTAACTTGGATTTTGATAAATAGGTCACCACCTCCATGAAGGACATATGTCATGATGTCTTTGGTATCTCGAAGGAAAAGAAGGATCCTAGACAAGTCAAATGCAACCGAGGTAAGAGCTCGTTGAGCTTTTAGTGATTCATATTTATCTTCATTCTCATTTCATTCATTTAAAAATGAGAATATCGTTTTGCAGAACTGCTGGATGTCTTACCCGAGAAAAGAAAATTTGAGGATGGTGGTTATTTATCTGATGATGGAGCAGAGGTACCATTGCGTAGCCTCTCTTTATTCTGCATTATAGCTCGTAGTTCATTTATGTACATGTTCTGCGTGAATACTTGCTACACAATTCAATCTAAGTTTAATTGACCTGAGACAGCAATTTCAAATGTATTCGATCAACCTATCTTTACATAATAGGATGTATGCCGCGATGGAAGTTTATCAAATAGACCCTTACATGCCTCTTCCTTTTGTTACTTAGCATCTATACTGAATGCAAATTGTGGAGTCTATGTTTCTGAATTTTCTTATTACTATATTTATAACTGATTCTCGTAAAATATGTCATTTCACTCCTTGCTTTCTGTTTGAGCATTTCCTAAAACGGGGTTTCTGTTTTTGTGCAAGGATGTAGCAAGGGTGATGATGTTAATCTGATGTTGAAATTTATGCTTCATGAATTATATTTATGCTGCTTATATTCAATTGCCTAGCTAATATCTATGAACTAAGCCTGCTTTTTAATGTCCATGAAATCGGGAATAACATGAGATTGTGCAGGTTTCAAAGAAGCGTAAAAGATCAGAGAAAGCTGGTTATGAAGATTGGAAATCCTCTGTTTTGTCATCCAATGAGACTAGTCAGGCAAAAGGTAGTCCATGATTTTTACCTTTGCTTAGTTAGCACTTAGCAGGCATCCGCCAAAAACATAAAGATCAAACGCTAACTAATTCGCACTTGTATTTTCTTCAGATCCTTGCAAGCAAACTAAGCAAAGTCGCCTCAGCTTTTTGAGAGAAACTGCCGAAACTACAGGATTGGAAGCCTTGTAACACAGGCTATTCTTTTATTATACTAGCCATTATTCAGTTGAATTTTTCTTGAACTAGAAAGCAAAACAAATTGAGACGTTTAATACTCAAAAAAATGAATCACAGCTATTCTCTTATGTTCTAATCACTTTGTTTGTGTAAAAAGAATAATTATTTGTACATACTCCAATATTCAACCATTTAACTATAGTCAATCTTCAAGAAAGTCCTCATTTCTAACCATCTATTGTTCTTTTTGGAAACAGACTTTTCCAGGAGATATATTCTTTGGAAAATATTTATTTTCTATGGTTTGTCTGTAACTAACAAAAACACTACTAATCTCAATTTCTGATGAATATGCCTAATCAATTGCTGAATAATCTTCTTGACATCTTCCACCTTACATTCAAAAACCATAAAATTTCTAGCAATACCAAAACGGCCCAAGGATTAGTACAAACAGTTCAAAGTCATTTCCGATTAGAGAAGCTTGAACATTACCAAACCATGTGGAGATGTTCGGCGAGAGCGCATCATCCGCACGAAGACCTAATGGACTAGCGAGCCTTACTTCATCTAGCTGCATTCCTTAAAAATGTGGAGAACGGATTCCCAATCAATGTCACAACAACGGCACCGCAAGTAGCAGTTGATGCCTCGTAACTTCAAGACATGATGCCAAGGAAGAATAATACTTATTTGCTGCCGCAAGAAGTACATTGGCTTTCGGGGAGAACATGAACTTTTCAAATAATCTTCCAAAGATCATATTGATGGGAAGGAAATGAATCACATTCTTTCCAAAGTATACCCCGGAGGCATACTTCTATCAGGGTTGTATAAATAATCCCAATGTATGTTTAGGAAAAGGATTCTAATATCTAAACATATTATTCTTAGGCAATTTGTTAAAGCATTCATTCTCAAAAGTTGAGAATATGAGTGACGAATACATTTAGTACTGTTCGCGAGATTTTCACCTTATTCAAACCTTTGAATTTATTAATGGGTAACTTTAGGTACTAATGCTTTAACCGGGGTGATTTTAGATGAGGTAAACAGGATTTGAATGACGTAACCCTAATTCAAGTGACGTAACCCGAATTCAAGTGACGTTGTCCAAATTGTGAATGACGTTGTCGTCGTTCGATTAAACTAACAGTATTAATTTGGGAATCCTGAGATCCAAACGAGATTAATATCAATTCTACTCCTAAACTAAGATTCAATCCGGAGATTGGGATAAAAAGTCTGAGTTTTGGTTTTTGATTAATGATGTGTTGATAAAAAATAATACAAAACTCCTAGCTATTTATAAAGACAAAACCCTACTAAAGAGTTCTAATTCTAATGAGATTCAATCTCCCTAAACCAATAGAAAAAAGCTAAAATTAAATATAGCTCTTATTCGGGTCTAAAATCCCTGATGAGCCCATTCAATTCATCCTCTCTGACCATGGGCCGAAATGTCACAAGCCTTCTGATGAGTCTTCTAGGCCGGTGCAAACAATGCCCCCAACAAGTCTGAGGTTTAGACTTCGGGCTTGTTATTGTCGGCCTTTATTACCAATGTGGGCTTCGTGACTCTAGTTTCGGCCCGAAACGGTAAAAAACCTCTTTGACTCATGGTCTTCAGTAACTGCCATTTATCCAAGTATAAAATATTCTTCACTTTCCTTTTTTGGATTTACCTGAATCTTTGACTCCCGAAATTCTCTCAAATCTGTTGACTTCTAGCCGATTTTTTTGAATCTTAATCGCTCATTCTTTAAACTAGATCGTCATATCATCATGTCTCAACAAGGACAAGCCGCTCTTCAAGCATCCGAGAAAATCGCCGAAGTTCGCTCAGCCGCTCCATCCACCGCTTTTGAGGTAATTACAGAATTATACGACAGCCGATTTTCCGTAGGTTCGATTCTCACCACTCCTTCAGAACTTTATGAAACTGCCGTTCCCTTCCCAGATCATGCTCCTCCTCGCTTCTCAGAGATCCATTACTCGTCTGTGTGGACCGGAGAAATCTTCAGAAACTGGCCCAGCACCAACGCCGATTACAAAAATTAGATCTTACGACTCCACGGCTACTATGGCGATGTTTGGAAAGCAATAGGTCTATATGACCTTATTGGAATTAGTCAGAACACTTTTCCCATCGCCAAGCACTACTGTTTTGGAGCTTCACTTTTCTGGTCCGATACTACTAATACCTTCTGCTTTCAGCGAGGATCGATGTCTATCACTTTGCTAGACCTGGCTTTCATGTTCAACGTGAACATTACCGGTATAAGAATATCGCCTCTAAACTGCCAAACATCCCCAAACCTTCATCTTGGGCCCGAGAAATCTGCCAAAAGCTTCAAACACTTCCTAGAGAAAAACATCGGTCAAAACAACCAACCACCAACTGCTAACGAACACATCGCCTTTCTAGCATATTTCCTCGCCAAATTTATAATTTGTCCAGCCTCTTTCAGAGTCACACAAGAATGCCTTCGTATCGCCGTTGCCCTAGCCGAAGGTCACCCCCTGAACATGGGAGAGTTCATCCTTGGATTGGTCTATAGATGTCTTCATAGTATGATCAAGAATGCCAAGGTGAAGACACATCGGTGTCCGAGTGGACCGATGTGGATAATCCAAGCGTGGATGTTCATGTACTTCCCTGACATCGTCAGACTCCCTGAACGAACTTCAGACGAGTGTTTTGGCTATACATTATTCCAAGGGGTTGCAACTTTACCACATCATAAAGAAGTCATAGGCTACTTCTTAGAAACTCGCGAACAATCGCCAAATTCGTGGTGCCCTATTTTGAACATCCAATATTCTCCTAAGTGGTTATCTTATGGCTGGGAGGTAACCGAAGACTCTGATATAGACGAGGAACTCCACTCTCAATGGTGGGACAACTGGAGCAACTCATTGATCAGCCGTAACCTTATGATCGACAACAGTTTCAAAAATAGTGGATCAAAAGCGTATTGCCCCAATTACTTGTCAAGGCAATTTGGTTACACCCAGGCGATTCCCTGCCCCTTCCTAGTAGATAGAAACGAGTATGGCTCTAATCGCCCTGCTTTACCGACATTAAGACACATAGCTTTCCTTGGCCACCTTCATGAGAGCTATTTACCATCGCCTGACGAGTTACCTATACCAGATGGACATCCGTCTTCTACACACGAGTTCGAAGAGTGGTGGGAAATCGTGATCGGCATTAACTTCGGATTATCGGCAGATGATATCCTTCAATTGAATATTTTTCAACTGCCTGAAACGAAGCGAAAACATACTCACGCCGATGTTTTTCTTTTACAGGTTCCGCAGCCGAAGAAAAGGAAAGGTAACTACGAGCATCACCTTGAACTTGTTAAATTTGAACGCTTTTACAAATTCAAGTACGACCCCACCAATCGCCCCCTTCTTAGTTTAAAAATGGAAAACCATAGAAGAGAAGCTTGGCGAAAATACATACTCAAATGGAGGAAAATATGGGAGAAAAAATATCTGCATCGGCCTTACCCCATCTTCCGACAGTATATTCGCCCTTCTTTCACATATAAAGCACCCTTAGTCCCAGACTCTGAATATATGTTGGTCAATAAAAATCCAAAATCTCACCCTAAAAAGGTAACATATACTGGTTATTTTTTACCAGGTAACTATAAGGATATCGCCTCCCTTGTCGAGGACTTGAAGATTCCCGCAGGTAAGCATAATGGAAATTTTCAATCGCATTCCTCTTGATGTGATACTGCCTAACCTTGTTCTTTTAAATCGCAGAAGTAGAAGCGGAAATGGAAGGGGCGATTATCATGGACGAAGAAGAAGAAGATGAACAACCTCTGAAGAGGAAAAGAACTGGGAAGAAACCAATCGCATCGAAATCGGCTGTCAAACTTGAACCGAAGTTGGTTAACACCAAACCAGCTCCTGTTAAACCGTCAAAAAAATCAGAGGCTGCTGCTACAAAACAAACGGATGCCGATACCTCCAAGAAGGCGAACACTACCCGGATCTCAATCAAGATGAGTGGGAGTTCAGTTGACCGCTCTGCTGCTGCGGTATCGCCTGCATCTACGTCGGCGACAGCGACTGTCTCAGTATCTCGCCCTTCCAACTTAAAACCGGACATGACTCATACTGAAGCCTTAAAGGTATATCCCTCTTACCATATATATTTCTATCATCGCCAACGACCCCAATACTAACTTTCATTTTGCAGACTAAACTCCTAGCTTTCGATTCTGACTCGGAAAGCGATGCTGATGGTTCCACCGAGAGCTCCTCTAGCTCTGAAGAATCCGATACTGGCGGTTCTGAAGCTGATCTAGCTGTGCATCTAAACAACATCGCCGCAATGAAGGAAAAAGGTGTGCAAGTGCTGGGCGATCCAGATGAATCAAAGTCACTTAAAACATCGCTAGAGGCGCTTCTCTTGGTGAAAGACGAAAGCAAGGTAGCAGAGAAAACAAAGAAAACCATCGCCAACATAGTCAAAGAGCTCCCGAATTTGACTAAGTTATATGCTGAAGCTGCTCCTGCCAGATCTTCTTATGAGCAATCGCTGGAGACCAAGCGCAAGCTTGATGACAAATTCGGCTCACTCAGGTCAAAGGCGAAAAAGACCTCAGATCAACTCGCTCCTCACACTTCCAAGATGGACGAGTTGAAGTCCAAGATCAAAGAGCTTCAAGTGGAGCTCAAAGCTGAAGAGGAAATCGCTGCCCCTTTAGAGCGACAACTTGATGATTTCATCTCCCAGGGCACTGACCTGAAGGATCGCCGTAACCAACTGAAGAAGACACTGGCGAGTGCTGAAAAACGATATTCAGAAGCTGTGAAGAACCTATCTGACATTCGCAGCGCCATGGGCGATTTGTTCAGCCATTTTGGCTAATTTTGTAATACTCAAACAATTTACGATGTTTCAAACTAAGCTTTTATTGTTTCGTTTTTGAAACATATTTTTTATCAGAACTGTTGAATCGTCTTTATTTCCGAAGTCTAAGATTTTCTAGCGTACGCTAATCTTTTGTGTTATACTCATCGGCTGGTGCTCCGATGGTTTGAGCTGACAAAAATTAACTAGGAATCGATTTTCTTTAAAAACATATAAAATTTGATCGGCTGATTTTTCGATGCCTTTACAATGTTAATAAAACTAAATCCAGATAAGCACAAAAGTCGGTGCTTATGGTTTACAATTTTGCTAGTAATCGGCTTACGTTCCGATTCTTCTATCGGGTCACTATCGTGCTGGGTCATCGGCTGGTGTTCCGATGTTTGCAAGGCATATTTCTACTTCTCAAAAATATGTCTGTCGACCCCTTCCCAGCAGCTGGGTACATATTTCTTGAGATATTGAGCGTTTATCGCCCTATCATGAATTCGTCCTTCTATATCGGCAAGTACATACGCACCATTACCCAATACTTGGACAATCTTATAAGGTCCTTCCCAGTTTGGCGACCATTTTCCTAGTGTTTCTTTCTTTGCCCCGATAGGTAGGATGACTTTCCAAACAAGTTGGTCTAGCTGAAACTTCTTTTCTCGAACTCGCCTGTTGTACGTCCGTTCTACCCTTCTCTTCTGGGCCTCCAAGTGGTCAAGTGCCAACAATCGTTCTTCGTCTAAGTCTAAAGCTTCAAGCACCATTTTGTCATGATAATCGGCCTTTGTCAAGACGTGCTGCATCTTTCGCCTCGTAGATGCCACCGTCAATTCCATTGGTAACATCGCGTCATATCCATACACGAGTTTGAAAGGTTTAGTACCCGTAGCCGATTTCTACTTCGTGCGATTCGCCCAAACGGCTTCCGTCAACAACTGATGCCATTGTTTCAGATTATCTTCTATCATCTTCTGGATAATACCCTTAATCGCCTTATTAGTTGCTTCAGCTTGGCCATTTGCTTGCGCATAATACGGGGTCGAATGTATCAATTTGAATCCCATATCTTTTGCATAATCGGTTATCTCGCTCCCACTAAACATAGTTCCTTGGTCTGTAGTAATAGTCTCTGGTAAACCATGCCTCAGGATAATGTACTCTCTGAAGAACTTTATGACCGATTCCTGACTTGGTGACTTCAATGGTACGGCTTCGACCCATTTGGAGTAGTAATCGGTCGCGACAATCACAAATGTGTGTCCCTTGGATGACGATGGGTATATTTTACCGATTAAATCGACAGCCCATCCACGAAATGGCCAAGGTTTAATGATTGAATGCAACGTCTCTGCCGGAACATGCTGAACGGGACCACACTTTTGGCATGCTTCACATCCTTTGGAGTACCAGATACAATCTTGCTCCATTTTGGGCCAATAGAACCCATATTTGTGAATGAGCCACCTCATCCGTGGACCAGCCTGATGTGCGCCTGCAATCCCTTCATGCACTTCAGCCATGACCAACATAGCCTCTTTTGGGCCGATGCATCTAAAGAGCAAACCATCGCTCCCTCTTTTGTATAATTCACCGGCCAGAACTATATAATTGAAGGCTAAAGTTCGTAGCCTTCTGTTGGTCATATCTGGTGACTCAAACCATTGGGTTATTTCTTTTCTCCAATATGTGGAAACATCTAATTGATACACAGAATGAATCGTCCTGAACACTACATCGTCCCTAGTTATCAGATTTGGTGTATCTCGCTGGATCGCCTCGTAAACGTAACAAGGTTTATAACCACTACCGTGCTGTGCGAGATCATTCGCTTCCATGTTGTCTCCCCTTTCTGTGTATTCCAGCCATGTGTTTGAGAAACCATTGATAAGATGTTTGGCTTTGTTACAATATCGGATTAGAAGTTCTGACTCGACTTGTATTCTCCGGCTACTTGTTTTATGACCAACATCGAATCTCCCCATACTTGGATCGATATTGCCCCCAACTCCATTAAGATTTCTAAACCTAAAATGAGAGCTTCGTATTCGGCTTGATTGTTAGTGCACTTGAAATTCAAAGAACAAGACATCGTGAATCGTGCCCCCGAGGGTGAGACGATGACGATTCCTGCTTCGGCACCCCTGTATGTTCTAGAGCCATCAAACCATAACTTCCAAGGATGTAGTTCCATGCAGCCGATTCCCTCCTTCAAGGCGGTCCCTGTATGATCTGCAAGGAAATCGGCAAGGACCTGCCCTTTTACAGCTTTCTGAGGTACATATACGAGAGTAAACTCTGACATCGCCACTACCCATTTCCCCATCCGATTCCTAATATACGGTCGGGATAGAATGTATTTTATTACATCGATCTGTGCGAGGACGTAAACTACGACCGGTAGCATGTAATATCTCAACTTACAACACGTAAAGTATAAACACAAACACAACTTCTCGATGTCTGAGTACCGTGTTTCGGTATCGGTCAGAGCTCTATTGAGGTAATAGACTGATCTCTCAACCCCTTGGTCCTCCTGAGCAAGCATACACCCCAAAGATTGGGGAGCCGCTGGTAAGTATAGCAACAAAGGCTGATTCGGCTTTGGTGGCATCATAATCGGCGGTTTCACCAAGTATCTTTTTAGCTCGTCAAAGACTTGTTGTTGCTCAGGGGTCCATACAAATTGATCGTTATCATTTCCTTTTAACAAAACGCTCCAACTACGTAATCGGCCAACTGTATTTGAAATGAATCGCCTCAAAAAATTTATTTGTCCGATCAATCACTATAGTTGTTTCTTGGTCTTTGGTGGTTAAGCATTGATTATCGCTTTCGCTTTATTCTTATCTACCTCCACCCCCCGCTGGTGAACCAAAAATCCCAAGAAATTTCCTGCCGATACCTCGAAAGCACATTTCAATGGATTCATCTTCAAACCATTAGCTCGGATATGCTCAAAACCTTTTTTCAAATCGGCAAGGTGCGCTGCATTGTTTGGCGATTTTACGACCACGTCGTCGATGTACACTTCTAAACATTTCAACCCTTCAAACATTTTGTTCATAGTCCTTTGGCAAGTTGCACCAGCGTTCTTTAAACCGAAAGGCATCACGATCCATTCATTTGCACCAATCGGCCCGGGGCAGCGAAATGCGGTTTTAGAAATATCGGCTTCGTGGATCGGCACTTGATAATACCCGGAATGAGCGTCCAAAAAACTAAGGATGGTGTGCCCGGCTGTCCATCGATTAGCATATCGGCTGTCGGCATCAGATACGCATCCTTGGGTGTCGCCAGGTTCAAGTTTCTGAAGTCGACGCAGACTCGTAGCTTGCCGTTCATTTTCATGACGGGCACTATGTTGGATAACCATTCTGTGTACTTAGCCTCCCGTATGAAGTTAGCATCTTTTAGCCGATTGATTTCTTCCCTGATCAGCTCCTCGACCTCTTTTGACATTCGTCTGGGCGGTTGCCTAAATGGGCGAAAACCATCCTTTAGGGGTAACTTGTGTTCGGCGATGGATTTATCTAGACTTGGCATTTCTGCATATGACCACGCGAAACAATCCCTGTATTCTCGGAGAAGCGTTATCAATTCGCCTCCAAATGTGACGTCGAGGCTTGCGCTAATGTATACCGGCTTGGGGAATGCATCTGACCCCAAATTAACCTCCAAGAGTGTGTCTTGGACTTGGGCTGGATCGTCCCCCAACTTTCCCGTGGCTATCTTAAGGTCCTTTATTTTCAAGGTACCGGTGGGGTCTTGATAGGGATCCTCTTATATGCACTCCGCGGACAGTACTCCGTGACTTAGTGCTAAGTCTTGGACTTTACTTCGCAACTCCGTATGTCGTCTATTCATCGGAAAGTTGCAAGATGGTGGATCGGCCGCTGCCCCCAAGGGTAACGTCTGTCGGCCGATCCGCATTGACGAGGATCTTGGGACTGCTTGTATCTAGATGACTCAAGGATTGGATATTCCTCACTTGCTCGTCATACATCATAGCTTCTAAAACGTTTTTGTCTTCGCCGAAAGGACTTGGATCGCCCTGAACTATCTCGGCCTCCCCCGCTTCTCGCCATAATATCAGCATCTGATGCATTGTGGAAGGAATACACATGTTGGAATGAATCCAATCACGGCCGAGTAACACGTTGTAATTGCTCCTAGCATTAACAACAAAGAATCCTTCTTCAGTCTCGACTCGGCCAACCTTTATTTTTAGGGTGATGTACCCTTCGGCTGGAGTCTCGCCTCCAGCGAAATCCGTCATTTAAACGTCAGTGGATTCTAGCTGGTGACGTTCTATTCCGAACTTCTTGAGCATTTGGGATGGCAGGATGTTTACCCCTGCGCCGTTGTCGATTAGCATTCTCCCGGTGGCAACGCTATTTACCTCGGCCCTGATATACAACGGCCTGATGTGTCTTGTCATTCTTGTCGGCGGTTTGCTTAAAGACACAACTGCCGAAGCATCGGCACTATTCTCGTCCGGGATTATAACATCTCCATCCAAGATTGACTTATGTCCTGGTTTATTCCTGAATGAATCCGGAAGAGTGACTACTTGGACCTCTTTTCGGTTATCGCTTTTCGGAATCCAAGCTTTGAGTTGCCCACCTTGGTGTACAACGACTAACTCTTTCTTCACAGGCACCCAAGCCTTCAACTGGCCATCTGCATGACTCAGGACTACATCTTTGTAAGATCGCTTATCACCGTTTGGCGATTTCTCAACCTTAGGAGAAGGTACCTCATTATCCGAATTTCGTTTCTTCTCCATCCAGACTTTCCTAAGTTTTCGTTTCGGTGTATCAAAAGATTCAACTTCCGACCGATTATGCTTGCCTTGGGTCATCTCTGGATTGTCTCTGGTTGCCCCCAGTCTTTCTTGAATCGGTCTCTTAGTACCGAAAGAAGATGTAGTGGTGGACAAACGGTCTTTGACGGGCACTCGGCACCCTGGTGCCGTTTCGGGCTCTGTTGCAACCAATCGCGACTCATGTCGCATTCTCTGCATTCGCCTCTTCTGTGTCTTGGTCATATGAGGGGTCTCCTCCGTTGGCCTGAATACTCTTTTGAAAACCGATCTCCCCTTTTGTCCAGATGGAATGTGTTGCTGCCACTCCTTTGTGGGCGACCTTGGCTTAAAGGTTTTGGGGTTTGGTCTGGCCGACTTCCGTACGAATTCGGTCCGAGGGCGGCTCTGGCAATGCTGACAATGTAGGCAAATCGGCTCTGGCACAATCGGATTGGTCGCTCGATGTTGCCTAACTACGTTACTCACTACTACTCTTTGCCGAGGTTTCTTAGCACTCCATTTCTCCAATACTCTCCCAATACCCAGTACTTGGTCCAAATTGGGCCGAATCACATTGATCGAAACACATTTTGCATCGGCCTCCCTTCTGGCGGGGAACAACAATTTTCCTTCGGTTATCGCCTTTTGGACCACGTTCCTGAATACGACGCAGTTATTGGTGCTATGTCTCCACGAGTTATGGAATTTGCAAAAATCTTTGCCAACCAGTTCTTCGCTTGATGGTACAACATGACCTTCGGATAAGTATATTTGCCCGTCTTTTAGCAAGGCGTCGAATATATCATCGGCCTTTGTCAAGTCGAATGAATATTCCTTCTGGCTGACCCCCATCTTATTCTCTTTTACGTACCCCGGCTTCCTCAACGCTGAGCACTCCGTTGGTTTCTTCCCTAGGAACTCGGCCATACATATTTCATCGTCGGATGAATCATCTTCACTATCAGCAACGACGGCGACATCCAACTGATTGCGGTAATAGGCACCTTTCGAGGATCCTCGCCTCTGTTCTTTCTCCTGGAGTAATCGTTCATAACCTGTAACCCTGTTGGTGAGTTCAAACAAGTCTCGAAAATGGTGGCATTCGAAATGTTCCCGCATGGCGAAGTTCATCCCTTTCACAACCATCGGCACGCAATCTCCTTCGGATATATGGGTCATGCACCTTGTTCTCAAATTCCGGAAACGACCGATATATTTCTCGACAGATTCACTAGGTAGCTGCGAAATTCTTGCCAGATCGGCCAAGGTAACGTCAGGCGGCGCTCTGTAAAATTCTTCGTGGAATTTTATCTCCAGGTCTTTCCACGTGTTGACCGAGTTAGGCGATAAATGGGAGTACCACGTGAAAGCCACCTTGGTGAGGGAACTAGCGAACAAACGCAGTTTCCAGAAGTCATGGGCTCCTGCCTCTCCACATTGAGCGGAAAACCTTGCGATGTGCTCCACGGTCGACTGACTTTTCTCTTCGCCTGAGAATAAGCTAAATTCGGGCACTTTGTAACCTCTAGGGAATGGGTATAGTTTATCGATCCAATCCGGGTACGGCTTCATGTATGAAGGTCTAGGCATCGGCCTAACGTTGACTCCTAACTTCTCCAATTCATCTAGCAATTGCCCCCGATTGTATAAGTTATTTTCTCCCATGGGGGCATTGTTACTTCCGCAGAGGTTATCCTGCGGCGACTGCTGGTTCGGGCATTGTTGTCCCGGCAACTGGTCGTTTCCTTGGTACCTTCCGGCTCCTGGACCAGACGGATCATGGCCCTGGTGTCGTGCTGCTCCAGTGCCGGATGGGTCGCACCCTTGATATCGCCCGGCTCTTGATGAGGATGGATCGCCCTTGGCACCCGTGTCTCCTTCTGGGCGCGTTAACAACCGCACCGATCCATAAGTGAAACCGGTTTTACTCGGTGAATGCCCCGCATCGGCCGTACTACCGAGACCGCCATTTCTTTACGACGTCGAGGTATAATCGGCCCTACGGTAACTCTGATCGGTCACTGATTGTCCCGAAAAGATCTTTCCCAGATTGTCCATTGAGCTTGTTAAGTTGCTCAAGTTTTTGACGATTGATTGCTGAACGACTGCTTGGTCGGCCAACATCCCCTTGAAGGCATTGGACATCTGTTGCATCGCTCCGTCAAACATCTGCCGATTTTCCTGAGCTATTTCGTCTCTCATAACGGTAAATCGGCCCTAGATAGCGACGGGAGAGTAGGTGGTATTTCTCGGGAGAATTCGTCGAAGTCTTTCTCTACGTCATCGCCTTCCATGGCTTTGTTGCTAGCAGAAATCACCTCAGGTGTCGTATTTTGAACTCCTTTGGTCTGCGGCTGCTTATCTCCTTTCGCCATGATGGTGATGATCTCTGGATCTGGTTGTTCTGTTTCTCCAAATTTCCTTTGAAGTTTCGCACGGCTTTGAGACCGAGTTTCCTTGTAATCGTCTGAAAAAACTCCGGTTTTTGTGCTGACCATAAACTGTCCCCAGTGGAGTCGCCAAAAGATGTTCGCGAGATTTTCACCTTGCTCAAACCTTTGAATTTATTAATGGGTAACTTTAGGTACTGATGCTTTAACCGAGGTGATTCTAAATGAGGTAAACAGGATTTGAATGATGTAACCCTAATTCAAGTGACGTAACCCGAATTCAAGTGACGTTGTCCAAATTGTGAATGACGTTGCCGTCGTTCGATTAAACTAACAGTATTAATCTGGGAATCCTGAGATCCAAGCGAGATTAATATCAATTCTACTCCTAAACTAAGATTCAATCCGGAGATTGGGATAAAAAGCCTGAGCTTTGGTTTTTGATTAATGATGTGTTGATAAAAAATAATACAAAGCTCCTAGCTATTTATAAAGACAAAACCCTAATAAAGAGTCCTAATTCTAATGAGATTCAATCTCCCTAAACCAATAGAAAAAAGCTAAAATTAAATATAGCTCTTATTCGGGTCTAAAATCCCTGATGAGCCCATTCAATTCATCCTCTCTGACCATGGGCCGAAATGTCACAAGCCTTCTGGGCCGGTGCAAACAAGTACAAATTGATCTTTATTAATTCGTGATTGCAAATATATGCACATGGCATTATATAGGAATCGATCATCACTAATGTTTACTTTCTTGATTAGTATGAGATGCTAATGTAATAGTAGTGAGTCTCATGCTATGCCAATATGGGCCTAGTCTGAGTGGTTAAGGCGTCTTTAAGTGCATCGAGAGGTTGTGGGTTCGAACCACTCCTCGGTAACTAACAACTAACATGATATTTTAAAGAGTCGATTTCCACCGTTGATAAAAAAAAAGTCTCATGCTACGTGACAAGTGTTTCCGGAATAAATATATGGAAACTTAAGAGATAAGTGGGTCAAACTTATGCTTTTAGATAATGTTTGCATCATATATAACTTAAGTCAACACAATGTTATATTAGTTACTTAATGCATATAATCCTGAGAGTGACACAGTTATCTTATATATGAGTGATTAGAGTTTGACGCTCACTATCTTTATATCTTTCACGAGCAAGAGTCACATAAAATGTTAGCTCTAGTTAAGTGTATATGAAAATAAGCGACCGACCCTCTTTCTCGAGTCATCGAGAATAAAATTCTATGCCATCCAAAGTTATTCTTAATAGAAAGAGTTCTTGATCAAGAAACTAATATGTAATAACCCATAAATTTTTAAGGTATTAGATCGTGCCACGTGTTTTAAATTACGAAATTTAGGTCAAGTAGGTCGGAAATGGAAATCTAGTTGCGAATCGTAGTCGGAATAAGTTTATTAAGTTGATCGCGGAATGATAATTTTTATTTGGTAATTATTATTCGTTAGAGCGGTATTAGCGGGATTAAGAAAAAGTTAAAGAAATTAATATAAAATAAAATGTAGGTCTCGGGCTAATAATTTTTACGCCGTCGTTCGTAAAATATTTTTAAGAATTTATCGGCAAAGTTTTGTGTAATTCCGAGACTATTTTAAATTTG
The DNA here is from genome assembly GCF_937616625.2 of Mercurialis annua. Taxonomy (NCBI): domain Eukaryota; kingdom Viridiplantae; phylum Streptophyta; class Magnoliopsida; order Malpighiales; family Euphorbiaceae; genus Mercurialis; species Mercurialis annua. The sequence continues at coordinate 31,084,932 of NC_065575.1, forward strand.
GACGCGGACGTTAATTAAGGAATTGAGTTAAAGTACGAGATTGAGCTGCTTGAGCCAAAGTGTACTTTAACCATTATATATCATCTTCATTTTGAAGTATTAGAAGCTCATTTCTTTCCCTTTTCACGATCAAACTTCGACTTAACCTAGGGTTTCTGTTTCTCGTCCAAATTTGATGATTCTCGTTGCGAAATGATCCTAGAACGAAGGGATATCAAGGTAAGCTAGTCGTTTTAAGGTTTGTTTGGTTTAGTTTGGTGGGTTTTTAGATATAAACGTTAGGTTACGGAGAAGCCGTACCGTTATCATTCGATTCGTTTTAAGTGTTTTTTCTATGTTTTTGGTTGTTTGGAGTGTCGTTTGGATGATGGATAGGTGCGGAAGTGTTGCTAGCACGTCGGAATCAAAGTCAGGGCTATTTTCATGGCTTTCCCGAAGTGAGGAATCTCTCACGACGTGAGAGTGTTCCCTCACGACGTGAGGGATATCCTCACGATATGAGGATGGCTCCTGACGACGTGAGGAGACCCCTCACGACGTGAGGAGGGTCCGCACGACGTGAGGAATGTCCTCATGTCATGCCAGGACCCTTTTGGACCAATTTTAGGTCATTCGTGACCCGTTTCGATGATCTAAAGTTCGATGCTTGGTGTTTTGAGTTGTTTGAAGTTTACAGACTTCAATTTGATGGAATTTGGACATAGATTATGATGAGGGTTTGATATACGGAGTGAGACATTTACGTTTAAGGTTTAAGTTGTAAACCTAAAGCCGTATAGTGTTAGTATCGAAGGTCGATAAGTAACAAAGGAATGAAATGAGATTAGACGCGATTAGAAATCGACAAGTTATGTATAAGTTTATATCTCGAGTCTAGAATGTCTATAAAATTAGATTCTTACTCGAGTTATGTTTGTCTATTTCCTAGATCCAACGAGGCAACCAGCTACCGGATAAGGAGCTTGACGGGTGTCGTGTGGTCAAGTTTTTGGAATAGCAAGCAGTGAGTTTATACGTGTTTACTTTTGATGTATTGAAAATGCATTACTTTCTAAACGTAAAATGATTTATATGGATTTCATATCATGATTTATTATCGAAATGCTTTGTATGAAATGCACACATCATTATCTTGAAACTAGTATAGATCCGATGAAACATGCTTTCCTATTGGGCGGCAATATGCACTACGTGATCACTAGTTAAAATCGAGCAATATACTTCTTTGTTGTGTGTGAATTCGATACGAGGTCAGCATGGATGAACTATCCCGCAGGTTGAACTATCCCGGGACTCAAATTGATTGTTGGATTTAAGATGGTACGAGTCACCATGGTTGAATTATCCTGGGGCTCTACCAGATGGTATGGTTGACATGTTTGAACTATTCCGTAACCTACCATCAGGATTAAGTTCTTAGTTTTGATTGCAAGAAAGATTCAATGAATCGAGGATTAGGGTTTCAATCAGAAGTTATATTCGGATGCATATGAATGAATGATTTACAGTATTGTTTTGTTTTATAGAACACTCACTAGTAAACTATGAACTCACTCAGTTTCGATTGACTCTGTTGTTTTAAACATTTCAGGTGAATAGTCTTTTTTACGTGACGGACTTCTATCCTTGCTTCAGATGTCTGTTTAGAAGTATGTACAAAGGAAGTGTTTATCGATAGTGTTGCAGTAGTCTAGTCCTGGATGTCTATGTGATTTTGACAAACAGTTTTATGTATCTATATACTCTGATATTTTTGTAAACTTAAATAGTTTAATTGCGCTTTAAACCGTTTACTTATGATGTGCGAAACATGGCAATGCTTGATGTGGCATCGCATTGTAAGACCCTGGTTTTTATGTATAATTTTCAGAATGTGAATAAATGTTTGATATCGTATCGTTTGAAAAGCCTTTCTGAAATCGTTTTGCATGATTGCTTATCTGACTGAATCGCAAAAAGTTTATTGTGGTTTTAGGCTTGCTACAGATTTTTGGAGCTACCAATCCTATTCCCTAGCGCCGGTCTCGACTCGAGATTTCGGATCATGACATAATATTAAGGGAAATAGTTCTAATTCTAAAAAAGGAGTTTCTAGTATTTATTCTTATTACATCAAGTGTTAGAATTTGAAATGGGAATATATGACCAAGACATCAAGAATTTGAGCCACCTTGACTCGCGTTTAGATCATGATCTTATAATGAAGGGATTTTAGTGCACGATAATTGTAATCAGAAGGTTCATTCGAATACATTAAGTTAGCATCTCTATTTGGGTATATATAGACACCTCTCTTTTTTGATAGGTAGAAAATCGATAAGGGACTGAAGCGTCCAATGGTGGTTTTCAAGGATATCCGTCTAGGTGACAAGTTAGCGATCTCCTTAACATAATTCAAAAAGACTAGATCAACGTACAACGATAAACTTGAGGGACTGAAACGTATTTGCCACAAATAACCCAGTTCCGGAGGGATCAGTATAAAAGTCTAAAAAATTCAATTAAGCCCAATGCCTTAAATTTTTATGTCTTTTTTAAGTTATATTACTAATATTTTTATACATATCAGAGACTTGTCGAAAAGTTTAATACATGTATTACATATATACATGTTTGATACATCTCTGATACATATTTGATACATTTTTAATACATATTTAATATATATTCGTTGTTCGAAACATTTTCTCTATATTTTATATACATATTTAATACATTTCCAATACATATTCGTTGTTCAAACTTTTTTCTTATTTTTTAAGTTCTATTACTAATAATTTTATACATTTCAGAGACTTATCAAAAATTTTAATACATGTACTACTTATATATTTTGTATACATATTTTATATACCCCTGATACATAATTTATATATGATAGATATATTTTTAAAATGTGTTAAAGAGATAAATCGTTGATACATAATTTATACATGATATTTTTTTAAATATACTTAATAGATACATAATTTATACATAATAAATATATTTTTATGCATCAAACCCGTGTTTTGGTGTGTAAGAATAATGTATTTGATAAGTAATTTATAAAATTATATTTTTAATGTTCTAACAATAGAATCATGAGGGTATTTTGTTAATTTAATCTTAAATTAATAATAAATGTGGCTATTTTTTTAGTTTTATAGAATAAAAAAATGTATATTTTTATGAGACAAGGGAAGTATTATTTGTGTATTTTTATATTTTTATATTTTTAAAATTTAATATATTCATATTTTTAAAATTAAAATTAATATTAGTATTTTAAAATTTAAATATTAAATAAGTAAATAAATAGATAAACTGAAAAAAAAATAAACTGTTTGTTTTAAATATTAAAAAAATTAATTATTAAATAAATAAATAAGTAAGAAAAGTTTTGTTTTTGAGTTAAAAAAAAGGTTTGTTTTATTAAAAAAAAAATAGGTGAGCTAGCTGACCCGCGCGTCACCCGCGGGTCAGTGTAGCATGTGCACCAGCACAGCTGGTGCACATGTTCATGCGTCAGGCCTACTTACATCATTGTATGTAAATATTGTATTTTTTTGGCGAAAAATTGTACCACATGTCAACTTTTTTATAGAAAAAGGTACCACATGAAAAGTAAACTATTTTTTTACACAATTATGAAACTTACTCATTACTTAATGCATATAATTCTGAGATGACACAATTATTTTATATATGAGTGATTAGAGTTTGACGCTCATTATCTTTATATCTTTCACGAGCAAGAGTCACATAAAATGTTGGCTCTAGTTAAATGTATATGGAAATAAGCGAGACCCTTTTTCTCGAGTCATTGAGAATAAAATTCTATGCCATCCAAAAAGAATTCTTGATCAAGAAACTAATATTAAGGGAAATAGTTCTAATTCTAAGAAAGGAGTTACTAATATTTATTCTTATTACATCAAGTGTTAGAATTTGATATGGGAATATATGATCGAGACATCAAGAGTTTGAGACCTTGACTCGCGTCTAGATCATTATCTTATAATGAAGGAATTTTAATGCACAATAATTATAATCAAATGGTTCATTCGAATACATTAAGTTAGCTTCTCTATATGGGTATATATATACACCTCTATTTTTTGGTAGGTAGAAAATCGATAAGGGACTGAAGCGTTCAATGGTGATTTTCAAGGACATCGTCTAGGTGACAAGTTAGCGATCTCCTTAACATAATTCAAAAAGACTAGATCGGCGTACAACGATAAACTTGAGGGACTTAAACGTATTTGCCACAAATAACCCAATTTCGAAGGCATCGGTATAAAAGTCTAAAAAATTCAATTAAACCTAATGCCTTAAAATTTTATGGTCCAATTTGTGGGTTTGATTGACCCATTTTCACCAAAACCTAATCTTAGTGACCCTGAAGGTCCCTTTAAAAATTTGCCACCTTTCTTTTATTGAATTTTATATTTCATCTTAAATTTATAAAATAAATAACAAATAATTATAAATTATTAATATTATAATTAGTTAAGCCTACCCCTAACTTAGAAATCATAAATAGTGAACTTAACTTATTATTTTGTCGGGTGACTTAAATCAATTATTGTTGTACAAACCCTATCCTTAGCCGTCACCATTAATTCCCAACCACCAAAATGAACAAGATTCATTAAAATAAAGCAAGTACAGATCAACTCCTTCAAGAATAAATTATTGCACAACGATTTACAATAAATTATGCATCTGAATCACTAGAAAACAACCTCAGAACTCATAATGGTTATTTCGCTTAAATCAGTCGTTTTTCATCCATAAATATCTCTATTTGCATCTATTTTAATTTGAAATCATTATATTACATGTTTCATGATTTCTGTGTTGTTGAGCTTTTTTCCTCATAAATCTCATTGAAATTGATTCTAGATCAGTTTATGGTGTTATTCAATCATTTTGATTTGTTGTATCATCTATATATGTTAGTCCTAGAGGCTTAATTACATATTTTTTGGATGGTTTTGCGTGATTTGGACTTGGGTTTTTTTTATATTCATAATGCGGCGGAAATTTGAAATTTATTGAAAAATCCAAATCAAATTCGACAGGACTTTCTCGTCGAGACAAGGCAAAAAAATATGCCATGTCTCGATAAAGGCATGCACGGCTGACCTGAATGGAGATTTTTCAAGCGTTTCCAAAATGACCTTTCATTTCGATGAACAAGAAGAAGAGTATATTGAGAAAGGTGAACCATGACCCAAGAAGTTGACCAAGAGTGAGGGAATAACACCACCTTCCTCCGTTGTGTCACCAATTGTTGAGGTAAAACCTTTACCACCTCATCTTCAATATGCTTTTGTGGGCGAGAATAAGACGTTGCCCCTTATCATTGCAAACGAACTATCAGAAGATCAAGAGAAGAGGGTTATTCAAGTGGTGGAGAATCATATTTTGGCCATGGGATGGCATATATCTGACATTAGAGGTATTAGTCCTCAAGTGGTGATGCACAAGATGCACCTTGAAGATGAGTCAAAAGCCTCGGTTTGAAGACAAAGGCGTTTGAACCCAAACATGAAGGAGATTGTGCATAAAGAGATATTGAAGCTCTTAGATGCCGAAATCATTTGCCCCATATCCAATAGTGGATGAGTTAGCCCCATTCAATGCGTCAGGAAGAAAGAGGGGATAACGGTAATTGAGAATGAGAATGGTGAGAAAATTTCTACACAGACGGTGACGTGGTGGCGTGTTTTCATTGATTACCGCAAGTTGAATGCAAAGACAAGGAAGAGCCGCTTCATGTTTCCCTTTACTGATCAAATGTTAGAGAGGGTAGCGGGCCATGCTTATTATTGCTTCCTTGACGGCTATTCCAGGTATAATCAAATTCTAATCTTCCTGGATGACCAAGGAAAGACAACTTTTACATGTCCCTATGGAACTTTTGCTTACAGAAGAATGCCATTTGGGCTATGCAACACACATACCATTTTCCAAAGGTGCATGACTTCCATCTTTGCCGATATGATTAAGGATATTATGGAAGTCTTTATGGATGACTTCTCAGTGTTTGGGGATTCATTTGAGACGTGCCTAATGAATTTGGACGGGGTGTTAGCTCAGTGTGAGGAGACCAGCCTTGTGTGGAATTCGGAGAAATGTCACTTGATGGTTGAAGAAGGCATCGTTTTTGGCCACAAGATCTCAAAGGCCGATATTGAAGTTTATAGAGCTAATATGGAAGTGATTGAGAAACTTCTACCTCCGACCATTGTAAAGGGAGTTCGTGCCTTCCTAGGACATACCCATTTTTATAGACGCTTTATCAAAGATTTTTCTTCTATTGCTAGACCTTTGACTAATTTGCTTATTAAATATTCTTCTTTTGAATTTACTAATGAATGGGTGCTTACTTTTGATAGGTTGAAAGAAGTGATTGTCTCCGCCCCAATCATCTCATCCCCAAATTGAAGTCTTCCCTTTTAAGTCATGTGTGATGCAAGAAATCAAGCTTTGAGATGTGTGTTGGGGCAATGAAAGGACAAGCGGGTGCATGTGATCTACTATGCCAGCTGCACAATGGCGGGAGCGCAACTCAATTACACAACCACCGAGAAGGAAATGTTGGTTGTGGTCTTTGCTCTAGACAAGTTATGGAAATACTTGCTTGGCTCAAAGGTGGTCATTTACACCGATCATGCCGCTTTGAGACACCATTTTTCCAAGCAAGATGCGAAGCCAAAGCTCATTTGGTGGATCTTGTTAATGCAAGATTTTGATATGGAAATCCGAGACAAGAAGGGGATGGAGAATGTAGTAGCCGACCACCTTTCTAGATTAGAGATCCCGGAGCCCATTCCTATTGGAGTTGAAATAAATGAGCAGTTTCTAGATGAAATGTTGATGATGATCTCGGAGATAGAGACGCCTTGATATGAGGACATTGTTAATTATTTGTCCTAAGATATCATGTCACCAGACTTGTCATAGCACCAAAAGAAGAAGTTTTTAATTGATACGAAGCGGTTTCTATGGGACGAGCCGTATTTGTTCAAAGTGTGTGGAGAGGGTATGTTAAGGAGGTGTGTAGCTTTGAAGCAGATGATACCAATGTTGAGTAATTGTCATGAATCGGATTACTCCGGGCATTATGGGGCATTAAGAACCGCCACTAAAGTGCTTGAAAGCGGGTTCTTTTGGCGGACTTTGTTTAGAAATGCCAAGGATTACGTGAGCAATTGTGATTGATGTCAAAGTGTTGGTAACATATTGAAGAGGGATGAGATGCATTTGACCACTATTTAAGAAGTTGATATATTTGATGTGGGGGGATTAACTTCATGTGGCCGTTTCCGGTGTCCTTCAGAAATCAAAATATCTTGGTAGGAGTTGACTATGTCTCGAAATAGGTGGAAGCGGAAGCTTTCCCCACAAATGATGCCAAGGTAGTGTTAAGGTTTCCCAAGTCCTTTTTAAGTAGGAGCATTTGTGTTGCTCTATAATTCAAGGCTAAGTTTGTTCCTGGGAAAGCTCAAGTCCCGGTGGAGTGGGACAGTCAAGATTCCGAACGTTGCGGATCATGGTTCTATGAAGTTAGAGAATAAAAGGGGAGACGTTGAAGGTCAACGGACACCGTTGCAAGTCTTATTTAGGGTCTTTGATGGATCAAGTAGATGAGCAAGTCTATCTCACCCTCCTTCATAAGCTTCCAAGGAATGACGATCGAACTTTCGACTTTAAACAAGCGCGCTCGGGAGGCAATCCCAGGAGGTTCGATTTTTTCCTTTATTTTTTTTGTGTTGTCATTTAATTTCAGAGTTTTTACATGTTTATTTTCTCCGAATTTTTGTTCAAGATAATTTCAAGGTTTATTTTTGTTTGTGTTATGTAGGAATAAATTTATAAGAATGTCAGGTTTGGGCATGTCTTGATCGAGAATCTCTATAATACCCCGTAAGTTTGACGTTGCTAAAGTAAGCAACGAATATTATTTTGAATGGTTAAAGTGTCAAAAATGAAAGATTATCATTGTAATTAAATAAAAGAAGAACCGAGCAGGTCGATTTTGGAATTTCCAATAAGAAAAATTGGATATTATAATTTATAAAAAGATATGGAAATGGGACTAAAGAAAGTCGTAAGGAAAGATAGAATAAAGTTAAGCTAAATTTCCAAATTGGAAAATAATATTTTAATTCCAGGAAAATATAATTTAATTAGATTATTGACGGGAATTAGTATTTATAAAAATAATATTGATAACTTGGATGTCAATATTTATTATAGGAAAATATAGATGGAAAAAGTAAGGAAATGAGCGTTTTACCTCAAATTGGAAATTGAGCGTTTTTGGCCGAATTTTATTAAAATAAATTATCAGAAGTAAAATGATGAGGTAGTGGAATAATATTATTTTTTTGGATATAAATAATAAGGAGTTTATTGAGATCGAATGATTATAGAATTAATGGATTAAATTGAGCGAAAGACAAGTTATAAAGAGAAGTGAATGGAGGTGGCAACTTAAAGGATCTAAGGAGACATTTTTGACATGCTATATATAGGTATTGCACATGAATATTGTCACCACAACTTCATATTTCCAGAATTGAGTAGAGAAAGGGTTCATATTCATCTCCTTCCTCCTACTCCATGTCAAAATTTCAAATCCACCTAGAAGCTTCTCGTCTGATTCGCGCGATTCTTGCGGAAAGGGAACGAGGGAGAGATCCTCTAGATCTAGCTCATCAATTTAAGATAAAAATCACAATTCTCAGTTAGGGTTTAGAGGAATTTGGGCTGTTTTTGTGTTCATTCATGGTCTTGATGATTTTGATGCCAAAATCTTTAAAACCTTATAGATTTTTCGTTTGATATAAGAATTAAGCGATTCTTGCGAAAATTAAAAGAGGAAATTGATAGATAATGATCTAGCCTATTATCTAAGGGTAAAGAGCTCAGTTTATTTTTCGGATGTCTAAACTTTAGTTTCAGTTTTGATAAGAAAAATGGTGATGATTGATTCAAATGCTAAAATTGGTGTTTATGAGATAAATTGATGAGTTGTGATGGGTTGTTTGTGAGTTGTGAGAGTTGTGTGTGTGTGTTAGGGTACGGTAGCAAGAATAAGGGGCTGAACCCCCTTCCCCCAAAGCTAGAACGTTTTTGATTTGAGTTTAAACGTAACACTACGAAGCTAGAATCGGTTTTAACATAATATGAGTTTGAAATTAATCGTTGGACCAAGAATTTATTGGATTTTAATTGATGGAATATGATATGTCAGGGCTATTTTAAATTTTAAAAATGCTAAGGATTTTAAGTTACGGGTTAAGCCTTTTAGTTTAAAACATAGAAAACGATATTGACGTAAAAGTTGCGATAGTTTGAGTTTGAATGTTTAAGATGATATTGGTTATTACAACCATTACAAAAATGATAACATGAAGTTGATATGTAAATTTTGTTTTAGCTAAGTAAACCATTAAAACGTAAGGATTAGGAGTCAGAAAATCAAGCTAGACGTATTTAAAAGGTTAAATACGTTATCGACCTTAAAAGTACGGATATAAGATTTGAAAGTTTAAAGTCGATATCAATGAGATATCAAATTAAAGAAGTATGTAGGGATTAAAATAAGTCAATCTAAGTTTATAGCTTAGGATTATAAAATGTGATATACGTTTATGGAATTAAACGTAATTGATTTTATTTGTAATAGACTCCTCGACGGACCCCGAGATTGGCGGACTTTGCTTAGCGGAAATAAATTATCGAACTAGTATTGAGATATTTGGATAGTAAGTGGTGAGTATACTTTACTCTCGCGTATTATTATGCTGTAAATATATAAGTAAATATTTTATATATAACTTATAAGCACACCGCATAACATAGTAGTTTGTTGTGATTTGAAAACGTATGATTTAAATGACTATTCTACCGTGAGATATATATGAATCGATGGATATGTTGATAAATTAATTGCATATTTGGTGTTGGATCAATTTGTATATCGTTTTATTGTTGTTTGTTCTATGTATAAGATTAGTGTGCGATTCGAAAAAACAAGCTACCTATTAGGCGCTAATAGGACTGTGCGACCAACGGTGTAGGTCGAGTCTAGATGTCAATATCTTAGTATGACTTCGTTTGTGTTGGATTCGTTGCGATTTTGATTGTGAAATGTGAAGGAGAATTACTGTAATACCCCGTAAGTTCAAGTGCCGGATAGTGCAACGTGTCTGTAAAGCCCCGAACTAGTATGACGTCATTATTGGCATATGACGCTTGAATTATCAGAATCTCGATGTGATACGTTTTATATATAAGATATTCTTTGGAAATAAAGTTAAATATACTACAAGATTGAAGTAGTATCAAAATTTAAGGATTACATGATAAGTGTATTATGAAATGGAATAAGACTATGTGTCATTAAGCAATTTGAATCATTGACCAGGCATGAACATAATATATTATTAAAGGAAAATGAGTATATATGAACCATATATGGAATACCATAATTGGAGCCATTCCAATCTATTTTTGAAGAGTTTCTGAGATAGTGCGCCTATGCTGCGTGCACATTGACACTCTTTAGTAAAATAATGATCTCTCCAATTTAACCGTTGGATCGAGATGAAATTTGACAAAGGGCTTCCTAAGAGATAAATCTATAAACTGACCGTTAGGATTTTGAATCTGCCAAGTTTTGGATAGTGTGCGAACGCACACCTTGGAAAAATGAGGGTATGCGAATGCACACTCCATGTGTGCGAACGCACACTCTGTTTTGACACCACAGAGCTATAAATAGCCCTTATTTCGTGAAATGTCATTTTTCACGACTTAAGAGCGAAAGACCTAAAACCCTAACCTATCTCCAAGCCTAAATCTTCGTCCAAACACTTTCTTATTCAAATTCAACATTATATTGAAGGTGAGAATCAAGATTTATCATGTCGATGGAGTTATCGACTCGTACGTCCAATTTTCCAAATTTCCTTTAACAATTAGGGACTGTTCATGGTTCTTGAGGTAAGGGTATGATGTTTTTGATAATTTAATAATTAAGATTGATGAGATTGTGATGAAAAAGCGATGGAAGTGTATGAATTAGGGTTTACGACATTGAGTCATTGATTTCCCGAGATAAAAGGTGTTGTTACTGTTAAATTTATGGGTTTTGATAGTATGTTGGTATTTAAGCAATTTCGGAGTTTAGACCGCATCGGAGCATCTCAGAACGTGAATTCCGGGGCTGTGCGTTCAATGTGAACGCACACCAGGCTGTGGGAAACGCACACCAGGCTGTGCGAACGCACACCAGGCTGCGCGAAACCAGGCTGTGCGAACGCACACCAGGCTGTGCGAACGCACAACTTGTGAGGCTGTGCGAACGCACAGCAACTGTGCGAACGCACACTGCCCTCTGTGCGATCGCACAGCCAACGGGCAATACCTATTTGAGTATTTTTTTTCCCCGTTACGACCTAGTTTCTGACTTCAAGTATGTCGGACATTAAAAGTGAATCACGGACTCCAAAAATGTGAAAAAAATGACGGACAATAAGTAGATTATACGTGTTTAGATTTCGAAACGTATATAACCTATGTTTCGAAATCGATTAGACGATTACGACTACTACCTTGACTAAGTATAAAGGTTTATTAAGAGTTTATCGAAGTTAAGAAGCAAATTGAGAATAAAATAATATTGGATTAAGATCGAATTAACCTAAGTTTATAACTTAGGGTTTTAGTACTAAGTTTATGTTTATGAATTAAACGTACAAGTAATTCGAGTGAGTAACTGACGTACCTACAAGCTAACAAGCCGACGAGTTGGAATAGCTAGATGATCGAACGATGCATGAAACCTACGTGATTGGATGACGATAGTACAGTTTTGGATAGCGGTTACTGTGAGTTTGCAGTTTACTTTTTTGTATTGTCTATATGAGTTGGATGCTTTATCGCTGCTATATTATATGCTTACTGCGTTATCCTTAACGCTGTATGTTTTATAATTTAATTTGTGATGCTTTGATGTGATGAACTTTGTTCTAACGATCCGAGAAAACGTGCTACCTATTGGGCGTCAATAGGACTGCGTGATTAACAATACTAAGGTTAGATAATCCTGTGTCATAGAGTTATGTATGAGCTGTTAAGTCAGATGTCAACGTTGGCTTAGTTCCCGGCCAAAACTTAAAGGGAAGCTGTGGCGATGGTGGCATTGTTCCCGGCCCAGAGACCCAATACAGATCTGTGGCGACGGTGTTTTGTTTCCGGTCAAGATGGTGTCATAAGTAAGCTCATTAGATTCCAAGGTTGGTTTCTTAGGAATCTTTGGACTAAGGTTTCAGTCGGATCGTATATTTGTGTGTTGTTTGATATTTGATCTATGAATTGATTATTCAAGTATTTAAAAGTATATTAGATGTTTATATGATTTTGATGATAATACCATCTGTAAACGTAAACTCACTCAGTATTTCTCCAAATACTGACCCCTCACCATTGATGTTTTTCACGTGATCAGAATCGGATCAGACATACTATATCCTTTGTGTTGGAAGTCTTTGACTTGCTCAAAGTACAAGTCCTTAGAGCTGCAGTAGTCAGTAGATGTCAGTATAAGATTTATGACTTGATTTCAAACGGTATTTCATATTGTAAACTCTGATACAATTTATAAATGATATTTGTTATAAAAAGATGTTTTATCCGTTTGATTTCTATACCAATTGCCGTGAGTAGAATTGGTTATGATTATGACTAGGAACAGGGCCGTGCTGGATATGAGATATCACTCGGTAAGACCCTGGTTTCTACGAATCATTTGGCAAATGTTTTCAGAAAAGGATTATAATGGTTTAATACCTATTATCGTATTACTTAAAAGATTTTTCTGAAAACGTATTATGCATAATAATATATCTTAATTTGCGAAAAATTCATTGTGGTTTTAGGCTTGCTACGGGATTTCGAGCTACCACTCATATTCCCTAGTGTTAGAGAATTTTCACTCGCTAACTTGTAGTACTCGACAAGTCGAGGTCGAACCCACAAGGACAAGGGGTTTAAAGTGAACGAACACGGATTTTGAATTCCAATTCGGAAAGCAACAAAGCAATTGATTTGGATTAATAACTATGGACTTTAAACACTAATAAATGAACAATTAAATCACTAAACAACAATTAATAAACTAAGCAAGCGATTGAAAAACTAAACGATAAAATATTAACGGATATATCAAATGAGTAAAAGGCGTTTAGAGGTTGCTAACTAGGTTTGAAAACGTTCCTATGTAACCGGGGTTGATTTGGTAAATGGTTCGGGTCAAGTCTTTCTAAAATGTCCAATCCGCTCTTTCGAGTCTGCAATTAGAACTAAGTGTAATTAAATTAATACACCGAAATCAAAATCGCTCTCCCGTAATTAGATTTCGATTATACTAATTGAATCCAATCACGAAGCTAACCTATAACCGATTAAGTCCTAAACCGCTCTCGCGTGATTAAGTCATAATTTAATGATTTGCTAATTCCGGGTAATTAAGTGACTCTCGCCTAATTAATTAACCTTTAACCTAGGATTAGGAGATCAATCTATCCTACGCATTAAGTATACAAATCACTACAAACCTTGAACCCAACTCAAACCCTAGTCAATTAATCACAATCAAACTTCATTAACAACCCCTAAACAAGGGGGTTTAGCTACTAATCACAAACATGCTAACAATAATTAATAAGCAAGAAATAAGAATAAACATAGTGTAGAGATTAATTACCTTGTAATAATTGAAGACCCAAAGCATAAAATAGATAATGAAGAACAAGCAAGATGAAAAGAACAATAATCTTATATTAATTAATAACTTCAATCCACAATAAAGCTTGATAAAACTAAGAACAAAAGGAATGTAAAAAGCTGAGAATAGTGAACTAAGATGGGGGCTACAAAATTCTAATAATAGTGCATAACCCTAAAATGGGAAAGAGGGGATCCTTTTATAGTTTAAGGACAAAAAGGGAATAAAAATACACTATATGACAAGTCTAAATGAGGTAGCCAATGAAAATAGATCACAAAATTGTCCACATGTGCTTTTCAGCTTCAAATCATGTATCTTCATTAATGAGCTGTTTCTATCGAAATGAAATGGTTTCTATAGAAACAGGCTTAGCTGAAAAGTCCCCTGGAAGCATTTCTGACATGGTTTCTATCGAAACCAATATGTCTCGATCGAGACAGTCGTTTCTGGGGAGGTTTCTGAGGAGGTTTCGATAGAAACAAGCTCTGACTTGATCACTTCTGCTTCCTCTAGTCTTGATTTCTCCAATTACGCTCCAAATTTCCCGATTCTCGCCAATATGTACTTGAAACACTTCGACATGAAAATGAGCAATAAAACCTCTTTAATGGACACTAATCATGGCATAATTATATCAAAATAGACCCACATAATAGGTGTAATTCTACACCTATCAAACCTCCTCACACTTACCCTTTGCTCGTCCCGAGCAAGAATTAAATCTCGCTTAGCAAACATGCTACTAACTTGAATCGCTGAAACACAAACCGCATTTAAATTCACAAGTCATAAAGAGATGAATGCTTCCTTCCAAGTATTGCAACCGCTAAAGATACACACTAGTGAAAACTCAATCGCACCATCATAATTTAGATCACTCAATAACTCAATCACATAGAGTCACATTATCACTTGCGGGACATGTCAAATAAGTATAAGTTTTTTCAAAGGCAATTCAAAGCAAATTTGTGCGAAAATTAACCAAAAGGCATGAATCCTCACAAGTTTACACTCCGACGCTCAACGTGTTTAGGGTAGTGCAAAACAAATTTAAAGCTCACAAAGCACGCATAAATTCACCATAGGCTTGACTATAATCCGGGACTCCACCACTTAGTTCGGTAATCGACACAAATCAAATGGACTTAAAATGGGTTGTAATGGGGCTAAGGTGTAGGGTAGGTTTAAAAAGGGTAAAATTTGGCTTAAACAAATAACTTGATGGCTAAAAACAATACAAAACACAAAGATCCAACTTGGAATTTACAAGCACAAAACGAACAATTTCTTCATTTCTTGCCTCTTTTTATTCTTTTGCATTCATTTTTTTTTAGGCTTAATTCCTTAAAAACCCCCACCTTGCATTTTTTTTTCGTTTATACCCTGACCTTGTAAAAACACCATTTGTACCCAATTTTGAGTTTTTATGTTTCATCTCTACCCAGAAGCATTAAACTGTACTCTTTTCATTTGAAAAAGAGTTTAAAACAATCCTTCATTTTTAACTTATATACTAATTAGATATTAATGTTATTAATAGTACAAAAATATCATTTTCTTCAAAAAAATTAAAAATAATCGTAATTTTTTTAATTTTTTTTTAATTCTTTTTAATTTTTTTTAATTTTTTTTAATTTTTTTTAATTTTTTTAATTTTTTTTAATTCAAAAACAAATAAAAAAAATAATAATTTTTTTAATTTTTTTATTATTTATAAAATTAAAAAAATTAATTAATTATTTGGATGTATTTAATTATTTTTTAAGTTTAAGAATTTATTTGTATTTTTTAAAATAAAAAAAAGTATGTTTTAAACTCTTTTCCAAATGAAAAAAGTACAATTTAATGCTTTTGGATAGGGATGAAACATAAAAACCCAAAATTGGGTACATATGGTGTTTTTATAAGAGTAGGGTATAAACGAAGAAAAAGTACAAGGTGGAGTTTTTTTTAAGGAATTAAGCCTTTTTTTTATATGTATTTTCTTTTCTTTTTCTCAACCAATTTTATTCTTTCTTTGTTTGATTTTCTTTCTTTTTCTATAAGGCATTTGTTCGCTATTCTTTTTCTTTTTCATCAAGTTGTGATCAAATTGTTTCTAAAAATTTAAGCCAATCAAGTTAAATGAGGTGTTTTAAAGAGGTAAATGTTGAAAGGTTTAAATGTGTGAATTTTGGGGTTAAAATCAAGGAAAGGGTTTAGGCTCAAATTTGTGCAACTAATGGAAAATGGGGTAGTCTTTTAAGTGGTTTTAAGAAAAATGTGTAGTCCTAATGCAATTCTCATTTTTGTGCCAAAAACTCAACAATGTGATTTTGAACGGGTACAAGTCAAGTTCTAGGAATTAAATGCACACAAGATTTTCACAACAAAAACATTAGGCTCAAATTTTCAACAAAAAATTGTGTAATGCCAAAAGTTTAATTTCCCCACAAGCAAACCAATCATGCCTAAAATCAACTCAACCTTTAAAAAAATTAAAACAACATCTCACGAATCCGCATCAAAGTAACTACTATGCAACCACAATCTCAAACTCAATTGTATTATCATGCAATTAGCATTTCACTATGTGAGCATCATCAACTATTGCTATTTCAAAGAAGTTTCATTTCAATCCATTTATGAGTCGGAATAACAAATATGAAAAGTGTTTCAAACAACAAAAGATCACTAGCAAATTTTTCAACAATATCAAGCTCAAGGCTAAGTGATATAAGGCACCCAACATCAAAACAACACTAAAAACACAAACATAAAGCCTAACTAATCAAACACACCAAAAACATAAAAGATAACAAACATCCTAAACACACATCCTAACAAAAGCTAATCACTAACGAAACAATTTTACTAACCCCCTCCTCACACTATTTCATGCTATGTCCACATTGAAATGAAATAAATAAAAGGAAAATTTCATAGGTTAGGGATTAAAAAACAAATCCCGCTAGTCGAAAACCGGGGGGGTCTGGTGACGGCTCGGGTGATGGGTATCGCTCCCCTCCAGAAGCATTGAAGTAACGCCTCAAGTACGCATCCTGGCGATCAAATTTTTCCTTTAGGCGACCCTGCTCATATCTGATTCTTGCCAACCCTTACCTCTGATCATCTCAAATCTCAGTCAACAACTGGTTCTGCACCGCCCAACTCTCTCGGTTTTGCCTCTCTATCTCGTCAAAACGGTGATCGTACCCGGTCCACTGAGTGCTTCTCTTCTCTCCAAAATCAGGCTCGGCTTGTGATGATGAACCAAGTGGTTCCTTCCTTTTTCTGCGCACCGGCAACTTGCTTGGTCTCAAACCCTCCTCTGATATCTCTGCAGGCTCTCCTTCCTCAGCTAGTGCAGCTAACATTGCTGCCTCCGCTCCATGGCGGTTAATCCAACTCGTCCTCGATAGTACGGTATCGCCTCGCCATCTCTCGCTAGTAAACCCAAAGCCAAGTGATCATAATTGATCAATTTAGGAGGCAAGTACTCCATAGCTTCCTGTTCATGCAAATAATAGCCCCCATATGTAGTTGACAGAAATGTAGTCATCCACCCTAAACCAATCCTGTAGTTGTGGCGTGGTATATCTCGCAACAACTGAAACAACCGATACGGCATGTTCAACCTATACGCACTAACATCTGGATGCAACAACGAATTCAGAGCTAACATATCCTCATTGGCAACCTTGCTATACTCGTGCCTACCACAAAAAGTATGCCCATACCATTTCAATGCAACACAAATAGAGATATCTTTAATTGCATTTACCTTGGATACTTTGGCGTCATAATTATCCTCGTCAGACAGAGCTTTCCAAATTGCCAATTCATCCAAGTAATTTGGAGTGCATTTCAAGCCTTCATTTCTCATTCCCGTTCTCCCCGCAAAAGCTTCCACACTAAGGCGATGTTCCACATTCTTCATCCTGTAGATTATGTCCGTGCTTGCCTCATCCGGCGATCGCAATGTTGTAAAGAACTCGTGTACCATCGCTGTATATGTTTTGTGGTCACCACTAGCTAAGTGTACCAAAACCCAAACTTCCAAATGTCGCTTCACATCCCTCTCGATACCCAAATTTTTAAGCGACTCCCAATGGATTTTCCATGGTTGAGCAATGCCACGCACCTTGATTTTTTCATATCTTTCACCCTCCTCTTCGCTTCGTATCTCGAAAGGAGCTTTGTATCGACGAGTGAGGCTCGCCGTAGTTGAATTCCCCGCTCTAGAAGAGGTGGCAGCGGCTGCCCTTGGAACACGTGCTTGGCGAGGTTGTCCAACGGCCGGAAGTGGAGGCAAGTCAGGTTCCGGAGCATTCCTTGCTTCATTGGTGGTGCGGATAGTGCGGTTAGCGGCGTTTTTGCTTCTCACCATCTTGTAATTTTTGGATTTAAATTTTCTTTTTGGGTTTTTGATTTCTGATCACTAGGTATTGTAGAGTTTGTGATTTTGGAAGTGGGTTTTGATTTTTGTTGAATTTGGAGTTTATTTGGTGGGATAAAATTTAGGTTGAAATGGTGGTGCTATGAGAAATTTTAAGAGAAGAAAAAGGGGTCTGTCGGGATTTTGTTCTGCAAATAGAGAGGGTGAGTTGGTGAATAAGGTTAAAATTGGAGATGGGTTGCAGAGATTGATCCACGTCAGCTTAATTTGGATTTTCAGAATTATGTTTCGATCGAAACTGGTGATTCTCGTTCGAAATTGTAAGTTTCTATCGAGAAAATCGCCATTTCGATCGAAACAAGCTTAAATGCGAAGGCCACGATTATTTTTGGGCAACAATCGAGTGCACTTTTGAGTTAAAACTGTTTCTTTCGAAACAGACTTTATTTCGATCGAGACTCACAATTCTCGATCGAAATACTTCCTATTTCGAAAGAAACAGGTTTAACTCAAAACCACACTGCTCAATTTTCCTACTTCCTGCACATCGCACAAAATGAACACCCCGGCATCATACGGAAATAGTTTAATAAAATTTAAACTTAACAAAATAAAAAATTAGAGCAAAATGACACAAAAATCACAAAAAAACAACGAAATGACACAAAATAAAACAAATGCAAAAACATAAAAATAAGGTAAAAATTTCGAACCTCTCGGGATTGCCTCCCGAGTGCGCTTGTTTAGGGTCAAAAGCTCGACCGTCATCTTGATGAAGCTCACGAAAGGGGGGCGAGATAAGCTTTTTCGCCAATTTGATCAATCAAAGGTCCTAGATAGGGCTTGCAACGGTGTCCGTTGGCCTTAAACATTTCACCCTTTTTATTTTCAAGTTCCAAAGCACCATGATTCGCCACGTTCCGAATCTTGAAAGGTCCACTCCACCGAGATTTCAATTTTACCGGAAACAACCGCAACCTCGAATTGTACAACAACACAAAGGCTCCAACCTCAAAAGACTTTGGTGAGATGTGAGCGTCATTCCATTTCTTTGTTCTCTCTTTATAAAGCTTGGCATTCTCATAAGCATCAAACCGAAATTGATCCAACTCATTGAGTTGCAACAAACGCTTCTCACCCGCAGTCTTGAAGTCATAATTCAACTTTTTAATCGCCCAATAAGCCTTGTGTTCTAATTCAACCGGGAAGTGACACCCCTTACCATAGACGATCCGATAAGGCGACACACCGAGAGGTGTCTTAAATGCCGTGCGGTAGGCCCATAAGGCATCATCCAACTTGAGAGACCAATCCTTTCGAGTCCCATTCACCGTTTTTTCTAGGATTCGCTTCAACTCGCAATTGGAAACCTCCACTTGGCCACTTGTTTGGGGATGATAGGGGGTAGCAACACGGTGGTATACACGTTGTACTTTTTCATCAAAGCCTCAAATTGCCGGTTTCAAAAATGTGACCCCCCATCACTAATGATAATCCTTGGGGTCCCAAATCGATTCATTAAACGCTTGAGAAACTTCATAACTACCTTGGCGTCGTTTGTAGGTAAAGCCTCCGCTTCTACCCATTTTGATACGTAATCCACACAAACCAAGATAAAAAGGTTCCCATGAGACATCGGAAATGGCCCCATGAAGTCTATGCCCCACATATCAAAGATCTCTACTTCTTGGATTGAGGTCAATGGCATCTCATCTCGCTTGGAAATGTTCCCTAATCGTTGACATCGATCACAATTCCCCACAAATTCCTTGGCATCTCGAAATAGAGTCGGCCAAAAGAAACCACTCTCAAGCACTCTAGCGGCGGTCCTTGATGCCCCATAATGCCCGGCGTAATCCGACTAATGACAATGGCTCAAAATTGGCATCATTTTCTTCGAAGGCACACACCTCCGAATCATCCCATCGCCACATATCTTGAAAAGATACGGCTCATCCCACAAAAAACGTTTCACATCACTCAAAAATTTCTTCTTTTGATGGTGTGATAGATCCGGTGGTATGACATTTGAAGATCAGTAATTAGCAATATCCGCATACCAAGGTGTCTCCACTTCCGAGATTACCATCAACATTTCATCCGGGAATTGTTCGTTGATATCAACACCTAATGGAATAGGTTCCGAAACTTCTAACCTCGATACGTGATCCGCCACTACGTTCTCCGTACCTTTCTTGTCTCAGATTTCTGTATCAAACTCTTGCATTAGGAGAATCCATCGAATAATCCTTGGCTTTGCATCTTGCTTAGCAAAAAGATATCTCAAAGAGGCATGATCGGTATAAATGATGGCCTTCGATCCGAGCAAGTATTGCCGAAACTTGTCCAAAGCAAATACTACCGCCAACATCTCCTTCTCGGTAGTGGTATAATTGAGTTGAGCTCCCTCCATAGTCCGACTTGCATAATAAATCACGTGAAATTTCTTGTCCTTCCTTTTACCCAAGACATACCCCAAAGTTTGATCGCTCGCATCACACATGAGCTCAAAGGGCAAGCTCCAATCCGGAGATGATATAATTGGCGCGGTCACAAGAGCTTCCTTTAATTTTCCAAAAGCCTCATGACACTCCTTTGTGAACTCAAATTGGGCATATTTCACTAAGAGACTTGTCAACGGCCTTGCAATAGATGAGAAATCCTTAATGAATTGCCGATAAAAACCCGCATGGCCCAAAAATGCCAGGACTCCCTTCACCGTGATCGGAGCAACCAACTTCTCGATTACTTCCGTCTTAGCTCTATCGACCTCAATACCCTTCTCGGAAATCTTGTGCCCAAGCACAATACCTTCATCAACCATGAAATGGCATTTCTCCCAATTAAGCACCAAATTTGTTTCCTCACACCGCTTCAACTCGCGTTCAAGATTCGCCAAGCACCTATCAAAAGAATCACCAAAAACAGAAAAGTCATCCATAAATACCTCCATGATATCTTCAATCATATCATTGAAGATTTAGGTCATGCATCTCTGAAATGTGGCGGGTGCGTTGCATAGACCAAAAGGCATTCGTCGGTATGCAAAGGTACCGTAGGGGCATGTGAAGGTAGTCTTCTCTTGGTCTTCCGGGAGAATTAATATTTGGTTGTATCCGGAGTACCCATCGAGGAAGCAATAAAACTTGTGACCCATAACTTTTTCTAACATTTGGTCGATAAATGGTAGCGGAAAGTGATCTTTTCGAGTTTCCGTGTTGAGCTTTCGATAATCGATGCATACCCGCCAACCGGTTACCGTCCTTGTGGATATTTGCTCCCCTTTTTCATTCTCCACCATCGTGATACCTCCCTTTTTAGGTACACATTGAATTGGGCTTACCCACTCACTATCGGAAAAAGGGCAAATAATTCTGGCGTCGAGGAGCTTGACGATCTCTTTATGTACTACCTCCTTCATATTCGGATTTAGTCTTCGTTGCCTTTGAGTTGACTTCTTTGACTCGTCTTCAAGATGGATCTTATGCATCACAATTTGTGGACTTATGCCCCGAATGTCGGAGATTTGCCACCCCATTGCTAACACATGCTCCTTCACTACTTGCACAACTTGCTTCTCTTGAGCATCCGCTAACTTAGCGGAAATGATGATCGGGAGGGTTTTGTTTTCTCCAACAAAGGCGTACCGGAGGTGTGGTGGCAATGGCTTCATTTCCACAATTGGTGGCACAACGGATGAGGGAGGAGTAAATCCTTCATTCTTAATCAAATTCTCTTGTTCCGGCTCATCTTCCTCAGAATATTCACTATAGAGCTCATCGGAATAGAAAGTAACCTTTGAAAGTTGAGGAAAAACAGTGTTGGATTTCAGATTGCCTGTTTCTTTCGAAACTTCCTCAGAAACCTCCTCAGAAACACCTGTTTCGATCGAGACAGATTGGTTTCGATAAAAACATGCATTTGTCATTTCTGCACTGCTTGTTTTCTGGTTCACTGTTTCTAAGGGACCAAACTCATTTCGAAAGAAACAGGCTTCTGAGAATTTCTACTGTTCCAAACTCCCTTCTGTGCCCTCATTAAATGTCCCGATGCTCAATCTTAGTTGCTCCTCAACCATTTCATCAACCAATTCTATCCGCATGCATTCTTCCTCCTCGATGGTACTCCTCATGACTTTCTTCATATCAAACTTAACCGTTTCTTCATCGATTCTCAACGTCAATTTCCCACCATGGACATAAATCAAAGCTCTCCCAGTATTCATAAAGGGCCGCCCTAGGATGATTGGGAATTCCTTATCCACCGCATAATCCAAAATGACAAAATCAACTGGGAATATAAACTTATCAACCTTCACAAGAACATCTTCAACAATCCCATACGGCCTCTTCAATGAGTGATCCGCTAGTTGGAGTACCATCGAGGTGCTCTTCACGGTTTGATCTCCACATAATTCCCTGAAAAGAGTTAGAGGCATAAGATTAATACTAGCACCAAGATCACATAAGCAATTTATAGAACTCATAGTGCCTATAGTGCAAGGTATAGAAAAACTCCCTGGGTCCTTCAACTTAGCTAGTAGATCATTCAAAATGATTGAGCTACACACTTCCGAAATGGGAACCGTTGCACCACTATCCCAACTCCTTATGTTGGTGATGATATCCTTCAAGAACTTGGCATATTGCGGCATCTCTCGGAGTGCATCCGCCAAGCTAAGATTAATTTGCAATTTCTTGAAAATCTCAAGGAACTTATGAAATTTTTCGTTCCCTTGAGCTTTCCTTAACCGGCTTTGAAACGGGACCGGTGGTACAAACGGTGGACGAGGCGGTGGTCTCACATATGGTTCTTCAACAGTCACCTCCTCACAAGCACTAGGTGGGTCTTTACTTGAGCTTGCTATGTCAACAACCACTTGAGGCTCATCCTCCTCAACAACATGCTTCTTACCATTGGCTTTTTCCAAGTTCCGCCCACTCCGAAGCTCTATCACTTTTAGGTGCTCCCTTGGGTTGTTCTCTGTAGTAGAGGGCAATCCCCCTTGCGGTCTACCTTGAAGTGAGATAGCCATTTGAGAAATTTGGGTTTCCAAATGATGAATAGTGGAAGATTGGTTCTTCTCCCTTTGCTCCATTTTTTCCAATTTTTCAAGTACCTTGGCAAGCACATTTCCCTCATCCGTGTTCTGTGGTTGTTGAAAACCGGGAGGGTGTTGCGGTCTACCACCATAATTGTTCCCATGGTTTGGGTTTCCTTGGTAGGGACCTTGTTGTTGTGGAGGTCTATTGTGACCTTGAAAGTTTGAACCCGCTTGATTAGATTCTTGAGCATTTCCTTGCCCCTCTTGATTCCGCCATCCGAAGTTTGGATAATTCCTCCATCCGGGATTGTAGGTGTTGGAATAAGGATCATTTACTTGCCTTTGACCCCCGACATAGTTTACTTGTTCACTTAAAGCTTGCCCCGTAACTAGGCATTCTCCCCCCCCCCCCCGAATAGTTGAAATCACCACAAAACTCACACCCGACTTGAACATAAGCCACCTAAGCATTTCTAGGCGCAACTTGTTTCTTCAAAGCATCCAATTGTGCTTGGAGTGAAGAATTTTTTTTCCTTGATAGCCTCCATCTCTCTAACTTGGTCAAGCGTCATTACCGACTTTTGACTAGCCAGTGCCCTTCTATCCATGGGCCCCCATGTGCTACTAACCATGACCAACTTTTCTACCAACTCAAGAGCCTCTTCATACGTCTTTTGCATCAAAGACCCACCCGAAGCCGCATCAATACTAGCTCTAGTAGTGACATTCGTTGCATCATAAAAAATTTGAATCACATGCTCCTTGTTAAGCTTATGATGGGGGAGACTTCTTTGTAAGTCCTTAAAACGCTCCCATGCTTCATAGAGCGACTCCCCGTCGAATTTCACAAACTCGAGAATGTCTTTGGTTAGCTTTGTTGTCTTGCCATGTGGAAAGTACTTGTTAAGAAAAGCTTGAGCTAACTCCCGCCAAGTATGGATCGATTCATTGGGTAGAGATTGGAGCCACAAACTAGCTTTATCCCTCAAGGAGAAGGGAAACATCCAAAGCTTGATATGGTCTGCGGTTATCCCATGAATCTTGAACGTGTTAAGAACACCCAAAAACTTGGCTATATGTGCATTTGGATCCTCATGTTTCAACCCATAAAAAGCAGAACGGTTCTCCAAGAGTTGGATAGTACTAGGCTTGATCTCAAAAGACGCCGCTTGAACCGGCATAGCGAAACATCCGAACGTGGCATTATCCACATCCGGCAAGAAGAACTCGCCCAAAGTTTGCCTCGGTTGATTTTGCACTTGCGGTTGCACCCGAGGGCGAACATCCCTTGGTCGCTCTTGTTGCCTTTGTTGATTCACATTCTCAAGTAGAGGAGGGGGTCGATATTGTTGTTCCCCTTCATCCACTAAAGGATTGAATCCTTCTTCTACCTCATAATCATGCCCGTCACCCTCCATAACTAAAGGAATCCGGGCTCTTCTTCTCACGCCTCTTTCGTAACTACCGAGATCCTCTTGGAAAGGTTTTAGTGGAAGATTAGCACGTCGTGTATTATGCATACACGAAGGGTAAACTCCTACACAAATAAAGACAAGAGAACCGAGCGTAAATCACGAAAACACGCAAGATGAACAACAAAAAGTAAAAACATAAAATAACGCTAACTCGACCGAATTTCAAAATACTTCCAATCAATTAAACGCAACCTAGTCCCCGGCAACGACGCCAAAAACTTGTTAGAAAATTTTCACTCGCTAACTTGTAGTACTCGACAAGTCGAGGTCGAACCCACAAGGACAAGGGGTTTAAAGTGAACGAACACGGATTTTGAATTCCAATTCGGAAAGCAACAAAGCAATTGATTTAGATTAATAACTATGGACTTTAAACACTAATAAACGAACAATTAAATCACTAAACAACAATTAATAAACTAATCAAGCGATTGACAAACTAAACGATCAAATATTAACGGGTATAACAAATGAGTAAAAGGCGTTTAGAGGTTGCTAACTAGGTTTGAAAACGTTCCTAGGTAACCGGGGTTGATTTGGTAAATGGTTAGGGTCAAGTCTTTCTAAAATGCCCAATCCGCTCTCTCGAGTCCGCAATTAGAACTAAGTGTAATTAAATTTATACACCAAAATCTAAATCGCTCTCCCGTAATTAGATTTCGATTATACTAATTGAATCCAATCACGAAGCTAACCTATAACCGATTAAGTCCTAAACCACTCTCGCGTGATTAAGCCCTAATTTAATGATTTGCTAATTCCGGGTAATTAAGTGACTCTCGCCTAATTAATTAACCTTTAACCTAAGATTAGGAGATCAATCTATCCTACGCATTAAGTATACAAATCACTACAAACCTTGAACCCAACTCAAACCCTAGTCAACTAATCACAATCAAACTTCATTAAGAACCTCTAAACAAGGGGGTTTAGCTACTAATCACAAACATGCTAACAATAACTAATAAGCAAGAAATAAGAATAAACATGGTGTAGAGATTAATTACCTTATAATAATTGAAGACCCAAAGCATAAAATAGATAATGAAGAACAAGCAAGATGAAAAGAACAATAATCTTATATTAATTAATAACTTCAATCCACAATAAAGCTTGATAAAACTAAGAACAAAAGGAATGTAAAAAGCTGAGAATAGTGAACTAAGATGGGAGCTACAAAATTCTAATAATAGTGCATAACCCTAAAATGGGAAAGAAGGGATCCTTTTATAGTTTAAGGACAAAAAGGGAATAAAAATACACTATATGACAAGTCTAAATGAGGTAGCCAATCAAAATAGATCACAAAATTGTCCACATGTGCCTTTTCAGTTTCAAATCACCTATCTTCATTAATGAGCTGTTTCTATCGAAATGAAATGGTTTCTATAGAAACAGGCTTAGCTGAAAAGTCCCCTGGAAGCATTTCCGACATGGTTTCTATCGAAACCAATATGTCTTGATCGAGACAGTCATTTCTGGGGAGGTTTCGATAGAAACAAGCTCTGACTTTATCACTTCTGCTTCCTCTAGTCTTGATTGCTCCAATTACGCTCCAAATTGCCCGATTCTCGCCAATATGTACCTGAAACACTTTGACATAAAAATGAGCAATAAAACCACTTTAATGGACACTAATCATGGCATAATTACATCAAAATAGACCCACATAATAGGTGTAATTCTACACCTATCACCTAGTGCCGGTCGCGCCTCAATAATTTGGGTCATGACAATTATGTTTGGCAGATACCAGGTTAACTCGGTGGAACTATCTCGGGACCTGTATCTGGTGAGTTAACTCGGTTAAACTTTCTCAGGATTCACAGCTTGGGATTAAGTAGTGGCATGAGTTAACTCAGTCGAACTATCTCGGACTATGCCACGTGGTAGTGGTTAATTCGGTTGAACTATCTCGGGACCGTACCACTTCGGTTGATTTGATTTGAGATAACATAAATGGTATAAGTAGTTTGGAGAAAAGTCTAGTCCGTTCACATTACGATTAAGATTAAGGTTTATATCAGATAAATCTTTGTTTATAATATTTAAATAGTATATTTTCTTATTAAATGTTTTTAAGTGCGATGTTATATTTTTATAATATCGTTAGTAACGTACATCTCACTCAGCTTAAGCTGACCCTATTGTTGTTAAACATTTTTTGGTACTAGAGTTTGACAGGCAAGGCTTCCTGACCTGTTTTTAGGAGTCTTCTTTTTAGGCATGTACAGTGCACAACCTCGGTTAGGAGCTGCAGTAGTTGTTTGTCAGTCATAGCTGTTACATCATAATGTGATATGAGTTTATTTGTGGTTGTTGTTTTGTTTATGATTTTTGTAGGCTACATCAGATGATATATATTCGGTATCATGGAAGTAGATATCCGTGAGGTGATCTAGATACACTATTTGTATTTGTATATAGCCGGGCTAGTACGTACATGGTACGGAAGTGAAATCCCCCCATGTTTTATATCGATCGACTAGTGTAACTATATATACATGTTTGCTTCCGTTTGTCTGATTGTTATTTGTCGATTATTTGCAAAAACATTTTAGTGATTTTTCAGGCTTGCTACGGGTTTCAGAGCTACCACTATCATTCCTTAGGTCGATCTCGGCTCAAGAAATCGGGTCGTGACAATCTCACTTTAAGTGAACTTCTTGATCAAGACATTAAGGAGGAAATCAAGCGAAGCAATTTTCAACTTGCTTCTTGTAGATATCTTCATCTTCTTCCCCAATCACTTTATCAATAATAGAAAGAACTTCATAACTCTCTCTCTCCCAAGTAAAAATCCAGCCACCAAACAACCACCACAACCACCACAAACCCTCAAATTCCGACCATTTTCTCACCCACTCCGGCTATGGATAAGGCGGTTAAGAAATGCGGATCGCACTTGGGCTCAAGCACTTCTCAAGTACTACAAGATCCAAGACCAACCACAAGCACAAGATCTTTCTGGAAGGCGCCCGCCGGCAGCCTCAACACTCCTACGACATTAACTAGGCAATACCATGCCCCTTTTGAGATTCATACCGACGAAGAAGGAAAAAGGTTTGCTCTTTTACAAGCCCAAGGTTTGGCGATTCCATTTAGAATATGTTGGAATACTATGGAGCAATTGGGTTTAGCGGAGGAGGTTAGAATGCACTTAGATGTTTTGGGCTTGCGAGCATTAACAAAACTTCCCCATGATGTCTACGGAGAATTAGTTTATGAATTCGTCACAACACTTGAGAAAATGTGCAAGCCCTCGAGATTATAAAATTTTAGTTATTGGACAAGGTATGGTCTCTAAAAAAACGCTCATTGGCAAATTGGTTCCGGATGAGAAGCTCGGGTTGTAAGGTGACTCCGCTTTGTTTTGATTAGGAAGCGGCGTGACCGACTTGCCCTATTTCAAAAATGAATGATATCAAAGATACCACTTTAGTGGTAGTGATCTAGTGGCTTGGCCACACTTTTGGAGGACGAAACGAGTACAACAAGGTTGGGGAAAGTGAGTTGTTTTTGTTGAATACGGTTTTGCACCCCGAGGTGAAAGCTTATCAAGTTTATTCGGCGGACATGCTCTATTCCCGCCTGAAGGCGGTCCCGGATAATTCAACGCCTATCGGTTTGGCGTTGATAGTGCTTTATTTGGCCACGCGTCATGGAATGACCGACACATCCGACTATACCCACACGGCCCTGCAAATGATAAACACGGAGCACCTAGAAAGGGCCAAGTTTGTTCATGATGCGGTAGTGCTCCCGTACTATAAGAGAACGAAATGGATTATGGAGCACGGGTTGGAAGTGGCATTTAGAGCAGAGTTTGGAGAGCAAGCAGAGTATGCACCCGAAGAGGTACCACCACCGGGGCCGAGAAGACAAAAGAGCCAAGCGGAGATGTGCCAGAAGGGGCACAATGGGGTGAACCGCCCACAGACAACTTTTATGCGGAGAGTCGCCTATTTATGGCGGAGCAAAGGCGGGGCCTTAAAATGCTCTAATATGAGCAAGGCTCAAGCGCCAAGATGAGCATATGCGGCGGTTTTTCAATGCGCAAGGAGGCGAGCGCTACCCTTCCCCATCTCCCGATCCTTTTGGAGTTCGACAAGCAAGATTTGCATTTTCTAACCCTCTCATACAATTTAATGTTTTTTTATATTTCTATAATTAGTGACTAAGTTAGAAATAGTGTAAGGATGAGTATGAAATTGTATTTTGCTTGCCGTTTTATCTTGTTTATTGCTTTATGTTGTTTGTTTATGTTAGTTTATTCTAGGTTGTTTAGAGTCGTCTCTAGCACTAAATATTTGGCTTAGGTTTGTTGAAAGCATGATTAGTGATTTTGCAGTATTTTTTAAATTTTTCAATATGTTATATCTCCGATCAATGAAACAATGAAATGCGTTTTCTAGTTTAAACAATTGTCATTAGTGCTAGCTTAATGAAATGAAAATTTTTATGACATGTGATGGGATTAGGGTGAAGTTGAATGTTAGTGTTGTGATTTTGAGCATGATGGTTTGAGCTTGATGCGGATGCATGTTATGTGCTAATTGTAAAAATTGTGTTTTCAATTTTTGGGCATGATTGGTATGTTTTCATAAGAGTTAAGTAGATGGTATGACACCACGTTTGTTTGAGCGTTTTGGAGCCCAATTGTCCTTTATGAGTGTCATTTGCGTGCATAATTACTAGAACATACATGATGTCCGTTCAAGACTATATTATTGAGTGTCGATAGCTAAATGATTATGGCATTAGGATTACCTCATTTCTTTGAACCCACTTTAAAAAGCATATCCTTTTACCCTTAGATTACAACCCTTTAGTTTTAGCCAATTTCTTGATTTTAACACACTTTCACACATTTTACCCCTTCAACACTTTACCTTTTTAAGACACTCCAATTTGACTTAATTAACTTGAATTTGAGAAAATTTTACTATAACTTGATGATTTAAAAGAAAATATGAACATGTGCCTAAAAAGAAAAATTTGTGAAACAAAGAAAATAAAAGGAAAAAGAGAAATGATAAAAACAAAGAAAGAAAAATAAAAGAAAATGAATAAAGGCATTAAAAGAAATAAAGGTCAACATGAGCGGAAAAATTCCAAACTAGTTCAAAATTTGGTATTTCATTGTAAGTTTGTTTTTCAAGTCAAGTTTTAGCCAATTATCCAATTTTATCTACCCCTAACCCTTATCCAATTTACAACCCATTTTCTTAGTACATATGATAGTTGTTGATTACCGAGCTATGGCGAATGTGCATTTTGTTGTGAGCTTTATTTTTGCACCCTAAACACTTGAGTGTTATCGTGATATCTTGTGAGAATCAATGCCTTTGCTTGATGTCTTGATCAAATGTCACGACTTTCCATTTTTGCTTGACCAAATGCTCGCATGTACAGTAAAAGATTGTACATTATGCCAATTCGATTGTTTTTTTAATGTTATCGGAATATGTCATTATAATTTCATTCTTCATTTGTTTGCATCACTTTTGGTTGTTGACATTAGACGATTGCATTCATGTTTTCATTGGTCGAGAGTATATTTCTTGACATTTTTTCAAAGTCGCTAAGGTTGTTAGTTTTGCATTCATAGTAATATTCATTTTTTGCTTGAGGACAAGCAAAGATTAAGTGTGAGGATGTTTGATAGGAGTAGAATACTCCTAGTATTTATGTTGTTTTTGCATCGCTTTGTTATGTTTTAGCATGCGTTTATGAGTGTTTTGTTTCCTCATTACGCTTGTGAGCGTTGCAGATTAAATGGAGCATTTGCGGTACTTTTTGGGCTAGAAGATTGAAGAATCAAAGATTTGATAAGTCGGGATTTGGGGTAAAGAATTGGAGAGAAATGAAGTTCAAAGTACGTATCTTCCAAGAAGTTTGAAGGTTAAATCAAGAAGACAAGACTAACCCTTGTCTTGATCGAGAAGTTGACTTACATTGTACTTCTTGATCAAGACATGAAGGGCATTTCAAGCGATAGAACTTGGAGGAGTGTCTCGATCGAGAAGTTCAATCTAATTGAACTTTTCCATCAAGACATTTAGGACAAATATGAGCGAAGAAATTTCTAGATAGGTTGTCGATCGAGAAGTTCCCCTTTAGTGTACTTCTCGATCAAGACATGAAGACATCTCAGAGAAGAAATCAGTTTTAAAATTTGAGCCTTGCTTAGTCCACTTTCTCTTTTGGCCCAACACATATGTACTAGGATATTTTCTTTTACATCTTTTGTATTGCCTATATAAGGCACCTTATCTTATTTTAGTGTTATCAACTTTTATGCACATTTTTAGTAGACAACAATTATTCCTCTAGTTTTAGTTCTTTTTGTTCTCTCAAACTGGTGTAGAGAATACACTCTTGGATTGATGTTCATCATTTAATTTCCAAATTTTAGTTTGTTCTTCAAATGTTCATCATTTAATACAAGAGTTCTTTTAGTTTTGAAGCTTTATTATCTCATTTGTTGTTTATGCTCTGTATTAATACTATTAAGACAATTAATATCTACACTATGTTTAGTTATTTCTTTTATTTAAGTATTTTTGCCATGTTAAATATGAGTAACTAATCCCCTTATTTAGGGGTTGTTAATGATTGACATGTTGTTGATTAAGTGATTAGGGTTGGGTTAGCGATTACGGTTTGTTGGGATTATTTGGATTAACGCTTATATTAAAGTGATATCTTAATCTATGTTATGTGTTTAATTAATTGAAAGAGGATTAATTAATTAAACAGACTTAGTCAATTACTTGCTTACGGATTAATCACGCGAGAACGGTTTAGAGCCTAAGTGGTTGTTAAGTTTGCGGTTTAATCGTATTCGATTAGTATTATCGAAATCTAATTACGCGAGAGCGATTTAGATTTTGGTGTATTAATCGAATCTCGGTTCTTTCAATTTTAGACTCAAGAGAGCTGAATTGATACTTTTGGATGACTTGACCCGAACGAATATCACGAATTGACCCGGTTACCAAGGATTCGTTTGATACATAACTAGGTCTACTACTGATGACTACTGCAGCTCTACAGAGGAACAAAGCTTTTCACAAACACTTTGACCTAAGACTTTGGGAAAATAGAATAGAAGCTTGACCACATAACATCAAGCAAACCTGAAACAAAACATTGTTGCGAGGTTAGACAACGCTGAGTGTTTGCATTTACTAAAGGTATTATAAAACATAAATCGCATACATTAAAACATATATGAAAATAAACCAAATAATAGATCTGATTGAAACCCTAAACCTCAATCGCATACCGACTCCTATATGTATCATAATCCATCTCCTAACATATCAAATTGATTCATATGGTCCCGCGATAGTTCAGCCGAGTTAACAGCTACCATATGACATAGTCTCGAGATAGTTTCATCGATTTAACTCATGTCACCTCTTATACCCAAGTTGTGAGTCCTGAGATAGTTCAACCGAGTTAACTCACTAGAAACATGTCCCGAGATAGTTCCACCGAGTTAATCTCGTATCTACCAAGCATTATCCTCCTTTGCATTACATAAGTAAAATTATAACGAACTCAGATCAAATTCTAATCAATATACAGACATCTAAGACTTCTAGCGGTACTAGTGATCACTCAGTCCTACTGATGCCCAATAGGTAGGTCTTTCCCTCAGATCATTATATGGGTTTCAAAATAAAAATACGATTCAATCATCATAAAAAATTGTATAGTATGTGATACTTTCACTTTAAAGATAAAAGCGATATAATAAAATAGCTTTATATAAATAACACGCAAAAGTAAATTGTCAACTCACACCTTGCTCTCCCAAAAATCAAACACATAAAAGCATCCCCTTTATGCTCCTTGAACTCTGGGTCCCTCGACAAAAAACAACTCGGGGTCCCGCTAGTAGTTATCTCGTCGAATCTAGGTCAAAAACAATAACAAAGAGCAATTAAAACCGATCCTAGTATAAGAATATTCTAGACACAAAACCCATAACAAATAAATTAAATTATATCGCGCCGCACTCACCTCGATATAAAATCAATAACTTTTAATTAATAATTTCCGTTTTTTATATAACATTATTCCGAATGTTATTTAATTAGCTATCCAAATTAGCTAAAATAAATTAATTATCGAGCTAACCCGATAATTAATTTACTAACTCACTTTTTCTTTAATTATAATTAATCTCAACTCAAAATGTTACTCGAATAACTGATAAAATAACGAGTTAGTAAAATTGCTAGTTAAACTACATTTTTCAAAACTGGTAAACTAGTCAACTTTGAGCTATCAAAACAGTCCATAAAACAAAATAAACTCTAATTAAAAACATTGGACATACTTTCCACAATTTTTTCTACAACTTCCATTTAGACCCGAATTAATTCGGACATGCGTATGGGATCGAAAAACTGGTCTAAAGTCGCTCTCCCGAGCAGTTTTGGGGATGCAAAAGCAGTCCTCAAAACAGCTCTGCTCGCTGTTCAGCGAGCTAGTTTCTACTCGATGGGCAGCATGATTTTGCTAGTCGGGGTTCATTCTGACATGCTCACACGCCTTACGCTCAATTTCTGACAAAAAAACACTTAAAACTACCCCTAACTCAGCTGCCACACAACTTCCAAAACAGTTTATATAACCACAATAACTCAACAAAATCACTCAAAAACATATGAAAATCAGAATCTAAAAATTATACCTTAATCCTTGGTGAGTTAACTCTTCAACCGAGCTAAATTTTTTGAGAACCGATTTTGGAAATGAAAGAACCGAGCTCCGCCGTATCAATTGCTCTAAGAGACAAGAAATTGGTGAGGTGATGAGGTTGATGAAGAAGATGTCGATGATGATGATGGTTACAAGGATAGGGTTTTCAATTTCTTAATACAAACACAAATGCAGACGATGATGGTGAGAGGATTATTTATAAACATTAGTTAGTGGGAAAATGGAAAATGAAAATCCGTAACCACGTACACTCCAATTCACTATAAAAACTTATCATGCAATTGAGTCCAAATTGATTTTGTGATTAAATAAAACTTTGATGATAATTTCTTAATCATAATTAACAGACTTTGACATAAAAGAAATTATCACGAAACCTTTATTTTAATTTTTTTTTCTTAATCTCAATTTTTCTTTAGTCAGTTAATCCCGCTATTAACCAATAAAGTTTTTGATTTAACTTATCCATTCCGAATAATTAAAATAGACATTCCATTGTCTAAATTCTCATTATTTTAATTTAATTTGGGCTATCCCGATTAAATACCTCAAATTAAGACATGTGGCAAACTCTAAGACTCTTAAAAATTTACGGGGTATTACATGGATTTTTAGGCGTGAATGATTTTACTAAGAAATCTTGAATAACCTATACAACGTCTAGTTACTTTTTCGTGGCAACCCTAAGCTGTCTAAGTGACTTGCTGGATTTGATAATTAATTTAAGTGGTTAATCTTTTGGCCCGTTAGTATTTGAATTTGGCATGTTTTTGATTTAAACAATATCAGTGTGCCCATAAGCAGATGGTAAACATATAAGGTTAGAAATACTTTTTACCTCCTCGACCGAAGTGCCTAGCACTCAATGCGTTTTGACTGTCAATATTAGTCAAAACCGGATTCCGGTCAGAACACAGAAGTTCTTCATCTCGTCGATACAGTCCCAATGGCTCAAACCGCGGTCAATTTCTAATTCAAACAAACTTGGAATCCCTCCTTGAAGTTGCTGGTCTCGTCGATCGTTGGCTTCAGGGCCCGATTTGCTAAACGGGTTGCAAGTTTGGACTTTGAGACCTAAATTAAATAGGGACAGACCCTTTGTAACACATAGTATAATACTACAATTAATTCAGTACATGTTGGCTCAAACGGGACACAATTCCGTGTTCAAACGAGTCACGAATTATAAAAACTAGGTTGGATCGGCTCCTGAATGATCATGAAAGCGATAATAGGAAGGGGAAATGAAGATCTCGCAACCACTATGAGTGGCGCCGGCGCCATTGTGAACCAGCAGCGGCGCCAATTCCGGGTGAACACAGGGGACACTTTTTTTATTTCGGGAACATGCAAAAAAGACTAAAAAAAATGCATCAAAACGTACAAGCAACATTCTAATTGTAATATCCCTCACTAATCTGACATAAAAATATGAGCTATGATGTATGTGTCGTTTAAAGTCCAACTAGACACACGATATTTTGACAATTAAAATAAATTATAAGAGAATAATTAAATTAAGATTTAAGAATAAATTGTGTGAATTAGGATTAACACGGACGAATAAATATGCGTTTGGATCAAAAAAAGTATACGAAATGTCGACCAAAAAGATATTGAAATATTGATAATTAATATATCAATATATCTATACTATATATAAAAGCACGGATTGGGGGGAGGGGGGAGGGACATGCAAATTTACTGAATAATCTTTTTCAGTTTACTACTAAATAAAGATTTTATAGTTATTAATTAATTAGTTATTTAATTAAGAACAAAGGATCACTTTGGCCCCTCAACTTGGCACAAAGTATCAAAAACGTTCAAATTAGCAAAACGGGATCACTTTTACCCTGAACTTGTTAAATTTGGTAAAAAAAAAACCTTCCCCACTCTCACTTAAGAGAGTGAGATACACTCTCCGGGTTTCTTTTATCCTAGGTGGTTTTAAATGGTAAATAGGTTAAAATGATCCTAATTTTTTCTTAACATTTTAAATTAACTCCTAATAATTTAAAACAAAAACAATTTAATCTTTTTAAATTAAAATTTTATATAAAAAATTAACCCCTAATTTTTTTATATATAACAAATTAATCCCCAAATCAATTTTTTAATAAAAACATTAATTCTTTTTAAATTTTTAACAAAAAAAATTAAAAAAATTTAATTTTTTTATAGACCCGTGGGTCCTCAAGAACAGACCCGTGGGTCTGTTCTCTGAAGAACATATCCGGGTCTGTTCTTCAGAGAACAGACGAAGGGTCTGTTTCTTCAGAGAACAGACTCTTCGTCTGTTCTTCAGAGAACAGACGGCGGGTCTATTCTCTGAAGAACAGACCGGAGCTTCCTTTTTCCGGCTTGAGAAAAATATTTAATTTTTTTTGAAATAAGTCTAAAAAGGTCTCTGAATTAATTAGGTTTAAATTATAATTTATTAGTAGTTAAATATGATTAATTAGGGTAATTTTTAATCAATTAGTAATCCACTCTTCAATTAAGGTGCCACGTCAGCATAGGGGTCTTTTTGTACCGGTTTTGACAAGTTTAGGGTAAAAGTGATCCAGTTTTCTGAATTTCGACGTTTTTGATACTTTGTGCCAAGTTGAGGGGGTAAAGTGATCCTTTGTTCATTTAATTAATCACTATTGTAATTAAAGTCCTAATTAGTATAGGTATTTAAATTATCTCCAATTTAATTTTTAGTATGTAAAAAATAACTGAATTGTCTCCAAATTAGTCGGAATGCCTATCTTTTAGTTTAATTGAACTAAAAATTAAAATCCTGTATTTGGTTAATATAATATTATTTAAATTTTTATCTTATTATTTTTAAAGATATTATAAATTAAATTAAGTTAATTATTTAATTATGATTATTATAAAATTAAAAGAAGAATAAATTTAGTATGGAAAAAATTTAATAACCGAATATATTATATTTACTTTTATAAAAATTCTTAACTAATTTAATATTAATTATAAATAAAAAATTGATATAATTATAATAAATTTACTAATATGTTCATTAACGAGTTACGTTACGAGTCACGTGCATAGCACGTATTGCGAAACTAGTCTCTTTAAATAGAGAGTAAAATATTTTAAGAAAGTATGTAAAATTTAGATATCGGAATTAAATTATTTTGACAAAGAATTTAAAGATATATATATATATATATATATATAAAGTTTAAAATATTTATGTATGGATAAAATTAAAAAAATAAGAAAAGATAAAAAAAAAAGGAAAGAAACTATACGTGGCTATGGGTGAGGAGACGTGGGTTTAGGTAG
Source organism: Mercurialis annua (assembly GCF_937616625.2). NCBI lineage: Eukaryota > Viridiplantae > Streptophyta > Magnoliopsida > Malpighiales > Euphorbiaceae > Mercurialis > Mercurialis annua. The sequence continues at coordinate 31,121,663 of NC_065575.1, forward strand.
TGAGGATAAGAAAGAAAATTATGTAAGGTGGCATAAGTGATGGAGAATTGGCAAGTGGGTCACTAAAACAAAATAAAAATTCTAAGGATCAAATAATATTTAGCTATTTTTTTTTATATAGCCTCAGTAAGAATTTATTTTCTTATAACTTAAATAGCAATTTGTCCCCTCAACTTGTAAATAATATGCAATTAATACATAAATTAACTTTATGGATAAATTAGCCACAAATTTGATAATTATGGGCAATTTAATCTCATTTGGAAAAATTAATTTATAAGTTCAGTGGACAAATTGACAATTTAAAAAACAATTAGCTTACAAATTGGGGGGGTTTAATTACTCATAATCAATAAATTATTAACTAATTTACTCATAAATTTAATTTATATATTAATTGCACATTGTTTATAAATTAAAAGGACAAATTGCCACTTAAGTCATTTTCTTATTCTCACATCTTCTTCTTCTTCGTTGTCTACCTCCACCGAATCCTATCCTTTCAAAAATAAACAGCTCCTTCAATATTTCATTAGTTCATCTTAAATCAAGGTATAATTTATAATTAATTAAAATAGTTAGAATTTGTAGAGTTATATTTAAGTTATGTGATTGTTTGAAATTTAGTTTAAAGAAATATGAAATTACATAAAAATTGAAATTCTTTTGATTCTAAGCTAAATTTCGTGGGTTGATTATGTGGGTGTTTGATTGGTATATTAAAAAGAAAATTATTGTCCAAATTTGTTAAGAGAAAGTTTGGAAATTTTTTAATATTGAAATTTAAAAAAAAAAAGATGAACTTTAATTTCTTAAAAAGCTTAAATTTTCCTTTCTATGGATTTTTATGAATTTTTAAGTTATGGATAAGAATTATTATGAAATTTTAAGGCTTGATTTAGAGTTTTTGGTGTTGTATTTAAGTATATCGTTTATACGATAAGATTAAAGTTAGAGATTTATTGTCTGATATGTTTTAATAATAGTTTTCTATGTTAGAATTGATGGATATGAGTTTGTTTTGAAATATTAGCGGTCACTGTGAGTTTGCAATTTACTTCTATATATTATTAGTATTATTATACGTTATTTTCTATTTTACGATGAAGTAAACATATCGCGTATAATATGATTAATTACTATGTTTGTTATAATATAGATTGTTTATATAGTATGAAAACCAATATAGTGATCCGAGAGAACAAGTTACCTATAAGGCATCAATAGAGCTGTTTGATCACCGGTACCGCTAAAAGTCTTAGATGTCTATATATTTGATTAGGATTTGATCTGAGTTCGTTATGATTTTTGCTTATGGAATGTAAAGGAGGATTATGCTTGATAGACACAAAATTAACTCGGCAAACCATCTCGGGACCTGTAGCTAATGAGTTAACTCGGTCGAATTATCTCGGGACTCATAACTTGAGATTAAGCGATGGTAGTGGTTAACTCGGTTGAACTATCTCGGGACCGTACCACATGGATTGATTTGATTTGATTTAATGCAAACAGAATCTGATTTATATTATAAATAGTATAAGTAGTTACGATACGATTTAGGATTAGAGTTTCGATTAGATCTAATATTTGGAATATGTTTATATTTGTTTTAAAAATATGCGATATTATTTTAGATAATACCATTAGTAATTGTGAACTCACTCGGCATTAACTGATCTCCCAATAGTATTTTCCTTTCAGGTTTATGATTTTGATATGGTCGATCTTCTTTTCTTTATTTAGGAAGTCTCATCTGATGTATGCACGGAAATCTTCTGTCCCTTTCTAGAGCTGCAGTTGTTAATGGTGGCAGACCTAGTATTCTAGCAAACAGTTTATATATTTTGTATACTCTGAGATACTACTTTATTTGGATAAAGTTTTGAATGGAAATTGCGCTTTATAACCATTTGTACGCTTTACAAGTTATCTATGTTTGAACTAGTTTAATGTGGTATGTTGTATATGTGTGAAACAGGGCAGTGCATGAGATATGCAATGTTTAAGTAAGATCCTGGTTTTCAAAGCGTTAAGCAGTGAATTTCTGAAAGAAAAAAAAATTCTTACAATTATCGTTATGTTATTAAAAGAAGTTTTCAGAAGACGTGTTTGTATGTTTATATTCTTTGTATCACCAAACGTTTAAAATGGTTTAAAGCTTATTACGGGTTTCAGAGTTATCACTCTCATTCCTTAGCGGCGGTCGCGGCCCAGAGATTTGAGTCGTGACACCAATACGTACTTGAATTGAAATATGACAATTAAGCATAAATTAATCGTCCTAAAACATGCTTTTCTAGACTGAATTTGAATCAAAGATAGCAAGAACGTCAAAAACACATACTATGGCGATTATGACAATTTGAATCTAACATGCAACCTATGCGCCAGAATTAAACAAATTTTGAGTATATGGCATAAAACATAATAGGACAGCCCTAAGCATACTCCTAATTAATTTCCATGGAAATTATAACAAGAATACCAAAATAAGCAGTTATGGCAAATATAGGCAAAATAGACTAAACATATGCATTCTAAACACAATTATTCAGCAATTATGAACAATGTAGTATGGAAAGTGATAGCGATTGTAATTGGGTCCTCAAAAGCACCTTTCTAAGTCCTTGGCTCATTGTTTAATGATTCAGATGTGGTATCCAGCTTTGAATCTGGTGCGCAATAGCTTGTTCTTGAGCAATTAAAGCGTCCAAGCTTGTGTTTCAGGATCAGAATCAACTAGTTTTGTGTGTATGTGTGCAGTATAGTTCAGCCATCATTAATAATTCCTAAAGTTTGTATTCCTTTTCTGGTGTTTAATTTCTGTGTTCGGGGGCCGCTCGCCCAAGGCTTGTGGCTGACTTCTCGATATGGAAATGGTTTCAAAAATAGAGTCGCCACCTATTTCAACTAGGAAATCCCTTTTAACCAACTAGATAGCCTTAATTGCCTCTGGTAAGACTATCGTGCATCGGACCAAAGACTAGGGTTCGTGGACCTCCCCGAGACTCTTATGCTTGCCTTATCTGTTACCGGCTTTATTTTCTGGACATATTCGTTTTATATCTCATCTTAACAGTATATGTAATTCACAGGATATGAAAGCTGTAAATAAACATGTATGAAAGCAGTAAACACGTTTGACGCGCATATGACTCGATCTGGACTGGTATTTGAGACAAGTAGCACGTACATACATCTAACTATATAGGTTTCTAGTAAGTAGCATAAGTCCGGCTGGTCTGGATTGATTGCATGCACAAAGCCTAAAACCGGATGTATAAGTGTGATTTGATTGATTTTATTAGGCGAGTCTTGAAAAACCTATACAACCATTACTACTTTTTCATATTAGTCCTACGATGTCTAGGTGATGGGCTGGAATTGCATTAATGGGCCAATTTTAGGTGATTAGTCCTTTAGCCGGTTTATTATTGGATTTAGATGCTTTTGGAAAGCGGTAAACAATATCAGCATGCTCAGGGGCAGTTGGATATACATACAAGGTTAGAGATAATTTTAAACCTCGTTGACCATCAGTCTGGTTAGAATGGGCTTTTGGTCAGATCACGGAAGTTGTGCGTCTCGTCGATCCGGTTCTAGTGGTTTGATCCCGAGTCGATTTCGAGTTTGGGTTCGCCCGGAATCGACTCTGGAAGTTGCTGGTTTGCTGTGCCTCGGGCTCGTGGGCCCGATATATACACTATGTTACATTCTGAAACTTCTGAGTCCGTTTTACATAGGGCTTAGTCCATTACAAATCATAAACATAAAGTACACGAAAAACAATAAATCTGGATCTAAAGAGAATCTAATTTCGAGCTCAAACGAGCCCGAAAACCTAATTTGAAGATATGGGAGTCGTCTGGAGGATCTGGGAGTCAATCTGGAAACTGGATTCATCAAGAACACGGCGCCAAGAGGAGTTGGCGGCGCTAGGAGGTTGGAGCGGCGTCGGCGCCAACTTATTCTGGCAGCGGCGCCGGTTCGTCGGCAGGTTTAGAGCTCGTTTTATTTTGCTTCGTTCTCATTCGTTTCAGCTCTGTTTTTCATGCAAAAGTAGTCAAAAGCGCATAAAATCAAACAAGGAATCCAATTATGGCATAATCTAAGTGTTTAAAGCTCATTTAAATAAATTTATTTTCTGGGCAGTCATTACGTTTTTCAAGTTTTCATAGCAAAACAAGCTAAAATCTCCTAGAAACATGCATTCTAAGAGCTCTAGATTAACTGGGTTTATGTATTTGAACTTAAACATGATTAATTACAGCAATTTAACATGTCTATCATCGAATTTTATGGCTGTAATACCCCGTAATTTTAAGTAATTAGAATATGCCACGAGGTCAAATTGGAGTAATCAAAATATTAAAAATAATATTTTGAGGTTTCAAATATTAAGAAAAATATTCGGAAAGACTAGGTTTAATAGTCAAATGGTAATAGTAAGGTTTGACTATTTAAGGTTTTTAAATTAAATTACGGGAAGTGATTTAATAAATTCGGAATACGTAAATTAAATTTAAACGTAAATTTAATTTATACGTATCCGTAAAAGAATATCGTAATAATACGAGTTTAAAATTTAAATTGGGAATTTAAATTTTAATAAAGGATATTAACGGGATTAATATAATTGAGAATACGACTGAGCGTCGTAGATAAAAATATATTGATAATAAATATATCAATATACCACTCTAATTGGAAATTTTATTATTCCGGACAAAACCTCGAAATTAAAATGTCGAAACTCGGAAATCTCGACGAATTATGGACGAAATATAAATTAAGATATATATAAATATATATATATTAAATAAAAATAAAAAGAAAAAAAAAATGAACGAGGCGGTGCAGTTTGGGCGCCAAGTTGAGGAAAATTGTCCGATTAAGTCTCTGGATTCTTTACTTTAATTAGTTTTAATTATAAACTAATTAAATATAATTAGTTAGTCCAAATTAAAATTAAATAATTTATAAGTTCCGAGCGAATAATTTTGGTGTTAATATTCGCAGAATAATTTGACGAAGCTACCGTCAAATTTTTATGGAATTTGGACATAGTAATTTTAATTAAGCGGGACTGATTTGGACCTAATAAATCTTCCGGGATTTATTAAAAATAAAATATAAGTCGGATGCGAATAAAAATTATATTTTTATTCGTTTTATATTTTATTGGATTTTTTGGGTAAAGTTTGACGGAATTTAGAATTAGTCCCCGTTTGGGCTACGGACGACTAATTAAAATTAGAGTTAAAGTGCGTGATTGAGCTAGTATCAAATAGCACTTTATCCAATTTTTTTTCTATATATACATGAGGCCTCTGCCTCATTTCCTCATTTCTGAAATGAGGGAGCTGCCTGCTTCTTTAGGCAGAGGGCGCGCGTAGTACGCGCGAATTAGGTTTCGCGATTTCCGATACGATTTCGCGATTCCGACTTCGATTTCTTCGAGGATCCGCACGTATTTGAGGTAATAACCATTAATTTGAATTCGATTATTAGTAATTTGAATTCGATTATTAAATATTTGGATTTTAATTAAATTTATAACGTCGACCATATTGAATCGATCGAATTCGAATCGGTTTAACGTTTTGATTGCGGATTAGGATTGTATTGTTATTGAATTGGTGTTTCATGATGTTTTGGAGTGTCAGAAATAGGTTGGTGCGACCCGGGATCAAACATTTCGGGGTTGTCCGTACTGTGCGGGCGCACAGTATTAAAACTGTGCGAGCGCACAGTAGATTGTGCGGACGCACAGTCCCTACTGTGCGGACGCACAGTAGGCTAGTGAGGAATAAGATTTGGGCTTTCGCCCTAACTCGGTTCGGTTCGATCTAATTAGTTCTAATCGATCCGAAAAAAAAATATAAGTGGACTATCAAAATATGAACTAGGACGTTTGAAAGGTTTAAAAGAACCTAGACATTTGAGGATAGTCGGGTTATTAAAACGATGTGATGTTTTAATATAACCCTACATTAATCAATGTGATTAATGTTAAAAGTGACTATAGGTTTATACCAAGAGTGGTATTACGATTTGAACGAGAAGTTCAACTTCGAGATTAATTTATATGTTCTGTTTATAAAGTCGTTTATAAATAGAAATGGTATTTGAGTTTATCATTTATACGATAGGACTAGAGTTAGAAATTCAATGTCTGATGTGTTTTGACATTTGAATTTTAATTAGATCTGACAAGTGGTCGATCTAGCGAGCCAAACACCAACGTGTTTGACTGACGAGCTTGATGGAAGCTTACGTTTTTAAAATGTGGGCATCGGTTCTGTGAGTTTTACTTTGTGGTTTTTACTTTTGAATATTTATATTTAAACTGTTTTAAATAACAAATCGCACTAGTATAACTTAACCATGAAAGATCCATTGGAACAAGCTTCCTATTGGTTGTCAATAGGACTGTGTGATCACCAGTAGTGTTTCTCGATACGAGCATGTGTCTGACTTAGAGGTCAGTTTATGTCATTGGGCGTTGGAAGTGCTAGCGACCCTGACTTAACAGTCTGAGATGGCAGTAACGGTTACGGTCACAGGCAGTACTGTGATGGCAGTTTCACGGTTACGGTCCAGACACCCGGCTTAGACGGCAGTGATTCAGTTCACGGTCTAAGGCCTATATTGTGTAGGTTGAGACCTATACAATAGTCTGTCTTGTAGGGTTTCATCTGGATCGACTAATTGGTAATATTTTACATATACAAAGGTTTTATGTATTTGCGATTTCAATATTCAACTGTAAATTGTAGACTCACTCAGAAATATTTATATTTCTGACCCTCCCCAATATTCATCTTTCAGGTTATCAAGTACAAGGTCGGACTTCCACAATAATTTTGGAAGTAAATGTCAACCATACCTCTAGAGCTGCAAGTAGTTGGGTACTGGGAAGTCTGTCTTTCTGTTTACAGCAGTTCAAACTTATTTTGATATATTCTGATTGAACTACTGTATATAAGATATAAGTTTTGAAAAGCTGCGTGTTTTCTAAAATGCTTGGACCAGTTGTTTGAGAGATACACTGGTTTCATGATTTAGCATTTTAGGATTGTATTGAAAACAGAGCAGGTGCGTCAACTGAGATTGATGTTTGTGCTCTGATTTCTTGAAATACAATCAGGGTCTTAAGACCCAGTTTTCAGAAATGTGTTTACGTTAAACGAGAGAAAGGTTTTAACGATATTTTCTGAAAACAGATCATATGTGATATATGATCTTGAATTGCGATCGCGTTTTTAATAAAGGTGTTAAAGTGTTTCCGCAACGAGGTTGCAAACCTTTTTATGTTTTAAAACGCGAATTTTTTTTTAAGGTTTTTAGGCTTGCTACGGGTTTCGAAGCAACCACTCCCATTCCCTAGCGCCGGTCGCGGTCCATAAATTGGGTCGTGACAAAGTTGTTATCAGAGCAAAGGGTGCTAGGTAACTCGGTGGAGCTGGGCTCACGAGACCTTCCCAATTCTAGGGAACTCTCACTCGTGATCAGTGTGACGAAGTGAGGCTCTCCGCCCTGGAGCGTATTTTATACGTGCTCTGATAGGTACATATGGATGTCACCCTATGGGATAGGAATGAGTCCATATCGGCTAGGGCCGCAACTGACAAAGTTGGTATCATAGCAATGGTTCTCGGACTCGAGAATTTAAAAACATTGCTGATACATGAAAATAAAGTATGGGGTAGATGTCATAGGTACTCATAGGAACTACTGCAGCACATAGGATTCATGTCTCCTACATATATTCTTATGCTTCATAGGTTCTCAGCCTTCCCTTTTGGGATATAAGACTGCGATATACGCGTGCGAGTCGTCTAGACAATTTGATAACGATGCTTGAATATCAAGCATGGAAATAACGTGAAGACACTGTCAAAGTCATTTGATAGTTGTACAAGGAGACGATTGACAAAGGAAGTACGAATTTAGAAAAGTGGAGTAGTTGTGGAGAAATCTTACTGGTTACAGAGTTTAGAGTCAGGAGGAAACTTACAAAAATCAAATGATATAACCTGCTATGGTTATTCATTTAAATGATTTTAAAAGCATAATTATGCCTAAAGATGAGACGTCATCACCTTAGTGCACAATTATGCAGATGTTTTAAAAAGTGAATTTTTGAACAAATTGTTTTGAAAGGGCCCAAAGATGATTGAAATATTTCAAACAGATTTGTTTTTCTTGTAAGTATACCTAAACCAAAACTCTGTAACAAAAGTAAATACTCGAGATCAAGTAGTAAGCGATTCTCGAGGGGGCAACAGAAGCATACAAGAGTGGAAGTTGGAGAATAAAGTTGTGACTGGGAAGTACACAGCTATTTGTAGTTAAATGAACTACAACAGGTATCCGGATATCAATGCATATCCGAGCTATGACAAGTTAAGGATAAGAATATCCTTAAACAAGGTGTTTAGGGAATTGTACCCTGAGACACTAGAAGTAAGAGAGATATAACCTACTGATCGAGCAGTGATTAAGACGTTAGAGATACGTGATTTCACACTAGTGATTAGTATAACTTGAGTTTAGGAAGACTCAAGGATAAGTGGAAAACGCACGATTCAGAGTGTAGTTGATTGAGATAGTGTATTGATAAAGTAAGTTTCAGATGATGTCTGAAAACCGACAGGGTGTAGTAAAACCCTGATATCTTTTAATTGGACCGTTGGATCGGTTTGATTTTGGAATATGATATTCCTAAGACGGTTCTCTAGAGATTAACCGTTGCGATCGTCAAACGGAGAGGTAGACGATGTTTTTTTTTTTAGTAACGATGGGAAACTTGCGTGAATTTTGGCAGTGAGCCAAAAGTGCAAGTGATGAAATTATGAATTATAGAGTTTAATTAACTTAAGATTATCAATGTAAGCTCCATAGATATGTAAATGAATTTGAAAACTGTTGTGGAACAGTGGTTTCAAATTGTAAAAATTCCGATAACCGGGCCTTGGAACTATCAAGTCTTGGCTGGCTGGTGCGGAATATACATGTAGAGTACATGTATTTGAAAGTCGGGCCATAAATGTGTAAAGTATGGCCGACCAAAAGTGAAAAAAATGTGAAACTTATATTTTATTTTTATATGAAATGTTTTGAATATGGAGCGAGAAATTGATAGTCAGTTAATTAAATGTAGTAGTGGCTATAGAGCATTGAGGATGACTCTTAGCTGCGAGCAAAGAGGCTATATGTATAAGGCTAAGGAATAATACGTAGCGATAGTCAGATCAAAGATGTAAGGTCTGAGAATTTTATGCATCAGAATGAATGAAAGATTCTGAGTTAGTCATAGTTTGAGATAAATAATATGATGAGAGTAGAGATATCCGGTTAAGAGTTCCGCGATAATAAAAGGAAAAAGACTGTTGACCCGTGAAGGGACACATCATATAGTAAAGATATATGAGGAGATAAGAAAGTGATATAGAAAGTAACGTCGTATTGAAACGAGTTACGATGAAATAGGCGTACGAGTGAAAGGTAAATCGCTTATTACATTAAGAGAGGATGTACATAGAAAAGAAGTACAGAGTCTAAGAGCTTATATTAAAGAATTATATAAGCTATAAATGCATAATAAGAAGAGAGAACATAAGTTGTGACTGATATGTATCGATATTGTGAGTAACGTGGAAATGTTTTATCGATATGTATGATTATTAATTTGACTTTACCGAACTATGATGTAAGTAAAGTCACTAATTTAGGCTCAATTGAGATTGAGATAAGGTACACTGATGGTGAAAGTGTCAATAGTAGACACAACTATAAATGTGCAAATGAGTATTGCACAAAAGAGATAGAGAAATATAATAGAAAAACGTATCGCACGTTTGCAAAATATGGACACAAAAGAAGTTAAGATATAACCTATCGTGAGGATAGCGTAAGTTAAATCAGTTAAGTGGATTTGTAGAGCATAGTATAAGTACTACTAGTTCTAATATGGATATGAAGTGAGTGAACACTTCAACTGTTCTTATGAGATATATAAGAACATGTACTCAAGCTCTTTCTGGATTATTTTTGGAAGAAGTGTTAATAGACGATTGATATATGTGACTAATGGAGGAAGGATACGCACAATGTATGCGACTAGTGTTATAAATTCTGAGAAAACATCAGAATTAAGCTAGGTTCTCCAAATATGAGTGACATTTTGGGGACACAAGCAATAATATATGATGTTTGAAAACATCAAAGAGGTTATGAGTGGAAGTAACCAGTATGGTTAATGAAATTAGTAATTTCTTAAGTTTCGCAGAGTACTGCGAACACTGCTTGCAAGATTTTTTTTTTAAAAAATCTGTGCACCTGTAATGGAATTCAATCAAGAAAGTATAAAAGTTGATTAGGCAAATCAACGCAAGATAGGATATGGAGATTTGGAAGGAATGATTGACTATAAATAGTGCAAGCATTAGCACTATTCATAAAATGTTGAAAGAATCAGGTAAAGATATGTTATGATATATAACATAGTCGAGTCGTAGAAAATGTTCCTCGATGGCCGAGAAAGCACGAGGTAACTGCCAATGTATGAATTGGAATTGATAATAGTTATAGTTGCACCGAAAGTCGAAAGACACTAATAGTTACGACGTGCGAATGATTTAAGGCAATAGAAGATATTGTGATAGAAGTCGAGAGACACTACCTGTAGGATAATGTGTACATTACCTACGAACTAAAAGTCAATGGATGTTGATTTTTAGACAGGAAAAGATGTTTGGTAAGTAAAACCAAAAGATTATGATATAAAAAGAATGTTATATAGAGATCCTACAACCTAACTGTAAAGAGAATAGTTAGTGAATTGTATATCAGAGTAGCGCAGTGGAAGTGTGGAGGTTTGCAGAAATCATATGCATACTACACTATTGTGCTAGCGACCGTTAAGTAAGACATTTAAGTTTTGAGTAGTCAAGTGTTGGACGTAAGGTTTTAAACCTTAGAATTCTATTGGCTCAGCCAAGTATGAGACCAGTATGAAATGATTAACTCAAACAGAGTATAAGTTAGAAGTACACAATTAGAGTATGTGATGAGTATTGATACGAAAAGAAAAGTTCGCGAATTCAGTATTGTTGATGAAATACTGAAACAAGACAATAGATTGTGTGAACAGACATGTATAGTCTGAATATCACATAAAATGTTTTGTCTCAGTACCACGAAGAGGTACTATAGGGGTGTGAAAGTGTATCTGTAGAACGATATGACAAGAATGGTAGTAAATGTCTAAAGGACTAGTAAGTCAAACCGGAATGCCAGTGACTATACTGAATTGGACAACTATTGCCAGAACTAAAATGGAAATGAGAAGAGATGTCGAAGGATTTGGTAGTCAAAACACCTAAGTATTAGGAAAGTTTTGACTCAATATAAGTGATTGTGAACAGTATGATGAAGATCATACGTTCCATACTCTCAAAACTTTGCAAATAACAGTAAGTCAATGAGAGTCTGAACGTGAAGTCTACGGATGACTAAAACTTGTAAGAAGTTTTAGATCAGTAAATAGACAGTAGTATCGTTTGTTGCCCATAAGTAACAAACGACTTAAAGGGGTAAACCCAGTAGTAAGAATATACATGTCCCAAGTGTATAAAAGACTATGGAGTTAGGTTAACCTAACCGATAATGAAAAGATTATAGAATAATGCTAAGAGGCAGCATTATGAGATCAAAGTAATTAATCTCCTTTATATTAAAAGAAGTAAAAGAAAAATAGACGATATAAGACATGATTTGACAAAGATACAAATCATGTGTATACATATGAGTGAACAGTGTAAGGATTTACACTTTGTTGACAGACGAAAGACGTTCAGTAAAAGACACTGATCGAAGGAGAAAACGTAATACGATAAAGAATATAATTTAGGTTATAACAAAATATGGTGTGTTAAGTCTAAGTCATGATGAATCATGACATATAAGAATATTGCATGAACATGCAACCGACGAGCTAGTGTCGTGATAATTATGTTGTGCTTCGTACACAGCTACTGTAAGGATAGGGCTTAGAACCTACCTATATTTGGAGTTAAGCTTATGCTACGTAAAGCATAAGGATTGACATATAAAAGGTTTGAATGGAGTCATTTGAGTACGTGGCTTTAGATTTTAAATTCGAGGACGAATTTTTATAAGGAGGGGAGAATGTAATACCCCGTAATTTTAAGTAATTAGAATATGCCACAAGGTCAAATTGGAGTAATCAAAATATTAAAAATAATATTTTGAGGTTTCAAATATTAAGAAAAATATTCGGAAAGACTAGGTTTAATAGTCAAATGGTAATAGTAAGGTTTGATTATTTAAGGTTTTTAAATTAAATTACGGGAAGTGATTTAATAAATTCGGAATACGTAAATTAAATTTAAACGTAAATTTAATTTGTACGTATCCGTAAAAGAATATCGTAATAATACGAGTTTAAAATTTAAATTGGGAATTTAAATTTTAATAAAGGATATTAACGGGATTAATATAATTGAGAATACGACTGAGCGTCGTAGATAAAAATATATTGATAATAAATATATCAATATACCACTTTAATTGGAGAGTTTATTATTCCGGACAAAACCTCGAAATTAAAATGTCGAAACTCGGAAAGCTCGACGAATTATGGACGAAATATAAATTAAGATATATATAAATATATATTATATTAAATAAAAATAAAAAGAAAAAAAAATGAACGAGGCGGTGCAGTTTGGGCGCCAAGTTAAGGAAAATTGTCCGATTAAGTCCCTGGATTCTTTACTTTAATTAGTTTTAATTATAAACTAATTAAATATAATTAGTTAGTCCAAATTAAAATTAAATAATTTATAAGTCCCGAGCGAATAATTTTGGTGTTAATATTCGCAGAATAATTTGACGAAACTACCGTCAAATTTTTATGAAATTTGGATATAGTAATTTTAATTAAGCGGGACTGATTTGGACCTAATAAATCTTCCGGGATTTATTAAAAATAAAATATAAGTCGGATGCGAATAAAAATTATATTTTTATTCGTTTTATATTTTATTGGATTTTTTGGGTAAAGTTTAACGGAATTTGGAATTAGTCCCTGTTTGGGCTACGGACGACTAATTAAAATCAGAGTTAAAGTGCGTGATTGAGCTAGTATCAAATAGCACTTTAACCAATTTTCTTTCTATATATACATGAGGCCTCTGCCTCATTTCCTCATTTCTGAAATGAGGGAGCTGCCTGCTTCTTTAGGCAGAGGGCGCGCGTAGTAGGCGCGAATTAGGTTTCGCGATTTCCGATACGATTTCGCGATTCCGACTCCGATTTCTTCGAGGATCCGCACGTATTTGAGGTAATAACCATTAATTTGAATTCGATTATTAGTAATTTGAATTCGATTATTAAATATTTGGATTATAATTAAATTTATAACGTCGACCGTATCGAATCGATCGAATTCGAATCGGTTTAATGTTTTGATTGCGGATTAGGATTGTATTGTTATTGAATTGGTGTTTCAGGATGTTTTGGAGTGTCAGAAATAGGTTGGTGCGACCCGGGATCAAACATTCCGGGGTTGTCCGTACTGTGCGGGCGCACAGTTCAACTGTGAGGGCGCACAGTATTAAAACTGTGCGGACGCACAGTCCCTACTGTGCGGACGCACAGTAGGCTAGTGGGGAATAAGATTTGGGCTTTCGCCCTAACTCGGTTCGGTTCGATCTAATTAGTTCTAATCGATCCGAAAAAAAAATATAAGTGGACTATCAAAATATGAACTAGGACGTTTGAAAGGTTTAAAAGAACCTAGACGTTTGAGGATAGTCGGGTTATTAAAACGATGTGATGTTTTAATATAACCCTACATTAATCAATGTGATTAATGTTAAAAGTGACTATAGGTTTATACCAAGAGTGATATTACGATTTGAACGAGAAGTTCAACTTCGAGATTAATTTATATGTTCTGTTTATAGAGTCGTCTATAAATAGAAATGGTATTTGAGTTTATCATTTATACGATAGGACTAGAGTTAGAAATTCAATGTCTGATGTGTTTTGACATTTGAATTTTAATTAGATCCGACAAGTGGTCGATCTAGCGAGCCAAACACCAACGTGTTTGACTGACGAGCTTGATGGGAGCTTACGTTTTTAAAATGGGGGCATCGGTTCTGTGAGTTTTACTTTGTGGTTTTTACTTTTGAATATTTATATTTAAACTGTTTTAAATAACAAATCGCACTAGTATAACTTAACCATGAAAGATCCATTGGAACAAGCTTCCTATTGGTTGTCAATAGGACTGTGTGATCACCAGTAGTGTTTCTCGATACGAGCATGTGTCTGTCTTAGAGGTCAGTTAATGTCATTGGGCGTTGGAAGTGCTAGCGACCCTGACTTAACAGTCTGAGACGGCAGTAACGGTTACGGTCACAGGCAGTACTGTGATGGTAGTTTCACGGTTACGGTCCAGACACCCGGTTTAGACGGCAGTGATTCAGTTCACGGTCTAAGGCCTATATTGTGTAGGTTGAGACCCATACAATAGTCTGTCTTGTAGGGTTTCATCTGTATCGACTAATTGGTAATATTTTACATATACAAATGTTTTATGTATTTGCGATTTGAATATTCAACTGTAAATTGTAGACTCACTCAGAAATATTTATATTTCTGACCCTTCCCAATATTCATCTTTCAGGTTATCAAGTACAAGGTCGGACTTCCACAATAATTCTGTAAGTCAATGTCAACCATACCTCTAGAGCTGCAAGTAGTTGGGTACTGGGAAGTCTGTCTTTCTGTTTACAGCAGTTCAAACTTATTTTGATATACTCTGATTGAACTACTGTATATAAGATATAAGTTTTGAAAAGCTGCGTGTTTTCTAAAATGCTTGGACCAGTTGTTTGAGAGATACACTGGTTTCATGATTTAGCATTTTAGGATTGTATTGAAAACAGAGCAGGTGCGTCAACTGAGATTGATGTTTGCGCTCTGATTTCTTGAAATACAATCAGGGTCTTAAGACCCAGTTTTCAGAAATGTGTTTACGTTAAACGAGATATAACGATATTTTCTGAAAACAGATCATATGTGATATATGATCTTGAATTGCGATCGCGTTTTTAATAAAGGTGTTAAAGTGTTTCCGCAACGAGGTTGCAAACCTTTTTATGTTTTAAAACGCGAAAAATTTATAAAGGTTTTTAGGTTTGCTACGGGTTTCGGAGCAACCACTCCCATTCCCTAGCGCCGGTCGCGGTCCATAAATTGGGTCGTGACAATGGCAATTATTGAAAGCATCGAATTGGTTAATTATAGCTATTTTAATGGAAAAGTATTGAAACTACCTAAACATGCATCCTAAGCACATAATTACGGCAATCATAGCAATTTTACACATATTTATGGTAAATCAAAGGAACATAATAAGAGGGTCCTCAGAATTACCGGTCTGAGTTCTTGGCTCGTTTGCCAACAAAGTGGATGTGGAATCCGGCTTTGAATCTGGTGCTTGCGCTGCGTTCTTGGAGAATTAACACGTACTAGGGTATTTCGGGACTGGATATTTGTGTGTGTGTGTGTTTGTTGTGATTTCGGGTTTGCTATACTAAGGTGGTGGCCGAATTTGATGTCTGTATGTATAGGAGCCCGTAGTCCCGTGATGATCAAATTGTGGGAAGCCTCGGTTCCGAGATGTTGCCATGATTGGGAACCCGTAGTCCCGTGACGATTGTGAGAAGCCTTAGTCCGGAGATGTTTTCATAATTGGGAGCCCGTAGTCCTCGAGTATATGAACAGTGGAAACCCGTAGTCCCGTGACGTTTGGATGGTGGGAAGTCGTAGTCCCACACTGTTCAATTGAGGAAAGCTTATGCCCTTCCTATTGTCTTGATGGTGGGAAGTCGTAGTCCCATGATCCTTTGGTTTATGGGAAGCCGTAGTCCCGGAGTTCTTGAATTGTGGGATCCCGTTGTCCCTGAGTACTTGAATAATGGGAATCCGTAGTCCCGAGATTTTTAACTAATGGAAAGCCATAGTACTGTGATGTTTCCGTAATTAGAAGCTCGTAGTCCTATAAGTGTTCGAATCGTGGGAGGCCTTAGTCCCATGACTGATGCCCCTTGCTGTGTAGTAGTAGAGGTTTGCTGACTTTCATATAGAGGGGTCTGATGCCCCCTGTTATCCGGATTTCTGTCTCAGGATAGTAGAGGCATCACGCATGTGATTAGATACTCTCGTCTTGATTCTAGGGAAGAGGCTCAACGCATGTCTCAGGTACTTTTGGAGGTAGGAGGTCGGCAACCTGTTTTATCTCTTAGAGGAAGGCCCGACGCCTTTTCTGCATGCTTATGGGGTAAAGGGGCTGGAAGCCTGTCTTGATTTCTCCTGGGGTAGGAGGCCCGATGCCTTTCTTGAGGTCTTTGATGCCCCATGCTATCCGGATGTTTTTTGTAGGACGGTAGAGGCATAATGCTTTTAGATGAGTAGAAAGCCTGACACCTGTGACGAGAGTTTCGATGCCCCTAGCTATCCGGATTTCCACCTCAGGATAGTAATTGCATGGCGCACATTCCGAGTTGCAAAGGCTTGCAACCCGTGGTTCTTGAGGAACTTCTTGGAGTAATGGGGTTAATCCTCTACTATCTAGGATGAGGGGTTTGATTTCCCCTGTCATCTGGGATTTCATCTCAGGATAACCATGGCATGGCTATTCTGACTCTGCAAGAGGCCTATTAAGAGGACTCTGACGTTTGCTGTCATCCGGATTTCCTTCTCCAGGTAGTAGAGGCATGTTGCATGTGGTTTTTTTTTTGGCATACCTTGCTTGTGGGTTTCTAGGCCTATGTTGATTTTGTAGGAGGTCGGAGGCCTGTGCTTGATTCTATAAGAAGCCGGAAGCCTGTTGTGGGGATTCGATGGTCCCTTGCTATCCAGATTTCCGTCTATGGATTGTGGTAGCATGGTGCCTGTCCTGCTGCACTTGTAGAGTGGTGAGGACCTTAAGTCTCCAAAATTCGGATAGAAAGGAGTTCTTCCGTCATCTGTTGTTATCTGTCTAAGGAAGTAATCTGCCCCCTACTGTCTAGCTGAGGAAGTTTTCTACCCCCTATTGTCTGGCGAAGGAAGTCTTCTGCCCCTTGCTGTCGGGCTAAGGAAGTTTTCTGCCGCATACTGTCTGGCTGAGGAAGTTTTCTATTTTTCTATGCTTGCCCATTCTGAACTCGGTATTCTGGGCCTTGACGGGCGTCCAAATTTGCAAAAATTCAAAAATTGGCTCCATTTTTCCCGAACTTATTTATTGTAGACTCATAATTTCCCCCTCATTGAAGCATTCAGTTTTCAGTTGAGGAACTGGATGGTTCAATGAAGAGTCTTTCTCTTGCTTTGTTCATTCTGGACTTTGTAGTCCGGCTTTGAGCGGAACGATCCATAGTTCCTATGACAATTTATGTGCGTTCACAGTGTTATTCAAGAAGAGATGTATAAAAATTTTGAATTTCAAATTTTGATATAAAGGTTTTGTTCCATTGTCTCAAAAATCTATGCTTTTAGATTTATGGTCATTTGCTTGTCCTTTTTGAGAATATGTGCTGGTCATTAAGCAATGTGCATGTTTGATAGAATATCTGTATCACCGGTTCATTCAACGTCTGGTACATTACTTGAGATATTTTTTGTTTCAAGCGGTCATACCCCTGTCGTCAATTTAGTCCTTTCGAAATTCCATGATTGACTATTTTTCCTCTCTCTTGCAATAATCCCTAGGAGGATTTTTATATTTGTTTGGCGCTCGGGTGCTTTACACCATTGGTAGGAAAAATTCGTTTCTCTTTTTTTTTTGTATTTGATTTTGATTTTGAATTTGATTTCGAGCGCCGCCTTTTTCTTTTGCCCTATTTTTTGACCAAGAGGTTCTTGTGGATTCTCTTTTGGCAGGCGATTACTCCCTCGCCTCTCAATGGTAGAACCTATTGAAACAGAATTATCTCTGGACTTTGATTTTATCATTTTCCTGTACCGGACATTGAATGTGCTGATTTATATACAGTTCGATGTTATCACTCATGCACGTATGGTGATTGAAGAGAATATTCCTATTGATCGAGACATCAGATAAATGCATATGATAGATTTCACTATTGACTCTGGAACTTGAATGCATTTAATAAAATTATTCGAAAATATTCAAATGCGGAAAATGAATAAAACTGGAACGATAAATTGTTTAGGAAAAACATATCTCCGAGAGCCTGAGACTTGGGGTGGATCCCTGTGCTCGTCTTGCGGGAGATGTCATGGACGTCGAGTTTGATGCACGATGCCAATTCTTCTTGCTTCTAACGTTGTTGTAGGACACTGAGTCTATAGCAGGAAAATATGGGGCAAATTTTCCGGGGATGCCTTCCTGGAACATGAGCATGTCGTCGATGGGCGGTCCTTGGATGGTGGAGTCTTCTATTACTCCGTCTGGCTTCACCGAGATTTCTCCTATCCCATTCGGTTGCTTTGGGAAGATGAGACATCCATTGTTTTGTCCGGTGGAAACCCTTGGTTTTCTATTTAGCTGTTCTGGGTTACTGATTCTGGACTCGTGGAAGACCCGTTCTAATTTTTTTGGAGGCCGGAAGCCTGTTCTGACTCTGTAGTAGACTGGAAGCCCGTTCTGACTCTGTAATAGGCCGGAAGCCCGTTATGATTCTTTAGTAGGCCGGAAGCCCGTTCTGATTTTTTAGGAGGCCGCAAGCCCGTTCTAATTCTATAGTAGGCCGGAAGCCCGTTCTGACTCTGTAGTAGGCCAGAAGCCCGTTCTGATTCTTTAGGAGGTCGGAAGCCCGTTCTGACTCTGTAGGAGGCCGGAAGCCCGTTTTGACTCTCTAAGAGGCCGGAAGCCCGTTCTAACTGTATTCTGAGGTTGTAGACGACCTGGTAAAAAACCCCTTTCTGATCTGTCGGTTGTCTGGGTTGCTGATTCTGGACTCGTGGTAGAACCGTTTTCTGGTATGTTGGACTGATTGCTTTACATTCTGGATATTAATTGGGTACTGGATAGAGCAGACAATAGCATGGCTGAAAGACAAGGGGTTAGTGAATGATGCATGTTGCTGCATCCACAAGGGGTTTGTATGATAGCATTTTATGATACTGTATGCATGAGATGCATGATATGTTATGAAATGCAGGGTTAGTTTTGAACACGTAGCACGTAGTAAGTTTGGCACATAGAACAATTTGATATCATAGAGACACATTCTTCCTTCCAATCTTATTTCTCCCACACACGTGTTCTTGACGAGGTTTATTCCTAAATATTTTGGTCTGGACCCTCGCATCGCATTGCAAGAGTCGGCGTTCCTGAAAAAAGCTATCTTATAGCAATTCTAAAACAAATAGACAGCATTTGTCGATGTAATGACTCTAAATGCTTTTCTGGAAGGAGTTTGAAAACATGTAGGGTGGACGTGGACGTCCGTTTTGAAATCTGGAATCTAATTTAGCCTGGCAGCTGTATCTAGCGAAAGGAGTTTTCACTAGACTGGTTATTGGAGGTTTGATTTAAGCGAAGGTTTATCACTCAATCGGATTTGTTTCATTTAAGTCTGGCCTAACTAGAAGTTTTGAAAATCTGATTTTGAAACTGGAGAATTTGTTAGGCCGGACCTAAGACTAAGATTGAAGCAGTAGTTTTTGAAATATTGGGTTTCGAATCATTACATTAAAAGCATGCCTCAAATACAAACATTATGTTGGGTATTTTCCTAGAGGGTAGTGTCTAAGCTGGAATGCATGTGGGCTGAGTCATTGGGTTTTGGTAGTAACCTGTTTAAGGCTCCCAGAGACATATATACCTTTGATAGGTCTCCTCAATCACGAGTACAAACGACCGAGGTACTGGGCTGTGAGTGATACTACTCCGCATAAGACGTTCTAGGCAATGGAATGCAGAGCCAGAGTGTGAGAGCGGCTATGAGTATCGGGGCTGGATAGGGACTCCTAGAGAATAGGAGAGAAGAGAAATTTCAAATGCAATGCAACAAGTCGAATATGTCTGGAAAATAAAGCCGGTGATCAATAAGGCGCAAACCGTGCGGTTTAGGTCCATGGCAACCGTTTTTAAAAAAAATTCTGAAAACATTTTTATGTTTATGTTTTAAAAACAGTTGACTTTAATCCCCAGTGGATTGGCCAGTGAGCGGAGCGGGGTTCGGGGGCCGCTCACTCAAGGCTTATAGCTGACTTCTCGATCTGGAAATGGTTTAAAAAATGGAGTCGCAACCTAGTTCAACTAGGAAATGCCTTTTAGCCGACTAGATAGCCTTACTCGCCTCCGGTAACACTATCGTTCATCGGACCAAATACTAGGGTTCGTGGACCTCCCCGAGACTCTTTTGCTTGGCTTTTCTGTTACCGGCTTTATTTTCTGGACATATTCGTTTTATATCTCATCTCAACAGTATATGCAATTCACAGGATATGAAAGCTGTAAATAAACATGTATGAAAGTAGTAAACACGTTTAACGTGCATATGACTCGATCTGGACTGGAATTTGAGGCAAGTAGAGGTACTCCTAAGCATACATCTAACCTTAGAGGTTTCTAGCAAGTAGCATAAGTCTGGCTGATCTGAAATGATTACATGCACAAAGCCTAAAACCGGATGTCTAAGTGTGATTTGATTGATTTTATTAGGCGAGTCTTAAAAAACCTATACAACCATTACTACTTTTTTGTATTAGTCTTACGATGTCTAGGTGATGGGCTGTAATTGCATTAATGGGCCAATTTTAGGTGATTAGTCCTTTAACCAGTTCATTATTGGATTTGGATGCTTTTGGAAAGCGCTAAACAGTATCAGCATGCTCAGGGGTAGTTGGATATACATACAAGGTTAGAGATACTTTTAAACCTCATTGACTTTGAGTTCCTGGCACTCGCGCGGATTTTGACCATCAGTCTGATCATAATGGGATTTCGCTCAGATCACGTAAGTTGTGCGTCTCATCGATCCAGTTTTACTGGTATGATCCGAAGTCGATTCCAAGTTCGGGTTAGCCCGGAATTGGCTCTGGAAGTTGCTGGTTTGCTGGGCCTCGGGCTCGTGGGCCCGATATATACACTATGTTACATTCTGAAACTTCTGAGTCCGTTTTACATAGGGCTTAGCCCGTTACAAAGCATAAACATAAAGTACACGAAAAACAATAAATCTGGATCTAAAGAGAATCTAATTTCGAGCTCAAACGAGCCCGGAAACCTAATTTGAAGATCTGGGAGTCGTCTGGAGGATCTGGGAGTCAATCTGGAAACTGGATTCATCAAGAACACGGCGCCAAGAGGAGTTGGCGGCGCTAGGAGGTTGGAGCGGCGTCGGCGCCAACTTATAATGGCGGCGGCGCCGGTTTCAGCGGCAGCGGCGCCGGTTCGTCGGCAGGTTTAGAGCTCGTTTTATTTTGCTTCGTTCTCACTCGTTTCAGCTTCGTTTTTCATGAAAAAATAGTCAAAAGCTCATAAAATCGAACAAGGAATCCAAATATGGAATAATCAAAGTGTTTAAGGCTCATTTAAATAAATTTATTTTTTGGGCAGCAAGTACGTTTTTCAAGTTTTCATAGCAAAACAAGCTAAAATCTCCTAAACATGCATTCTATGAGCTCTAGATTAACTGGGTTTATGTATTTGAACCTAAAAATGATTAGTTACAGCAATTTAACATGTCTATCATCGAATTTCATGGAAATTATTGAAAGCATCGAATTGGTTAATTATAGCTATTTTAATGGAAAAAGTATTTAAACTACCTAAACATGCATCCGAAGCACATAATTAGAGCAATCATGGCAATTTTACACATATTTATGGTAAATCAAAGGAACATAATAAGAGGGTCCTCAGAATTACCGGTCTGAGTCCTTGGCTCGTTTGCCAACGAAGTGAATGTGGAATCCGGCTTCGAATCTGGTGCTTGTGCTGCGTTCTTGTAGAATTAACATATACCAAGGTATTTCAGGACTGGATTTGTGTGTGTGTGTGTGTGTTGTGATTTCGGGTTTAATATACTAAGGTGGTGGCCGAATTTGATGTCTGTCTGTCTAGGGTTTGTGTGCCACCTTTAGCTAGGCTGGCTTAAGGCTGTATTTATGCTGATTAGGAGTGACCTAGGGTTTGATTAATGTTTTCTAGGGTTTAAACTGTCAAGTGATAAGTCATTAGGTGTTAAGATTAGCTTTAAACTCGATTTATTTAATTTTTCCTTTTAATTTTTGGATTTGGACTTGATAGCTAAGTAAAAAGGTGCTAAAAGTCTTTTTTGGTGCCTAAAAGTGTTAAAAAGGCTACTAAAGTCCAATGGGTTTTGTCATGGTTATTCCAGTCCGTAAAACTTGCAAATTGGCTCATAAACTTCTAAGATATGGCAATTAGTCCAATTTCTAGACTTAGATTACAATCTCTTTGGATTTTTATGGGCTATTCACGCCTAACTGCGTTTTAATCCTCCAAGTTTACAACTGTGCACAGATTACGCCTTAGATTCCAGCAAGCAAGTCGAAAGCTTGTCACCCGGACAGATTTCTCTGGAAATCATCATTGGACGCTTCAGTTTCTTATCACTTTTTACATGTCCAAAAAATAGGTGTCTACAGTAGTGCCACCCTTTGTTAGGCTGTGTTAATGGCGTATTTATTGTGGTGAGGGAGACCTAGGATTTACTAGTCTGTCTTGTATTAGGTTTCTAAAAGAGTGTTAAAAGATAAGTGAAAGTGTATGAATTGATTAGCCTTTCAGTATTAGGATTAGTTAAAACTTGAATTTAATTAAATTAAAATCGTATTATTTATTTAGGATTAAGTAAAGTGTGTCTAAAAGCTATTTTTGGTGTCCAAAAGTATTAAAAAATGCTTCAAAGATCCAAAGGGTTTGGGTATGGTCAATTTTAGTCCGTCAAACTTAAAAATTGGCTCATAAACTTCTAAGATATTGGAATTAGTCCAATTTCTAGACATAGATTACAATTTCTTTGCATTTTAATAGGCTATTTACGGCTAATTACATTTTAATCCTTCAAGTTCACATCTATGCACTAATCGCGTCTGCTTGAATTCAAACAACAAAATCGATAGCTAGTCACCCGGACGAATTTCTCTGGAAATACTGGACGCTTCAGTCCCTTATCACTTTCTACCTGTCCGGAAAACAGATGTCTACAAATATAATACTGGAAATGTAAACACGTCTAAAAGCAGTAAAAAGTAAGATGTGCATATGACTCGATATGGACTAGCATGTGAGACATGTAGCATGTACTCCTAAACAGTTATCTAATCCTGGCGGTTTCTATCATATAATAGATAGTGGTGAGTTTTTATTATTTTGCATGCACAAAGCAAAAACTAGATGTCTAAGTGAGGTTGATTTTATTAAGTCATCTTAAATGCCTATACAGCCACTGTTACGTTTTTATGGTAATCCTATGATTTGTAAGTAATTTACTGGAATTACTAGATTTAACTTAGTTAAATTGGTTAAGGTCATTAGCTTGTTAATAATAGATTTGGACATACTTTGGAAAGCGTATAAACAGCATAAACATACACGCGCGCAATTGATATACATATAAGGTTAGAGATACTTTGAAACCTTGTAGACCTGAAAGTCTGTGCAATCGTAATTTGGACTTGGTCAATAGAAGTTCCTCGTCTCATCAGTAAGGATCTACTGGTTCAAAGTAGAGTCGATTTCAAGTGCAAACCAACCCGAAATTTTGTCTAGAATATCCTGGTCTTAGCGGGTTTGGACTGCAAGGCTCAATTCGCATAATAGATTACAAGTTTGGGCTTCTGAGCCCTAAATGAACTAGGATTGACCCATTATATTATACAAACAGATCCTATAACTAATTACATTTCTGTAGGCTCAAACGGAGCCCAATTTCGAGTTCAAACGAACTCAGAAACATAAAAATACGATTGGATTGCATTTTGAAGATCTGGGAATGTTCTGGGAGCAAGAACATGGATGAACAGTGGCAACACTATGGGATGGCAGCGTCTCCATGGTGATAGTGGTGGTGCCACCGTCGTGGCTCGGTCGAAGGGACTCGTTGTTTTGGTTCGTTTTCATGCAAAAATACTCAAAAAATGATCAAAAGACACAAGAAAACACTCTAGAACGTACTAGAATCAAAACACAGTGTCTAAAATTGAATTATACACCCTAAATACATGTTCTTAAGCTGATTTTCATGGCAATCGTGACAAACAACTAAGAACACAATAAGCATGGCAATCATGGCAATTTGAGCTACAACTATGCTTTCTAAGCATCAAAAGTAAGCAGTTTCAACATATGATGATTAAAACATCTATAAACATTCAAAACATGTTTCTAATTCAATTTCATGGATATCATATCGAAAGCTTAAAAATATAGCAGTTATGACAAGAACAGATTTTATAGCAATTTCATAGCAAAACAACCTAACATGCAATCTAAAATGTCGACTCTAGCAGTTCTAAATTAAGCAGGATAAATAGTGATGGAAAGAAGATTTGGGTCCTCAGAAGTACCATTCTGAATCCTTGGCTCGTTTTCTAGTGATCCGGATTTGGAATCCAGCTTCAGATCAATGTGGAGCAGTGCGTTCTTGAGTGATTGAAGCGTTTCTAGCTTGTTTGATTGACTGATGTGTATGTGTGTGTTCTTGAGGGGTTCGACCAAACTATGGATTTCTAGGGTTTAGTGTTTGATTTTCTATGCGTATTGATTCCTCCGGTCCAACCTCTACATAGGTTGTGTTAGTGTTCTATTTATAGGGGTTTGGCTAGACTTATTGCTACCTAGAGTCTAAGTTATATTAGGAGTCTCTTAGTTAGTGTTAGAGGTGAATTTAAGATCTACAAATGATTAAAGTGATTAGCTAATTATAGTTAGGATTAAGTTTGACAACTATTTAATTAACTAAACTCGTATTAAATTATACATGCTAAATAAAAAGTGGGTTAAAAGCTTATTTTGGTTCCCAAAAGTATTAATAATGAATTTTGAGACTCTGAGGGTTTGGCTATGGTCTATTTAGCCCGTCAAACAAGTAAATTGGCCCATAAACTAATAAGATATTTCAATTAGTCTAAATTCTCAAACTTGGATCACAAACTCTTTGGATTTTTATATGCTACTTGCAACTAATTATGTTTTAATCCTTCAAGTTTGTAACTATGCATAGATCTAACTAGCTTGAATCCAAACAAGCGGATCACAAGCTCATCACTCAAACAAATTTCTCTAAAAATTATCATTGTACGCTTCAGTCCCTTATCGCTTTTTACTTATCCGAAAAATAGGTGTCTACAGTTTTCCCCCTCTTTGACAAAAATGGACAAAGTAGGTAAATACTTGTTAAAGAAGAATCCCACCATTCGAAAAGATACAAGGATATTGCCCACCACTGGAGGTACTCGCTTGATGGAGGTTTTGTAATGCCCTAGCCTGAGCATTACAGGTTGTGGTGCATGAGTATGACTTCATACCCTCAAGTTCTGGTTTACTCTGCGACTGTCCGAGAGCTATACTTCTCAACTGTCATGAAGGTCATCCGTTAGGTTCGGACTACCCGTTGTGTGCTCCGTTGAATGGAGCTAAAACTCTCAGCTGTCCTGAGAGTGATCCAATGTCTTGGACCCCTCGTCTTTACCCTGCCTGGTGCTTCTTAAGTTTGCAGAAGGGCCAACATCCCTTTGGCCGTTCTAAGGGCCATGCTATTGCGTAGGTGCCTGGTAATTATCCTGTTCGGTGCCTCTTTGATTTGCAGAGGGAATAGCATCCCCTTGGCCATCTCAAGGGCCATCCTATTTCATGGATGTTTGGGTTCCGTAGTTATTCAACAACTATCAGAAGTGTTTGAAGTTTATTTAAACTATTGTAAGGAATATATGGATGTCTTCTTGACACTATATTCTTCTCTGTCTGGATTCTTGCTTGTAGGGTCATGCCCCTGTTATGCTATTCTAGGTATCGTGTTTCTGCAAATATTAAATTGTGTGGCTGTGTCTTTCTACCATTTTCCATTTGCATTCGATCCCTCCTTTCGGGAATATCCGGCTTTGTCGTAGGTAAGATCTAGTCTGGTAATCTAGCTTGTCCACGTGGTAGTAGTTTGTCTGCTTCTATGTTGGTTGTCCCGGGATTGTTGGTTGTTTTCATGACCCAAATATGTGAGTCGAGACTAGCGCTAGGGAATGGGAGTGGTAGCTCCGAAACCCGTAGTAAACATGTAACCACTATAAACGTTTTATGGTACAAGACATATAAAACACAATTCCTGAAAAAAAAAATTCAATGCCATAACAATAAATGTTAATTTTCTTTTGAAAATCATTGCTTAACACTTTGGAAATCAGGGTCTTACTCAAACATTGCATATCTCATGCATTGCCCTGATTCAACATAGAACTCGTATCATAAGAACTAGTACACGTTCAAACGGTTGTCAAAACAAAGGAAACTTTATTCAAACATAGACATCATATTAGAGTTAAATATACTATAAAACCGCTTAATACAAGCTGGGTCTACCACTACTGACTACTACAGCTCTAGATAGGAACATAAGCTTTCCATAGATACTTTAAACTAAGACTTCCGGAACTAGGAATGGAAGCTCGACTAATTCAAATCAACGTAAACCTGAAAAAGAAACACTCTGCGGGTGTGGGGTGGGGGGGGGGGGGGAGAGGTCATTCGACACTGAGTGAGTTTGCATTTACAAAAGGTATTATAAATCTAAATCGCGTATACTGAAAACATACATCAAAACAAAGCAAATATATTATCCGATCGAAACCTTAATCCGAAAACATATCACAACTACTTATACTATATCTATTTTATCATATTCTATTCGTATCATATCAAATCAAATAAATCCATGTTGTACGGTTCAGAGATAAATCCACTGAGTTAACCGATGCCATCGCTTAATTCCAAGTTCTGAGTCCCGAAATAATTCTACCGAATTAACTTACTAGATACAGGTCCCGAGATAGTTCCACCAAGTTAACCTTATATCTATCATGCATAATCCTCCTTCGTATTTAACAACCAAAATCATAATGAACTCAGATCGAAACATAATCAAACATATAGACATCTACGACTCTTATCGGTACTGGTGATTACATAGTCATATTGACGCCCAATAGGTAACACGTTTCCTCGGATCATTACATCAAAATCACACTTTACAAATAAACTATTATATAACAAACATATCACAAAATCACAGAATATGCAATGTGTTTAATTTAATAAAAATACAAAAAATAACTTATAATAATAATACACAAAAGTAAATTGAAAACTCACCAACACCGCTATTTCCAATTCACTATGTATATTAAAACCGTCAAGCTCCTGATCTGATAGCTGGATGACCATCGAGATGAAGACGGCGAGAGAATTGACCGCAACACGACGAACCAAACATGTTGTCTTGGGCCAAAACTTAAGTCGTGGATTTGATATGTTTTTCGGTTGAATTTTACAAAAAACAATCGGTAGAGTTGAAGCGCACGTCCATAGCTTCAATTTGAAATAAAGAACGTCGAATTTTTATATCGGAGTAGAGAGATATTTACCAAACAAGCTCGACGTTTCAAAACCACTTTTCAGAGAATATATTGATCAGAGGAGAAAAATGTTTCCTATATATAGACATATACATCGTCATGTGTCATTGTGCATGCACACCTCATATCGTTGTGCATGCACGCCGCGTGTCACCACTCATGCATCGCCACATGTCCTTAATCATTATATTCTATATCGTTCAATTTTTACGTCCAAAATTCCATATTTCGACATTTTAATTTCGGGGGTTTTTCCTAAACTTTTAGCTCTCCATTTAGAGATGCGTATGGATATATTAATTACGTAGGTTTTCCTTGATCCCATCCATATCTGTTCTAATAAATAATAATTTTTTAATTAAATTATTATTTCGCGATAAGTAAATTAGACACGCTTCGGTCTATATTCTTAATATTTTAACTTATATTAGACCTCCTTGATTTTAATTATTGCAAATCAAAACACGTGGCATAACTTTAATACCTTAATAATACAAGGTATTACAGTTGTCTTAATTTTTCAAGGGTAAAATTCAATCTGGTAATCTGCTTTGTATGTTAAGGAAATAGTCTGCTTCTAATCCACTAGGAAAGTATTCTAGTCAATCCACTGAGGAGGTAGAATGCTTCTATGCTTATTGGACTGGAGATAGTTGGTTGTCCTGCTATGCTGAGGATGAGACTTGATATGGTAATCTGATTCGTTGATAGTCTGTACAGTCTATATTGAAGATGTTTAATTCTCCAATTCTGACGAGGGTGTAACTTGATCTGGTCCCAACGTCTATGAAACTCGAATCCTAACGCTATGAGGATTTGAAAACCCAAGTCCTGGGCTTGAGGATCTGAGAACCCAAATTTTGGTGTTGATGAACTGGCAACCCAAGTTCTGGTTTGTTGAGGATTAGGAAATATAAATTCTAGTATGACCTCTTTCGGGCATAAGAATGGCTCTGGACAGCTTTCGTCTTCTTGTGGACTTATGCCTTGGAAATCTTAGGGAGGTGGAGTTTCCTAACTCAATTTTTACCTCCATTCTCTCTCCTACTTGCTTTTCTCCCAATTTGCATGTTTTTCTTTGCTTTGATTTGTAATATGGTTCCACCATCGAGGTTCAAGGAGACGTGTAGGGATTCATATCGGTATGCTGTGCAGGATACCTCATATTTAGAGATGGGCCAGGAGATCCCACTTCTTCTATGATTGGAGCAACATATTAGTACAAGATTTTGCTTTGAGGTATGTTTTTCCAAATATTTTTCTTAGGTGGATGTTCCAATTGCTTGAATATTCAAAGTATCGCTCGAGAACGCTCAAAAGTAGGCCCAACGCCCGAAAAAATGTCCTAGAGGATAGGAAGACTGGCGCCGGCGCTAGTATTAAGTGGCGCCGCCGCCACTATGATCTAGTGCCACTGCTAGTGTGACATACGCCGTGGTAGTGACGTCAATTTCCTCTTAGCGCATGATCTCTGGCTTTTTTGATTTTTTGGTCCTACTTTCAGGCAATTCCATTATTGGTATTAATGAACTCGATGCTATCGTGTCCTTAATATAGGGATGCATTTTGTACTTATAGCAACTTCATCCGTGGTAGATCTAGTTTGATTCTGTACCCCCTGTCGTTCAGTCTCGGTTATGCGTTATAGGATTCGGTTGTTTAGCTGGTGTTCTGTCTACCATGTCGAGGGTCTGCGACATTGTTTTGTTGCATGCTCTGATGGAGAGGTGGATGGATCCTTCTCACACCTTTCATTAGCCTGTAGGGGAGATAACTGTGACTCCGCTACATTTCTCGCTCATCATTAGAATAGCTTTTGGTGGTCAGACGGTGCCATTTGATAGTAGTTTGGCAACCTATGACCGACGAGATGAGTATATCTTTAAGATGTTGGGTTTTGTACTACAGGTAATCGGTCATACTTTTAGGTACATTGAATTGTATGATCGATATTAGGGTTATGTTCCGAGGAATGGACACGAGGTTAATCAGATTGCTCGAGTCTCTTTAATTAATTTATTGGGGACCACTTGTTAGATTCCATCTTAAAATCAATTGGTGTTAAGTGTAGGTACCCAATTAATATCTAAACACAAATCCATTCACACACAACCAATATAACATTTCCCACTTTAACACTCCCCCTCACGCATAGCGTGTCAAAATCCCCCCTCACGCGTATCTCACTTGAATCGGGCCAAACTCAAATTGTATGAATGGACAAGGCTTTAATACCATGTTAGATTCCATCTTAAAACCAATTGGTGTTAGGTGGAGATGCCCAACTAATATGTAAACACAAATCCATTCACACATACAACCAATATGAGATTTCCCACTTCAACACCACTCTATTCTTTAATTTGATTTGAGTCTTCCTCTTTGTGAATTACCGGCGTTGGAGGATCTGGATTAGATCGCGTTCTATGATTGGGGGTCGACTGCCCTCGCCTATTTGTACAGTAGCATGGACCATGTCATCTTTGGCGGATCCCGCCTCTATAGGATGTGGCACGTTGTGCACGTTAGTTCTCCTTTTGACCCCCCCCCCCCCCCCATTTTTGTGCATTTCGTCTAAACCGATTCTCTGATTTTATTTTGGGTTCCTCTTTTTAGATTTGGGTTGTTCAGGCTGGTATTTTAGCCGGATTTGGTGATCTTCTGGCTTTGGGTATCCCTATATTGTGATTTTGGGACGTCTCTTGTAGGTTGAGTTAGCGTCAAGGAGCTGAATGTAGAGACAGGCTGAACGACTTAGCATGGACCAATGTACGTAACAAACTCTTCACTGTATAAATTGTGTTTGAAGTGCAATGTTTATTTGTAGCAACATTTGCAGGTGCACTCATCTAATCATGGTGGTTTCTATCATGTAATAGACAGTGGTGATTCTTTACCATTTTGCATGCATAAAGCCTATACTTGGATGTCTAAGTGAGTTTGATTTTATTAAGTCACCTTGAATGCCTATACAACCACTAATTACATTTTCATGGCAGTCCTATGATTCCTAAGTGATTTGCTGGATTTACTAGATCTGGTAAGTTAACATGATTAGGTTCATTAGCCTATTAATATTGGATTGGACATGCTTTTGGAAAGCGATTAAACATTATAAGCATACACACTCGCAGTTGATATACATACACAGTTAGAGATACTTTTAAACCTTGTAGACTAAAGTGTCTAGCACTCGATGTGGTTTGATCGTCAACTTAGTCGGAATCAGGACTCGGCCAGAATACAAAAGTTCTTTGTCTCGTTGATATAGATCCATTGGCTTGAATCGGGATCTAAGTTCAGACAAAGCCGAAATTATGTCTGGAAGTTGCCAGTTTTGTCGGATACGGGCTTTAGGGCCCAGTTAGCTTGGCAGATTACAATTATAGACTCCGAGGCCCGAAATAAATTGGGATTGACCAATTATAGTAGATATTATGATTCTATAACTAAATATAAATCTGTGGGCTCAAACGAAGCATAATTCTGAATTCAAACAAACCCGGAAACACAAAAATAGGATTGAAATAAAGTCTGAAAGATCTGAAAAGCGCTATGGATTGAGGAAGAGGTGGTGCCACAACGCTAAAGAGAGTGGTGGTGGAGCCACTCCATAGTGGCATCGGCTCCAAATCATAGTGGCGCCGGCGCCCCTCCTTCTGTTGGCGTTAGTTCGTCGTTTTTTGGTAGTTTCATCGTTTCAATTTAGTTTTTCATGCAAAAACACTCAAAACGATCAATTTGCACAAAATAAACACTGGAATTGAATTCTAAACACCTTAAACTCTTAAAAACACCCTGAAAACATGTTTATATGCAGATTTGAAGTTAAAATCATCAAGAACAACAGTTATGGCAAACAAAACAGTCTATGGCTAAACTATGAATTTTACCTACAGATGTGATCAGATATAGCATGTGAGCATGATATAAAACATATAAACAACATATAAAACATGTTTCTAGCACAAATCTAAGCTAATTAATGCATAAACATGATTCATGGAAATTTTGACAATTTAAGCTGTTTAAACAACGAATCTTAGAGATCTAACATGCAAACATGTACAATAGTGATAAAGGTGAAAATTTTGGTGACTGGAAAATTTTCCGGTCATCATTCACTCGGAGAAGATGACCGGAAAATTTTCCGGTGGTGGTGGAGTGGCGGTGGTTAAATCAGTGGCGGTTTGGATTTAAATGGGTGGTTGGATTTTGGGTTAGGTTTTTTCATTTTATCAGATATTATATTAAGGGTGTTTTAGATATTTTCATTTTTTTTGTCTTTTGATGACATGTTTATCTGACACTTGGTGCTGTCAATTTTTTTTTCTGTTTCAAAAGACAGCCGCCAAACAAAAGACGGCGACAGGGGTATTTTTGTCCAAAAGAGGTTTTGTGAGCGCCGACACAAAACTTAGGGGGTTTAGCGCCCGTTTTTAAACATCAGGGGGTTTAGCGCCCGTACCCCTTAAGTTGAGGGATCATGGGTGATTATTAACCCAATTTTTTAGACTTAAATTACAATTTTTTTTGATTTTTATAGGCTATTTATGACTAATTATGTTTTAATCCTTCAAATTGACAATTGTGTACTAATCACGCCTATTTGAATTCAAACAAATGAATCAATAGCTCATCACACGGATAAATTTCTCTAAAAATCATCATTAAATGCTTCAATCCTTTATTTCTTTTTTTGGGTCCGAAAAATAAGTGTTCATAACATGTCTATTTGACCTCTTTTCGTATCAGAGTGGAACCGAAAAAATTTAAATTTCGGTGATTTTTGATATATTTTGGCCTTATTATTTCAACAAGTGACCAAAACCACAATCATTAGAATGTAAACACCACATTCCGAGATGGAATTATTATTTGAATGGAACGTGCAAGCAAGTTATTTTAGTAATTGTCTTATTTAACTTCTGATTAGGTTTTACTACTAAAATTATTGGTAATTATAAATAATTTATCCACCCTATTAATGTCAAAAGACCAAAGAAAATCATATTATATCATAGTTTATGAAGCAATTTAAAATCAATAAACGCTGGGTAGCAAATTGTTAGACTATAAATTTATTTTCTCCCACAAACGCTTTTACTTTCCAATTATTAAAAAAAAAATCAAATTTTGTCACCTTGCGGTTGATATTTTTAATAAATTTTTGCTACTAAAAATGTGATCCTAATCAATAAATAGTTCCAGCATAAACCTATGAAATATGTAGTTTTGTAAAGATAAAATGTTTGAATTTGAAGTAAATTTAAAAGTTGAAAGCATCTATAATTAGGGATGAGGATGATACAAATTTTTAAAATAACTTTCATAGTGTGTTGGATGAAGTATTTAAATAGGAATTTATTATTATCCAATTTTGTTAATTAAAATTAGTTGAATTTTAAATTTGGGAGAATAATAAGGGGACGATAATAGAAAAGTCAAAAATGCGCAGCTGACACGTTCTACGCCAACTTTTCTTGTTTGATATTTTATTGATTAAGACGGCACCGTTTTGAGAAACAGAAAATCAAAACTTTGATTTTTAATTTTAAAAATAAATCTCCTTTTGACAAAATATTAGTTCTTCTCTCCTTCTTCCTCTTAGATTCCAACGACCCAATTATGGAATTGAAACCCTAATGATTAATTCGTTTCTATTTATAGCACAAAATCCCCAAATTTTTTGAAACTTGAAATTTTTTTAAAAATGGGTTTTCAAATTTCGGATGAATTGTTGGGTACTTTTGTTCCGATCATAGTTTATTGGGCGTATTCGGGATTATATATTTGTTTAGGGTGTTTTGATAATTACAGGTTGCATACTAAGCAGGATGAAGATGAGAAAAATTTGGTATCTAAATCTACTGTTCTTAAAGGTGTTCTTCTTCAGCAATCTATTCAAGCCGTTGTTGCCATCATCTTGTTCACGGTACGGTGTTAATTTTTTGTGATGTTTTGATCTATTTTTGCTTTGATTTGACTTTTATTTTGTTGTTAGCCCTAGATTGTTTTAAGCGCGTCTATGATTTTTATAGGCTATTTACGGCTACTTATGTTTTTTTTGGGTGGATTTAGAATTAGATGGTTTTGGTTTCGGAAATAGTTTATTAGTTTTCGATATGAAATTGGGGTTTTGTGTAGGTAACCGGAGATGATTCGCAGGATGCTTCGGGTGAAAAACCGTCGCTAATAGTTCTAGCTAGTCAGTTTGTTACTGGAATGGTGATTCTGGATACTTGGCAGTATTTTATGCATAGATATATGCATTACAATAAGTTTCTGTACAAGCATATCCATTCTCAACACCACCGCCTTGTTGTCCCGTATGCGTTTGGAGCTCTCTACAATCATCCCGCAGAGGGGCTTTTGCTGGACACGATTGGAGGGGTTTTATCGTTTCTTCTCTCGGGCATGTCTCCTAGAACCTCCATTTTCTTCTTCTCGTTTGCTACCATCAAAACCGTAGATGATCATTGTGGGTTATGGCTTCCGGGGAACCTTTTCCACGCCGTCTTTAAGAATAACACTGCCTACCACGATGTCCATCATCAGCTTTACGGTAGCAAATACAACTTTTCGCAGCCTTTCTTTGTTACATGGGATAAAATGCTCGGAACTTATATGCCGTACACTCTTGAGAAGCGAGAAGAAGGTGGCTTTGAAGCACGCCCTGCTAAAGACTGTAAAGCAGACTAAATTTGTTGCAAAGTTTCTATCAAATTTTCCCCCTATAGACTCTTCCTCGGTTTTTTGTGATTTGTATATACATATATTGTTGTGCTTTGGTTAATATAGTGAACATGGAACATAAAAAATGATAAAAGTTTTAGCACAATGAATTTATGTATATATATGATTGTTATAGTCTTTTCGTCGATGGCTTGAACACATTACGTTGTCGTTGATTTCTAAGGCTTATATATGTACAGTCTTAATCTTATTGTTTCAATTAATAGAAACAAATTATAGCTTCAAGGCTAAGTTCTTCTTGATCTAAAACCAAGTATAGCTTCAAGGCTAAATTCTTCTGCATCTAACATGAAGCTTGTTAATGCCAGTCTTTGTCACTCTGGTCCATTACAGAAGGCATTATATTAATTGTTCATCTACCCCTTTGGTATCACTTTTTCTGATGTTAATGAATGGAGAAATTCTTAGGTAGATCGAGTCTAATACGTCATTCGTAGACTAAATCACTTATAATATAACAGCTCATTAAAATGACGGTAATATCGTAATAATTATGCAATAAATGCATTCAAATTTTAAAGGTGATATTACGATATTGACATCATTTTAATGAGGTGGTGTATTATGAGCGGTTTAGTTTACGGATGACGTGGTAGACTCGGTCTACCTAAGAATTTCTCGAATGAATAATTCCATATTAATTTTACCAAAAAATGTGGATGATTTCATATTATATTATTTAGGCCTAATGTTTTAAAAAACCCTGACCTTTCATTTCCTTTTCAATCCTACCCTGACGTTGCAAATCAGTCAATTTTACCCTATTTTGTATTTTTTCATTTCAATTGCACTCTAACGCATAAAATCGACCTTTTTTTATTTGGCAAAAATTCTCTAAATTGATCATTTTTGCATTAGATTAACTTTTTATATTAAATTGACCATTTTTAAAGATTTCTTTTGAATTATGTCAAATAAATAAAAATCAATTTTATGTCTCAGGGACAATTGAAATGAAAAAATAAAAAATAGGGTAAAATTGACAAATTTTCAACGTCAGGGTAGAATTAAAAAGGGGATAAAAGGTCGGGTTTTTTAAGGCATTAAGCTTATTATTTATCTACTTTTGCCCTTTAATATCTCTTTTCGTTCCAATCATGCACTTGCCAACCAATTTATAATTTCTCCTCTTATAAATATCAAAATAATAATGCTATTGAAAAGCATCTTATTAACTTTATGATTGTTCATCTTGAAACATTTGAGGCCGCTCAAATATATGCAGGTTAAATATATGTTTAGTTTTACCTGTTCAGTGCCCATGATATTGGTATAATCTTCAATCGACCAAACTGTATATCTTCTATATACAAATAAGATAAATTTATAAGAATATCACTTCAATTTAAATTTATTTGTAAAACATTTTCTGTCTCCGATAATACTCTTTATTTTAGAGCGCATATTTTAAAAGATAAAAGAGCATTTTGTATAGAAAGAGCAGAATTTTTAATTTTTATCTAATAGACGAGCAAATCTGCTCCTCCTCGCCTAATGTGGAGCGTCAGGTCAGCTAATGTGGAGCTGTGTTTTTTTTTTAAAGTTACAGTTCAATAAAGTTGACGGTATTTTTTTTTTGGACTGAAGGGATTTACAGGCCATTACACATAATTCAGAGAGTTTAGTGAAATTTATGGAGTTTGTTATAAGGAGACCATAAATTAGTAGCCATCGGTGATTCCCACGTAGAGCCAGATACATTATGTATTTTAAATTTGCATTATAAAGCGTCCATTGAGTTTTTATTTTAGTATGGATCCCGATAGCACTGTCAACCGAGCACTTTCCATATCAATAAATATTAACTTGTCACTTAAGACCTATGTTACCCGGACTCGGATACGGGTGTCTGAGTCGGACACATATCCGCATCTTCGACTCGTTAATCTTTTAATTTGAAGATATGGCAGTACATATCCGAAATTAGATACGGGTGCGGGGATCAATCAAATTAAAAATAAATTAAATTTTTTTTAGAGGAATTAGAATTATTATTAATTTTAGATTTTAGTCTACTGTATTATTTCTTTTTAGGTTTTTCTTTTTCTGAGAGAATTTCTTTTTAGGTTTTTATCTTTCTTGGGTTAAATTACACTAAAGAAGACGAGCCCATAAGAAGCCCATAATATTAATAATAGAAGATATTATACTACTAGATAAGAAAGGCTCAATTGCAAGTCCATTTTTATATTTAAAACATAAATAACCACGTCACTTCTTCTTCATCCTCTTCTTCTTCTATTTTCAAACCCTAACCGCTGAAATTGAGGACTAAAACAGCTTATAGAAAAATCAATGGCGGAGGTTCAGATCTTCACTGATCTAGTTCCATTTTATTATTCTCAACCACCTTAAAGCTCCAAACTTTTTGACTGATTTTTTTCGAAGAGTCCGGTTGCACTTTGCAAGGTCGGCCCCAGATCTCGTGTCGTGTCCCGTGTCATGTCGTGTCGACACAGGTACGGCGACCCAAAATGGCGAGTCCGGGTAATAGAGCTTAAGACGCATACATTGTACGATATACCTTGACCAAATCTATACCACTCATTTTATTGCATGCATATCAACATTAGAACATTCAAAAGCTATAGGCATACATAAAATAAACGTGCTTTACAAATATCTTAAAACAATAGCAGTGGTTGCTTAATCCTGTCGCCTTGCTCTATTAATTATATATGATTCCGAGAATTTTGGTACTTGTCGAATCTAAGCAACATTGATGTATTAATATCCATAACAGAATGCACGGGATAAAAAATCTTAACACTATAGTTGATCTTTAGACTCAACCTAACATCACATAAACCAACACATATCTCCTCATTTCCTAAACTTATCGTAAGTTCAATTAGTCAACCGACTATTGATTCAAACTTCGGTTGATTAAAACACTCACTTTTAACTATTTTGAAAATCCCCATTAAAATCATCTCAAAACTTTTTTCATCTTATAGGCCAAAGGATCGAAGTATGAAATTTATTTCTTAAAAATGACTTTTATTTCTTTACTTCTTATAACTCGTAACTGTCACAAACAGATTTCACGGACCGTGACCGGCTCTAGGGAAGGAGAGTGGTTGCTCCGGAACCCGTAGTAAGTCTAAGAAAATGACAACCAAAGCACCATATAGAAAACATACATTCCCACATACTTAACATAAGCAATAATTACTATTCGAGGACAACCGAAACTCTAATATCAAACAATAACATAAAACCATGCTCGATACAATTTGACATATCAACCTTATACTAAACAAGACTTTGGAAGTAGGCTCCGGACACAAAAACGATGAAACCAGGAAATAGGGAAAAACAACCACGGATCAGTAAAAACTGAGTGAATCTATATCATTACGGATAATTAAAACGCTAAAACTAGAAAATTCCAAAATGTAAATATAATAGCTTTATTGTTAAGGAGTACAAATGGAACCTTAAACTTTGAATAAAAATGATATAATCATATCAAGTAAAATCAATATTGTCTAATGTTTCAAACTGAGAAAATATGGCTCAACTGACATCTAGCGATCGTGATTAGGAACCGAGAGAATTTGGCTCCACATGTAACCCTCCAATCACAATCAATCCACAAATATACTATCTTGAGAGAATGTTGCTCAAGCAGGAAATTTCAACCTCAAATACCAATCATATCAAATACATAAATCGTCATTACAAGTGCGCATGCAGTCCTATTAATGCCCAATAGGTAGCACGTTCCAATTTATTCATCACGATATAAAAGTATTTCAAAATCGATAATTAAAATAATAATTATATATAAACATAATTAATTACAAAATAATTAACAATAATAATATAAACTCACATAAACTGGAAAATACTGCGCAACTTCTTCAAACGCCTCACTATATCTGATCCAATTCTGATGTTCTAAAGAGAAATACGATATTTGTTAGTAGTATGTGCCTTAGGGAAATCTGATCATGCATATTTATAGAACTAATCTTAATGGCAAAGATATATATGTCTTATTTGAACTAAGTGTCTCGCCAACTAAGTGTTTATTTATTATGTATTGTCCTTATTATGTTGTGATAGAATTTGTTCTTAAGGTGTTAAGAATATGAGAGAAAGATTTTATTATACAAGGGATCTTAGTGACCGTTCACAATTGATGGGGTCTTACGAATAAGGACATCACATTATCCCGAAAAAAAATCATCACATTTGTTTATTCTCATGATTAGTAAGGAGCTTATTAATGATATGAAGTAGTGAGTCTCATACTGCTTGATGGGGATCAGAATAAACATGTGGACACTCAAGGGGTTGACTGAGTCTAACATGTGATGCTAAATCACTTGTACATGGTATTTCATATGAGTCAATATAATGTCATCTAGTTCATGATTATACATATGTCCTTAGACTTGAGGTGACAATATCTCATATAAAGGTGATAAGAGTTTGATACTCCCTATCCCTATATCTTTCATGAGCTAGGGTCACGGAATGTGTTGGGTCTAATTAGTTTTATATCCCAAAGAGGATTTATTATTTCGGATATTCTATCCTATCCTATCTCGAGTTTTTCTTAATTGATGAATTCCTGGCCAAAAGAATATGACTTAATTATAAGAGTTATAATACTAGAAAGTCATTTCTAGTATGTCATATTTATCAAGAATTAGATACGAGAGATGAGGTCATATGATCGAGATATTTAGTGTTTGACTACTAGTGATACTAGTCGATATCAAAATCTTAAATGAAAGGAATTTGTGTGTACAGTAATCATGAACATATTGGTTCATTAGAATGCATCAAAATATTCATTTCTATTTGGGAGTCACGTATCTCTAACATCTTAATCACTTCTCGATCAGTTGGTTCTATCCTCTCATTTCTTACACCTAGTGTCTCAAGGTACAATGCCCTAAACACCTTATCTAAGGATATTCCTATCCTTAACTCATCGTAACTCGGATATATATCTATATCTGATAGAAATTGTAGTTTGTTTAACTACAACTAGCTGTGTACTTCCTAGTCACAACTGTATTCTCCAACCTCCATTCGTGTATGCTTCAGTTTCCCCCTCGAGAATCTCTTACTACTTGATCTCAAGTATTTACTTTTGTTATAGAGTTCTAGTCTAGGTGCACTTACATTAAAAACAAATCTGTTTGAAATGGTTCAATCATTTGTGCACACTTTCAAAACAATTTGTTTAAAACACACTTTTAAAATATCTGCATAATTGTGCACAAGGGCGATGACATCTCTCATCGACAAAGAGTTGCTATTACAAATCACTTTTCTTTTGATATATCAATGTATATTCAAATTATATATATATATATATATATATATATATATATATATATATATGGATATGCTTTTCTACAGTGAATCTTGCAACATGCATGCGTCGACGCTAATTCTGAGCACATTTATGTCTTTAAAATCATTTAAATAAATAACCATAACAGGTTATATCATTTGGTTTTTGTAAGTACTCCAGACCCTAAACTCTGTAACCAGTAAGATTTTTCCACAACTACTTCACTTCCTTGATTTGTACTTCTTCAGTCAATATCGT
The DNA here is from genome assembly GCF_937616625.2 of Mercurialis annua. NCBI lineage: Eukaryota > Viridiplantae > Streptophyta > Magnoliopsida > Malpighiales > Euphorbiaceae > Mercurialis > Mercurialis annua. Next base: position 31,161,648 of record NC_065575.1, read on the forward strand.
GTCTTGTTACTACTGTCGGATGACTTCGACAGTGTCTTCACATTATTCCATGCTTGATACTCAAGCATCGATATCGAATTGTCTAGATCACAGACACGCATATATCGCAGTCTTATATCCTAGAAGGGAAAGATGAGAACCTATGAAATATAAGAATATGTGCAAGAGACATAACTCGAATCCTATGAGTACCCATAATACCTACCCATACTCCAAAATCATGTATCATCAATGTTTTTAAATTCTCGAGTCCGAGAACTATTGCTCTTATACCAACTTTGTCACGACCCGATTTGCACCCGAAACTCGAGCTGAGACCCTCGCTAAGGAATGGGAGTGGTTGCTCCGAAACCCATAGCAAGTCTAAAAATCTTTACAAATTTTTTCGCGTTTTAGCAACATAAAAAAGTTTGCAACCTTATTGAATAATTACTTTAAAACCTTTTCGAAAAACGCATTCATAAACTGTGTCTAGACATTAGGGTGTAATTGTCATTTCATATAACATATTAGCCCTGTCCGAATACAATGCCAACAGTATGAAAATTGGGTCCTAAAACCCTGATTGTATTTCAAGAAATCAAAGCGCAAACATCAATCTCTTATGACATACCTGTTTTGTTTCCAGTATAATACTAAAATGCTTTTAACACAAAACTAGTGTAGCTCCTTAAACAAATGGTACACACATTTTAGAAAACACGCAACTTTGATATCATATATCAAATACAGTAGTTCAAATCATAGTTTATCAAAATATTGTGAACTACAAACAGAATGACAGACTTCCCGATACCCAACTAATTGCGGCTCTAGAGCTACGGTTGACATTGACTTTCAGAATTATTATGGAAGTCCGACCTCGTACTTGATAACCGGTGATACCGAACTAATAATATCCAAACTCCAAGCATCGCCTAACGAATGCTATGCTCGCCCAACGGGTCTCCAACGGGTATCGCCCATGTCTGTCTCGGGCGGACTTATCCAGGTCTGCCATTTAGACAACCTCATCCACTCCGTTCCCTGACACCCACTACCCGGGATAATCGGGAACGTGCCTTCACCATTATCAATAATCGTGGGACAAACCCACGATTTCCCAGATAACAACCGCCTTAAACTCATTATAAAAGGAAGCCACCGAATGCTGAGAAGGGTAAGCACAAATCAGACTTAAATACTCTTACACTCATTTACCTACCAAAAAACCCTCTCTGACTTAAGCATCGGAGTGGCTTTCAGGCTGAGCAAGCCTGAGGTCCTTTGAGCTTATATTTGTTACTTGTGCAGGAAAAACAGTACGGGCGACCCTTTAAAGATCGACCTGTATCATTTGGTGCGGTGAACGTGGAACTTATCAGTTTCGTCGTTCCTTTTAGATACTTTTTCAGAATTTGCTTTTTCAAGAATGGATCCCCTACAAGATAACACTCTACCAGCTACCAACAGAGAAGACAGGGAAACAGAACCACCGGCCCTAAATCTGTTCCCCCCAACCAGCGAAGAAGGAGAAACCAGCGACCCCCTGGCGATAAGACAGACGATACCTCCGATAGCCATAGCACCTGAGGAAGAGCCAATCAACAACCAAGCAATGTTCAAGGCTTTCCTGGAAATCACCAGTCTACTCAAAGACATCAAACAGAGTATCTCGTTAAAGCCACCGGAGCAGGGATCAGCGAAATCACCAGTACAGAAATCAACGTCAACTATAGACAAGGGAAAAGAACCGATGCGAGAGGAAGGTGCCCCGGAAAACTCCGCAAAGAAACAAAACGCCCCCATAGTAATTCCAGACGAAGAACGTTGGATGGACGAACAACACACCCTCAAAGGTGGAGAAGAGCATCTGGAGGAAAAAGTCCGCCAAGTCATGAGCAGGCTTGGAATAAGATGTGAAGACGTAGACGTCTCTCTTCGAAGTGACTCACCACTTGCAGATTTCATCATCTCTCACGAGTTCCCTACGAAGTTCAGATACCCTCCAAATTTGGAATCATACGATGGAACGGGCTGTCCCAAGAGCCATATTCACAAATTCCAAGCGGTGATCAATGTTCAGACGAACTTAGATCACGTACTATGCAAACTTTTTCCTACTACCTTAAAAGGTCTGGCGCAGGAATGGTACCAGAGTTTAAAGCCAGGATCAGTGCTGACGTTCAAACAATTCTCAGGACTTTTCCAGGCTAGATTCGTAGCATGCATCCCTCAAAAGAAGCTGTCCACAGACCTGCTGGCCATCATGCAATGGGAGGGAGAGACACTCAGGAAGTATGTAGAAAGATTCAATAAGGAGGCGATGCAGATAGAAGACCTGAGCCAGGAGATCGCCTACACAGCATTACTCAATGGAACTACCAACTCCGACCTACGAAAGGAATTGTTGGCTAAATCACCAAAATCATTTACCACACTGATGACCATCGCACATACGCAGATCAGAGTGGATGATGGCCAGAGAGAGATAGAGAATCGCCTCGGACGGGTAGAAGAACGAACGTTTGCAGAAAGAAGAAATGGGGACAGATCGCCCATAGGAAAGAGGTTCGGAGAAAAAGGGAACGACCATTTCAGAAACAAAAGGAAAAAAGACGAAGATAGGCGATATACGCCCCTGAACACAACCAGAACCAACGTACTGTTTTGGGTAAAAGACAGCCGAGAAAAGGTCAGATGGCCAAGGAAGATGAACGCTGCATCAGCCAGCAAAAGAGACAACAGCAAATACTGTGAATTTCACAGGGACAACGACCACACCACAGATGAATGCTGGCACCTGAAGGAGGAGATAGAGAAGCTGATAGAAAGGGGATCCCTTTCCCAATTCGTAAAAAGGGATACCGAAGCCAGAGAGACGGAGTCAGAAAGAAAGAAAGAGTGGAAAGAAGAAACCGCCAGAAGACCCAGACCAGAGCCAGCGGGCGTGGTTAACGTAATAATGGGTGGATCGACCGGAGGAGACAGCAATACTACAAGAAAGAAAGCTGCAAGAACAGTCTACTCAGTTAGCCCAGGTGCACCAAATGCTAAGAAATTCAGAAGCGTATCTTTTTCGGAGGGCGATAGTCATGGCTTATCAGTCCCCCATGAGGACGCCCTAGTTGTCAAGGGGCGACTCAACAATTTCGAGGTATCTCGGATGCTTGTAGACACAGGAAGTTCGGTAAACATGATCACAATGGAGGTGTTCGGCAGAATTGGACTCAAGAAAGAAAATTTGACACATGTCTCTACTCCACTGGTGGGACTAGGAGGCAAATCTGTACAGGTGGAAGGATCACTGGAGATAAACATCCAACTGGGAGATGGAGAGATCTACAAAGAGATCCGAGCAGAATTCATGGTGGTCAATATGGACTTCGCATACAACGCAATTCTCGGAAGGCCACTTCTGCACGACACGTGCGCATCCATTTGCATGAGGTACCTACTGATGAAAATCCCAACCAGAGAAGGCGATGCCGAAGTCAGAGGATGCCAAAAGTCAGCCAGAGAAGCATACTTTACAGCTCTCAGGAAAGTACATATAACCTTGCCAGTACTAACAATGGAACCCCCAGAGAAGAAAGAAAGGGCGGAGCATTATGGGCGAACCGTGAAAATCGAATTATCCCCAGGAAAGGAGATAGAAGTGGGAGATGAGCTAGAAGAAGAAATCAAACGATCTCTGACAGAAAACCTCAGATCGCTTGGAGACTCCTTTGCCTGGACAACAAACGAACTGATCAGAGTAGACCCGGACGTCATATGTCATCGGTTAAACATAGCGACCGACGCGAAGGCAGTCATACAGAAGAAAAGAAGGCACTCGCCTGAAAAACAACTCGCCATCGCAGAAGAGGTCGCCCGGTTAAAAACAGCAAACGTGATCAAAGACGCCTATTACCCCAAGTGGGTAGCAAATGTGGTGATGGTGAAAAAGTCCAATGGCACTTACCGAATGTGTGTGGACTTCACAGATCTGAATAAAGCATGTCCCAAAGATAGTTTCCCGCTCCCACACATTGATCAGTTAGTAGACTCCACAGCAGGTCACGCCCTCTATACATTCCTAGATGCCAAGGCGGGATATCATCAGATACCCATGGCACCTGAAGACCAGGAGAAGACGGCCTTCATAACGGACCAGGGATTATTTTGTTACAAGATGATGCCCTTCGGTCTGAAGAACGCAGGAGCCACATATCAGCGGCTGGTGAACTCAATATTCAGAGATCAGATAGGAAAACACATGGAAGTTTATGTGGATGACATGATCATCAAAAGCATCCGAGCTGAAGACCACCCAACAGATGTGAAGATAGTCCTGGAGACGCTAAAGAGATACCAGCTAAAACTCAATCCGGAAAAGTGCGTATTCGGAGTACCGGCAGGCAAGTTCTTGGGATACATGGTCTCTCAGCGAGGTATCGAGGCTAACCCAGATAAAATCGAAACGGTCTTAAAAATGACACCGCCACGGAGCATACATGAAGTCCAGAAGCTCAACGGCCGGATCACGGCTCTAGGTCGGTTCATGTCCTGCTCGGCAAAACGATGTCTGCCTTTCTTCAAAACCCTGAAACAGATCAAGAACTTCACATGGACAGCAGAATGCCAGCAGGCGTTTGAAGAATTGAAAAGCTTCCTATCCTCGCCCCCACTTTTGGCGAGACCGGATCCGGGCGACGTGTTATATTTATACATCTCTTGCTCTGACGAAACAATAGCAGGAGTATTGGTATCGGAAAAAGGAGGAGAACAATACCCGATCTACTACATTAGCAAAGTACTCAGAGATGCGGAGCTGAGATACCCGAAGTTGGAGAAGCTGGCGCTGTGCGTATACACCGCCACCATCAAGCTCCGACATTACTTCGAAGGGCACCAAGTCATTGTACGAACCGACCAACCATTACGAAAAATCCTCCAGAAGGCAGAGACAAGTGGACGCATAGCAGAATGGGCCGTCAAAATAGGAAGCCTGGGCGTTATCTATGAAGCTCGAAAAGCACTGAAAGCTCAAGCACTAGCCGACTTCTTCGCAGAATTAACATTCAAAGAACCCATGGAGAACAAAACGACTCCCTGGGAGATACACGTCGATGGAGCAGTTTGCGGAGAAGGAGCGGGCATCGGAGTCGTGCTCAAAGGACCAGGAAGAATCCAAATGGAATACTCAGCAAGACTCGAATTCCCAGCTTCCAACAATGTTGCAGAATATGAGGCGCTGATAACAGGGTTGCAATTATGCGAAGAGCTCAGTATCTCCGAAGTCCAGATCTACAGTGATTCACAACTGGTCGTGAACCAAGTCTCAGGGAACTTCGAAGTAAAAGAAGCTACATTGAGAAATACGCCAAGCAAGCCAAAACCTTCTTTGCCGATAATGGGCGATCCTGGTCGTTACAGCAAATACCCAGAGCAATGAATGGAAGATCAGACGAATTGGCGAAGTGGGCAGCAACAAAGAATTACGACTCAATGAGAAACATCCCTCATGAAATCAAACGACAGCCTAGCTTTCAGCAAGAAATTATAGAAGGCGAAGTACTGATGGTAGAAGGGGAAGAAACCTGGATGACCCCCCTCACAGCATACCTGGCTAATGGAATACTCCCCGAGGATAAGAAGGAAGCCAAAAGAATAGTGGTACTCTCATCAAAGTTCGGAATATACAACGGCCAGCTGTACAAACGGTCATTCACCCATCCCTGGCTAAGATGTGTGAACAAAGAAGAAGGAGAGTACATCATGAAAGAATTACATGAGGGGACCTGCGGAGCACATGACGGAGCATCAACACTGGTCAGAAAAGCACTGCTACAAGGCTATTATTGGCCCACGATGAAAGAACAAGCTACAAAGCTAGTAAGGGGATGCTGGCCTTGCCAGCAACATGCCTTGGTACCGAGAAAGCAAGCTTCAGAAATGAAACCCATCGGCAGTGCATGGCCGTTCGCCCAGTGGGGTATGGACATCCTGGGACCTCTCCCTTTGGCCACAGGACAACGGAAGTTCCTGGTGGTGGCAATTGACCACTTCACCAAGTGGATAGAGGCAGAACCACTGGCAAAAATCACCCAACAACGCATAACTAACTTTTTCTTTAGATCTATCTTGTGCAGGTTTGGAATACCGAAGGTGCTGATCACAGACAACGGAAAGCAGTTCGACTCAGCAAAGTTTAGAAAGTTTTGTGCCGAGTATCAGATCGACCTAAGGTTCACTTCGGTTTACCATCCACAATCAAATGGGCAAACCGAAGTGGCCAACATAATCCTACTGGCCGGACTAAAAAGAAGACTAGACGAGTGCAAAGGAAGATGGGTAGAAGAACTCTACAGCGTCCTATGGAACTACCGTACCACCCCTAGAGAATCAACGGGCGAAACTCCATTCGCCCTAGCCTATGGAACGGAGGCTGTAATTCCTGTAGAGATCGGCGCACCCACGCCAAGGACAGAAGACAACCAGCTAAACCTAGAAGAAAACGAAGAAGAGCTCAGGAACAATCTGGATCTCCTGGTTGAAAAAATCAACAGATCAGACATCAGGATGGAAGCCTACAGACAAAAGATGGCCAAGCATTTCAACAGCCATGTAAAGAAAAGAAAATTCAAACTAGGCGACCTCGTCATGCGAAAAACCGAAGTCAAAAAAGGAGAAGCAGGAAGCGGAAAACTGCAGCCAAACTGGGAAGGACCTTACACCATCAGCGAGGTCATTAAAGAAGGAACATTTAAACTCACTAACTCCATGGGAAGAATCATACCAAGGACATGGAACGCCAACAACTTGAGAAAAATTTAGTGACAATGGGTCACCATCCGACATGATTAGTTATTCCTTAAGAATTAACATAATTAGTCAAGCGATGTTTAGTTTCAGTACTGTATTTCAATTCATCCAAGTGATGTTTAATCACAGCATTGTGTTTCAATTTCTACAAGTGATATTTCATCACGTTATTGTATTTGAATTTATGCAAGTATTTTAATTTACCCTTGCTCGGACAAGGAATTTCCACAGATATTGTCTCTTTACCATAATTACTGAATACTTAAAATATTTCCAAAGAGGAGAACTGACGAGTTCATTCCCAAAAAAGGAAAATACACAGTCAAAATATATATATCGCCTAAAATAAAGAGAACATAGAAACTAACTGTCTCAAAAATAAAGAAGGCAAAAAAGATGTATATTAAAAAGAGGGCAAATGCCCCACAAAAAATTACAAAGGAAAATAAAATTCCTAACAAAAGAAAATATACAAATGTACAAAGTACATAACAAAAAAAAGGGGGAAGGGGCTCCTAAAGCTTCACATCCTCATTCTTCTCAGGGAGAGCCCCCTTAACAACCTCGGAAGCAGCGGGGTCAGATAATGCTTCCTGCGAGTTCCCCGCAACTGAAGAAGCAGCAACAACAATGTTGCCGGACCGGGAAGGAGAAGGGACGTCGGCTAGACTCAGAGGATCGGCCCCGGGAAGAATAGAATCCAAATCAGAGGGCCTATCCAATAACTCCAGAGCAGCAAAAGGGCGCTCAGAAGAAATGATCAAGCCGAAGTCCTTCTCCTCAGGACTACCTCCCAAACCGGGAACAAGAGGCTTCTCGCCAGCCTTGGCAGGTTCCTGGGCCCCTTGGGCAGACTGCTTGGCTTCCTCAGCAGCACCTCCACCATTTTCAGACTTGATGGAAACAAACAAGTCTTCAGGGGAATCCGGCTCGCTCTCACTGTTGACCCCAGAAGGAAAGCCGTACAAAAAGTCAACGTCACCATCAGGATGACGTTCCAAGTAAGTACCCACAATAGCCTCAGTAAAATCAGTCAGATCGTTGGCCAGCTGGGCGGTATTGCGGCGACGCCTTTCCTTCTCACGAGTCAGTCGACCCCGCTTCAAATAAAGCTTCTTCTCAGCAGCAGACACCTTCTCAGTAAGAGCCAGGACGGTGGTGTCAAATTCCTTTTTCAGCTCTTCATAATCACTCCCCTTGATCACCACCTCCGCAGATAAACTCTTATTCTCCTTTTTAAGGCGGGCGACCTCAGCAGATAGCGCCTGCTGCTGCTTGACAGCACTCTCCCTTTCTTTCGACAACCGATCCACATCGGCGCGAAGAGAGGTTTGCTTAGGAGCACATCCGCCATGCTCAGCTTTAAGAGAGTCATGCTTCCCCTTCAAAAGCTTGTACTCCGCCCTCAGCTTAGCCAGAATATCCTCGTCATTCAGACGGTTTGAGCAGTATTGGCGGATGGCGAAGCCGGCCTAGAAACAAAATAAAGTAACGATTAATAAAAAAAAGAGGGGAAAAAGAAGAAGGAAAGGAGAAAAAGGCACTAAAATAATCACCCTTAGCAGGCCGGTAAAGCAGTCGTCGATCAGCACGTCATCCGGCCTTCTCAGATAATAATCGACATCAGAAGGACAGCAAGAACCCCTAAAGATGTCAGCCGCAACAGCCGGACAACGGCTAGTGGCCTCCATCCCATACTTTTGAAGGATGAGGTCGACCTGAGTCACCATAACATCCTTCCGCGGCTTCTTCATGGAAGGACCCTCCTCAGCAACACCCTCGCCCCCAGAGGAAGGAGCTCGTCTCTTCGAGCCCGAAGAAGCAGTCATCACAGCTGGAGGAGGAGGAGGAATGGACTTAGAATTCTTATCCCTCGAGGGAACCTCCATCTTGTCCTTCCCTTTGCCAGTATAAGAGGGAACAGCAGAGGAAGGAGGACTCAGAACAGGCTCCCTAATGGTAAAACCAGGAAGCACCACCCTGGAAGCAACAGGAGGAGTTGGGGCAGAGCCATCGTCCTTCTGGGAAGAAGACAGCTTATTTCCTGAAGGAACATCGCCCCCTTCTTTTGAGGCCCCTTCCCCACGTCGGATAATTTCGCAGAAACAGCTTGGGCGAGAGCCTCCTTCTGCCGCACCTCTTTCTCTCGGCGAGCTCATCAATCCTCCATAACCTTCTGTTGGAGCTCCTTGAAGTCAACCACTGAGAATTCCAAGAAAATAAACAAATATCAGGAACTAAAAATCAGAACACAAAGATAACAAAAGCTTCATGGTACAAACAAGGTACCAGAAGGACTAAGGGGCATAGAAGAAATATTAAGGGGAGAAGAGAGAGGTGGTTCGCCATCGTCAGGAAACTCGCCCTCTTTGAGAGGCGAGGTTTCCTGCTCATCGTCATTCTTCTTCTTCTTCTTCCCCTTCTTGCCACTCTTTACTCTCCTGCTTCTCTTAGAAGCAACGCCTTGATCCCAGCCAAAATATTGCTCAATAAGCTTCACCACATGAACCTTCCCACCATCCCGGAGCAAAGTCAGCGTTTTCTGATCGTCCTCGCTCAATATAACCTTGTCCAATTTCCTAGGACCTTCCAAAAATACATTGGGGATGGAGCCCCAACCCCCTTCCTGTTTAGCAATCACGAAAGAACCTTTCCACCGCTTCAAAGAATTGGGATTGCCACAAAAGGGAGATCGGCCAGGTTGCAGATAGAAGAACTCATCACTTTTCTTCCGCCCAAGAGAATATATCGCCCGGACAATTTCATAGCCAACCGACCTCTTCAGATGGAGCCCACGAATGAAAATCCCCGTCAAATGGCGATGGGCGTTAGGGTGAAGTTGACCTAAGGGAATTTTAAAATGGTCAAACACCATCTGCGTAAAGCCATCAAGGGGCAACCTCAAGCCTGCTTCAAAATCTTCTATAAAAATCAACTGCTCGTCGGCACCTAAGACTTGGTCAACAGCCGATCCTTCAACAGGAATCCGGAGCCCGATGGTGGAGGGAATCTCGTACCTTGCCCTAATCCATACTAGGGCACTTTGACCGAGGACAATGGGCCACTCAGACAAAGGTTTTTTCTTACTAGAAGATACCTCGGAGGAGGCTTTACGTCTCTTCAAAACAAAATCCTCCTCATCTCCTTCATCATCGCCCAGTTCACCATCTCCGGCCTCATCCCCACCAGCATCCTCAAGGGGAGCCTCACCCTCTGGCCCTCTGTCATCAGCACCCTCCTCACTATCAGGGATCACCTTCTGAGACAACCCTTCCTCGTCAGATGACAACTCCACAAGGGTAGCAAGAGGAACAGGGTAAGTAGGGTCACTGGCAGAACTCTCAGAAGAAGAAGAAGAAGAAGAAGAAGAAGGGGAAGACACTGAAATCTTCATTGTAGACATCCTAAAAATACACTATCTGAAAGCAAACAAGAAGAGGGAAACAAGAAGACAAACAAAAATAGCTAAGCCACTTACTGATTAAAAGAGAAAGTCTGGTGCTATGTAACTCGAAGAAAGCCTGGCTGAAGAAACAAATCAACAAAAGAAGAGAATCAGATAGAAAAATCAAGAGTAAAAATTTTTTTAAATTAAAGGATAAGTACCTCTTTTATACACCAAGATAGACACTCGAATGCCTGACAGCAGGAAACTCCTCGAAATAATCAATGAGAAACCAAAAGTCGCGTTCTTTTATAGTCGAAAAACGCTTCAGATTTGTAACCGTTGAAGGAAACGTTTGGAATTCAAATCATTTCGAAAATTTCGGAAATTCGAATTTTGAAATTTGGCGCTTCAAGTCTTTGACTTAGCAAGATTACAGGGGGGGGACATCTGATACCGACCTAATAATATCCGAACTCCAAGCATCGCCTAACGAATGCTATGCTCGCCCAACGGGTCTCCAACGGGTATCGCCCATGTCTGTCTCGGGCGGACTTATCCAGGTCTGCCATTTAGACAACCTCATCCACTCCGTTCCCTGACACCCACTACCCGGGATAATCGGGAACGTGCCTTCACCATTATCAATAATCGTGGGACAAACCCACGATTTCCCAGATAACAACCGCCTTAAACTCATTATAAAAGGAAGCCACCGAATGCTGAGAAGGGTAAGCACAAATCAGACTTAAATACTCTTACACTCATTTACCTACCAAAAAACCCTCTCTGACTTAAGCATCGGAGTGGCTTTCAGGCTGAGCAAGCCTGAGGTCCTTTGAGCTTATATTTGTTACTTGTGCAGGAAAAACAGTACGGGCGACCCTTTAAAGATCGACCTGTATCAACCGGAAAGGTGAATATTGGGGGGGGGGGGGGAGAGGTAAGAAATATAAATATTTCTGAGTGGGTCTACAATTTTACATTATTGAATATTCAAATCGCATATATGAGAAATCATTTCTATATAAAAGTATTACCAATTAATCAATTCAGATGAAACCCTATTCCTCAATTTCCAATGACTTACAACCACAATACACGTTCCATAATTTCATACAGAATAGGCCGTAACAGTGTTACCGTCGCCACAATTTTGTATTGGGTATCTAGGCCGGGAAGTCTTCCACCGTCGCCTCACGGCTACCCGTTAAGTCTAGGCCGGAATCTTCCACCGTCGCCAATTGACTTAACGTAATCACTTCTTACTTCTAGACCAATCACAACTTAGTCTAATCTCAGTACTGGTGATCACACATACCTATTGACAACCAATAGGAAGCTTGTTCCAATGGATCTTTCTTGGTTCAGTTATACTAATGCAATTTGTTATTTAAAACAGTTTAAATATAAATATTCAAAAGTAAAAAAAAAACCACAAAGTAAACTCATAGAACCAATATCTCCCAGAGCGTATGCTCCTAATACCCACTAGTTAAACACCCTAATGTCTTGACTTGGCTTATCAACTACTCGTCATATTAAAACATAATTAGAACGTTACTCACAAATCAAGTATAGACTTTCTAAGTCTAGTCTTTATAAACAAAATTTAACTTATAACGTTTGAACTAATCCCGAATTAAGATATCTCATTCAAACCGTAACACCGTTCTAGGTATAAACTTTAAATAACCAAAACTCAAACTCGACTCGGCGTTAAAACGCCTCGTTTAACTTTCCGAGCGTCCTCGTTTACATTTAATGGTCCGTAAGTTGCGTTTTAAAATGTTTTCAGACCGAAGAAACACGCGTTGAACTACTTGGGCAAAATATTCTCCCATGTGCATATATCTATCTCAGCACATAATCACAGGTGCATATCACAACTCATCACCTCTCACATACATCATTACAGAGTGGCATATCACCATCATAAATCTCAAACCATTTATGCACAACTAAATAACCATTTGGCCACAAAACCAAATCTCAAAACAACTTTAATGCATCATTTACCAAATCAAATGACTATCCAATAGCCATGAATTAAATTCGAACCATATACAAATCACAAGTTGCATATACAAAGCAATACAAATAAGTCGTATACAAACGACACAAACCAATCCAATCAATTCAAGCCAATACAAAAATCCAAGTCAAACAATACAGACCAATCCATATACAAAACAACCAATCAAATCCGTATACAAACAATCCAAACAATTTAATCCAAACCAATTTAATCCAAACCAATTTAATCCAAGAAATCCAATTCAAAATAATCCAAACAATACACATTTGCGATGCGTTCAAGTACTATTCATATAGTATATAAACATAAATTTAATTACGATAATGCGAGTAAGTAAAATATACTCACAACTTGCGTATCCAAAATCCTTGTTATTTATAGCGTAAACTCCCTGAGCTCCTTTTCCGCTATTAGGTTGCCTTGTCGAACCTAGAACAAATCATATAGATTTCGAGTGAGATTCTAACTCAATAGATACTTAGACTCGAGAATAAACAAGTCCATAACTTGTCGCGTTATCGACCCCGTAAACAATGTCAGGGTGCAAGTGAAAAGGGGCTAAAAGGTCGAGTTTTTTTGGTGATTAAGCCTTATTTTAAAGGATGTACTCGATTTGTTAACTGCGTTTATAAATTTAGGATTTTCCGAAACTATTATTAATCTTAAATTGAGCTATTCACTTTTTTGCCACCTATCATTCGGTTTGAACCTTTATATTTCATTTTTATTAAATTGATCGTTTATTATTTCTTGTGCTATCTTGGTTTCTATTAGTTATCAGAACTTGCTGCGTACAACTTATTTCCTCAAATATTGTTGTATGTTTGTATTTTAAAACTTCAATTTAATAATAAAAGATAGTTTCTTTTATTTGTTACCAAAGCATTATCTTCCTGAAATCCTTAATAATTGGATTGATGCTATTTGTGGTATCTATTTGTTCCTACAGGTCATATAATTGATTCCAAAAAGCAAGAGACAAATTCAATTTTATCACATTATGATGAACAATAATGTGAATTAAGCTTTAAATAAAGTGGAAACCATATCTGATGTTTCCAATAACCAAGACAATACTAAGATGTATGAATACATTTCTAAATCATTTCTCATGTTCTGATAAATGGTAGCACAGTACAGTAATACGTTTTTTGGTTGCTGCTGTGTGACCATGCCTATGATGAATCTTTTATTTTAACTTAAAATGGACCAAACAATGACATAGACAGAGCTTGTTAGGAGAAAAATGGTATGCAATTAAGTGATGTCATAGAGCAAGAGAAGAGATAAAGTTTATCATATTTTGATTGATAAAAAAGTGCATTAAAGTTTAGACCAACTGTAAACCATGTATAATGAAATCTTCTCTCTCTAAAATACTTTTTCTCCTTCTCTCTAAAAACTTCTCATCAAAACCTTATGCTTGAGGAGGTGGTTTTCCGGCCCTTCCATTTTTGTCCTTTTATTTCTTTACTTTTCTACCTCTTTATTCGATAAATCCCTTTTTTTGGAGCTTTTTTTTTGTTGAATTAATTTTTTAGGATGGTTTTTCTTCTTACATGTTGGATTTTTTGGATCATTTCAAAGATTGTTAGTGTTTGTCGGAGCTTTATTTCAAACTTTGATGATTCAAGAAGTTTTAATGTGGGTATGGTGTTTGTTTGTTCTATCTTTGTTGGGACTTGTTGAATATGCGGATGAAGGTAGAGAGCAAGCGAGTTCAAAGGCGAAATCGGACGAGTTCATGGATCTAACCCCGCTCTCTTGAAAAATTCAAGTGTTAGGTTTAGCGGATTTCCGCTTAGACTATGATCTTTCGATTAATTTTTGTTTGTTTTCTATAATCTTCATGTGTATTTTTAATTTTGCCCTTGATCTGCATTTTGAAAATTCTTATGGTTAGATTTTGTTAGTATGACTTTCATCCTATCTATCTAGTTCATAGTTTTGGAAGAAAAAAAAAAGCCTGCTATTTTCAGATATATAGAAAAAATGTTAACATGAATTAACACAATCCAATTATCATTTCTCATTTTCTGGTAAGAATTTAAGTACAACGTATTAAGGTGTTCGCATAAAGTAATAATATGTTTAAGAATTACAGATTTAACTCACATGAAATGTTAATAATATAATTTTACATATTCTTTTTTTTTTTGCCAGAGATAACAATATATAAATATGTATATAGAAGAATGATCATCTCATGAAAGAAATGAGTCATTCTTTAAATAAGTAGGAATAAGTGGACTTTATAGCTACTATATGAGTAATCCAAATACACATTCATTTAACAAATTAAGATAAACCAAAGTTTAAATAATTTATTAAACAAATGATAGAACGATAAATAAACTGACAATATTAAAAAAACAAAAGAAAACATACCGTTAATATAAATGATATGACAATAGTAGTAACTTGTGAGTTTATTGCAACTTGTAATAACATAGATTGCAAGACTATCCAGAAAAAGTTTCCCAATATAGCATACCTGTTCATTTATTTTTTAAAAATTAATAAAATAATAGTTTAGTATAATCATACCTGATGCTGGAGAAGTCTTCCCGAGTTATCTACTGAAAATAGAAATTAGAGGGGCCATTGGGAGGCCCCTCTTATAGATTTAGTTTTTTAATTAATAATTAAGTAGTTATTTTAATTAATTTATTACATTTGTAAATTAAATAATTATTCTACAAGTTTATTGGGTATGAAAGATAGTACGAAATATGGGAATAATAATTGTTTTCTGATTTTGATATTTTATTTTTTATTCATCATCATTGTAATACTACGTTTCTTATTTTACTATAAATTAAAAATCTAAAAATAACATGACCAATTAATATACAAATACACAAGTTCTACATACTTTTTTAAAAAATTACATGTCTTACATTTGTTGAATTAGAAAATTTTTGATAAGAAAATTGAGAAAGTGGAAAACCTTATGTGGAGAAATTGTGAGGAGAAATTTCTCGGTGGATGATTATGTTATTTGACCTGGAGAGTTGCATTCTTGTTGGATGCCGAAAATTGTAAATATTGTAAAATTAGTAACCTTATTTTTTGATATCTTCTATTACATGTGTGTAGTTTAAAACTTGCTTTGCTAAAGAAAATTAATTTTGAGGAGAATTGTCGGGTAAATATATAAAATAATACAATTGAAATCAGAAAATACTAACAATTTTTTTAAAAAAAAAGAAATAGACGAAGGAGGCGGCCGGAAACGAGAAGACAGTAAATAACGGAGAGATGGGCAGTGAATAACGGCGAACGGCGGTAATTTTAGAGATGGCAGTGGTCGGTTTTTTGGAAGAGACAAGTTTCTAGTTTTGTATAAGAAATTCAGTAAACTTAATAAAACATATATTTCACACTCAATCCAACCCAAAAAATGGCCATCAACAACAACAATGAAGAACAGTAAAAATGAACATCAAATTATATAGGTTAATTTATATGGGTTAATTTAACTCACAAGGAGTAATTTAACCTCATAAGGAGTACAAAATCTCATAAGAAGTACAATAACCTCAAAAGGAATACAAAAAATCTCACAAGAAGTACTTTAACTTCACAAATTTGAATGACAAATTTTATGGACAATTGATGAGATCTAAATAGAGTAAAAATAACATATAATTCTACAAATATTTAAGTATGATATATAGTAGGTAATGTAAATAATTATTTTAAGGCTTAATTACTCAAAAACCCCCCACCTTTCACTTTGTTTTCGTTTATACCCTGACCTAGGAAAAATGTCATAAATACTACTGACCTTGTCATTATGTTTCGCCCGTACCCCAAATTTCAAAAAAAAGATGATTTCTTAAAAACAACTAAATTTAAGGATTATTTTATACCTTTTTCTATTAAAAAATGTACAAACTAATACTTCATCTTTAAAAACGTTCAAATAAGTCCTAAAATTAATTAATTTTTTAATTTAAATAAAATAAATAAATAAAATAACATAGTTTTATTAAGTTCTATTTATTACCGTACTCCTATTTAAAAAAACCGCTAATATTATTTTTTTCATTTTTTTTTTATTTATACGAAAATAAGCTCCTTCCTCCATAGAGGAAGGAGCTGCTCCTTCCTCCATGTGAGGAAGGAGCTCGCACTGCTCCTTCCTCACATGGAGGAAGGAGCAGATCTGCTTCTTCCTCCATGTGAGGAAGGAGCAGCGTGCTCCTTCCTCATGGAGGAAGGAGCAGCGTCCTCCTTCCTCATGGAGGAAGGAGCTGCGAGCTCCTTCCTCCATGGAAGGAAGGAGAAGCTCCTCCTCCCATGGAGGAGGAGCTATTTTTTTTAATTTTTTTTTAAAAAAAATTTGAAAATAGATTTTAAAATTAAAGTACGGTATTATGTTGAAATTAATTAGTCTGATGTAAAAAAATTTACGGTTTTTTATTTTTAACAAATTATTGATAATTAATATAAATTAAATTATTATTATTATTAGTTGATTTTAAAGAAGAAGGTGTTTTTGTATAATTAATAACATTGACGTGTAATTAGAATATATGCTAAAAATGAAGGATTATTTTAAACTCTTTTTCAAATGAAAAGAGATCAATTTAATACCTCGAGGGTACGGGCGAAACATAATGACAAGGTCAGTAGTATTTATGACATTTTTCCTAGGTCAGGGTATAAACGAAAACAAAGTGAAAGGTGGGGGGTTTTTGAGTAATTAGGCCTTATTTTAATAATAATAGATTTGATTTCGAATGAGTTTTCAATAATTTTCGGTTGACTAAACGGAAAACACAAAAATATTGAAGTATATGTGTTTTCTAGTATCCGTGTTTCCTAGGCCAAAATAGAGAAAACAAGTCACGCCAAAATAATATTATACTCATAGAAATTGTTTTTGCTAATTAGTGGAGAGAACAAATATTTTATAAAAAAAAAACTCTATTTTTTCAAAAAATGATTGAATTTTTGAGAATTTTTCGAAAGTGCCTAATTTCTAAATTTGAAAAAATAAGTAAATAAATTTTAATACTATGACAAAGACAAATAAATTCATTAAACTTAAATTTGTTGCTTTGAGAAGTTTCTTATTCAGAGATAAGAAACTCTATAATGATAAATTATTTATATGATATAGACATCCAAACAATACCCAGATTAAAAATGAACTTTTCTATAAAAGAAAGTTGTAGGACTCGCAAAATAATTATTTAAATTATTACCACTTACTGTAGTAAATTATTAAAACTAAACTATAAAATAAAGGCTTAATTCCTTAAAAAATTCCCACCTTGCATTTTTTTTCGTTTATACCCTGACTTTGTAAAAACACCATTTGTACCCAATTTTGAGTTTTTATGTTTCATCTCTACCCAAAAGCATTAAATTGTACTCTTTTCATTTGAAAAAAAGTTTAAAACAATCCTTCATTTTTAACTTATATACGAATTAGATATTAATGTTATTAATAGTACAAAAATACCATCTTTTTCAAAAAATTAAAAATAATAATAATTTTTTTAAATTTTTTTAATTGCGATTTTTTTTTTAATTTTTTAAAAATATTTCCGACAAAAAAAATTAAAAATAATAATAATTTTTTTTAATTTTTTATTATTTTATCAAATTAAAAAATTAATTAATTATTTGGATGTATTTGATTATTTTTTAAGTTTAAGGATTTATTTGTATATTTTAAAATAGAAAAAAGTATGTTTTAAACTCTTTTCCAAATGAAAAAAAGTACAATTTAATGCTTTTGGGTAGAGATGAAACATAAAAACCCAAAATTGGGTACAAATGGTGTTTTTATAAGCTCAGGGTATAAACGAAGAAAAAGTACAAGCTGTGGGTTTTATAAGGAATTAAGCCTAAAATAAATTATCAATATCATTATGGAGTGCATATGCAATAAAAAATAGCATCAATAGAGATTTAGTTTTCCTCATCGAATAGCGGTTCCACTATTTACAGAGAAAAACCCACCCATATAGGGGGATAAAACACCCAAATCCGGGATGAAAGATGATGGAAAACATGGATTGATGATCAACATGGAAATAGTACCCGTTTTCTTATTCGAAAATTTTGCTTTATTCATCATATGCCCATGCATTAATTATCAATATAAAATTGATTACAAAGTCAGGGGACAAAAACACTAATCAAAAAAATTAAGAGAAACCATCAAAACATTAATTAATATCAGAACATTAATAAGAACAAAAAAAGATCAAACTGAGATTATATGTTAAAACTTCAATCGAATTGTTAAATGCAATTTAATAATGAGATCAATTCCAAAAGAACAAGTTGATTAATAAAATTCATGGAACATTGTAGAATAACGAACTCGGTATCTTAAAGAATTAGAAAAAAGAAAAAAAGGCTCTAATTAACGGTAATTAAATTCACAAAATTTGCATCTTCTTCATATTTTTTAGAATAGCAATCAAAATTTTTATAAGACTGCCTTTAAAATGTTGATTAAGTAACCAAATTAATCATAGCTAAAGAAATTGTATTCCATATTTTGTTTTTGAAAAATAAAACAGTTATTATCTTTGAAATAAAAAGAAAACGGTTATCTTGTGACATGAGGATTAGCAAAGAATTCAGGAAAATGATGGTTATGAAGTATTTAGATAACTCTTAAATTGCATATGGTCCATATCCTATCTCATGAAAAAACAAAAACAAAATTATAGTAATTCATGAAAAAAGTTGAATAACTAAAATCTGAGTAATGGAAGTGACGCTTACACCGTTTAGTTGGTTTTGATCCAATTAGCAAATCATTTCAAATCAAAAAGTTACATGGAATAAATTCATAGAATTTATTAAGAAAGTCAAATTAAAAATATAAAAAGTGGAAGATTACATGCAAAAGTGATCCAAAATTTTACAGAAAATGTTAAAGAGAAATTAGAAAAACAATTAATTAAACAAATTAGAAAAACAAACCTGTTGGTGGATGGCAGGCAGTAAAGGACATGCTACTTCACTATTTGATCCTGTGTTGCACGATAATTTCATAAAACTATTATCTTCTGCTGATGAACGTGGCCACGATGAACACCACCAACCGGGTTATTCATATTCTCCATGACTTTACTTTCTAGACTGGCGACAGTGAGAACGGATTGGGGCGGCGAAAACGGGTTGTCGGTGTGATGGAGTCTGACGGCGTGGAAGACAAGATGGTGGCCTTGTGATTGCTGCTGGTCGATTCGTTCTTGGAATTATGGTTGACCACATTATATCGTTTCTCATTTCGCGGGTCTGCTAATTTGCTTTGATGTAATGCATTTTTGACCGAAATAAAAGAAGTTAAATAAATTCTTGAATTCATAATTTTACATATTCGACACTACATAAATTGGCCATTCTAAGTGAATCAAAACCAAAGATAGAAAGCAAATTTCACAAACCACATATCATTAACATTCAAAACCCTCGTAAACAGAAAACACACAATTTTCAGACTACTAAACAACATATAATTGAATTGGAAATAGGAGTTGCACTACAGATTTAAGAAACAAAATTTAAAAAATAGGACATAATAAAGTTTTAAACTGAAACCCCAATTATACAATTTATATAAATTACTTTCCAGATGCTTTCTTCTTACTAACTGGACCAAGATTCACCACTGATTCAATAGGCATGGATAACACTGAAGCATTTTGAAATTCAGTGCGTTCTCGCTTACCACTTGCATCAGCAAAATTAACATTTGCCTTACCACGATTCAAATTGAGGTTGGGTTCTGATGCTATATCAGTTTGAACATTTGTTGCCATTGTTGTTCTAACAATCATTGGCAATCTTCTTGTCATAGGAGCAACAGTTTGTGGTTTACTAAGTTCATAAATTTTAACTCCAATTTCAGTTGCACGAATATCATCACTCCATTTATTTGGCAAAACTGTTTTTGTTTTCATATCTAGAAAATACTGATGACATCTAGTTGGTTCATGCCCAATAATACCACAGTAAAAACATAAAATACTAATGATAATCAATTTGAAAGAGAAATTCAGTATCTTTGCGGAAAGTTATTCCTAAGGCTAGGGGCCGAAATATATCCAAATTAACTCGCACCTTAGCAACTTTGGCATCCCGTATGTTGTAGATTTCACAGGTTGACTTTCCAATCTTAGTTCCTAAGTGTTTACTCACCAATGAATCTGGAATACCACGTAACTGAATCCAAAAATGAGCAAATTAAAAATCTGATGGTTTGTAGATGTATCCTATTTCCCATGGACGGAGTAGCACTAAGTTTTTTTTGTATTGCCATGGAGCTCCGTTTAATATCTTGAACGTTTCGAACTCGTCATTAAAGAAAATCTGTAAAAGACCATTAGAGTATTCTTTGACAGAGAAGCCAACACCCCATGCTGCTTGCATTGCAGATTGAAAAATAGTTAGTTTGATGTGTTTGTCTGTTACAACTTTACAAAATAACGAGAAGTGATTCACATCAGTGGTTATCAAAAAGTCATCATCTTCTAATTCTAGGGTTGCAGCAGGTTGTGTATTGGTGACCGGTTGTGGTAAAGAAGAAGAACTTGCCATGGTTAAAAAATTGAAAAAAAAAATGTCATTGCCAAAGTATACAATCTTCATCCTTTTTATAGGAGAAGTGCCAATAAAGTGATACAACATCACACCAATTTAGATAGAGAAGTTGTTAAAAAGCACAATTTGAAATCACTAACCATGTTTCCAAATTCCTCGCCGACAGTTATCTACTGCTAGGTTTGTACTCGATCGTGCTCTTCGAATCCTTCGACGGTTAAAATAGACAACTCTGGCGTGTCTGTAACTTCCTTTGGTAATGATTGGTGTGGCTGCAACAGACAGTCGGCGACAGTTTCATCCGCGGTTCCATCGGGGTTCCCATAGGCGGTTCCATCCCCCAAAAAATCGATTGATTGTCCATAGAAATTAATACATTTGAACAATATTAATCATTACATTAAAACTCTATGTTTGATTCATGTATGGATATGATTAAAAAATTCACAGGTGTTAGGTTTTTGACAAAAAATAATAAAAATATAACCTATCAGATATTATGATAAAATGAAGTGTAATTAATTATGCCTAACTCTATTTAACTAGACACAAATTTGATTAAGTGCTCTTTTGCAGTTGCGTGAGGATTAGGCTACAGGGTGCAACAAAAGATAAATTTGGCTAATTTATGTTTTAGTTTCCAGAATTTGTAACGTGTACAATCTGCCCCCTGAAGTTCTATAGCATACAATTCAGCTCTGAAGTGCAAAAGGGCACATAATGGTCACCTTGAAGAAATTTCTGTTTGGTCCTTGTATTATAATTTTTTATCATTTTTGTAGTTTTTATATACTACTTTTTTATTTACATTTTGTTTTTGTGTTTATTGCCATGTAAAAAATAATAATTAATAAAATAATTGTTTTTCTTATTATTTGATGGCAATTTAATCTATGGCTTATTTTATTTTATTTTAAAATTTATTCCCTTCACCTTAAATTATCATAATATCATTTAATTTTACTTAATTGTTGTAAAGAAAATTTGTTATATATATTATGATAAATTAATTTTATCATCATAATTATATTTTTAATATATAGTGACAAAATATTTTTTTGGCAAAATACTTTATCACAAAAAACATAATTACTTTTAATAGTGACAAAAATATTGGACAAAATATTAATTTATCATAATATCATTTAATTTTACTCTAATTGTGACAAAAGAAAACTTGTCACAACATTTTTAAATATAATGATAAAATTTATTTCATCGTCATAACTATATTTTTAATATACAGTGACAAAATATTTTTTTAGCATAATATTTTGTCACAAAAAATAAAAATATTTTTTATAGTGACAAAAATATTAGTTTATCATTATATCATTTAATTTTTCTTTATTATTGCAAAAGAAAATTTGTCACAATATTTTTTAATTATGATAAAAATTATTTTATCATAACTATATTTTTAATAGAGAAAATAACAAGAAAACCACAATAATGACTTGATGGAGTCTGTCTTCTGAACCGGTGAATGAGACCTCCAAAACAGGGTAGAAGCTAACCGGACGGTGGTTGTCCAATTAACTCTCTGATGCTAAAGTCAGTTTAGAGCTTTGAGCAGCGTTTTTGAGTATATAAATGTAGTTGTGATTCTAGACATAACTCATGCTCCTTTTATAGTAGATGAATATATACCTTGTAGAGTCATAGTAGGCAAGTGAATCCTACTTTATAGGGATCAAGCTACTTTGTAGAGATTCACCCTGATTTGTCGTGATCTACCTTATTCAGACATGAGTCCTATTTAGAAACGTCTTCCTAAATAGTCTCGTCTTCCTAAGATAGAGCTTATCTTTCAATGTTTGGAGATTGTGTCCAAATGGAAAGATACTTCTAGATATGGCGATCTACCCGAATCCCGGATTAATGCACTTTGGGCGGATCCTACGGGATTCGGTCTTCGTCGATATGTTGGCGAATCTCAAGGGATTCGACGCCTTCTTTATATATTCAGGTCTTTATTGGGAGTCCGGTATCACCTGAGAATGGATCTCCTGTGACTCGGCTTCATTGTAACTATCGTAGGATTCGGTATCCATCATTAGCCCCCCGCAAGTGAGCTGAAGTGATTGGTATTCATGTCTTAGTAGATTTTAACTCTTTTGGAGCTGAGTCTTTTTATATTCTGGGCGAGTCGCTTCATATTATGGGCGAGTCGTTTCATATATTGGCGAGTTGCATTTCTTATCCGGTAAGATTATCTTTATTGCCACGTGTTGCTTATCAGCGAGAGGTCGCTTCTAGATGAAGAACAAGTGTCTTTATGCGCCATTTGTCATTCATCCATCTTTATTTTAGGGCTTCGTCTCTTCAACTTCTTTGCCTTGGATTATATAAGTTTTCATTTCCCTCTTTTTCCTTCACTTTTGCTTTCATTTTCCTTTGCAACTGTTCTATCATATCTCAACAAATTCTCAGCAAATTCTTACTAATTTTGGTTGGCTTTCCTTTCTACCTTCAAGATTCCTCGTTTTCGAGTTGCTCTCTATCTTTCTTTTGATCCGGCGTATTTGATTGCAAGGTATTTGCCTTTCCATTGGTTTCATATTATGTTCGTCTTTTTCCTTTCTTTGATCTTTTGAAATCTTAATTTTATTATTATTCCTTATTTCTCCCCCATTTTAAATTTTAAAATGTCAGAAGTAACTGAGGGGGCGAAGGTGCTCGTGATGAGTTAGAGTATACCCGAAGCTCCTTATCTGTCGAACAGATAATCGGTTATGCCGAAGAATTTAGTTTTTCTGGGTCATACATTATTTTGAGACCTGGAAAATCATATCGGGCGAATCATAGTACATATTCGCCTTCTAAGATAGTAGTTTTTCACGAACAGCTGTTAGCGGGTCTTAGGTTTCCTCTTGAAGCTTTGATCATACAGGTCTGTCGTAATTTAGGTATTCCTTTAGGTCAACTTCATCCCAACGCGGTTCGCCTCCTTTGTTCTTTTATGGAGTCTTGTAGGGTCCGGGGGCAAGAGCCTACACTTGCTCTTTTTAATTATTTTTATGTTTTCTCCCGCCGAAAGGGCGAGGAATTTATTTTTGCTGGCGGTCGACCGAACCGGTCTCTTTTTAGTCTTCCGTCTTCTTTAAAAGGTTGGACCCCTAAATTCTTCTTGGTTCAAAACTCTTTTTTTTCTTCTTTTTCGCGGGACTTTACTACTAGTAAAGTTTCGCTTACTGACATTCCTGAGTTGACCGATGGGGAGAAGGATTTTGCCTTATTGTTGTTATCGAACTGCCGTTTCAATAAGCCCAAGTACAACGTTCTTTTAGGGCAATATTTAAGTCGCCGCGAAATACTTTTGGCGGGTCTTCCTTTAGAAGGTATTTTCTAACTTCGTTATTATGTTGCTGTTTTGTAGGATGTCAACTTCTCTTGACCATTTGCTTGACAGTTTTCATGTCGATATGAGTGTAGATATGGGCGAGGTTACTAGCGGCGCTCCCACTTCTACCGCCGTTTTGAATCCATCGCTCAATTCGGTGGATCTTGCGCCTGCAACTGCTGATCAGGTGCCTTCTGTGACTCCTGAGTCGTCTTCGCTTCCTTAAAATGATTCGGATCCTTCTCTGAAGGATTTGCCCACCGCCGGCAAGAAGCGTCCTTTTGAGGATCAAGCCGGAGCTTCTTCCAAACGTTCCAAGAAGAAGAAATCTTCTAAGGAGGCTTTCACTGATGAGGCGCCTCGGTTTGCAGCTTGGGCGGACGCTCAGGATCCGCCTCGCCTTTCCAACGTTGCTATTCTTCATGCTTGCATGGAGAATATTATGATTAAGGAGGACATAGAGTCCATTGATCGTGACCATGGCAACGGTCTGGCTGAGTTCGCCTGTCTTGGCGGTTTTTCGGTACGTTTTTCTCCTCTTTTATTTCATATCGCCATTTGCTGCTTTGTATTCATTATTTTTGTTGTTTTATTTTGTAGGTGGTTCAATCCATCGCTGTTTTGGAGCGTCGCCGTAGAGACGCGGTGGATCATCTGAAGAAACTTCAGAAAGACTCCGAATCTTGGCTGTCCGAGAAACAAAAGATGGAGGAGGAAGCTGGTGAAGCGACAAGTCTGATCCAACAGCTGCGCTCTTCCGTATCAGCCAAGGGTCGGGAGATTTCCGCCTTAGAGGCTCGGGTTCAGGCTTTGTCTGATGAGATCGAGTCTCTAAAGTCTTCTTCAGATGTTCTCACGAAAGAGAGGGATGATCTGAAGAAAGAAGAGGAGCGTCTCCGCCGGCGTCTAGGCTCTGGGAGCTTTTACTCCAAAGTCATGACCCAGTACCGGTTGGTGATTGGGGCAAATGGAGCCTTCCGTTTGGGGCGAGACACATCTTGACCACGGATGAGTTAAGGAGGTTCGGTAGAGAACTCCATTGTGATATGAGTAGTTGGCGGATTTTCGGATGACTCGGATGGCTTCGACATTGTCAGTTGGAAACTCGCCGTGGTCTAAGTATTTGATTAGCGGGGTCATTCAAGAATCGTCTTCCTCGATCGCCATGACTTATGTTTCTTTGGTACTTGGTGATTCGAGTGTTTCTTTCAACTGCATTCTTGTGAATAGGTCTCCTAATTCGGATGCTGATTTGGCGATAGCGTCAGCTTCAGTATTTTTTTCTCTTGGGATTTGAATGATTTCCATTGTCCTCCTTGTGCTTCCAGTTGTCGAAGTTGCGTCATGACTTTTTCCAGATTTTCGATCATTCCAGCTTCCTTGGCTTGATATTCTCCCTAGACTTGATTTACTACCAGCTGGGAGCAGCTGTAGATCTTTAGAATTTCTGTTTTTATCTCTAGTGCTAAGCCGAGGCCTGTGATCAAGGCTTCGTATTCAGCCACATTATTGCTATTTTGACTTTCCCGGGTCCTTTGAGGATGGCTCCTACTCCGGCTCCTTTTTCATTTGAGGCTCCATCTACGTTGAGTTCCCATATTAGCTCTGGTTTAGGCTGATTGGTTTCGCCCGGAGTTATTTCTGCTACGAAGTCCGCCAAGGCTTGCGCTTTAAGAGTTGGGCGGGGTTCGTATCTTATGTCATGATCGTTGAGCTGAATCGACCAATGGACCAGTCTTTCGGACGTCTCTGGTCTTTGGATCGCCTTTCGCAATGGTTGATTCGTTCTCACTACCACGTTATGGCTATGGAAATAGTATTTCAGCTTTTTAGCCGTGGTTACTACAGCTAGTGCCATTTTTTCGATCTCGGGATATCTTGTTTCCGCGCCTCTTAGGACTCGATTGATGTAGTAGATTGGCTTCAGCTCGCTATCTTCTTCCCTTACTAGCACTGTTCCGATGGTCTCTTTCGTAGTACAAATGTATAAGTATAGCGTTTCTCCCCTCAGCGGTCTGCTAAGTAATGAAGGGGTGACAAGGAACTTCTTCAGTTCTTCAAATGCTTCTTCGCATTCTTTGTTCCATTCAAACTTTTGCGTTCCTTTAAGGGCTTTGAAGAAAGGCAAATATCTTTTTGTTGAACAGGACATAAATCTACCAAGTGCTGTGATTCGCCCATTGAGTTTTTGGACTTCGTTTATGTTTCTTAGTGCCTTCATGTCCATAATTGCTTTGATCTTCTCTAGATTTGCTTCTATTCCTCTTTGGGATATCATGAATCCCAATAATTTCCCTCCTTGTACACCGAATGTGCATTTGTCCGGGTTCAGCTTCATTCCGAATTTATTTAGTATGTTGAACGTCTCTTTCAAGTCTTTCGCATGAGTTTCTTTGTTCTCGCTCTTGATGATTAAGTCATCTACGTACACCTGGACCCGCTTCCCTATTTCGTCTTTGAACATGAAGTTCATGAGCCTTTGATACGTTGCTCCTGCGTTTTTCAATCCAAAGGGCATCGCCGTATAGCAGTAGGTTCCTCCCTCCGTGATAAACGATGTTTTCTCCTGGTCTTGTTCCTTCATTTGGATCTGGTGATAGCCTTGGGCTGCATCTGCTAGGCTATACATTGCGTGTCCGGCAGTAGAATCCACGAGTTGATCGATGTCAGGCAGTGGATAGCTATCTTTGGGGCACGCCTTATTTAGATCGGTGTAGTCCACGCACATTCTGTTTTTTCCGTTAGCTTTCTTCACGATCACTACGTTCGCCACCCATTCAGGGTAATGGACTTCTCGGATGAATCCGACTTTCTCCAGTTTTTTTACTTCTTCCGCTATTATCTTTTGTTTTTCTTCAGAGAACTTCCTCTTCTTTTGTTTGACGGGATTCGCCGTTTCTGCTACATTTAGATCATGTGTGATGACTTGGGGGTCTATCCCGACAATCTCCAAGGCCTTGGCGGCGAAAGTTCCGATGTTGCTTTTTAATATCGCCGTGATGTCTTCTTCGATTTTAGGATCCATGTTCCCTCCGAGGTTTACTCTTTTCTCCTTGGCGAGTTCTTATTTCTTTGTTTCGCCTTCAGGCGCGGTTCCTTTCTCTTCGATATCATGGTTAAGGATTTCTTCAATCGCCATTGCTTCGCATGATTTTATTGACTGATCGTAGCACTCTTTTGTTGCGGCTCGGTTCCCTTGTATTGTGATGATTCCTTTCTTTGTCGGTATCTTCATAGTTAGCGCTTTTACACTGGTTACAGCTGCTGAATCGTGGAGGAAAGGTCTCCCCAATATCGCGTTATATGGCAAGTCAATTTCTACGACACTAAATCGTGTAGGCAACTCCTCGCTTTTCCTCTTCCTTCCTAGCTTGACATCAAGTGTAATTGTTCCATTGGGCTTGATTGGTGAGCCCCCAAATCCTACCACCGGCGTGGCATTCCTTTTTAATTCTGCTAGCTCTCTTCCTAGGCTTTCGTAGGCCTTTCTTGTTATTAGATTTATTGCGCTTCCTTCATCGACCAGGATTCTTTCGACATTCTAGTGTTCGATGACCATGGCCACTACAAGAGCTTCGTTGTGCTCTTCGGCTATTCTCCCGAAATCCTCCCCGTCGAAAGTCACCGGCGGAGGAATTGAGGATTCTATTGATTTCCTTTTTCTCCCTTGCGATGATTTGTTTTTCAGGTTCACTCTTTCAGAGGTTATCTTCTTCAATGAAATTTGTTTTTGAGTTCAGAAAAGTTCCTTCGAATTGAAGTTGAGTTAATCTTTTCCCATAGACGGCGCCAATTGATGGAGTCTGCCTTCCGAACCGGTGAATGAGACCTGCAAAACAGGGTAGAAGTGTCACGACCCAAATTCATGGATCGCGACCGGCGCTAGGGAATGGGAGTGGTTGCTCCGAAACCCGTAGCAAGCCTAAAAACCTTTATAAATTTTTCGCGTTTTAAAACATAAAAAGGTTTGCCACCTCGTTGCGGAAACACTTTAACACCTTTATTAAAAACGCGATCGCAGTTCAAGATCATATATCACATATGATCCGTTTTCAGAAAATATCGTTAAAACCTTTCTCTCGTTTAACATAAACACATTTCTGAAAACCGGGTCTTAAGACCCTGATTGTATTTAAAGAAACTAGAGCGCAATCATCAATCTCAGTTGACGCACCTGCTCTGTTTCCAATACAATTCTAAAATGCTAAAGACATAAAACCAGTGTATCTCTCAAACATCTGGTCATAGCATTTTAGAAAACACGCAGCTCTTCAAACATATATTATATATAGTAGTTCAATCAGAGTTTATCAAAATAGTTTGAACTACTGTAAACAGAAAGACAGACTTCCCGTACCCAACTACTTGCAGCTCTAGAGGTATGGCTGACATTGACTTCCGGAATTATTGTGGAAGTCAGACCTCGTACTTGATTACCTGAAAGGTAAACATTGGGGAGGGTCAGAAATATAAATATTTCTGAGTGAGTCTACAATTTTACAATTGAATATTCAAATCGCAAATACATAAACATTTGTATATGTAAAATATTACCAATTAGTCGATCCAGATGAAACCCTACAAGACAGACTATTGTATGGGTCTCAACCTACACAATATAGGCCTTAGACCGTGAACTGAATCACTGCCGTCTAAGCCGGGTGTCTGGACCGTAACCGTGAAACTGCCATCACAGTACTGCCTGTGACCGTAACCGTTACTGCCGTCTCAGACTGTTAAGTCAGGGTCGCTAGCACTTCCAACGCCCAATGACATTAACTGACCTCTATGTCAGACACAGGCTCGTATCGAAAAACACTACTGGTGATCACACAGTCCTATTGACAACCAATAGGAAGCTTGTTCCAATGGATCTTTCATGGTTAAGTTATACTAGTGCGATTTGTTATTTAAAAACAGTTTAAATATAAATATTCAAAAGTAAAAGCCACAAAGTAAAACTCACAGTACTGTCGTCCCCATTTTTTTTAAAAAACGTAAGCTCCAAGCAAGCTTGTCAGTCAAACACGTTGGTGTTTGGCTCACTAGATCGACCACTCGTCGGATCTAATTAAAATTCAAATGTCAAAACACATTAGACATTGAATTTTAACTCTAGCCCTATCGTATAAACGATAGACTCAATAAACAAACTCTGACACTCTAAATATCGCATATAAACTAATCTCAATATTGAACTTCTCGTTCAATATATAATACCACTCTTGGTATGGACTTATAGTCCTTTTAATATTAATCACTTTGATTAATGTAAAGCCTAGTTAAAACGTCGTATCGTTTTAACGTATAGACTTATATCATTTTAAAATGTTCACCTTTAAACATTTATTGACTGACGGTAAACACACCGTCCTACTAGGCGAAGTCCCCTCAGATTCGCCGCCTGAAAAGACCCCTTCGGAGTTGGACTACGCGTCCGTGTAGGGCCTGTACACGTTCGTGCACTGCCTGTGCACGTTCGTGCACAACCCTTGGCCAATGCACGTTCATGCACATGGTACACGTTCGTGCACCTTGTGCACGTTCGTTCACTTGGTACACGTTCGTGTACTTTGTGCACGTTCGTGCACTTTTGTGTACGTTCGTGTACACCGTCAGGCCACCCTCGGAACTTCGTTCCCGGGCCGATTCCCGACGTGCTTCCTACGTTTATAATATTTTAATTTATTTTCTATTTAATCGATTACTAATTATCGATTATTACCTCGTACTACCGACCGAAGAAATCGAAGTCGGAATCGCGAAATGGATCGCGCCCCGGCGGCACCGCCTCGCCTTTGCTTGCTATGCCTAGCAAGCACCTCAGTTGTTAAACTGAGGTGAGTTATGAGCTGAACCCTCACTTCTATTTATAGAAGTTTGATTTGGCTAAAATACCATTTGGTACTAGCTCAATCATGCACTTTAACTCTGATTTTAATTAGTCGTCCGTAGCCTAAACGGAGACTAATTCCAAATTTTACGAAACTTTACCCAAAAATCCAATAAAATATAAAACGAATAAAAATATAATTTTTATTCGCATCCGACTTATATTTTATTTTTAATAAATCTCCAAAGATTTATTAGGTCCAAATCAGTCCCGCTTAATTAAAATTACTATGTCCAAATTCCATAAAAATTTGACGGTAACTTCGTCAAATTATTTCGCGAATATTAACATCAAGATTATTCGCTCGGGACTTATAAATTATTTTATTTTAATTTGGACTAACAAATAATATTTAATTAGTTAATAATTAAAAACTAATTAAAGTAAAAGTTCAGGGACTAAAATGGACAATTTTCCATAATTGCCGCCTAAACAGCACCGCCTCTCTCTTTTTTTTTCTTTTTCTTTTTCTTTTATTTAATATATATATATTTATATATATATATCTTAACTTATATTCGTCCATAACTCGTCGAGCTTTACGAGTTTCGACATTTTAATTTCGGGGTTTTGTCCGAAATCTTAAACTCTCCATTTAGAGTGGTACTTTGATATATTAATTATCAATATATCAATTCATACGACGCTAAAGAGTATTCTCAAATTTATTGCTCCCGTTCACACTCGTTTATTAAAATTTAAATTCCCGATTTAAATTTTAAACTCATATTATTACGATACTCTTTTACGAATTCGTATAAATTAAATTTACGTTTAAATTTAATTTACGTATTTTGAATTTATTAAATCACTTCCCGTGATTTAATAATCTTAAATAGTCAAACCTAACTATTATCCTTTAACTATTAAATTTAGTCTTTCCGAATATTTTTCTTAATATTCGAACCGGCAAAATATTATTTTTAATATTTTGATTACTTCAATTTGACTTCGTGGCATATTCTAATTACTTAAAATTACGGGGTATTACATTCTCCCCTCCTTATAAAAATTCGTCCTCGAATTTAAAATCTAATGCCACTTATTAAACAATTCTATTAACTCTTAACATCTTTCTACCTCGATCCTTATGCCTTATGTAGCATAAACTTACTTCTACTAGAGGTAGATTCTAAAATCCATCCTTACACTCTTCGTGTACGATACACGAAATACTTATCACGACGCTAGCTCGTCGGTTGCATTTTTATGCAATTTCTTTATATGTCACGATTTATCGTGACTTGGAGTTAACACTCCACACTTCATTATTACTTAGGTTATATTCTTTATCGTATTCCTCTCAACTTCTTAATTACTCTTACTCTTTGGATCAGTGTCTTTCACTGAATGTTCTTCGTTTGTCAACGAAGCGTAAATCTTTACACTGTTCAATTATATATACTTACACGATCTTTATCCTTTTTTCACTTCTCTTTCTATTT
Organism: Mercurialis annua; assembly: GCF_937616625.2. Lineage (NCBI taxonomy): Eukaryota > Viridiplantae > Streptophyta > Magnoliopsida > Malpighiales > Euphorbiaceae > Mercurialis > Mercurialis annua. The sequence continues at coordinate 31,193,118 of NC_065575.1, forward strand.
GGATTTATACATTTCATCCATCGGTAAAGTGTGTTTTCTCACACTATTCCATCGTGTATAATTACACAACTTGTGTACTCTATAGCCTCTCTTTCTTTTACTTCTCTTAATACAAAGGAGATCAATTACTTTGATCTCATAATGCTGTCTCTTAGCATTATTCTATGATCTTCTCATTATCGGTTAGGTTAACCTAACTCCATATTCTTTTATACACTTGGGATGTGTATATTCTTACTACTGGGTTTACCTCTTTAAGTATTTTGTTACTTATGGGCAACAAACAACACTACTGTCTATTTACTGATCTAAAACTTTTCACAAGTTTTAGTCGCCCGTAGACTTCACCTTTATCGTTTTAACTGTCATCAACTTGCTGCTATTTGCAAAGTTTTGAGAGTATGAAACATATGATCTTCATCATACTGTCCACCACCATTTACATTGAGTCAAAACTTTCCTAATACTTAGGTATTTTGACTACAAATCCTTTGTCATCTCTTCTCATTTCCATTCTAGTTTGGAAATATTTGCCAAAATCAATATAGTGATTGGCATTCCAAATTGACTTACTGGTCCTTTGGACACTTTACTATTATTCTTGTCACCTCTTTCTATGTATCGTTCCCTCGATACATTTCTATTATATCATAGTACCTCTTTGTGGTACTAACACAAAACACTTTATAGTGACACTCAGACTATACATGTCTGGTTCACACAATTTATTGTCCCGTTTTAGTATTTCATCAACAATACTGAATTCGCAAACTTTTCTTTGCGTATCAATACTTATCACATACTCTAATTGTGTATTTCTAAGTTATACTATCTCTAAAGTAATCACTTCATATTGGTCTCATACTTCGTTGAGCCAATAGAATTCCAAAGTTTAAGACCTTACGTCTAATACCTGATCATACTTGACAATTCAAGGTATGAATGTCTTGTTTAATAATCACTAGCACAGTAGTGTAGTATGCATTTATTTTTGCAAACCTCCACACTTTCACTGCGCTACTCTGATTCACAATCCACTAACTGTTCTCTTTCCAGTTAGGTTGTAGGATCTCTATATAACATTCTTCTTATATCATAATCTTTTGGTTTTATTTACCAAGCATATTTTCCTGTCTAAAAATCTACATCCATTGACTTTTGATTCGTAGGCAACTTACTTCTTGTATAATACAAGCAGTGCCTCTTGACTCCTATTACAATAACTCTTATTCTCATAAATAGTTCGTACTTTGTATCACATAACTATAGTCTTTCGACCTTTAGTACGACTATCACTTTGTCAGTTCCAACTCATAAATTGACAATTTTCCTCGCGCTTTTTCAACCATCGAGAAACATTTTCTATAACTCGATTATGTTATATATCATAACATATCTTTTCTTGATTCTTTAATACGTCTTATGTATCTTATGAATAGTGCTAACACTTGCACTATTGCTAGTCATTTATTTATCAATCTCCACATCCTATCTCACGTTGATTTGCCTATTCAACTTTCGCACTTTCTTGTTTGAATTCCATAACTAATGCAAATATTTTGAAAAATCTTGCAAGCAGTGTTCGCAGTCCTTTGCGAAATTCAAGAAATTACTAATTTCTTTAACCATGCTGGTTACTTCCACTCATTAATCTCATTGATCTTTCTCAGATCAACTAGATATCATCTAAGATTTCTAGTGTTTCCAAATTGTCACTTACATTTGGAAATTTTAACTTGATTCTGACATTCTCACAAAATTTATAACAGTGGTCGCACACATTGTGCTTCTCCTTCCTTTATTATTCACATGGACCAATTGTCCATTAATACCACTTCTAGAAATAATCCAGAAATAGTTTGACTCATTGTTCTTATATATCTCATAATGACAGTAGAAATATTCTCTCATTCCATATTCATACATCAGAACTAGTATTACTCATACTATGTTCTGCAAATCCATTTATCGGATCTGATTTATGCTATCCTCACGATAGGTTGTATCTTAACTTCTTTCTCGTCTACATTCTATAGACGTGTGAGACATATTCCTATTATACTTCTCTATCCCCCTTCGTGCAATACTCGTTTGCACACTTATAGTTGTGTCTACTACTAACACTTTCACTGTCAGTGTACCTTATCTCAATTTCAATTGAGTTTAAATTTGTGACTTTACTTACATTATAGCTAGGTAAAGTCAAATTAACAATCATACATATCGATAAAATATTTCCATGTTACTCACAATATCGATACATATCAGTCACAACTTATGTTCTCTCTTCTTATTCTGCGTCTATAGCTTATATAATTCTTTAATATAAGCTCTTAGACTCAATACTTCTTTTCTATATACTTTGTCTTTTAATATAATAAGCGATTTACCTTTCACTCGTACGCTCATTTCATCGTAACTCGTTTCGTACGATGTTACTCTCTATATTACTTCCTTATCTCCTCATATAGATTTACTATCGGCTGTGTCCCTTCACAGGTCTACAGTCTTTTTCCTTTTATTATCGTGGAGCTCTTATCTTGATATCAGGATATTTCTACTCTTAACAGGTCATTTACCTCAAACTATGGCTTACTCAGAATCTCTCATTCATTCTGATGCATAAAATTCTCAGATCTTACATCACTGATCTGACTATCGCTATTTTTCACCTCTTAACTTTATACATATATAGCTGTCTTACTCGCAGCTAAGAGTCATTCTCAATGCTCTATAGCCCCTACTACATTTAATTAACTGATTATCAACTTCTCGCTCGATTTTTTTTTAAAAATAAAACATCTATATCACATTTTCCACTTTTGGTCGGCCATACTTTACACATTTCTGGTCCGACATTCAAATTACATGTACTCTACATGTATATTCCGCACCAGCCAGCCAAGACTTCACAGTCACTAGGCCCGGTTATCGGAATTTTCACAATTTGAAACCACTGTTTCACAACAGTTTTCAAATTTATTTACATATCTATGGAGCTTACATTGATAATCCTAAGTTAATTAAACTTTATAATTCATAATCTCATAACTTACACTTTTGGCTCACTGCCAGAATTCACGCAAGTTTCCTATCGTTACTTTCAAAAACAACTATCGTCTACCTTTCCGTTCGACGATCGCAACGGTTAATCTCTAGGTAACCGTTTTAGGAACACCATATTCCAAAATTAAACCGATCCAACGGTTCAATTAAAAGTTATCAGGGTTTTACTACACCCTGTCGATTTTCAGACATCATCTGAAACTTGCTTCACCAATACGCTATCTCTATCTACTACACCTTGATTCGTGTGTCTTCCACTTATCCTTGAGTCTTCCTAAACTCAAGTTATATTAATCACTAGTGAGAAATCACGTATCTCTAACGTCTTAATCACTGCTCGATCAGTAGGTTATATCTCTCCTTTCTTACTTCTAGTGTGTCAGGGTACAATTCCCTAAATACCTTGTTTAAGGATATTCTTATCCTTAACTTGTCATAGCTCGGATATGCATTGATATCCGGATACCTGTTGTAGTTCATTTAACTACAAATAGCTGTGTACTTCCCAGTCACAACTTTATTCTCCAACTTCCACTCTTGTATGCTTCTGTTGCCCCCTCGAGAATCGCTTACTACTTGATCTCGAGTATTTACTTTTGTTACAGAGTTTTGGTCTAGGTATACTTACAAGAAAAACAAATCTGTTTGAAATATTTCAATCATCTTTGGGCCCTTTCAAAACAATTTGTTCAAAAATTCACTTTTTAAAACATCTGCATAATTGTGCACTAAGGTGATGACGTCTCATCTTTAGGCATAATTATGCTTTTAAAATCATTTAAATGAATAACCATAGCAGGTTATATCATTTGGTTTTTGTAAGTTTCCTCCTAACCCTAAACTCTGTAACCAGTAAGATTTCTCCACAACTACTCCACTTTTCTGAATTCGTACTTCCTTTGTCAATCGTCTCCTTGTACAACTATCAAATGATTTCGACAGTGTCTTCACGTTAGTTCCATGGTTGATATTCAAGCATCGTTATCGAATTATCTAGACGACTCGCACGCGTATATCGCAGTCTTATATCCCAAAAGGGAAGGCTGAGAACCTATGAAACATAAGAATATATGTAGGAGACATGACTCGAATCCTATGTGCTGCAGTAGTTCCTATGAGTACCTATGACATCTACCCCATACTTTATTTCCATGTATCAGCAATGTTTTTAAATTCTCGAGTCCGAGAACTATTGCTCTGATACCAAGTTTGTCACGACCCAAATTCATGGATCGCGACCGGCGCTAGGGAATGGGAGTGGTTGCTCCGAAACCCGTAGCAAGCCTAAAAACCTTTATAAATTTTTCGCGTTTTAAAACATAAAAAGGTTTGCCACCTCGTTGCGGAAACACTTTAACACCTTTATTAAAAACGCGATCGCAGTTCAAGATCATATATCACATATGATCCGTTTTCAGAAAATATCGTTAAAACCTTTCTCTCGTTTAACATAAACACATTTCTGAAAACCGGGTCTTAAGACCCTGATTGTATTTAAAGAAACTAGAGCGCAATCATCAATCTCAGTTGACGCACCTGCTCTGTTTCCAATACAATTCTAAAATGCTAAAGACATAAAACCAGTGTATCTCTCAAACATCTGGTCATAGCATTTTAGAAAACACGCAGCTTTTCAAACATATATTATATATAGTAGTTCAATCAGAGTTTATCAAAATAGTTTGAACTACTGTAAACAGAAAGACAGACTTCCCGTACCCAACTACTTGCAGCTCTAGAGGTATGGCTGACATTGACTTCCGGAATTATTGTGGAAGTCAGACCTCGTACTTGATTACCTGAAAGGTAAACATTGGGGAGGGTCAGAAATATAAATATTTCTGAGTGAGTCTACAATTTTACAATTGAATATTCAAATCGCAAATACATAAACATTTGTATATGTAAAATATTACCAATTAGTCGATCCAGATGAAACCCTACAAGACAGACTATTGTATGGGTCTCAACCTACACAATATAGGCCTTAGACCGTGAACTGAATCACTGCCGTCTAAGCCGGGTGTCTGGACCGTAACCGTGAAACTGCCATCACAGTACTGCCTGTGACCGTAACCGTTACTGCCGTCTCAGACTGTTAAGTCAGGGTCGCTAGCACTTCCAACGCCCAATGACATTAACTGACCTCTATGTCAGACACAGGCTCGTATCGAAAAACACTACTGGTGATCACACAGTCCTATTGACAACCAATAGGAAGCTTGTTCCAATGGATCTTTCATGGTTAAGTTATACTAGTGCGATTTGTTATTTAAAAACAGTTTAAATATAAATATTCAAAAGTAAAAACCACAAAGTAAAACTCACAGTACTGTCGTCCCCATTTTTTTTAAAAAACGTAAGCTCCAAGCAAGCTTGTCAGTCAAACACGTTGGTGTTTGGCTCACTAGATCGACCACTCGTCGGATCTAATTAAAATTCAAATGTCAAAACACATTAGACATTGAATTTTAACTCTAGCCCTATCGTATAAACGATAGACTCAATAAACAAACTCTGACACTCTAAATATCGCATATAAACTAATCTCAATATTGAACTTCTCGTTCAATATATAATACCACTCTTGGTATGGACTTATAGTCCTTTTAATATTAATCACTTTGATTAATGTAAAGCCTAGTTAAAACGTCGTATCGTTTTAACGTATAGACTTATATCATTTTAAAATGTTCACCTTTAAACATTTATTGACTGACGGTAAACACACCGTCCTACTAGGCGAAGTCCCCTCAGATTCGCCGCCTGAAAAGACCCCTTCGGAGTTGGACTACGCGTCCGTGTAGGGCCTGTACACGTTCGTGCACTGCCTGTGCACGTTCGTGCACAACCCTTGGCCAATGCACGTTCATGCACATGGTACACGTTCGTGCACCTTGTGCACGTTCGTTCACTTGGTACACGTTCGTGTACTTTGTGCACGTTCGTGCACTTTTGTGTACGTTCGTGTACACCGTCAGGCCACCCTCGGAACTTCGTTCCCGGGCCGATTCCCGACGTGCTTCCTACGTTTATAATATTTTAATTTATTTTCTATTTAATCGATTACTAATTATCGATTATTACCTCGTACTACCGACCGAAGAAATCGAAGTCGGAATCGCGAAATGGATCGCGCCCCGGCGGCACCGCCTCGCCTTTGCTTGCTATGCCTAGCAAGCACCTCAGTTGTTAAACTGAGGTGAGTTATGAGCTGAACCCTCACTTCTATTTATAGAAGTTTGATTTGGCTAAAATACCATTTGGTACTAGCTCAATCATGCACTTTAACTCTGATTTTAATTAGTCGTCCGTAGCCTAAACGGAGACTAATTCCAAATTTTACGAAACTTTACCCAAAAATCCAATAAAATATAAAACGAATAAAAATATAATTTTTATTCGCATCCGACTTATATTTTATTTTTAATAAATCTCCAAAGATTTATTAGGTCCAAATCAGTCCCGCTTAATTAAAATTACTATGTCCAAATTCCATAAAAATTTGACGGTAACTTCGTCAAATTATTTCGCGAATATTAACATCAAGATTATTCGCTCGGGACTTATAAATTATTTTATTTTAATTTGGACTAACAAATAATATTTAATTAGTTAATAATTAAAAACTAATTAAAGTAAAAGTTCAGGGACTAAAATGGACAATTTTCCATAATTGCCGCCTAAACAGCACCGCCTCTCTCTTTTTTTTTCTTTTTCTTTTTCTTTTATTTAATATATATATATTTATATATATATATCTTAACTTATATTCGTCCATAACTCGTCGAGCTTTACGAGTTTCGACATTTTAATTTCGGGGTTTTGTCCGAAATCTTAAACTCTCCATTTAGAGTGGTACTTTGATATATTAATTATCAATATATCAATTCATACGACGCTAAAGAGTATTCTCAAATTTATTGCTCCCGTTCACACTCGTTTATTAAAATTTAAATTCCCGATTTAAATTTTAAACTCATATTATTACGATACTCTTTTACGAATTCGTATAAATTAAATTTACGTTTAAATTTAATTTACGTATTTTGAATTTATTAAATCACTTCCCGTGATTTAATAATCTTAAATAGTCAAACCTAACTATTATCCTTTAACTATTAAATTTAGTCTTTCCGAATATTTTTCTTAATATTCGAACCGGCAAAATATTATTTTTAATATTTTGATTACTTCAATTTGACTTCGTGGCATATTCTAATTACTTAAAATTACGGGGTATTACAAGAAGCTAACCGGACGGTGGTTGTCCGATTAACTCTCCGATGCTAAAGTCAGTTTAGAGCTTTGAGCAGCGTTTTTGAGTATATAAATGTAGTTGTCATTCTAGGCATACCTCATGCTCCTTTTATAGTAGATAAATATATACCTTGTAGAGTCATAGTAGGCAAGTGAATCCTACTTTGTAGGGATCGAGCTACTTTGTAGAGATTCACCCTGATTTTTCGTGATCTACCTTATTCAGACATGAGTCCTATTTAGGAACGTCTTCCTAAATAGTCTCATCTTCCTAAGATAGAGCTTATCTTTCCATGTTTGGATATTGTGTCCAAATGGGAAGATACTTCTATATATGGCGATCTACCCGAATCCCGGATTAATGCGCATTGGGCGGATCCTACGGGATTCGATCTTCGTCAATATGGTTGCGAATCTCAAGGGATTCAGCGCCTTCTTTATATATTCAGGTCTTTATTGGGAGTCCGATATCACCTGAGAATGGATCTCCTGTGACTCGGCTCTATTGTAACTATCGTAGGATTCGGTATCCATCATGACTCACTATATTACATAATGCAATATTAATTAATTTGTTTACTTTATTACAATTTTTCTTTCATAAAATACCAACTTCCATTATTATTTTTCAACCAACATCACCTTCCTCCCAAGTCAACACATGTCCACCAAATCACATATGTTAAAACTAAAAAAGCCTTCACTACGTGGATGTGCACCCGTGTCATTTATTTCAACAATTTTAAGGTGCACCATTTGGTGCACCTGCTATAATGAATGACCCGCACGTGATGTGCGGGTTCATTCTTAGCAAATTTCAGGTGCACCTTTTGATGCACTTGATATAATTCTTTTGTTTTTTTTAATATAAATTATATATTTATATATTACATACAGAAAATTTATTTATTATATTTAAATTTTAAAAAATATAAATTTTAATTTTAATTTTAAAAATACAAATATATTAATCTTATTTTGTTTATATCTCCGATACATATTTGATACGTCTCTCATATACTATATAATAATATTTTACATATATATATATATATATATATATATATATATATAATCCTACTCAATCGATCTCTAATCGCTGAGGTAAACTCTTGCCTATTAGTCTGGAAGTACAGCTGGGTAGTCCTAGACACTTGAAATGGCTTAAAAATTGGATTTTTAAGTTTCTTGTCTAGTGGTTTCGGACCGACATCCTGGGTAATTACAGTTTTCTGAATATGCGTTTCGATTCTAGAAAGCTGGTTACCTATGGAATATAAATGAGTATTTGTAAAATTGTTTTGTTTGACAATGTTTCTAATATTGTTAGAATCATTTTCCAAAACATTCTTGTAAGGTGTGCCTTCTATTGGTTGATCAAGATGGGTTATTGTAAGCATTCTGAGGGGTGGATGTTCTGACTCCACTGTACTCCCATCAGCTAATTCCCATTCAGGGATCTTTCTTCTCATAGTGACAGGATTTGCAGATTTTGTAAAGAATGGATAAGATATCCCATTTTCTTTTGCATAAAATTCAAACCAATCAAAAAAGTGTATTTGAATTTTATGTTTGTAGAGAAAATTGTAAAATTTTTGTTGAATTTCTTTTCGCAATTTAAGAAAATGTTTGAAAAACCATATTCTTTTTTCGGTGTTGTGAAAAGCATAAAATTCATCTTGTAAAGCTTGTTTGTCAACCTTAAAATCTTTTTCTAAAACATTTAATTCAATATTAACGTTTTCTGTTATTGCAGAAAAAGTTGGAGAAGCTGGTGAGGGAGGTCTAAATGATTGTCTTTCATATTGTCTTTCAGATTGACTAGCATAGACCGACTGAGGTACACTAGTTGTGTAGTCAACATTTTGTAAGGTTGGACTCGGTAAGTCTGAAGTAGAATACCTAGGTTGGTAGTTAACAGGATTTCTCCTACGATGAACTAAACTAGGAATTTGTTCTTCTTCAGGTTCTACTGAGACGTATGGAAGGTTGATGACTGAAGGAAGTCTAGAGACTCTTCCTAAGTCGTTTGTACTACCAGAAGATGAGGCGTCAGATAACCTAGAGCTAACCAATGGTCTACTAAAGGTCAATTTGACTCTGCCATCAGAATACTGGCTTATTTCACTAATATGGGTATTCGGGGCAGATTGATCGGGCTGCTCAGATCTAACGACTCCTTCAAGGATCCATTCTTGTGGCAATGCTATATCCTTCCATTGGATAAATCGCGGGATTACAGCATTAGATTTTTCCAAATCTGTTTTTAAAAGTAGCGTTTCTCCCTTCCTACTATGACAACTGTGCTTAGTATTAAACGCAGAAATCATAGCTTTGTAATGAACTTTGAAAATTAATGCAACGGGTAGTGAGCCGTTCATCATCTTGTAATTATGTGTCTTTATTTGTAAAACCAAAGATTGTAAAATATTTTTGTCATTTAAGGACACTGTAAAATTTGGATAACAGTCAAAAGAAACAGGACCATTGCAAAGACTTGATTCAACCGAACTCAGTAAAGAATCCTGGAAGTCTAGGAACCTATTGTCTCTTAGGACTGCAAGGATTGAGGTGTTCAATCCTTCCTTTGTAAGAGGTTTAATGCCAACCTGGACTAAACCTATATGAATGTATTTGTATTGTTTGTCTTTATTTTTTGTAAAGAATTCTGAGAAAGAAGATGTATAGTTTCAAAAGGCTTAGAAAGCTGTATATCTCTTTCCTCAGTTTTAATTGTAAAGTCTGTTTTGAAAACATTTGTAAATTTTGATGTCTTGTAAATCTGGTCCTTTTGTATTTTGGGAATATTCCGATTGTCGATGGATTTGTCAAAATCCTCAATAGTGATTTCTTCACTATTGACAATCCTCTTAGCCTCGTTAGAGACTGTAGAAGAGCTAGAGAAAGAAGTATTTCTACACAGGAGAGAGTTCATATTGTAGTATAGTAAAGATAGTACTATACACTGCCTACAACCGGAGCTAAATGGACTTACTCCCTTGAAATGGGTCTTAATGCCATAAAATCTCCCCAAAATAACTCGGCAGATGTAAGTTCTCAAGTTACTATACTATAATATTAACAAGTACTGTTTAGATTTGCTCCTTCCTCGATGGCTTTGATACCAGAAGTGCGGAGAGGATATTTGCGTGTACTGTTCACAAGAACAGTAATATGGAACTAGAGTGTGGAAATGCAAATGAATGAAGTAACGAAATGATAAATAAATGATGCACAGTAAGGAATAACAATGAACAGTAAAATTAATTAAAACAAAAGCATGAATGGAAACACGAATTGTAAAACTTAAGCATAAAGCTTACTTGTATTGAAGATTTGTAAAGGTGCTTTACAGTTTCCCGTAAGACCAGATTGTAAAATAAGCTACTGCTTATTACTTGTAAAGTACAAAATTAAGAAAATGATTGTAAAAACGAGATACAATTTTTGGCGGTTTGGGAGAAGAACTGGTTCTAGAGCTTTTGAATATGTCACTCCAAATGAATGAAGATTGAACAACCCAAAAGCCTATTCGCAATTCTCTTTTCTTTTTCCCTCTAAAAAAAGTGTGTGTCTTGCTAAGGCCTTCCTCCCCCCCTTTTATAGAGCCTTGAGTCTTATAAGATGCTCCTCCACTAGTGTAAGCATGTGGTCCAGGGCCATGTGCTTCATTTTGGAGGCTTGTAACGATTGGTAGCTGGCAGTGTCCCTCTTGTCATGAGTGGTAGCTGTCTGTCACCTTCTTTTGTAATGAAATGAATAATTGAGCTTGAGTGGCTGGCTGATGGGGCCTTTGTCTCGAGTATCAATTATGCTTGTAGATGATAAGGCAGCACTCCATGTGATGTGGTGTTGTCCCTTGTCGTTTTTTTTACAATAACAAATAATAATAAAACATACATTCAAATGGTAGGGCCTATTTCCTTTTAGAAACAAGGGAAAAAATACCAAAACAATCATCTTCATTGTCATCGCCTAAATTTATGATAGGCTCAGAGTCTGTGTCTGATTGTGCTGATGCAGCAGACGAGTTGGGCCTAGTCCCAAGGAGTTGTTGCATGATTGTAAAGTATTCCTCTTTTCCTGATCTGTTGGTTTGTAAGTTGTGCAAAAATAGTTGTATCCGTTCTGGGCCTGGGGAATGAGAATTTCTGGAATGGCCCCAAAATAATCCCACCATTGTGAGAACCAATTCGGAACACTTGTAATTGGGCTTCTCTTATCAAAATAGATAAGCCAAGAGTGGCTTCCTCCAAAATTTTGCATAAGGAATGTGTGGAACCAGGCTTGCTGGTAGTCCCAATAATTGTAAAATTTGTAATGTGTTTGGGTAGTTTGGAAAGAAATTGGAAAAGGTTTCGGTTTTGCAAATTCCTGACCCCATTGTTTTGGAGACAAGATTTTTTGTATATTGCAGGTGGAATATGCAGGATCTTCATGGTCCTTATCTTGAAAGTAAAAATGTTTGAAGGCTGCAGAATTTGTCACCTCCAAAATTGCTTGGTAGTAGGGCTGGGGTTTTTGTATATCCCATGGTTTGAAATACCAGCCCTTTGGAAAAACATTTTGTACTGCCACGAGGGGGTTTTTATGAAAAAATTCTTCCTCTATGGTTAGTACGTTTTGGAAATTTGTTTTCAGAAAATACTGAGAAACTGATTTTGTAATTTGTTGACTTAAAACAATCTGTGAAGATTGTGTTGAGTCGCTTTGTAAAAAATTTTGAGAAGCGGGTTTTTGTACTAAAATTCCCTTCTCTTTGTTTGTAGAAACAAGTTCAGTTGTCTTACCTGATGTTTCTGCTGGTGCTGTCTGACTTGTAAGATTTTGTAATGCCAGTAGTATTTATGGCGACTTGGAAAGAGATGCTACCCAGTCTTGGATAGCTGAAGAACTTGGTTGAGTACTTGAAGAAGCACTCTCTTGTAATTTATTTTAATTCTCCCCTTCTATGACCATATCAATCCATGATTTGATTGGTTTTGTAGAGGGTAATTGTAAAGGTTTTTTGTCCTTGCTCTTTTTGGGAGGCATCAGGACCTGTTTTGTAAGAACTCTCTGGTTAGGAAGTCTGGGATGAAATTTGTATCTCCTTTGATATATTCTATATCAAAATCAAAAATACTCAAAATAGCTTGCCAACGAGCAAAAATTTGTTTAGAAGCTATATTTTGGACATCTTTTTGTAAAACTTCTTTTGCAGATTTACAATCAATTCGTAATAAAAATTTCTGATTGAGTAAATTGCTTTGAAATTTTGAAATACACTTGACAATGGAAAGAATTTCTTTTTTTATTGTTGAATAATTCTTCTCAGTGTCATTCCAATGTGTGCAGATGTAAATTGTACTATGCATTCTTTTTCGTCTTGCAATTTTAGGTGCAGTTGGATCAGCAATATGCAAGCATGGGATGCATGATACTTGTAATTTAATTTGTTGGACTATCCGAGTGTGCTCGTCTGTCCACAGTGCCGGATTTGTTTTTAACCTATCATGTAATGGTTTAGCAAGGCGATTTATATTTGGACAAAAATTCAAAACATAATTCAAGCTTCCTAAGAACCTTTGTAATTGTGTTTTATCCAGTATTTGATCTGGAAATTTATTTGTAAATTGTAATGATCGTTCGATTGATGATGTTCTAGTATACTCAAATTCAATAGAACAACATTTCAAACATCTTGAAACATTCTTCCATGTTACAAATAAAAATGGTTTAGTGGTCTCCAAGACCAAAATATCACTTTTCCAAACTCGTGTTAGATTCGTAGGACATTATATTTCCCAGGGAACTGTCACACCAATCGAACGATCATTACAATTTACAAATAAATTTCCAAATCAAATACTGGATAAAACACAATTACAAAGGTTCTTAGGAAGCTTGAATTATGTTTTGGATTTTTGTCCAAATATAGATCGCCTTGCTAAACCATTACATGATAGGTTAAAAACAAATCTGGCACCGTGGACAGACGAGCACACTCGGATAGTCCAACAAATTAAATTACAAGTATCATGCATCCCTTGCTTGCATATTGCTGATCCAACTGCACCTAAAATTGTTGAAACTGATGCATCAGATTTAGGTTATGGCGGAATTTTAAAACAATTGCAAGACGAAAAAGAATGCATAGTACAATTTACATATGCACACTGGAATGACACTGAGAAGAATTATTCAATAATAAAAAAAGAATTCTTTCCATTGTCAAGTGCATTTCAAAATTTCAAAGCGATTTACTCAATCAGAAATTTTTATTACGAATTGATTGTAAACCTGCAAAAGAAGTTTTACAAAAAGATGTCCGAAATATAGCTTCTAAACAAATTTTTGCTCGTTGGCAAGCTATTTTGAGTATTTTTGATTTTGATATAGAATATATCAAAGGAGATACAAATTTCATCCCAGACTTCCTAACCAGAGAGTTCTTACAAAACAAGTCCTGATGCCTCCCAAAAAGAGCAAGGACAAATTTTTTTTACAATTTCCCTCTACAAAACCAATCAAATCATGGATTGATATGGTCATAGAAGGGGAGAATGACAATAAATTACAAGAGAGTGCTTCTTCAAGTACTCAACCAAGTTCTTCAGCTATCCAAGACTGGGTAGCATCTCTTTCCAAGTCGCCAGAAGTACTACTGGCATTACAAAATCTTACAAGTCAGCCAGCACCAGCAGAAATCAGGTATGACAAATGAACTTGTTTCTACAAACAAAGAGAAGGGAATTTCAGTACAAAAACCCGCTTCTCAAAAAAATTTACAAAGCGACTCAACACAATCTTCACAGATTGTTTTAAGTCAACAAATTACAAAATCAGTTTCTCAGTATTTTCTGAAAACAAATTTCCAAAACGTACTAACCATGGAGGAAGAATTTTATATCTCTAAAGCATCAGAGCAAGAGCGTGGTGTTCCACGATTGGTTATTACTTACAAGCCCCTGAACAAAGTCCTTAGGTGGATCAGATACCCCATACCCAATAAAAAGGACCTTTTACAAAAATTACATTCTGCATTCATTTTTTCAAAATTTGACATGAAATCTGGATTTTGGCAAATATAGATTGATCAGAAACATCGTTACAAAACTGCATTCACAGTCCCATTTGGACAGTACGAGTGGAACGTCATGCCATTTGGACTGAAAAATGCACCTTCTGAGTTTCAAAGAATCATGAATGACATTTTTAATCCATTTTCCAAATTCTGCATCATTTACATTGATGATGTTCTAGTATACTCAAATTCAATAGAACAACATTTCAAACATCTTGAAACATTCTTCCATGTTACAAAGAAAAATGGTTTAGTGGTCTCCAAGACCAAAATATCACTTTTCCAAACTCGTGTTATATTCCTAGGACATTATATTTCCCAGGAAACTGTCACACCAATCGAACGATCATTACAATTTACAAATAAATTTCCAGATCAAATACTGGATAAAACACAATTACAAAGGTTCTTAGAAAGCTTGAATTATGTTTTGGATTTTTGTCCAAATATAAATCGCCTTACTAAACCATTACATGATAGGTTAAAAACAAATCTGGCACCGTGGAAAGACGAGCACACTCGGATAGTCCAACAAATTAAATTACAAGTATCATGCATCCCATACTTGCATATTGTTGATCCAACTGCACCTAAAATTGTTGAAACTGATGCATCAGATTTAGGTTATGGCAGAATTTTAAAACAATTGCAAGACGAAAAAGAATGCATAGTACAATTTACATCTGCACACTGGAATGACACTGAGAAGAATTATTCAACAATAAAACAAAGTAATTATTTCCATTGTCAAGTGCATTTCAAAATTTCAAAGCGATTTACTCAATCAGAAATTTTTATTATGAATTGATTGTAAATCTGCAAAAGAAGTTTTACAAAAAGATGTCCAAAATATAGCTTCTAAACAAATTTTTGCTCGTTGGCAAGCTATTTTGAGTATTTTTGATTTTGATATAGAATATATCAAAGGAGATACAAATTTCATCCCAAACTTCCTAACCAGAGAGTTCTTACAAAACAGGTCCTGATGCCTCCCAAAAAGAGCAAGGACAAAAAACCTTTACAATTACCCTCTACAAAACCAATCAAATCATGGATTGATATGGTCATAGAAGGGGAGAATGAAAATAAATTACAAGAGAGTGTTTCTTCAAGTACTCAACCAAGTTCTTCAGCTATCCAAGACTGGGTAGCATCTCTTTCCAAGTCGCCAGAAATACTACTGGCATTACAAAATCTTACAAGTCAATCAGCACCAGCAGAAACATCAGATATGACAACTGAACTTGTTTCTACAAATAAAGAGAAGGGAATTTCAGTACAAAAACCCGCTTCTTAAAAAATTTTACAAAGCGACTCAACACAATCTTCACAGATTGTTTTAAGTCAACAAATTACAAAATCAGTTTCTCAGTATTTTCTTAAAACAAATTTCCAAAACGTACTAACCATGGAGGAAGAATTTTTTCATAAAAACCCCCTTGTGGCAGTACAAAATGTTTTTCCAAAGGGCTGGTATTTCAAACCATGGTATTTACAAAAACCCCAGCCCTACTACCAAGCAATTTTGGAGGTGACAAATTCTGCAGCCTTCAAACATTTTTACTTTCAAGATAAGGACCATGAAGATCCTGCATATTCCACCTGCAATATACAAAAAATCTTGTCTCCAAAACAATGGGGTCAGGAATTAGCAAAACCGAAACCTTTTCCAATTTCTTTCCAAACTACCCAAACACATTACAAATTTTACAATTATTGGGACTACCAGCAAGCCTGGTACAACACATTCCTTATGCAAAATTTTGGAGGAAGCCACTCTTGGCTTATCTATTTTGATAAGAGAAGCCCAATTACAAGTGTTCCGAATTGGTTCTCACAATGGTGGGATTATTTTGGGGCCATTCCAGAAATTCTCATTCCCCAGGCCCAGAACGGATACAACTATTTTTGCACAACTTACAAGTTAACAGATCAGGAAAAGAAGCTATCCAACCTTTTTCACTTCTGTTCGAAGTTTTTTACGCCATGGGTTTTGGCTTGGTACTTTGACTACAACACAAAGCCCAATGGTCTTACCATTCTAACCCGAAAGTTCAAGGTTAAATGGTTGGATAAGTACGAGACTATCAATAAATGTTCCACATAAGCGGTACATAACTGGTTAGTCAAGAAGGCCCATGTTGAGCCCATTACAAATCCAGCAACCTCAACATTTTTGTCCCAGAAGTCTCATGCCCAAACTCTCCTAGCCCAAGCCAAAAGCGAAGAGGAATACTTTACAATCATGCAGCAACTCCTTGGGACTAGGCCCAACTCGTCTTCTGCATCAGCACAATCAGACACATACTTTGAGCCTATCATAAATTTAGGCGATGACAATGAAGATGATTGTTTTGGTATTTTTTTCCCCTGATTCTAAAAGGAAATAGGCCCTACCATTTAAATGTATGTTTTATTATTATTTGTTATTGTAAAAAAAAATCGACAAGTGACAGCACCACATCACATGGAGTGCTGCCTTATCATCTACAAGCATAATTGATACTCGAGACAAAGGCCCCATCGGCCAGCCACTCAATCTCAATTATTCATTACATTACAAAAGAAGGTGACAGATAGCTACCACTTATGACAAGAGGGACACTGCCAGCTACCAATCGTTACAAGCCTCCAAAATGAAGCACATGGCCCTGGACCACATGCTTACACTAGTGGAGGAGCATCTTACAAGATTCAAGGCTCTATAAAAGGGGGGTGGAAGGCCTTAGCAAGACACACACATTTTTTAGAGGGAAAAAGAAAAGAGAATTGCGAATAGGCTTTTGGGTTGTTCAATCTTCATTCATTTGGAGTGACATATTCAAAAGCTCTAGAACCAGTTCTTCTCCCAAACCGCCAGAAATTGTATCTCGTTTTTACAATCATTTTCTTAATTTTGTACTTTACAAATAATAAGCAGTAGCTTATTTTACAATCTGGTCTTACGGGAAACTGTAAAGCACCTTTACAAATCTTCAATACAAGTAAGCTTTATGCTTAAGTTTTACAATTCGTGTTTCCATTCATGCTTTTGTTTTAATTAATTTTACTGTTCATTGTTATTCCTTACTGTGCATCATTTATTTATCATTTCTTTACTTCATTCATTTGCATTTCCACAGTCTAGTTCCATATTACTGTTCTTGTGAACAGTACACGCAAATATCCTCTCCGCACTTCTGGTATCAGAGCCATCGAGGAAGGAGCAAATCTAAACAGTACTTGTTAACATTATTGTATAGTAACTTGAGAACTTACATCTGCCGAGTTATTTTGGGGAGATTTTATGGCAGTAAGACCCATTTCAAGGGAGTAAGTCCATTTAGCTCCGGTTGTAGGCAGTGTATAGTACTATCTTTACTATACTACAATATGAACTCTCTCCTGTGTAGAAATACTTCTTTCTCTAGCTCTTCTACAGTCTCTAACGAGGCTAAGAGGATTGTCAATAGTGAAGAAATCACTATTGAGGATTTTGACAAATCCATCGACAATTGGGATATTCCCAAAATACAAAAGGACCAGATTCACAAGACATCAAAATTTACAAATGTTTTCAAAATAAACTTTACAATTAAAACTGAGGAAAGAGATATACAGCTTTCTAAGCCTTTTGAAACTATATATCTTCTTTCTCAGAATTCTTTACAAAAACATAAAGACAAACAATACAAATACATTCATATAGGTTTAGTCCAGGTTGGCATTAAACCTCTTACAAAGGAAGGATTGAACACCTCAATCCTTGCAGTCCTAAGAGACAATAGGTTCCTAGACTTCCAGGATTCTTTACTGAGCTCGGTTGAATCAAGTCTTTACAATGGTCCTGTTTCTTTTGACTGTTATCCAAATTTTACAGTGTCCTTAAATGACAAAAATATTTTACAATCTTTGGTTTTACAAATAAAGACACATAATTACAAGATGATGAGCGGCTCACTACTCGTTGCATTAATTTTCAAAGTTCATTACAAAGCTATGATTTCTGCGTTTAATACTAAGCACAGGTGTCATAGTAGGAAGGGAGAAACACTACTTTTACAAACAGATTTGGCAAAATTTAATGCTGTAATCCCGCGATTTATCCAATGGAAGGATATAGCATTGCCACAAGAATGGATCCTTGAAGGAGCCGTTAGATCTGAGAAGCCCGATCAATCTGCCCCGAATACCCATATTAGTGAAATAAGCCAGTATTCTGATGGCAGAGTCAAATTGACCTTTAGTAGACCATTGGTTAGCTCTAGCTTATCTGACGCCTCATCTTCTGGTAGTACAAACGACTTAGGAAGAGTCTCTAGACTTCCTTCAGTCATCAACCTTCCATACGTCTCAGTAGAACCTGAAGATGAACAAATTTCTAGTTTAGTTCATCGTAGGAGAAATCCTGTTAACTACCAACCTAGGTATTCTACTTCAGACTTACCGAGTCCAACCTTACAAAATGTTGAATACACAATTAATGTACCTCAGTCGGTCTATGCTAGTCAATCTGAAAGACAATCATTTAGACCTCCCTCACCAGCTTCTCCAACTTTTTCTGCAATAACAGAAAACGTTAACATTGAATTAAATGTTCTGGAAAAAGATTTTGAGGTTGACAAACAAGCTTTACAAGATGAATTTTATGCTTTTCACAACACCTAAAAAAGAATATGGTTTTTCAAACATTTTCTTAAATTGCGAAAAGAAATTCAACAAAAAATTTACAATTTTCTCTACAAACATAAAATTCAAATACACTTTTTTGATTGGTTTGAATTTTATGCAAAAGAAAATGGGATATCTTATCCATTCTTTACAAAATTTGCAAATCCTGTCACTATGAGAAGAAAGATCCCTGAATGGGAATTAGCTGATGGGAGAACAGTGGAGTCAGAACATCCACCCCTCAGAATGCTTATAATAACCCATCTTGATCAACCAATAGAAGCCACACCTTACAAGAATGTTTTGGAAAATGATTCTAACAATATTAGAAACATTGTCAAACAAAACAATTTAACAAATACTCATTTACATTCCATAGGTAACCAGCTTTCTAGAATCAAAATGCATATTCAGAAAACTGTAATTACCCAGGATGTCGGTCCGAAACCACTAGACAAGAAACTTAAAAATCCAATTTTTAAGCCATTTCAAGTGTCTAGGACTACCCAGCTGGACTTCCAGACTAATAGGCAAGAGTTTACCTCAGCCATTAGAGATCGATTGAGTAGGATACAATCCTCCGCGTCAAATACAAATCAGGTAGTACAAGACACTACTCAAAATAACACTGGCCCTAGAATCGTCAATGCCTTAGGCCAAGACTCAGACATAGATTCCTCAGACATAGGAGCTTTTCAAGAATCTCAACCTACAATTCATAAATTACAATGGGAATTAGCAAAAACCTCTGCTAACCCAGACATAGGCCCTCCTGTCATGACTCTTGGACAGTCAAGGTTCAATTCCAGTTCTGTTTATGAATGGAACCCAGATGGCCTTCCTAAATACAAAATCCTTAGTCTTCTCCAACAGATGACTATGGCAGCCAATGCTTACAAAACCCAAACAAATGTCCAAGACAAAGCCATTGCTGAGCTCCTCATAGCAGGATTCTCAGGACAGCTTAAAGGTTGGTGGGATTACCATTTAACCCAAGAGCAACATTTAGACATTCTCAATGCCATACGGGTTACTGAGGAAGGCACCCCTATCCTTGATGAGTCAGGAAATCCCTTCCAAGATGCAGTATCCACCTTGATCATTATGATCTCTTTACATTTCATTGGAGATCCAACACACCTCAAAGATAAGAACACTAAACTCCTATCCAATCTCAGGTGTAGAAAGTTGAGTGATTTCCAATATTACAAAAACACCTTCCTAACTAGAGTCATGCTTAGGGAAGATTCAAATCAGCCTTTCTGGAAAGAAAAGTTCCTAGCGGGCCTCCCAACCCTTCTCAACATTAAGGTTAGAGACCTCATCAAACAAAAGTTTGGCGAACCAATACCTTATATCATGCTCACATATGGCGAGTTGGTCAGCCTAACCCAACGTGTGAGATTACAAATTTATCAAGACCTTAAATTACAAAAAACTCTTAAATGGGAACTTAAAAGAACCAAACAAGAGTTAGGTTCTTTCTGCAAACAATTTGACATTTCCACTAAGAAATCCCCACAAGATTGTGGTGGAGATTGCTCCAAAATTAAGCCTTACAAAAAATAGAACATTTCATAGATATTCTAGGTATTCGAAGCCGAGAGATGAAAACTATTACAAGAAACCATACAACAGGAAGACTAGAAGACCTTTTACAAAGGACAAAGAGCAGTCTAAGTCCAAATCCAAAGATGTCACATGTTTCAAATGTGGTAAAAAGGGGCACATTGCCAAATTCTGTAGAGTCCGTAGGAAAATACAAGAATTACAATTGGAAAAAGAGGTCTTGTCTAAAATAGAAACCCTCCTTACAACCAGTTCTTCTGAACATGAATTTTCTTCAGAAGATGACTACCCCTTACAAATAGATGAGCTAGCCAATACTTCCTCATCTACCTCAGATACAGAATCTACTACAAAATGTGTTAGTGTTTTAACAAAGGACCAGGAAATACTCCTAGAACTAGTAAAACACATTCATGACTCAAATGCACAAAAAGACTATCTGGACAAACTCCTCCAGTCTTTTGATCCAAAACCTGTAGAACAACCATCACCTTCTAATTTGCCTAGTATAGGACCTACTACGTATGACCTTACAACTATTTTGGCAAAAAAGAAAAAGAGTCATGTTTCTACAATTCAAGATTTACAAACTGAAATCAAAGTCATAAAAGGGGAGCTGAAGGAACTTAAAGAAAAACATGCTCAGCATTCCGAAACCATAAAAATGTTTTTACAAAAACAACTTGATGACATTGAGGAATCTGATGAGGACCAACATGACGATTCCAAGGTTGAAAGTTTAGAGAAAATTCCAGAAGATTTTCTAAATGTTTTAGAACAAATTACTGCTAGAAATTATCTCATTCAGGTTACAATCGTCTTTTCAAGAGATTTCAAAATCAATACTATCGCCTTATTTGATACAGGAGCAGACCTCAATTGTATTAAAGAAGGAATAGTCCCTAAAAAATTTCATGAATTTACAAAAGAAAAGCTCTCAGCAGCTAACAACTCCAAAATGACAATCAAGAGCAAGGCCTCGGCGTCTGTCTCCAATACAAATATTTTTGTTAAAACCTCTTTTGTCTTAATAGGAAATATGCATCATAGTGTCATCCTAGGCACGCCTATCATTAACCTTATAACACCTTATAAGGTTAATCATGATGGAATTTCCTGCAAAGCAAAGAATACAAAAATTAGTTTTCCTTTCATACAAAAACCACATACACAAAATCTCAATATCATCAAAGCACATTCTGTCTATGAAAATGAGATTTACAATTTGATTAAAGGAAAAGATTTCCATTTACAAACCTTGAAAAAGGATGTTTCATTACAAAGGATTCAATTACAATTACAAAACCCCTCTACAAAACAACAGATTTCTGATTTTCAAGACCAAATTGAAAAAGTTCTCTGTTCAGACTTACCAAACGCTTTTTGGGATAGAAAACAACACATAGTCGACCTACCTTATGAGGTTGATTTCAATGAAAAAGAAATCTCTACAAAAGCTAGACCTATACAAATGAACCAAGACCTAGAACAACACTGCCGAACAGAAATCCAAGATTTACTTAACAAAGGTTTGATTTCCAAATCTAGATCACCTTGGAGTTGTGCAGCCTTTTATGTCTTTCAAGCATCAGAGCAAGAGCGTGGTGTTCCACGATTGGTTATTAATTACAAGCCCCTGAAAAAAGTCCTTAGGTGGATCAGATACCCCATTCCCAATAAAAAGGACCTTTTACAAAAATTACATTCTGCATTCATTTTTTTAAAATTTGACATGAAATCTGGATTTTGGCAAATACAGATTGATCAGAAACATCGTTACAAAACTGCATTCACAGTCCCATTTGGACAGTACGAGTGGAACGTCATGCCATTTGGACTGAAAAATGCACCTTCTGAGTTTCAAAGAATCATGAATGACATTTTTAATCCATTTTCCAAATTCTGCATTGTTTACATTGATGATGTTCTAGTATACTCAAATTCAATAGAACAACATTTCAAACATCTTGAAACATTCTTCCATGTTACAAAGAAAAATGGTTTAGTGGTCTCCAAGACCAAAATATCACTTTTCCAAACTCGTGTTAGATTCCTAGGACATTATATTTCCCAGGAAACTGTCACACCAATCGAACGATCATTACAATTTACAAATAAATTTCCAGATCAAATACTGGATAAAACACAATTACAAAGGTTCTTAGGAATCTTGAATTATGTTTTGGATTTTTGTCCAAATATAAATCGCCTTGCTAAACCATTACATGATAGGTTAAAAACAAAGCTGGCATCATGGACAGACGAGCACACTCGGATAGTCCAACAAATTAAATTACAAGTATCATGCATCCCATGCTTGCATATTGCTAATCCAACTGCACCTAAATTTGTTGAAACTGATGCATCCGATTTAGGTTATGGCGGAATTTTAAAAAAATTACAAGACGAAAATGAATGCATAGTACAATTTACATCTGCACACTGGAATGACACTGAGAAGAATTATTCAACAATAAAAAAAGAAATTCTTTCCATTGTCAAGTGCATTTCAAAATTTCAAAGCGATTTACTCAATCAGAAATTTTTATTACGAATTGATTGTAAATCTGCAAAACAAGTTTTACAAAAAGATGTCCAAAATATAGCTTCTAAACAAATTTTTGCTCATTGGCAAGCTATTTTGAGTATTTTTGATTTTGATATAAAATATATCAAAGGAGATACAAATTTCATCCCAGACTTCCTAACCAGAGAGTTCTTACAAAACAGGTCCTGATGCCTCCCAAAAAGAGCAAGGACAAAAAACCTTTACAATTACCCTCTACAAAACCAATCAAATCATGGATTGATATGGTCATAGAAGGGGAGAATGAAAATAAATTACAAGAGAGTGTTTCTTCAAGTACTCAACCAAGTTCTTCAGCTATCCAAGACTGGGTAGCATCTCTTTCCAAGTCGCCAGAAATACTACTGGCATTACAAAATCTTACAAGTCAGCCAACACCAGCGGAAACATCAGGTATGACAACTGAACTTGTTTCTACAAACAAAGAGAAGGGAATTTTAGTACAAAAACCCGCTTCTCAAAAAAAATTACAAAGCGACTCAACACAATCTTCATAGATTGTTTTAAGTCAACAAATTACAAAATCAGTTTCTCAGTATTTTCTGAAAATAAATTTCCAAAACGTACTAACCATGGAGGAAGAATTTTTTCATAAAACCCCCCTCGTGGCAGTACAAAATGTTTTTTCAAAGGGCTGCTATTTCAAACCTTGGGATTTACAAAAACCCCAGCCCTACTACCAAGCAGTTTTGGAGGTGACAAATTCTGCAGCTTTCAAACATTTTTACTTTCAAGATAAGGACCATGAAGATCCTGCATATTCCACCTGCAAGATACAAAAAATCTAATTTTCATAGACAGAATGTGCTTTGATGATATTGAGATTTCGTGTATGTGGTTTTTGTATGAAAGGAAAAGTAATTTTTGTATTCATTGTTTTGCAGGAAATTCCATCATGATTAACCTTATAAGGTGTTATAAGGTTAATGAAAGGCGTGCCTAGGATGACACTATGATGCATATTTCCTATTAAGACAAAAGAGGTTTTAACAAAAATATTTGTATTGGAGACAGACGCTGAGGCCTTGCTCTTGATTGTCATTTTGGAGTTGTTAGCTGCTGAGAGCTTTTCTTTTGTAAATTTATGAAATTTTTTAGGGACTATACCTTCTTTAATACAACTGAGGTCTGCTCCTGTATCAAATAAAGCGATAGTATTGATTTTGAAATCTCTTAAAAAGATGATTGTAACCTGAATGAGATATTTTCTATAAGTAATTTGTTCTAAAACATTTTGAAAATCTTCTGGAATTTTCTCTAAACTTTCAACCTTGGAATCGTCATGTTGGTCTTCATCAGATTCCTCAGTGTCATCAAGTTGTTTTTGTAAAAGCATTTGTATGGTTTCGGAATGCTGAGCATGTTTTTCTTTAAGTTCCTTCAGCTCCCCTTTTATGACTTTGATTTCAGTTTGTAAATCTTGAATTGTAGAAACATGACTCTTTTTCTTTTTTGCCAAAATAGTGTAAGGTCATACGTAGTAGGTCCTATACTAAGCAAATTAGAAGGTGATGGTTGTTCTACAGGTTTTGGATCAAAAGACTGGATGTAATACCCCAAATATTTTAAAATAATTAAGTCGTGCCACGTGTCGTGAATTCCGATAAATTAAATTAAGAAGGATTTAATTTAATTATATCGGGAATAAAGAATAATACTTATTAAAAAGGATTAGCGGGAATTCAGAAAATAACTTCGGAAATTAATATAAAATAAATTATAAATCCCGAGATAAGAATTATTTCGCCAAGATCCGCGAAATATTTTATAGAAGTTGTGATAAAAGTTTCAGGTCAATTGGAGACCTTTCAAAATTTGGACGCGGATGTGTTTTGGGTTAATTTGCAAATTTTAAGAAGTTTAAGGGCTAAAATGAAAATTAGCCAATTGAGCCTCAAGAATAGAAATTAGAGGATTATTGACGGGAAATAATAATTTTAGAATCGTATTATTTATTTGGATATAAATAATACGTACATAATTGAGTTAAAGTAATGGTTAAGTTAAAATAAAAAGTTTAAGGCTTAAGGTCTGAAAAACTACCCACCTTTCAAATTTTTTTCAATTGCACCCTCACCTTATAATTTCTTCAATAGCACCCTGTTTCGTATTTTTGGCTTTCAATAGCACCCCGACCTTGTAAAACAATCAATTTTACCCTATTTTGTATTTTTAACTTTCAATAGCACCATAAATCATCAAATTAAACTCATTTATCGAGGACTTATTTGAATTTTTTTAAGTTAAAGGACTTGTTTAAAAGTGTTCAAGTAGAAAAAAAGTATGATTTCACCTTTAAATTTAGTTTTTTTGAAAATTTTCATCCTTATAGTAATCAAATCATCTAATTTTTTTAATTTAGAGTGCTATTGAAAGCCAAAAATACAAAATAGGGTGTTATTGAAAAAATTACAAGGTGAGGGTGCTATTGAATTTTTTTTGAAAGGTCGGTAGTTTTTCAGACCTTAAGCCAAAGTTTAATAGAGAATTGGTTTATGTTAAAGAGATGAAGGACCAAAGTGTAAATTAGCCAGAATATATATATAACCTTAAGGATGAAGGAATCATCCAGAAGGCATAATCAGTTCTTCATCTCTCTCGTTCAATTCTTACGGTTCGTCGCGCGGTTTCCGTTTCCGACGTTCTATAACTCCAAACGATCGTATTTCAGTGGCGAATCACGGTAAGCTTGACGTTTTATCGTTTAGACGGATATATTTTGAGTTATATCGATTCAAAATTTTAGGCCACGAAACGATTATATCGTTTTAATCGATATTAGAATTGAATTAAAGTGTTTTGGAGTTAGATTATATGTTATACGTGTGTTAGGAGCGTTTTTGGATCGAAAGCACGTCGGAAAAACGGAAATTTGATTCCGGGGCGAGGTTGTGCGGCACGCCCGCGAAGCGGGGCGTGCGCCCGCGTATGACGGCGGCACGCCCGCACAGCGGGGCGTGCGCCCGCATACTATGCGGGCGATGCGCCCGCATATCATGCGGGCGATGCGCCCGCATAGGCGGCGACGCGCCCGCATATACGGGGCGTGCGTCCGCAGCCCGCCCGAGTCGGCGACTCGCCCGCACTGTAATTTTGCCGATTGACTCGTGTTAAGAAAAATTTACTATACACGCAGATCGAGATTTGAAATCAATTAGTAATTGATTAATTATCGATTAGTTTGAGCCGTTAACCTAATGAGGTTAAATGAGAATCAATCTAGAGATGATATTTTTATCCGAAAACGATTTAGATACCGTTTATCGGAATATACGTGAGAAGCACGACGGTTAATAAAATTAGTGTGTCGTATCTCGATTCTACAGTCAATCTTAGAATAAGATTCTGACGTGAGTCAATTATTTTAAAATAGTTTTAGATCCGGCGAGGCAAGAAGCCGCTGGACCAGGAGGTCGAGGAGCTAGATGTTTCTGAGCACCGGAGTATCTTTGGATAAGCGGTCACAGTGAGTTTATACGATTTACTTTTAAAGTATTTATTTAAGCAAATATTTTATATTGCTTTATGTTTGTTTAGCATGATTGCGATGCGAATTCTTTTTATGAATTGCATATGCTTGATTTGAAACCAGTATTGATCCGATGGAACGTGCTACCTATTGGGCGACAATAGGACTGTGTGATCACCAGTTTTGATATGACTCAGCTGGGAGCTGATGATGAATATTTACGATTGGGTTTATGATTCTGATACGAGAGAGCACTCGCCTACGGTGTTGTCTGGAGTACCCGTATCTAGTGGCTGGGCCACCAGCGAGTTGGACTCGCAATTGATATTTATGATTGGGTTGATCGATTGATTATTAGTATGTTTGAGGATTAAAGTTTCAATCGGATCCTGTACTTGGCTGCACGAGGTTTGAACGTTATTGCATTGTTTTACACTTTATGTTTTATATGGATACTTATTAGTAAATGTATAAACTCACTCAGTATATCCCCATATACTGACCCCTCACAGTCTTTCTTTCAGGTCAAAGCAATTTAAAGGACGGACTTCCTTTCCTTCTTCCGGAAGTCTATGATAGTGAAAGAATATGTCAAAGGATGTTTTCCTTGTAGAGCTGCAGTAGTCGGTAGATGTCTGTATGTAATGTCAGGTTTAAATTCAAACGGTATATTTAAATGGGCAACTCTGATTTGAGATAAAAGTATATATATATCATAATTGTTTATAAAGAACGTATTTTAACCGTTTGATTTCGGTTTTCATGAGTGGAATTGGTCAAGATGTTGATTAGAGACAGGGCAGTGCTGGACATGAGTTGTCGCTCGGTAAGACCCTAGTCTATAATAATGATTCGCGATGATTTTCAGAAAGTAGTAAAGATGTTTTGGTATTTATAATAATAAAGTTTAAAAAGGTTTTCTGAAAATGTTTTATATAATATAATATATTTAATTCGCGAAAAGTTTACAGTGATTTTAGGCTTGCTACGGGTTCCGGAGCTACCACTCCTGTTCCCTAGCGCCGGTCTCGGCTCAATAAATTGGGTCGTGACACTGGAGGAGTTTGTCCAGATAATCTTTTTGTGCATTTGAGTCATGAATGTGTTTTACTAGTTCTAGGATTATTTCCTGGTCCTTTGTTAAAACACTAACACATTTTGTAGTAGATTCTGTATCTGAGGTAGATGAGGAAGTATTCGCTAGCTCATCTATTTGTAAGGGGTAGTCATCTTCTGAAGAAAATTCATGTTCAGAAGAACTGGTGGTAAGGAGGGCTTCTATTTTAGACAAGACCTCTTTTTCAAATTGTAATTCTTGTATTTTCCTACGGACTCTACAGAATTTGGCAATGTGCCCCTTTTTACCACATTTGAAACATGTGACATCTTTGGATTTGGACTTAGACTGCTCTTTGTCCTTTGTAAAAGGTCTTCTAGTCTTCCTGTTGTATGGTTTCTTGTAATAGTTTTCATCTCTAGGCTTCGAATACCTAGAATATCTATGAAATGTTCTTTTTTTTGTAAGGCTTAATTTTGGAGCAATCTCCACCACAATCTTGTGGGGATTTCTTAGTGGAAATGTCAAATTGTTTGCAGAAAGAACCTAACTCTTGTTTGGTTCTTTTAAGTTTCCATTTAAGAGTTTTTTGTAATTTAAGGTCTTGATAAATTTGTAATCCCACACGTTGGGTTAGGCTGACCAACTCGCCATATGTGAGCATGATATAAGGTATTGGTTCGCCAAACTTTTGTTTGATGAGGTCTCTAACCTTAATGTTGAGAAGGGTTGGGAGGCCCGCTAGGAACTTCTCTTTCCAGAAAGGCTGATTTGAATCTTCCCTAAGCATGACTCTAGTTAGGAAGGTGTTTTTGTAATATTGGAAATCACTCAACTATCTACACCTGAGATTGGATAGGAGTTTAGTGTTCTTATCTTTGAGGTGTGTTGGATCTCCAATGAAATGTAAAGAGATCATAATGATCAAGGTGGATACTGCATCTTGGAAGGGATTTCCTGACTCATCAAGGATAGGGGTGCCTTCCTCAGTAACCCGTATGGCATTGAGAATGTCTAAATGTTGCTCTTGGGTTAAATGGTAATCCCACCAACCTTTAAGCTGTCCTGAGAATCCTGCTATGAGGAGCTCAGCAATGGCTTTGTCTTGGACATTTGTTTGGGTTTTGTAAGCATTGGCTGCCATAGTCATCTTTTGGAGAAGACTAAGGATTTTGTATTTAGGAAGGCCATCTAGGTTCCATTCATAAACAGAACTGGAATTGAACCTTGACTGTCCAAGAGTCATGACAGGAGGGCCTATGTCTGGGTTAGCAGAGGTTTTTGCTAATTCCCATTCTAATTTATGAATTGTAGGTTGAGATTCTTGAAAAGCTCATATGTCTGAGGAATCTATGTCTGAGTCTTGGCCTAAGGCATTGACGATTCTAGGGCCAGTGTTATTTTGAGTAGTGTCTTGTACTACCTGATTTGTATTTGACGCGGAGGATTGTATCCTACTCAATCGATCTCTAATGGCTGAGGTAAACTCTTGCCTATTAGTCTGGAAGTCCAGCTGGGTAGGCCTAGACACTTGAAATGGCTTAAAAGAGATTTTTAAGTTTCTTGTCTAGTGGTTTCGGACCGACATCCTGGGTAATTACAGTTTTCTGAATATGCGTTTCGATTCTAGAAAGCTGGTTACCTATGGAATGTAAATGAGTATTT
This sequence comes from Mercurialis annua, assembly GCF_937616625.2. NCBI lineage: Eukaryota > Viridiplantae > Streptophyta > Magnoliopsida > Malpighiales > Euphorbiaceae > Mercurialis > Mercurialis annua. Next base: position 31,222,507 of record NC_065575.1, read on the forward strand.
GTAAAATTGTTTTGTTTGACAATGTTTCTAATATTACAATGGGGTCAGGAATTAGCAAAACCGAAACCTTTTCCAATTTCTTTCCAAACTACCCAGACACATTACAAATTTTACAATTATTGGAACTACCAGCAAGCCTGGTTCAACACATTCCTTATGCAAAATTTTGGAGGAAGCCACTCTTGGCTTATCTATTTTGATAAGAGAAGCCCAATTACAAGTGTTCCGAATTGGTTCTCACAATGGTGGGATTATTTTGGGGCCATTCCAGAAATTCTCATTCCCCAGGCCCAGAACGGATACAACTATTTTTGCACAACTTACAAGCCAACAGATCAGGAAAAGAAGCTATCCAGCCTTTTTCACTTATGTTCGAAATTTTTTACGCCATGGGTTTTGGCTTGGTACTTTGACTACAACACAAAGCCCAATGGTCTTACCATTCTGACCTGAAAGTTCAAGGTTAAATGGTGGGATAAGTACAAGACTATCAATAAATGTTCCACATCATCGGTACATAACTGGTTAGTCAAGAAGGCCCATGTTGAGCCCATTACAAATCCAGCAACCTCAACATTTTTGGCCCAGAAGTCTCATGCCCAGACTCTCCTAGCCCAAGCCAAAAGCGAAGAGGAATACTTTACAATCATGCAGCAACTCCTTCGGACTAGGCCAAACTCGTCTGCTGCATCAGCACAATCAGACACAGACTCTGAGCCTATCATAAATTTAGGCGATGACAATGAAGATGATTGTTTTGGTATTTTTTCCCCTGTTTCTATAAGGAAATAGGCCCTACCATTTGAATGTATGTATTATTATTATTTGTTATTGTAAAAAAAACGACAAGTGACAGCACCACATTGAGTGCTGCCTTATCATCTACAAGCATAATTAATACTCGAGACAAAGGCCCCATCAGCCAGCCACTCAAGCTCAATTATTCATTACATTACAAAAGAAGGTGACAGAAAGCTACCACTCATGACAAGAGGGACATTGCCAGCTACCTATCGTTACAGGCCTCCAAAATGAAGGACATGGCCCTGGACCACATGCTTACACTAGTGGAGGAGCATCTTACAAGACTCAAGGCTCTATAAAAGGGGGGAGGAAGGCCTTAGCAAGACACACACTGTTTTTAGAGAGAAAAAGAAAAGAAAATTGTGAATAGGCTTTTGGGTTGTTCAATCTTCATTCATTTGGAGTGACATATTCAAAAGATCTAGAACCAGTTCTTCTCCCAAACCCCCCAGAAATTGTATCTCGTTTTTACAATCATTTTCTTAATTTTGTACTTTACAAGTAATAAGCAGTAGCTTATTTTATAATCTGGTCTTACGGGAAACTGTAAAGCACCTTTACAAATCTTCAATACAAGTAAGCTTTATGCTTAAGTTTTACAATTCGTGTTTCCATTCATGCTTTTGTTTTAATTAATTTTACTGTTCATTGTTATTCCTTACTGTGCGTCATTTATTTATCATTTCTTTACTTCATTCATTTGCATTTGCACACTCTAGTTCCATATTACTGTTCTTGTGAACAGTACACGCAAATATCCTCTCCGCACTTCTGGATGGCTCGATTGTTTGAACTTATTTTCTTATTTTTTTATACATTTTATTACATATATTTTTTATACTCATTTGATATATTTTTGAGATGTGTCAAAATATTTTTATATATATTTTATACATATTTGATACATCTCCGCTATATGATAGGTACATTATTTAAATTTATTTAATAGATACATCTCTGATACATAATTTATACGTTTATTGGTGGGTTTCCAAAATCTTGTATCGAGAAAGTATCAAGTTTTTGATAGATATTGATACATTTCTGATACATATTCGATACACATCCGTTACATATTCGATATACCTCCGAACATTTCTGATACATATTTGATACACCTCTGATACATAATTGATACATCTCTGATACATTTCAAATTACATTTCTACTACATATTTTATCTTTATTTTTATCGATTTAATTGAATCAATCGACTAATTCCATCGGTTCATTTATATATTTGACACTTCTCCAATACATATTTAATACTTCTCCGATACATATTTGATTACATATTTGATACTTTTCCGGTACATATTTGATACATCTTTGACATATATTTGTTACATTTTCGATATATTTTTGATACATATTCGATCAAAAGATTAAACATCAAAATATTAAAATTGAAACATTTATTGTACTGATATAGCAAATACATCCTTGATACATATTCAATCAAAAAATTAAATATCAAAATATTAAAACTGAAACGCTTATTGTACTAATATAACATATACATCCTTGATATGTCTGCGATACATATTTTATACATTTCCGATACACAATTTACATATAATATAATTATATTTTTTTACAAAATTTATACACAATAAATACATTTTTAAATATAATTAATAGATACATCGTTGATACATAATTTATACATGACATATGTATTTTTTATATTATAAATATATTTTCGATACATGTTTGATACATTTAATATAGTTAATATGATAGAGTCGTCTTTGCAAAGTATCAATAATGGCGTTGGTAGGATTTAATTTATTGGTGATTTTTATTTATTTAATTTATATTTGAAAATTTTGAATACGTTATTTTATTTTTTAAATACAATTCATATCTCGTACTTAAAAAATGAATACATCTGCGATACATAATTTTTAAATGTATGTAATAGATACATCGATGATACGTAATTTATACATGCATATTCATTTTTAAATATATTTAATATATACATCTCTGATATATAATTCGTACATGATAAATATATTATTTATAAATCACAACCGTGTCCGGTATTTATTAACAATATATTTGATAATTAAAAAATTATATCATCTATGCATTTTCATAATTTAAAATTTAATTTTTCAAATTAAATTTAATATTTTTTTAAATAAAAATAAATTATTTTATTTTTTTAAATAAAAAAATTGAAGACTGACCCGCGGACCCGCCCTTAAAAGTACACCTGCTCACTTCCTTGTGTGAGAAGGTGCACCAAAGTGCACCCGTTCACTTACTTGGTGCACCTGCTCACTCCCGTGTCAGCAGGTGCGCCAAGTGCACCTGCTGACTTGCTAATATCAACACATGGTGTTGATGAAATAATTTTTTTAAAAATGGTGTTGATGAAAAGATTTTAATTTTTTGGTAAAGTGCGAAAATGGTAATTAGTTTTGTGGTATTTTTGTTAGATTCACTTTTTAATATACAGTGATAAGACATTTTTTTGGCAAAACACGTTATCACAAAAATCATAATTACTTTTAGGGTTAACTCCTAAAAAAATCACGAACTTTACACGAAGTTTCATTTTAATCATGAACTTTAAAAGTTGTCATTTAAAGGCACGAACTTTCATTTTGTTTCAAATCTATCGCCAAAGTAAAATTCGGTGTATTTTATCGAACCAAAAATTCCTAATCCTATATACTCTAACTAAAAGATAATAAGATTTAATGTCGATTTATAATTTGGGTATTTCATTAATGGTTTATTGAAGAATTTAGTCAACAAAAATACATTGAAATGATAGATTTGAAACAAAATGAAAGTTCGTACCTTTAAATGACAACTTTTAAAGGTCATGATTAAAATGAAACTTCGTGTAAAGTTCATGATTTTTTTAGAAATTAACCCTTACTTTTAATAGTGACTAAAATATTTGACAAAATATCATTTAATTTTACTCTAATTGTTACCAAAGAAAATTTGTCACAATATTTTTAAATATTTTTAAATATTATGATAAAATTTATTTTATCAACATAACTATATTTTTAATTTCTTGTAACAATTTTTTTTTGGCAAAATACTTTGTCAAAAAAAACATAAATACTTTTTATAGTGATAAAAATATTTGACAAAATATTAATTTATCGTAATATCATTTAATTTTAGTCTAATTGTGCCAAAATATTTTTTATCACAATTAACCCATTTATTTTGACAAAATTTAGTTTGTCACATATTTGTTTGTCATAACAAAGAAATTTCTTGTAGTGAGTGTGCTTGGGAGACAGATTCCGATATGTGGAAATGTTATCCTTTTATTTTTCCTTGAAGTGTGGATTTTATGTTTATGTGTTTTTAGGATTGTTATGTGCGTACTATGTTTGTTGTTGTGCTTGAGATGTTTTGTGTTAAATTCGAGGATAAAATTTTAATAAGGAGGGGAGAATGTAATACCCCGTGGTTTTTCTGATTAGTTCCGATGAACTTTCCAAATTTGTTACGTTTGTTCCATGTACCTTATGGCTAGTTTTATATGGTTTTATGTGTATGTTATGTGCTCGAGTGTTTTGTTGGATAAGTACTTCGACGTTTTAGATCTTACCCACGTTGTTTTCCCATTTTCCAAGTTTATGATTTTTGAACGCACCTGATTGATCTTCTGTTTTCATTATTCTTAGAGGTCTCTTTTTATTTAATAAAGATGTCGAATTATTTAATAAAGATGTCGAATTAGACTGCAGTAGTATTAGTTGATGTCTTTATTATTATTCTAAACTTGTGGTTTGTTGAATTGGTCCGTCTGCTGCTATTATTGTTTGCATGTTATTTACTTTGGTATATGTCATGTTGGTGGTGTCTCGGAGTTGTGCCGAGCTTTATGTTATGTTGTTGTTTTATATGCTAGATTTAAGATTGGATTCTCGGTTGCCCGCGAGGTTAACTACGGGTTTCGGAGTTACCACTTCCATACCCTAGCGCCGGTCACGATCTATGGAATTGGGTCGTGGCACTAACAACTAGGGGCGTACTCCTTCATTAACTCGTTATCACCCAATCATCCATCTGAATGTCGATATTTGCCAAAATATATGCATTATTATTTAATGTCTGAATAACATTGAATAGTCAATTCTAATTTGAAGAGTATTTCCCTAACCTAGGGTGTTTTCTTTTTCCAATGAGTAGAACTACCTTTAATATGAGACCGTCAAATCTAAAGGTTTTGATGTATGATCACTCAACTACCTTCACCCTTCAATTGTATGATTGTTTAACCCTTTTTTGGCCTCATGGCGATCTAGGGCGTAAAACCATTCTTAATCAAAGTCCAATGCTTCAATAATCATCTTATCAAAGTAATACCCCGTAAGTTCAAGTGTCGTATTGCGCTACGTGTCCTATGAGGAGGGACCAGAGTTGCAAAAATATAGAATTATTGGTATTAACAGAAAGGGTAGTATTCGAGTAAGACGTTTATGATTATTGATTTATATGAAGGAATTTGGATATCGACATTTATTGAAATGAGAAAAAAAGAGATTAAAAGGAAAATATGGAAAAATTATTATAAAGCGACCCTTAGATCTTGAAATTGAAAATTAAGTATAAGTGACCGAGATTAATTCATAAGAGAATAACAGAATTTATTTTATAAATAGTATTACTCATTGGTTTCAAATAATACGTAAATAATTGAGTTGAAGTGTTTGATCGATCGTTGTGGTTAAAAGAAAAGTTAAAAGGATTGTTGTATAAATAAAAGAAGTAAGGGATTAAACAAGGAAACTAGCCATACTATAAGAAGATGATGATATGAATGCAAAACATAATCGAGAAAGGAAAACTTCATCATTTTTGCATGCCAACTTCATAAACCTAGGGTTTGTTTGTTTCAAGCCCGATTTGAGCGATTCTTGCGTCGTGAAGTCAAGAATCTAAAATCCTATCATACTAGGGCTATAAATAAAGGTAAACATCAAGTTTTGATTTCGAAATTTGGATTTTTATAGGTTATTTTGCTATGAGTTGCATGCGGTTGAATCGAGAGCCCCGTAACCTAGTCGTATGGATGAAATTATGACGTATGATTGTTGTTTTGAGTTGGGTTTTGAGAGTATATCGATTTTTAAGCGTTTTGGGACCTTGGAGTTCCAGAGCTGTGCGGGCGCACAGTGCATTCTGTGCGACCGAAGGTACCGTTTAATGCATTTTACCTTAGTTTTGACCCGGAATATCCATTAGATTATGCTTGGACTTCAAAAGTAAACCGAGGGCTTTCCGATTAGACAACTAAACTACCGATGTCATAAACAAATGAGTTATTGATTGTTAAGTTGTTTTTGGTTAAGTTAAAGGACTTCAAATTGTTTTATAGGACCAGTTGAGTTCGAGTTTTTAAGCAAACAACGAACTAATGAGTTAGGGTTTTCATGTCCCAATGTTGAATGAAAACATGGTATCAGTCTAGTCTTAGCCCTATGTTTTGTCGCTAGAACTAGCGTTTATGATTTTAAACGCATTCTTATTATGTGTTGATCCGAGGAGCTACCAGACCTCCAAGGTTGTTTATCGAAGAGATCGATCGACAAATTCTTTTTATGGTTATGGAATAGCGGTCATTGTGAGTTTACATGTTACTTATGAATATTATTATTTAAAGTTGTTTATTATATGATATACTATATGAAACTCATTCCATATTATATGATTTTATCAAAATGTTATCGTATCGTGATTTGCTCAAAAGTACAAAAACCAGAGTATGATCCTCGGGAACGGGCTACCTATTGGGCGTCAATAGGACTGTGTGATCACCGGTGTTGGGTAAGTCATAGACGTCAGTACTATGATATGTTATGGAATGCAAAGGAGGATATGTATGATAAACACGAGGTTGAACTCGGTGGAATATCTCGGGACCTGTGTCTAGTGAGTTGAACTCGGTAGAATTATCTCGGGACTCACACTTTGGGTTTAAGAAGTGACATGAGTTGAACTCGATGGAATTATCCCGGGACTATGTCACATGGTATTGGTTAACTCGGTTTAAAATATCTCGGGAGCATACCATATAGATCGATCGATTGATACGAAAAGAGCTTGATATGTTAGACCGTGAATCGAGTTTAGTCCGTTCATGATATGATTATAAGATTAAGGTTTCTGTCACGACCCAAATTCCACCCTAATCCAAGTCACGACCGGCGCTAGGGAATGGGAATGGTTGTTCCGAAACCCGTAGCAAGCCTAGAACCTCTAGAAATTTTTCGCAAATATTATTAAAAGATCGCACCTCGCGTACGATCCGTTTTCAGAAAACGCCGTTAAAACTTTTCTCTTTTAACGTAACACGATTTCTGAAAATACACATATATGCGAAATCTGGTTTCAGAAGTACTGGTTGGATAACCTCGTTATCTCAACCCTTGCTTCCTTCTGAAAACCTGGCGTGGTAGGTACTGGAAACTAGGGACTTATCTTTCGCTTGCCTTAACACATTGGCAGCCCCGTTCCAAACCACACACCAACGTTAATATGTTTAATAAAAATAAGCGAACACCTCTGCGTCTCGCAACGGTGGTATTAAACATATTAAAATACACAGCGGACCGGTTACACATAGCCGGCGTATATAGAACATACTGTGTTTGACCCTCACAAAAACACACGAGGCCGACTCGGTAACTAGATACAATATGCCACTAAGCAGCCACCCAAAGGGTACACACACGTGCAATAGATCCTATCAGAGTATCTAAACAAAGGACTAGTGGCACGGCTGCTGGCACATTACACTTATACTATTGCAGCATACTAAGAGTACAAAATCCTATGTACATTACCAAAGAAGAGCTTTCCTGAAGAAGGGATGTGGAAGCTCGACTGACCTCAAAGCTCATTTCCTGAAAATGGGGAAACAACAACGGGGTCAGAAATATAAATATTTCTGAGTGAGTAAACAGTTTACAGATAAATACCAAAATCGCTTTATATATATAAAACAGTTATATATAAAATATGACCAATTACGTCGATCCATATGAAACCCTAGTTCACAAATGTCCCAACAGACACACTCATCTTACGAGCTTATGGACAACAGAATAAAGACCGTGAACTGAATCACTGTCGTCCAATTCTGTATCTCTGGTACCTGGACCGTAATCAGAAACTACCTTCGCGGCTTATTCCGCGACCGTAACTGTATTACTGCCGTCTCAGGGTTTACCCGTGAAGTCAGGGCATCTACTTTCCCAATGACTTACACGACATGCATACCTCTATACCTCGACAGAAGTACATCTAAAAATCGGTGTTGGTGATCACGCAACCCTATTGCCGCCCAATAGGTAGCTCGTTCCAATGGACCTCTCTTGGCTAGTTTATACTATTGCGATTATGGATTTAAAACAGTTGAATACTGATATTCAAAAGTAAACACGTAAACTCACAGTACTGCTAAGTTACTACTTAGCACCGTCGTAGGTGTGACAGACTCCCCTGAGTCCTGGTCTGACTGCTGGACAGCTAGTCGGATCAAACATACAAAACACACAAGACAATACATCAATACTCATTTCTGGTATAAACATCTAGGTCCTGAAACCTAGGTTTAATCTAACATATAACACATAGCATGTATGGTCCTTTTCTTTTTAAAAATCATTTGAATCGTTTTCACCTTAAGAAAATGTTTAGACTTCGCTCTAGAAGTCCTTTTAGGTATAACAATACCTAATTAAAATCATTTAATAGTATAGACTTGATTGCCAAAACAATTCATAGTCGTATACTAATTATTTAGCAACATCGTTTGCTAAATCTTTTAAACCGGTTAAACATCGACTTTAACTCTTTTAAAGTCCTTTTTTAATGTTTAACTTTACTTTTAAAATCTCATTTTAAAAGTCTTTGACTTATGTTTAAAAATATTTATTTAAAATATTTTAGTTTCGGTCAGACAACACATCGAGATACTAGGCGAAAACATTTCAAAATTGCCCCTCGAAAGTCCGCCGAAAAAGTCCGGAAAAGTCCCTACGCACACGTCCCGCTAAGTCATTGTGCGTCCGCACGTGACTGGCTGTGCGTTCGCACAGCCAGCTGTGCGTTCGCACAGTTGACTAGCTGTGCGTTCGCACAGCTAGTGCTGTGCGTTCGCACAGCCTCTGCTGTGCGGGCGCACAGCAGGCCAGCCCCGGGGAAAATCGATCCTGGGCCATTCCGACGTGCTATTGAATTTCAAAACGCTGCAAAAACGCTATTTTAACGTCCTAGTTCACATATACACAATCCAATCACAATTTGAACGTATATTTCAATCGTTCGATACGGTAACCATTTATAAACGAATATATATTCGAAATATATCGAAATATATTAAAATAAACGTTTAATACGGGTTTAGTACCTCGATTACTTGAGTAATCGTCGAAGAAACGGAGTTAGAATCGAGAAACGGTCGATTAGGGTCGAAACCCTAGCCTTCGCTGCGTCTGTGAGAGGAAGCAGCTGTTCCATTTCTTTCATATGAAAGAAATGGCTTCTGAGGCTAAACATTTCACTTGAAATGTTATATATATAAGTTTGGTTAAAGTGTCATTTAATACTAGCTCAATCATGCACTTTAAACCAACTTTTAAACTAGTCGTCCGTAGCTCAAACGGAAACGATTTTTAAATTTCGTAAAAATTTACCCAAAAATCCTATAAAATATAAAAAGAATAAAAATATAATTTTTATTCTTATCCGACTTATATTTTATTCTAAATAAATCTCGGAAGATTTATTAGGTGCAAATCAATCCCACTTGACTAAAATTAATACGTCCAAATTTCATGAAACTTTGACGATAGCTTCGTCAAATTATTTCGCGAATAATGACACCAAAATTATTCGCTCGGGACTTATAAATTATTTTATTTCAATTTGGACTAACGAATAATATTTAATTAGTTTATAATTAAAACTAATTAAAGTAAAGAATTCAGGGACTAAACAATACTTTTTTTCATACTTGTTGCCCACATCACACCGCCTCTCACTTTCTCTTATCCTTATTTTTATTTATTATTTACTTTTATTATTAATATATATATATTAACTTATATTCGTTAATAACTCGTCGAGACTTCCGAGTTTCGACATTTTAAATTTCGGGGTTTTATCCAAAATATTAAACTCTCCAATTAGAGTGGTATATTGATATATTAATTATTAATATATTTTTATCTTACGACTCCAGTCGTATTTTCTGTTCTATTAATCCCGTTCATATCCCTTTATTAAAATTTAAATCCCCGATTTAAATTTTAAACTTCTATTATTACGATATACTTTTAGGGATACTTATAAATTAAATTTACGCTTAAATTTAATTTACGTATTCCCAGCTAATAAAAGCTTTATACGTGGCTTATAAAATACGGGGTATTACATTCTCTCCCCCTTATATAAATTCGTCCTCGAATTTACTTATACTTCTTCTTTTACTTATACAACCAAAGAATACTCTTCCATTTCATGTTCTATGCTTTTCACAGCATAAACATTACTGTTGTTGTCCGTGGCATAACTGCTGCCATCTATGGCACAGTTGATGTCGTCTATGGCTCAATTGCACAGCTGTGCACTATTGTCAACTTACTACCTTTTGTCTATCAATTTTTTTCTACTTCTGCTTTACTGGTCCTTTTAGACCGTATGCTTTCCTTTATTAGTATAAAAATAGTGGGTATCTAAACCTTGTAGTTCTTCCCTAACTGCAGCTCATATTTCTCAATTGCTTTACATCTCATCTCACTGTACTTTCACTTATAGGTTCTTAACCTATAACCTTGACTTCTGTTATCAGAAATCTAGGTATTTATTAACCTCGGGTTATTTCCTTATATTTCCTCTCTTCAAGCCTACTTTGGCTATCTGGATTGCTTATCTCAAAGCATTCGTTTACCAAATAAATTTGGTATTCCTATAGTCGGCAATGTGTTCTGCAACTTCCGTTTAGACTTCGAGTTAAGATTCCTTCTCGAAGGTATCAGAAATCGACCTCGAAGTTGCCTCTTCGAGCTAATTTTGAAAGACTGCAAAACTGTCGTCATGGCTGTTATTGAAGCCAATGAACCAAGCATTTAAACCAGTCTTTTTCCAAATATTATTACGTACTCTTATATTTTGACATCCAAACTACAACTTCCGTGAAGAGTCGAACTCAATCCGACCTCTTTTCGGTTTTCGAAATTATCCTTGAAGTTGGCTACTAGCCAAGCTTGTATTCTTATAGCTTTATACCCTTAATCCATCTTATTACTTTTCCTCTGTTGTACTTCCTTAAAGACAGTACAAACTTTGAACTCACTTCTGGGATATCAACTTGTTACCAAGTCTTATGATATCGCCTTTGAATTCACTTTCTATTTATTCCTTGAACTTTCTAGTTTACTGTTTATTATTGGTCGTACATTTTCTTGTACCTTTTATAATTAAGATTTTTTTAATCTTATTATCAATTTGTTTCACATCTTTTACTCGTTTTAGGGTAATGTTGATTAAGCATTTTAATCTCTAACCTTACCCTCTTCATCTGTTTGAACTCTTGTTCCACAAACAGACTACTCGTCATTTACTTCTCTCGTGATTCTATATCTTGTATAGAATGTCTCCTATTTCCTCATCAATCTATAGTAACTTCCTGTTACAGATTGAATTATTGGGTTCCTCTCACACTAATGATGTGGTCATCTAGGTGTAGGTGTAGGTTATAACTTAATTATCTCACCATACAACACCGTCCAACTTACTTCATCGTCACCGCAAAACTATACTCTTGTTACTAGAATTCGGTATTTCAAAGGTTAATTAGACTTCTTAACCTCTTTCCCACAAAAATATTCTCCTTGTTCACAGCTAACATTTATCATAACTGTTCTATAGCTGTTACTATCGCATTTAATTAACTGACTATCAATTTTAGCTCCGTTTTCAAACATTTCACTTTGAAAACAAAATGTTTATTTACATTTTTCTACTTTTAGTCGGCCATACTATACATATTTCTGGCCCTACAATGAAAATACATGTACATTACATGTATATTCCGTTAACAGCCAGCTAAGACCTCACAGTCATAAGGCTCGGTTCTCGGAATTTTCATCCTTTGAAATTACTGTCATCATTACAGCTTTCAAATTCATTTATATACATATCTGGAGCTTATGTTGATAATTTCAAGTTAATTAAAGTTTATACTTCTTATAGTTGTCACTTGCACTTTTGGCTTACTGCCAAAATTTCACGCAAGTTCCACGACAATATCTTCATCATCGTGCATCGTCTACCTCTCCGTTCGACGATCGCAACGGTTAAAACTTAGATAACCGTCTTGGGATTGTCATATCCCAATATCAAACCGATCTAACGGTTCGATCACAAGTTATTAGGGTCTTACTACACCCTGTCAGCTTTCAGACAACATCTGAAACTCACTTGTCCAATTTATTATCTTCGTCCCCGTTACACCTTGATAACATCTTTACCTTATGTTGGTTCAAGGTTTGATATACTTTTAAGTATATTGTTTATTCATTTTATGATTTATTAATCATTTTCATTAATGAATATCTGTTAACACGACTTGACAATTCCATCAGTCGTTAACATATTCATTAATCCCCTTTACTCATATCAGAACTAGTAGTGTACCTACTTGGTTCTGAGAATACTCATATTTCCTTTATCATCTTTCTTTTAGATGTTCCGTTGTTGTTTATAATTTAAGTGCTGAGATTTACTCCTCTCAGACTTATGAATTATGGTTTATCTAACCACTCGTATGGATTTAAGAGATATGTCCATTACTGACATCTGTTCTGTCTGTAAGACTAATCTCCAACCCGTTTAATTAAACACGTACGTATGACTTTGTTCACAAATAGCTACTTGAAGTCAAACAAACCGAGTCGTGTTCAATTAGATCCTACTCTCTTATCTTAATCATGACAATTTCTATCGTCTACTCTCGAACTTTTACTTACTATAAAAGTTCATCACTAGACTCACATCAGTCTATTCTTGTGCAAGAATATACATTCTCACTTTCTCTATTCTTCCCATACTTTCATTAATCTCTAATATCTCGGTATGAAACATTAGAATTTAGGTCTTTATTATTTATTCATATAATAAAAACTTTTATTCTTTATCCCTTTTTACCATCTACCTTGTCACTGTCACAGAGTTTTCGTTTGAATAAACACAGTTTTGTCTCGCGTACACTGACGCTCAACAAATACAAATCAATTTGTAAGACAAATACAATTTATCTCGTCTGAGACAATTATAATTTGTCCTGCCTGCAGGCCTTTTAAATTCACTTTTCAAACAAATGGTGAATTCGCAAATTCACGGTTCAAAACCATTTTCATACAATTGTGCTTCACGGTGATGACATCTCTCATCCCCAAAGAGTTGCTAATTCAATTCACTTTTCATTGATATTCTGATTATCAATATATATGATGCATGCCCTAATCAAAATTATTTTATGTATATATATGTAATATATATAAAATTCAGGTTTGCTTCTTCTATAGTGATTTTCGCAATATGCACCTTTGATGCATCTGAGCACAATTATACGTTCAACTGTGAAACAAAACTTTAACAAGTTTCTTTTCAAACTACTTCTCTGTGTCATTCAAGGTTTCCTAATCCTCACATTAGGATTTATCATTCTTTATTCAACATTTTATGTTATTATTCATTATCAGACTATTTATTAACAGTTATTATTCATTAGTTATGTGTGTTTTGTTTAAGGATATGCTTTATCTCTGTACTTTATGTTTTCTAGTTTTAGTATTTCGTACTAAAACACATAAATGTACTTACTTAAACACAAGACACATGTCTAAATGATACCTGAGGATGATTGTTGAGGCAGTAGTGCCTCTCAAATCATCGGACCTTTTCCTTGTTCGCATCGGCGTATAACTATCCCTTTCTGGATATTTCTCAGATGGTTCACCTCTGCTAAGTATTTCTCCAGCCTAAACCCTATATAGGCTGATACAACAGTAGATTCAGACACTGAATCAATACTGTCGTTCAATAACATCTATGTTTCCCATTAATCTTTCCATATCCTTTAATTCAATAGCATCATCGTCTGTATCCATCTTATCAACTGAAGCAAAATCTCCAGCCTCTAATGGATTATCAGGCACAACATGCGACTGAGCTCGACTAGGCCCAGACATGCTGAAACACATGTGGCCATAACGCAAGTAGCCGATATAACACTTATAGAAAAACACATTTTCATATAACAGATAGCACCTTATAAACACATATAAAATAAAACACATAGCAATCACACATATAGTTCAGAGAAAATCTAACTATTTTCTCGAACAAACGATTCTTCTGGAATCTTCGCCTCGTTCTGTATTCGAACATAATCAACTTCCTTGAATACTGGTCAATTGATCTGACCATTGCGTACTACTCTAATAGAGCGTCTCGAACACAGGAACATCTCACATGTTCCCTTGTTAGTATCGTGTTTCAAACACAAGAACATCTCATATGTTCCTGATCAAACATCACATATACTCTACAGACGTATATGAGTTGCTACTTATAGCTGAATGTTTTCAACAACTGAAAACTGATCAAGACATGACTCGAATCCTATGTTGCTGCAATAGTCTACTAGGAATCCCCATAATTTCTAACACAACTTACTTAACAGTATCAGCAACAGTACTTCGGATGGTCGAGTACTCAAAATGTTGCTCTGATACCACCTTTGTCACGACCCGAATTCCACCTTAATCCAAGTCACGACCGGCGCTAGGGAATGGGAATGGTTGTTCCGAAACCCGTAGCAAGCCTAGAACCTCTAGAAATTTTTCGCAAATATTATTAAAAGATCGCACCTCGCGTACGATCCGTTTTCAGAAAACGCCGTTAAAACTTTCCTCTTTTAACGTAACACGATTTCTGAAAATACACAAATATGCGAAATCTGGTTTCAGAAGTACTGGTTGGATAACCTCGTTATCTCAACCCTTGGTTCCTTCTGAAAACCTGGCGTGGTAGGTACTGGAAACCAGGGACTTATCTTTCGCTTGCCTTAACACATTGGCAGCCCCGTTCCAAACCACACACCAACGTTAATATGTTTAATAAAAATAAGCGGACACCTCTGCGTCTCGCAACGGTGGTATTAAACATATTAAAATACACAGCGGACCGGTTACACATAGCCGGCATATATAGAACATACTGTGTTTGACCCTCACAAAAACACACGAGGCCGACTCGGTAACTAGATACAATATTCCACTAAGCAGCCACCCAAAAGGTACACACACGTGCAATAGATCCTATCAGAGTATCTAAACAAAGGACTAGTGGCACGGCTGCTGGCACATTACACTTATACTATTGCAGCATACTAAGAGTTTAAAATCCTATGTACATTACCAAAGAAGAGCTTTCCTGAAGAAGGGATGTGGAAGCTCGACTGACCTCAAAGCTCATTTCCTGAAAATGGGGAAACAACAACGGGGTCAGAAATATAAATATTTCTGAGTGAGTAAACAGTTTACAGATAAATACCAAAATCGCTTTATATATATAAAACAGTTATATATAAAATATGACCAATTACGTCGATCCATATGAAACCCTAGTTCACAAATGTCCCAACAGACACACTCATCTTACAAGCTTATGGACAACAGAATAAAGACCGTGAACTGAATCACTGCCGTCCAATTCTGTATCTCTGGTACCTGGACCGTAATCAGAAACTACCTTCGCGGCTTATTCCGCGACCGTAACTGTATTACTGCCGTCTCAGGGTTTACCCGTGAAGTCAGGGCATCTACTTTTCCAATGACTTACACGACATGCATACCTCTATACCTCGACAGAAGTACATCTAAAAATCGGTGTTGGTGATCACGCAACCCTATTGCCGCCCAATAGGTAGCTCGTTCCAATGGACCTCTCTTGGCTAGTTTATACTATTGCGATTATGGATTTAAAACAGTTGAATACTGATATTCAAAAGTAAACACGTAAACTCACAGTACTGCTAAGTTACTACTTAGCACCGTCGTAGGTGTGACAGACTCCCCTGAGTCCTGGTCTGACTGCTGGACAGCTAGTCGAATCAAACATACAAAACACACAAGACAATACATCAATACTCATTTCTGGTATAAACATCTAGGTCCTGAAACCTAGGTTTAATCTAACATATAACACATAGCATGTATGGTCCTTTTCTTTTTAAAAATCATTTGAATCGTTTTCACCTTAAGAAAATGTTTAGACTTCGCTCTAGAAGTCCTTTTAGGTATAATAATACCTAATTAAAATCATTTAATAGTATAGACTTGATTGCCAAAACAATTCATAGTCGTATACTAATTATTTAGCAACATCGTTTGCTAAATCTTTTAAACCGGTTAAACATCGACTTTAACTCTTTTAAAGTCCTTTTTAAATGTTTAACTTTACTTTTACAATCTCATTTTAAAAGTCTTTGACTTATGTTTAAAAATATTTATTTAAAATATTTTAGTTTCGGTCAGACAACACATCGAGTTACTAGGCGAAAACATTTCAAAATCGCCCCTCGAAAGTCCGCCGAAAAAGTTCAGAAAAGTCCCTACGCACACGTCCCGCTAAGTCATTGTGCGTCCGCACGTGACTGGCTGTGCGTTCGCACAGCCAGCTGTGCGTTCGCACAGTTGACTAGTTGTGCGTTCGCACAGCTAGTGCTGTGCGTTCGCACAGCCTCTGCTGTGCGGGCGCACAGCAGGCCAGCCCCGGGGAAAATTGATCCCGGGCCATTCCGACGTGCAATTGAATTTCAAAACGCTGCAAAAACGCTATTTTAACGTCCTAGTTCACATATACACAATCCAATCACAATTTGAACGTATATTTCAATCGTTCGATACGGTAACCATTTATAAACGAATATATAATCGAAATATATCGAAATATATTAAAATAAACGTTTAATACGGGTTTAGTACCTCGATTACTTGAGTAATCGTCGAAGAAACGGAGTTAGAATCGAGAAACGGTCGATTAGGGTCGAAATCCTAACCTTCGCTGCGTCTGTGAGAGGAAGCAGCTGTTCCATTTCTTTCATATGAAAGAAATGGCTCCTGAGGCTAAACATTTCACTTGAAATGTTATATATATAAGTTTGGTTAAAGTGTCATTTAGTACTAGCTCAATCATGCACTTTAAACCAACTTTTAAACTAGTCGTCCGTAGCTTAAACGGAAACGACTTTTAAATTTCGTAAAAATTTACCCAAAAATCCTATAAAATATAAAAAGAATAAAAATATAATTTTTATTCTTATCCGACTTATATTTTATTCTAAATAAATCTCGGAAGATTTATTAGGTGCAAATCAGTCCCACTTGACTAAAATTAATACGTCCAAATTTCATGAAACTTTGACGATAGCTTCATGACACCAAAATTATTCGCTCGGGACTTATAAATTATTTTATTTCAATTTGGACTAACGAATAATATTTAATTAGTTTATAATTAAAACTAATTAAAGTAAAGAATTCAAGGACTAAACAATACTTTTTTTCATACTTGTTGCCCACATCACACCGGCTCTCACTTTCTCTTATCCTTATTTTTATTTACTATTTACTTTTATTATTAATATATATATATATATATATATATATATATATATATATATATATATATATATATATATATATATATATATATATATTAACTTATATTCGTTAATAACTCGTCGAGACTTCCGAGTTTCGACATTTTAAATTTCGGGGTTTTATCCAAAATATTAAACTCTCCAATTAGAGTGGTATATTGATGTATTAATTATCAATATATTTTTATCTTACGACTCCAGTCGTATTTTCTGTACTATTAATCCCGTTCATATCCCTTTATTAAAATTTAAATCCCCGATTTAAATTTTAAACTTCTATTATTACGATATACTTTTAGGGATACTTATAAATTAAATTTACGCTTAAATTTAATTTACGTATTCCCAGCTAATAAAAGCTTTATACGTGGCTTATAAAATACGGGGTATTACAGTTTCGGTCGGATCAAATATTTGTTTTATGTTTATAATCGTTTTATCTATATGCAATGTTATTTTATATGATACCATAAGTAATTGTGAACTCACTCAACATAATCTGACCCTTTGGCATGTACCGTGTATATGCTTTTCCACTGGATCTGCAGTAGTTTATGGTAGACCAGTCGTACTCTGTTACAGCAGTGTGTTAACATGAGTTTTTTTTTCTGTTCCTGCTGTCTATATACGTATCGTTTGTGGGCTACATTTATGATGTTTTGCCATGGTGCCACTTGCCCATGTTTTAATCGAGGTTGAGCTAGTACGTACGAGGTTATGGAAGTTCTATGCTCCTATGTATAGTATTGATAAACTCAGTGACATATATATATGTTTTATTTGCGCCTCTGCTTTTATGTTATTGTCATGAGTGCGTTTTTTTGCAAAACAATTTTATCGGTTCTAGGCTTCCTGCGGGTTTCAGAACTACCACTTCCATTCCCAAGCGCCGGTCGCGACTCATGGATTTGGATCGTGACACGGAATAATTACATAAAGTTAGAGTATGTTGGATTTTCTTATTGTAAACTTGATAGAAATTTGGAGAAAATTTCTTGAGTGTTCACTAAACCGGGATAGACGTGTAGAGTATGTTGCATTTTCTTGTAATTTGAAAGGTTATTTGATGTCCGAAATAGAGTTCAAGACTACAAATCATTCTAGTTGAATCACAATCTTACTCACTATGCAAAAATTCAAATCGAAAGATACCTTTATTTATGTGCAATCTTAAGGATACTAAAATTGCTCGAGAAAATATATTTCAAATTTAAAGTAGGGGATTGTTGAGATTTGTGCTGAATTTTAAAATAAAATAGAAAATTGCCTTGGGTAGGTGAGCGAGAACACCACTTATATATGTGTGTAAGAGTGGAAATGCTACATTGTTAAGGAATGAAATATTGAATTTGTATGGATGGACATATGCTTTGTGTTGGTGTCCGAAGGGGTATCCATTTTTGTGAGTGAGGTAGGAGCTAAATGCTTTCCGATTTACCACATACGCACCCGCGTTGTTCGATCGGCTGGCTGGTTTGGTTGGTTATTATATTTTTTTAATATAAACATATATGCAGCGTTTTATTTTTTTTCAAACTAATCCCTTAATTTTCTCCATCTATTTTATTTTTAGAAACGTAATATTTAATTACATTATTTTATGGAAATGTTTTATTAACCTTAAGAAATTTTATAAAGAACATAATTTTATTACCGTTTGTGATATTATTTTCTGTGTTAGTCCTTTGTCTTCTTCGTTAAGAGGTTACACGGAAATAACAAAAAATAATACAACCACTATTTTACCACTGCGTTTTGCAGAACAGTTTACGCTGATTTCTTTCAAATTTTCTTGATAATTTTATAGAGGTTTTATTTTAATGACTATGCTCAATGCAGTATTAGTTGTATAGATAAAGTGACTACTTTATTTTAAGGACGACAGGATTGATCGTCTGTCTTACACCTTTGGGCAGAGCTTTGAAATATTTTAAAAAGAATGATCTACACCGCTACTTAGCCAAATACTTTATTGGTAATTCGTTTCAATTTAATTAAACTGTTTCTACAAATAAACTGCTTATTTTGTGTTCCATGATTTTTAACGGGATCTATGGTCTGGACTCAGGTTAAAATTGTTATATCCTTTTTAGTAATTAAATTCTATTTCTATTTATAATAGAAGAAACTAAATAAAAAATTATTATTCCATTATCATAGAATTTTTAATTTATAAATTTTAAAAACTAGAATGGTAGGAACTGGGTTCTATTTTTCATTCTCATTCTAGATTTTGACAACCAAACTTGCCGTTATAGTATGTGCTTTGTGCTACCTTAAATAAAATCCATCTAAAAGTTAATTATGCTAATTGGATGAATTTCATTTCAAATTATACAATTTTCGGTGTAACTACATTGTGAAACTGATAAATAAATAGTATTTGACGATTCATTGTCATATCACGTGTAGGTCTTTTTTTTTATTGTAAAGATGATAAAGTATACTCCATATTATAATCAATAGTATGAATAAGTGAATTTATATAAAATAGTTTCCCATTTTTATAAGTAAGAATATCAGTCCATCTAATCCTAATATGCTATTACTAGATCAACAATTATAGGTTATTTCGATAAAAAAAAAATCACGACATTTATACGAAATTTTATTTTAATTACGGCTTTTAAAAATTTGCCATATAAAATTATGATCTTTCATTTTTTTTCAAAAGCCTAATTACGTAAAAAAACTTCACCTTAATTTTTTTTTCGTTTATACCCTGACCTTGTAAATAAACCATTTATACCTAATTTTGGGTTTTTCGTTTTCATCCCTACCCAACACAATGATATAGTTGACAATTTAATAAATTAAAAGATGAAATTATTAAAAACAACTAAACTGAAGGTTATATTATATTTTTTTCTATTTTAAAAAATACAAACAAATCCTTCAATTTAAAAAATGTTCAAATATATCCTAATGATTAATTAATTTTTTTAATTTTATAAAAAATAAAATAAACTAAAAAAAATACTAGAACCAACAGAGGAGCCGCCGCCGCTCCTTCTTCAAAAGTGGAGAAGGAACAGCTGCTCTCGCTCCTTCTCCGCTCCGGGAAAGTTTTTTTGAAATAAATAAAATTTATTGTTGTTTGATTTTTTTTTGAATAAAATGATATTTTTGTACTGTTAATATCGTTAATGTTTAATTAGTATATAGGTAAAAAATAAAGGAATATTTTTTTTTCAAATGAATATAGTACAATTTAGTGCTTCTGATTAGGGATGAAAATGAAAAATCCAAAATTGCGTACAAATGATTTTTTTTTATAAGGTCATGGTGTAGACGAAAAAAAAGTTTAAGGTGGGGTTCTTCTAAGTAATTAAATCTTTTTCAAATTCATCATTTTAGTGTGTTTTTATTGACTAAATTTTTCATTAAACCATTAATGAAAGACCCAAATTAAACACAGACACCAAATATTATTATCTTTCAACTATAGTATGTAGGATTTAAGTCTTTTTAGTAAGAAAAATATACTGAATTTTACATTACTGATAGATTTGGAACAAAATAAAAAGTCGTGCATTTAAATGCCAATTTTTAAAAGTCGTGACTGAAATAGAATTTCGTATAAAATTTGTGATTTTTTTTTTTATAAAATTAACCCTAAATTATAACAAGAAGCTTAACAATATTAGTCAATTTGTACTCATGGTTTAGCTTTTGTTGGTTAATACTTAATTGTAATAGGGAAAAGGTGCAAAAATGACCCTCATGTATAGCCCGTGTCTCTTATTGGCACCTCATGTATTTCAGATCTCAAATAAGACCCTAACGTCTTAAAAACGTATTAAAAAAACACAAAAAGTTAACAGAAGTTTATTTTACCGTTAAGTATATGACGTGGCAATATTTTTACAATAAGAATTAAATTATTTTGACACCTCATCGCAAATATATAATTAACTCTAATTAAGCTAAACAGCTCTAATTAACCTACACTAACACAGGCTCTGCCGCCATCTTCAACACAAATTTTTGCAGATCCTAAACCCATGCTCCCTTTTCTCTTCTTCTATAGTCTAACCAGCCATTCACTTTCATCATATTTCACAAACTTGGTTTCTCTCGCACACACCTTTTCTTTTAATTTTTTGATTACATCATCTTCAGCAACACCATTAGGGCCACTGATAATAATAACTAAGGGATTTGGAGTGGGCAAATTGGTTTTGAGCTAAATGAAGAACCCAAATATAATTCAAGAGCTCGAATCAGTTCGGGTTTTGTGGCTTCATCAAGATTTGGGATTTGACAATTTGGGTTTGTGGGTATCACTCATTTTGGTGAAAACGACAGCTTTCATATCAAAACGGGCTCGTTTGGTACATGCGGAGAAATATTTGGCACCAGTGAGACTATGATTGTGGAGATAGATCTGTTGCAATACGATGACGTTTGGTTGGTTGTTATCGAGGGAGAGCAGCGAATCATTGGGGAATGAAGTTATGGAGTCCAAATAAAGGTGGAGAATTACATCGGCGGCAGTCGAATCGTTAAATGCGGCAGGGGTGGAAGAGGAGATTTTTGGGCTTTTCTGGTTGCTAACTGCTTACATGGAGTTTGTTCTCCGGTGGATTTTCTGGATGTTTGCTCATCGGTTGAAGGTGGCTGCGGAGGTTGTGTTAGGTTAGATTAATTTAGGTTAATTAGGGGTTAGTTTAGGTTATTAGAGTTGATTATATGTTTGTAATGAGGTGTCAAATTAATTTAATTTTTATTGTAAAAATATATTGCCACATCACACATTTAACGGAGAAGTAACCTTCTGTTCACTTGTTGTGTCTTTTTGATACTTTCTTAAGACGTTAGGGTCTTATATGAGATCCGAAATACATGAGGTGCCAACAAGAGACACGGGTTATACATGAGGGTCATTTTTGCACCTTTTCCCATTGTAATATACAAAAAATCATGCTTTACTTATGGGTAGGGTAAAATATACACTCCTTTTCAGCCTTCTTTGGACTTCATCGTCTTTCTTTTTTGATTAAGTCTAAAGACCCATTTAATTAACAAAAAACAATAATTATTTATAAGGAAGAGCCTAAACAAATCCTAAATTGGGGCCCTTAGAAAGAATTTAAAGTAGATGTTATCTTTCGGTAAAACAAGCTTATAAATCGGAATATTATGGGACAATGCACAAACAACAAGACAAAAACAAGATAATTTTGCATTGCATTCCATTAAAAAGGAAGTTCATCAAATAAAAAAGTTGGTCTAACTTTCCGACAAAAAGCGATAGAAAATGACCAAATAATAAAAGTAGAGAAAACTAGAAGTTTGAATATATACCATCCATTTTCTCAATATTATCTTTTCCGGTAAAAGAATAAATATAGCCATCTTACCGATGGAGCATTCAAGTAATTAATTTGTATAATTGCAAGGCTTAATTACTTAAAATTACTTATCCTGAGATTTTTTTTATTTATATTTTAATTTAAAAAAAACTAATTGTATTTTTTAAAAAAAAATTCATATTTTACCTTTATCATAAAATATTAAATTGATCTTTTCTATTTAAAATTTAAAATAATCCTTCATTTTATGCTCATAATATAATTAAACGTTACTTTTATTAATTGCATAAAAATACCTTTTTCTTCAAAAAATATTTAAAAAAGAATAATAATTTTTTTATTTCAATTTATATTAATTATCAATTATTTTTTATAATAAAAAACCATAAAAAGAATACTTTTTACAAAAAAATAAAAACTTAATTCTGGAGGCCCAATGGAGCAGCAGTTCCTTCTCCAACCCAAAGAAGGAGATGCTGCTACTTTTCTATTGATCTGAGAAGAAGCAGCGACAGTTCTTTCGGTGGGGCACGGGGGGGATTGGTCAGAATTTGTTTTAATTTATTTAAAGAAAATCAAAAAATTAATTAATTATTAGATTTATTTGAATATTTTTAAATTTAAAAGATTTATTTGTATTTTTAATTTAAAAATATGACATAACTCTTTTATTTAGTTGTTTTTAATATTTTCATCTTTAATTAATTAAATCATTAATTGTACCCTTATTTAGGGTAAAAGTGAAACCTAAAAACCCAAAAAGGATACAAATGGTTTTTGTTTTCTTTTATTTAGTTGTTTTTAATATTTTCATCTTTAAATTAATTAAATCGTTAATTGTATCCTTATCTAGAGTAAAAGTGAAATCTAAAAACGCAAAAAAGGATAGAAACGGTTTTTTTTATATTGCAATATAAATGAAAAAAAAATTGATGTGGTTGGTTTTTAAATAATTAGGCTAATTATAACGGTAATCAATGATGGTTTCAAAAAGATTAATTAAGTGGAAAATTGCTCTGTGGACAATTCTATTCTTTCTTTCATGACATAATTTTTGTTTTACTTTCTCATCTCTTTTTTTTATTCTTTACACTATTGCCCCTGTAATTCTTTGAAAGTTAGAAATTATATAAAAGGATCCATCACAAGCCTTTATAATATGAACAGTAATGACAAAATTACATCAGTTCACCTAAAATTTAAATTTTTATGTTTGTGATCCATCTTTCTTTTTCTTGAACTATAATAAGAAAACTACCCTTTTATAGTTAAGCTTTCTATTTTATCTATATTGTGTATTTTATCTATTATATTTTTATTACACTCAATAATTTCCTACATTTTTTATAAACTGGACCGCTGGTCTGACTATTTTTGACAGGTCACCGTCGATCAACGACGGTCAATGGCAGGTCAACGGCGGTCAATGGCGGTCCGATCACCAATGGTCAAACCAACATTGGTTGGTAATCTGACCATGTTTAATGGTTGGACCAATACTAGTTCAATAATAAAAATTAAATAAAACACTATTTTGCATTTAATGAGACTTGAACCCTTGACCTCTTGAAAGAAAAATTATTTACTTTGACATCAACGCAAACATTATTATTGTTAATAAAAACTAAATAGTGAACTTAAATATAAACTTATCAGAATGAAATTAGTTATTGTTGACATCGGCCCAAAAAACATGGTTATCAAGTGATGGGCTGTCAAGGAAGAGAGCATAATGGGCTGCAATGGGACCGGGCCCATATTAGCTATTTTTATTATTGCCTTTAGATTTTTAGCTGAGTTAGACTTTTAGTCTTACCAGGTTAGGGTTTAATTAAGTGTTTTAGTTTTAATTCGCTTCTTTTTCCTATTATTAGGGGATTTGTCCCTATAAATAGTGATTTTTATCAAATTAATAGAGACAACACAAATCAATCAACAAAAACACAACTTCAAAGCCCTGCGCTTTTCTATCCCCAACCCCCGCGGTTGGTTAATTTAGGAGTAGATGGACATCAATCCCGCTTAGGTTTCTTAACCTCCGGATCGATACTGTTAGATTTAGTTTAGCTGGTTACTTTTGTTCCGTTTGCGGAACACGTTTGCGGAACAGGTTCCCTCGCGGAACATGTTCGCCTCGCGGAACACGTTCGCCTCGCGGAACACGTTCGCCTCGCGGAACACGTTCGCCTCGCGGAACACGTTCGCCTCGCGGAACACGTTCGCCTCGCGGAACACGTTCGCCTCGCGGAACACGTTCGCCTCGCGGAACACGTTCGCCTCGCGGAACACGTTCGCCTCGCGGAACACGTTCGCCTCGCGGAACACGTTCGCCTCGCGGAACACGTTCGCCTCGCGGAACACGTTCGCCTCGCGGAACACGTTCGCCTCGCGGAACACGTTCGCCTCGCGGAACACGTTCGCCTCGCGGAACACGTTCGCCTCGCGGAACACGTTCGCCTCGCGGAACACGTTCGCCTCGCGGAACACGTTCGCCTCGCGAGACACGTTCGCCTCGCGAGACACGTTCGCCTCGCGAGACACGTTCGCCTCGCGAGACACGTTCGCCTCGCGAGACACGTTCGTTTGCGAGACACGTTCGTTTGCGAGACACGTTCGTTTGCGAGACACGTTCGTTTGCGAGACACGTTCGTTTGCGAGACACGTTCGTTTGCGAGACACGTTCGTTTGCGAGACAAGTTTGCAAACACCGGAGGAGATCAGCTCATCGAGCCATTTGGCCGATCGGCGGATCATGACAAGTTTGCAAGACCTATTTTGCGAGACTTGATCGACTTGAACGATTAAAGCATCAAACCGAAACAGATCCCAATCATAAATTCAAAGATTCGAGTGGCGGATTATTTCCACGCGAACATCTTTTGGCGACTCCACTGGGGACATGTTTATGGTTAGCACAAAAATCGGTACTAAAGAGCTAAAAGATATACACGCTCAATGAGTCGATCAAGCTTATTCGAAGGAAGCGAGACGCCATGAGATTTAGACTCTGATTTGGAAGCGATCATGACCAAGAGAGACAAGAACCAACTGTCGCACGAGGGAACTACTATACCTCCCACAGAAGGAAAATCGGTCGATCTCATAGTTAAAAATTTCAACCAATTCGAAGATAACGATTCGAGTGACGATAATCGTTTCCTATCCCTAAATCCTTCAACATTATCAATGGCCGATTCTATAACCATGAGGAATAAGATCACGCATGAAAATCGGCCAAGATATTATGAAGGAGACCAATTAGCGAGAGCCATGAAGACCGTACTTGACGAAAAAAATGACTGTTCAAAGAGATATCAAGTCGGACATAGGAAGAAGCCTATTAAGCATAAACGGTATTATGTCAAAAGTCATGGCTCGACAAAACATCGCCGAGACTACCATCAAGATGGTTGATCTTGGCTACACACCAACACGGATCGGCTCGCAAAGAGGGACTGCCGATCAGACGCAACCGATCAATCGATCTGGTATGAAGTACGATGCTGCAGATCACAGAAATGATGTGAGATACATGGAGTATTGTGTGGCCAATCACAATAATGCTTCAAGCCATATACATAATGGTGCAGTTGATCACAATAGTGCTTCAAAACACATGAAGTATGGTGTGGCCGATCATTTGGCGGATCAAATCCAGACACCGAAAGAGATCAGCTCATCGAGCCATTTGGCCGATCTGATCAAAACACTGGAGATCACCTCGTTGAGGTATTTGGCCGATCTGATCCAAATGTCGGAGGAGATCACCTCGCCGAATCATTCGGTCGATCTGATCAAAAAGCCGGAGGAAATAATCTCTCTGAATCATTTGGTCGATGTGATCAAAACACTGAAGATCACCTCGTCGAGGTATTTGGCCGATCTAATCCAAAACGGAGAAGGAGATCCGCATTCGAGTTCATTGGCGGGACGACTACTTGAAGATCGGTCCGATATAATGGTGATCATCTTTACAAAGGAGATCAGATTATCAAGTATATTTTGTCGCGCCTTAATGTGAGATCAGATTGTCAAAAAGGCGATAAGGCATATGACTCATTTTTAAGAACGAATCAAGACGCTGGGGGGCAAGGCCGACTTGGTGTATATGGATGTCAAGGAACAAGTAATTTGATATCGCCGATCGAAAAGATGAAGAATGGAGTAAGCTCATTCGGCGTTCTGCTAGTGAGACATGATCATTTTGGTTCGCTAGTGAGACTTGATCACTTTGTTCCGCTAGTAAGGTATTTGATTATTTCGGAAACATGGTGTTCAAGATTATGGTTTTTCATAAAATCATAATATGACGGTATTCTTGTCGATCATATACTTTTTGTCGAGTCCAATCCGAAGTAGCCGAGTCCAATCCGAAGTAGGCTGCACATCGTCACGCGATTCAAACACATACTTGGAATAGATCATGACAAAAGGCGACAAGTCAGGGTTACAACCGCAAAAGGGGACCGACGTACCCTCCGTTGTAACAACGACCGTCGAGTTTCAGCTGCAAAAGGGGATCGACGCACCCCCGTTGGGACGACGACCGCATAGTCAAGCATCCGAACCAAGTGCATGGAAGGAGACAAATGATTATGTCTGCAACCTACCTCCCACTCGCCTCACACTATCACGTGTTGATTTCCTAACCGTACATGATTTGGCCTAAGAAAACTCCGGTTGAAGATCAGCCTAAGAAAGCTCCGGTTCTTAGAAAAAACACACCTGCCATGGTCGCACACAAGGTTACACCTACTGCGATCTTCAAAAATGGTACGACGACCATGATCGCCGACAATGGTTTACCCATCACGGATGTCAAGAATGGTAAATACAGGAGAACAGTGTTTGAGAGAATTTATGAAGTACGTTGCCCAATGTACAAAACATGCTTCAAGACGGAGCAATATGTGTGCCGTCAACATTCGAAAACTTTCAAGCCAAAATCTGATCCGCTAGTGACAGTCACACTCGGGGGCAAGAGCCGATCATCCATAATGCAAAAATCTGATGATTAGTAAATACAAGTCGATCAGGGATAAAGTTTGCATACTTCCCGAAAATGGTGCGATACGATCAACGAAATGCATTTACGAGCAAGACCCTACATGAGTGTTTCGTGCAAAGATCGACATATTTACTTAAGAGTGTTGTCAGCATAATCTTGTTGATCGATCAGCGGCCGATCATTGGTTGTTCACACTTGTGATAAAACGCAATGATCGGCCAAACAAGAGTGTGTTGTGCGACGATCGACATCTTTACTTAAGATTGCTGTGAGCATAATCTTGTTGATCGATCGGCGGCCGATCATTCGTTGTTCACACTTGTGATAAAATGCAATGATCGGCCAAACAAGAGTGTGTTGTGCAACGATCGACATCTTTACTTAAGATTAATGTAAGCATAATCTTGTTGATCGATCGGCGGCCAATCATTGGTTGTTCACACTTGTGATAAAACGCAATGATCGACCAAACAAGAGTGTTTTGTGCAAAGATCGACATCTTTAATTAAGATTGTTGTGAGCATAATCTTGTTGATCGATCGGCGGCCGATCATTGGTTGTTCACACATGTGATAAAACTCAACGATCGGCCAAATAAGAGTATTTTGTGCAAAGATCGACATCTTTAATTAAGATTGTTGTGAGCATAATCTTGTTGAACGATCAGCCAAACAAGCGTGTTTTGTGCAAAGATCGACAACTTTAATTAAGATTGTTGTGAGCATAATCTTGTTGATCGATCGGCGGCCGATCATTGGTTGTTCACACTTGTGATAAAACGCAATGATCGGCCAAATCCTTGCTCGAGAAGCTTAATGAGACGACGGCGGTGTTTGAACTCAATGTAACCTACGAGAAGATCGGCGATGAGTTGGCTCGTAGAGAGGGCGTGATGATCGGCGACGGGATTGGCTCGGTGGAGACAAAGCGGCGAAGCTTAGGATCGGCAGGTGTATTTGATCGACAGAGGTCGTGGGCGTGAGGATCGGCAGGTGTATTTGATCAACATAGGTCGTGTACGTGATGATCGGCGATGGGTTTGTTCGGCAGGTTGTGGAGATCGGCGAAGCTACTAACCCCGTGATGATCGGCGAAGACTTGCTTTAGGGTTTAATAAGAAATTTTGGAGAGTTTCCTTTTATAGAGTCCCAAAGTGAGAATGTTGAAGGATCATAAGAGGAAATAAATGCTTGGAGATGGGCCTCTTTTTAAAAAAGAACAAGCCTATGATTTAAACAATATAAGCTTGTTGGGGGCATTGTTGACATCGGCCCAAAAAACATGGTTATCAAGTGATGGGCTGTCAAGGAAGAGAGCATAATGGGCTGCAATGGAACCGGGCCCATATTAGCTATTTTTATTATTGCCTTTAGATTTTTAGCTGAGTTAGACTTTTAGTCTTACCAGGTTAGGGTTTAATTAAGTGTTTTAGTTTTAATTCGCTTCTTTTTCCTATTATTAGGGGATTTGTCCCTATAAATAGTGATTTTTATCAAATTAATAGAGACAACACAAATCAATCAACAAAAACACAACTTCAAAGCCCTGCGCTTTTCTATCCCCAACCCCCGCGGTTGGTTAATTTAGGAGTAGATGGACATCAATCCCGCTTAGGTTTCTTAACCTCCGGATCGATACTGTTAGATTTAGTTTAGCTGGTTACTTTTGTTCCGTTTGCGGAACACGTTTGCGGAACAGGTTCCCTCGCGGAACATGTTCGCCTCGCGGAACACGTTCGCCTCGCGGAACACGTTCGCCTCGCGGAACACGTTCGCCTCGCGGAACACGTTCGCCTCGCGGAACACGTTCGCCTCGCGGAACACGTTCGCCTCGCGAGACACGTTCGCCTCGCGAGACACGTTCGTTTGCGAGACACGTTCGTTTGCGAGACACGTTCGTTTGCGAGACACGTTCGTTTGCGAGACACGTTCGTTTGCGAGACACGTTCGTTTGCGAGACACGTTCGTTTGCGAGACACGTTCGTTTGCGAGACAAGTTTGCAAACACCGGAGGAGATCAGCGCATCGAGCCATTTGGCCGATCGGCGGATCATGACAAGTTTGCAAGACCTATTTTGCGAGACTTGATCGACTTGAACGATTAAAGCATCAAACCGAAACAGATCCCAATCATAAATTCAAAGATTCGAGTGGCGGATTATTTCCACGCGAACAGTTATATAGTTAAAACTAAATATAAACTTAAATAAAATATATTATAAATTAGTCTAATTCAATTTATTTAGGCCAAATGACAAAAAAGGCCAAACCTTTTATGAAAGTTTCATAAAAGTCTAAATCTTTCAATTTTATCAAATTTGTCCTAAAATGCATGATTTCGTTTCAATTTTGTCCAACTACACAATTTTACTTATGTGGCGCTGATGTATGGCATGCCACATCGGCGCCACGTAGGCGCCACATGAGCAAAATTACATAATTGGACAAAATTGAAACGAAATCATGCATTTCAGGACAAATTAGATAAAATTGAAAGGTTTGAACTTTTGTGAAACTTTCATGAAAAATTTGGCCTTTTTTGGTTATTTGACCATTTATTTATTACAAATTTAGAAAATAAAAAATATATATACATATATGTATATTTTACACTTTTTATTAATACATGAGTAAGACTAATAAGATATTTCACTTGTTAAAATTGAAAAATATAGTTGTTTGGTGGTCGGAACCAAGGTGCTCGTGATCGGATACGTGGTAGTGAAACCCGCCGTGGTATGCGTAAACTCAATATAAACTCAATGACGACTTAATGTCAATTTAATGTCAACTTTATTATTTATACTACGAAAAGTAATTTATAAAATAACAAATAAACTAATAGTAATTTGAAAGTATACTATCTGCGGTTTTATTAAAATAAATCGAAAGTAAATTTTAAATAAGTGAACTGAATATAAATTTTGTAATAAATTATTATAATTTTAAAAATTAACTTAATATCAACTCAATTTAAATTTAACATCAACTCAACGTTGACTCAATGTCAACTCAATGACGACTTAATGTCAACTCAATGTAAACCTATTGTCAACTTAATGTAACGATAATGTCAACTCATGGTAAACTTAACGTCAAACCGAAGTAATGTTTTTAATAAATTATTGTAATTTTGAAATGTAACTTAATATCAACCCAATGTAAACTTAATATCAACTTAAGTCCAACTTTATGTCAACTCAAAGTAAATCTAATATCAACTCAAAGTAAACTGAATATACTAAATGTCAATCCAAAGTAAATTTTTTAGTAAATTATTATAATTTTAAAAATTAACTTAATATCAACTAACGTCGAGTTAATGTCAACTCAATGTAAATTTAATATAAACTAAATGTCAATTTGAAGTAATGTTTTTAGTAAATTATTATAATTTTAAAAATTAACTTAATACGAACTGACTGTAAACTTAATATTAACTGAATGTACACCTAATAATAACTAAATGTAAACTAAATGTCAATATGAAGTAATTTTTTTAGTAAATTATTATAATTTTAAAAATTAACTTAATACACATTCAATGTAAACTTAATATCATCTCAATGTAAACCTAATATAAACTCAATGTAAATTTGATGTAAACTCGGTATAAGGGTGTGACTATATAAAATATATGGTGAAAGATATCAACATCAAACATTTGCCTTGGTAGTAAAATACTTGGTCATAAACATTAAAAGGTCATGGGTTCAAGTGATATAAGGAGCAAAATACTTATTTTCATTTATATTTTTAAAGTTTAACTTATGTTGACCGTCGGTGGCCGGTCAGAAATCGGCTATAAGTCGGCCATTTGTCGGCAGAAGTTGCCCGGAAATTCGTCGAATTTTGCAGGAAGTTGGTTGGAGGTGGTCGGTTGGAAGTTCGTTGAAGGTCGCCGAAATTTCGTCGGAGTGGGCCGGAATTTGGCCGGTGTCCGGCTGGAAATTGGCCGGTGGTCGATGGTGGTTGGTTGGTGTCACGACCCGAATTCCACCCTAATCCAAGTCACGACCGGCGCTAGGGAATGGGAATGGTTGTTCCGAAACCCGTAGCAAGCCTAGAACCTCTAGAAATTTTTCGCAAATATTATTAAAAGATCGCACCTCGCTTACGATCCGTTTTCAGAAAATACCGTTAAAACTTTTCTCTTTTAACCAAACACATTTCTGAAAACACACATATAGGCAAAATCTGGTTTTAGAAGTACTGGTTGGATAACCTCGTTATCTCAACCCTCGCTTCCTTCTGAAAACCTGGCGTGGTGATTATTGGAAACCAGGGACTTATCTTTCGCTTGCCTTAACACATAGGCATCCCTGTTCCAGACCACACGCCACCGTTAATATGTTTAATAAAATAATGCGGACACCTTTGCATCTCGCAACGGTGGTATTAAACATATTAAAATACACAGCGGACCAGTTACACATAGCCGGCGAATATAAAACATACTGTTTTTGACCCTCACAAAAACACACGAGGCCGACTCGGTAACTAGATACAATATGCCACTAAGCAGCCACCCAATAGGTACACACCTGCACTAGATCCTATCAGAGTGTCTAAACAGAGGACTAGTGCCACGGCTGCTGGCACATCACACCTATACTATTGCAGCATACTAAGAGTACAAAATCCTATGTACATTACCAAAGAAGAGCTTTCCTGAAGAAGGGATGTGGAAGCTCGACTGACCCCAAAGCTTGTTTCCTGTAAAATGGGATAGCAACAACGGGGTCAGAAATATAAATATTTCTGAGTGAGTAAACAGTTTACAGGTAAATACCAAAATCGCATCATATATATAAAACAGTTATATATATAAAATATGTTACCAATATGTCGATCCATATGAAACCCTAGTCCACAATTGTCCTAACAGACACACTCATTTCACGAGCTTATAGACAACAGAATAAGGACCGTGACCCGAGTCACTGCCGTCCACTTCTGTATCTCTGGTACCTGGACCTTAATCATGAAACTGCCATCGCAGTTTTACCCGCGACCGTTACCGTATTACTGTCGTCTCAGGGTTTACCCGTGAAGTCAGGGCATCTACTTTCCCAATGACTTACACGACATGCATACCTCTATACCTCGACAGAAGTACATCTAAAAATCGGTGTTGGTGATCACGCAACCCTATTGCCGCCCAATAGGTAGCTCGTTCCAATGGACCTCTCTTGGCTAGTTTATACTATTGCGATTATGGATTTAAAACAGTTGAATACTGATATTCAAAAGTAAACACGTAAACTCACAGTACTGCTAAGTTACTACTTAGCACCGTCGTAGGTGTGACAGACTCCCCTGAGTCCTGGTCTGACTGCTGGACAGCTAGTCGGATCAAACATACAAAACACACAAGCCAAACATCAATACTCATTTCTGGTATAAACATCTAGGTCCTGAAACCTAGGTTTAATCAAATCATTCAATTCACATAACACATAGCACGTATGGTCTCTTTCTCTCTAAAAACCATTTAAATTGTTTTCACCTCGAGAAAACGTTTAAACTTCACTCTAGAAGTCCCTTTAGGTATAGCTATACCTAAATAAAATTATTTAATAGTATAGACTTGATTGCCAAAACAATTCACAGTCGTATACTAATTATTTAGCAACATCGTTTGCTAAATATTTAAAACCAGTTAAACGTCGACTATAACTCTTTTAAAGTCCTTTTTAAACGTTTAACTTTACTTTTAAAATCTCATTTTAAAAGTATATAGGTTTAGGTTTAAATCTCTTTTCACTTTACTTTTAAACAAATCATCGTTTTTTAAACACTTTTCGTTCGACAAAAACTACGTCAAACAAGTAGGGAAAAAACCCTAAAAGTCCTCCCCCCATTTGGCGTCGGACCTGCTGTGCATGGCACAACAGGTCGCTGCACGACCGTGCAGCTTTGGCTGCACGTTCGTGCAGCATTGCTGCACGTTCGTGCAGCTACCAAGCTGCACGTTCGTGTAGCTCAGCTGCACGTTCGTGCAGCCTATTTCCAGCCCGTGGAAATTCATTTTCCCGGGCATTCCGACGTGCTCGGAACGCCCGGATCGCTGCAAACGTGTATACAAACGTCCTAGTTCACAAAAACGCAATCAAAATGCAATTCGGACGTTTAAAACGATTAATCGATTCGGTAACCGTTTATAAACGAATATATATTCGAAATATATCGAAATATATCAAAATAAATGTTTAATACGAGTATACTACCTCGATTACTTGAGTAATCGTCGAAGAAACGGAGTTAGAATCGAGAAACGGACGAATCGGGTCGAAACCCTAACTCGCCGTCGCCACTGTGAGCAAGCTGCTCATTTCTTTTCTTTCACTTGAAAGAATGGGCTCTGATGCCCTAATTTTCATATGAAATGTTATATATATAATGTTGGTTAAAGTACTCTTTAGTACTAGCTCAATCATGCACTTTAAACCAACTTCTAAAGTAGTCGTTCGTATCTCAAACGGAAACGACTTTCTAATTTCATGAAAATTTACCCAAAAATCCTATAAAATATAAAAAGAATAAAAATATTATTTTTATTCTTATCCGACTTATATTTTATTTTTAATAAATCATTTTCGATTTATAAGGTCCAAATCAGTCCCACTTGATTAAACTTTCTACGTCCAAATTTCATAAAATTTTGACGGTAACTTCGTCAAATTATTTCGCGAATATTGACACTAAAATTATTCGCTCGGGACTTATAAATTATTTTATTTTAATTTGAACTAACGAATAATACTTAATTAGTTAATAATTGAAAACTAATTGAAGTAAAAGTTTAGGGATTAAAATAGCCCTTTTTCTATTACTTCTTCACCACTTCACACCGCCTCTCATTCTTCTTATCTTTCATTTTTTTTTATTTCTTTAATATTTATATATATATATATATATATATATATATATATATATATATATATATATATATATATATATATATAACTTATATTCGTTAATAACTCGTCGAGACTTCCGAGTTTCGACATTTTAATTTCGGGGTTTTGTCCGAAATATTAAACTCTCCAATTAGAGTGGTATATTGATATATTAATTATCAATATATTTTTATCTTACGACTTGAGTCGTATTTCTTATTTAATTAGTCCCGTTCATATCCTTTTATTAATATTTAAATCCCCGATTTAAATTTTAAACTTCTATTATTACGATATAATTTTAGGGATACTTATAAATTAAATTTACGCTTAAATTTAATTTACGTATTCCCGGCTAATAAAACCTTTACACATGGCTTATAAGAATACGGGATATTACATTCTCTCCACCTTATATAAATTCGTCCTCGAATTTACATACACTTTTTCTTTTACTTATACAGCCAAAAATACTTTTTCTAAATCATGCTCTATGCTTTCATAGCATAAACATTACTGCCGTTGTCTATTGCATAACTGCTGTCGTCTATGACACAATTGCACAGCAGTGCACTATCTTCTTGTATTTTAACTTTTCATCTCGTATTTACTTGTTCTAATAGACAGTATACGTTTCTTTACTAGTATACGAAAACTTACATTAGCCTCTTGCAGTTCTCCTTAAACTGCGTCTTATATCTCTGAATCACAATTATATCACCTCTCTAGATTTTCATTTATAGGTTCTCAACCTAAATCCTCGACTTCTGTTATCAGAAATCTTGGTATTCATTAACCTCGAGTTATTCCCTTATGTTACTTCTTTTTGGGCCTATTTTGGCTAGTCGGATCGCTTATCATGAAGCGTCCGTGTACCAAATAAATTTGGTATTCCTATAGTCAGCAATGTGTTCTACAACTTCCGTTTAGACTTCGAGTTAAGATTCTTTCTCGAAGGTATCGGAAATTAACCTCAAAGTTGCCTCTTTGAGCTAATTTTGAAAGACTGCAAAACTGATGTCATGGCTGTTATTGAAGCCAATGAACCAAGCAGTTAAACCAGTCTTTTTCCAAATATTATTTCAAATTCCCATATTTTGACATCCAATCTACAACTTTCGTGAAGAGTCGAACTTAATCCGACTTCTTTTCGGTTTCTGAATTTGTCCTTGAAACTGGCTACTAGCCATACTTGTATTCTTTATACATCTTATTACTTTTTCTTTTCGTTGTACTTCTTTACAGATAGTACAAATTTTGAATTCACTTCTGGGATATCAACTTATTACTAAGTTTTATGATATCACCTTAGAATTCACTTTCTCTTTACTCTTTTGAACTTTCTAGTTCATTATTTATTATTGGTTGTACATTTTATTGTACCTTTTATAATTAAGATTTTTAATCTTATTATAAAATTTTCATATCTTTTACTCGTTTTAGGGTAATGTTGGTTAAGTATTTTAAATCTCTAACCTTACCCTCTTTATCTGTTGGAACTCCCGTTCCATAAACAGACTATTCACCCATATCATCCTTTACACTTCCTTATGAATTCTATATCTTGTACAGAATGTCTTTTAACTCTTTATCAATCTATAGTAACTTACTGTTACAGATTGAATTAATGGGTTCCTCTCACACTAATGATGTGGTCATCTAGGTGTATGTGTAGGTTATAACCTAACTATCTCCCCGTAGAACACCTTGTAACTTGCTCCACAATCACCGCAAAACTGTGCTTCGTCACTAGTTTTCGGTATATCCAAGGTTAATTAGACTTCTTAACCTCTTTTCCACATACATATTCTCCTTGTTCACAGCTAACAGTTATTATAACTGTACTATAGCTGTTACTATCGCATTTAATTAACTAACTATCAACTTTAGCTCCGTTTTCAAACATTTCACTTTGAAAACAAAATGTTTATTAACATTTTTCTACTTTTAGTCGGCCATACTATACATATTTCTGGCCTGACATTCAAAATACATGTACACTACATGTATATTCCGTTACCAGCCAGCCTAGACCTCACAGTCATAAGGCTCGGTTCTTGGAATTTTCATCCTTTGAAATTACTGTCTCATTACAGCTTTCAAATTCATTTATATACATATTTGGAGCTTATGTTGATAATTCCAAGTTAATTAAAGTTTACACTTCTCATCATTGTCACTTGCACTTTTGGCTTACCGCCAAAATTTCGTGCAAGTTCCACGACAATATCTTCATCATCAAGCAACGTCTACCTCTCCGTTCGACGATCGCAACGGTTAAAATTTAGATAACCGTCTTGGGATTGTCATATCCCAAAATCAAACTGATCTAACGGCTCGATCATAAGTTATTAGGGTTTTACTACACCCTGTTAGCTTCCAGACAACTTCTGAAAACTTACTCCTTCCATTCACTATCTCCATCTCATTTACACCTTGATAACATCTTTATTTTATGTTGGTTCAAGGTTTGATATACCTTTTAAGTGTATTACTTATTCGTTTTATGATTTAATAGTCATTTTCATTAATGAATATTTGTTAACACGACTTAACAACTCCGTTAGTCGTTAACATATTCATTGATCCTCTTTATCCATTTCAGAACTAGTAGCGTACCTACTCAGTTCTGAGAATACTCATACTTTCTTTGACCATCTTTCTTGTAGATGTTTCGTTGTTGTTTATTATTTAACTGCTGAGGTTACTCCTCTCAGACTTATGAATTTTGATTCTATCTAACCACTCGTATGGATTTAAGAGATATGTCCATTACTGACATCTGCTCTGTCTGTAGGACTAATCTCCAATCCGTTTAATTAAACACATGCGTATGACTTTGTTCACGTATAGTTACTTGAAGTCAAACTAACCGAGTTGTGTTTAATTAGATCCTACTCTCTTATCTTAATCGTGACAATCTTCTATTGTCTACCCTCGAACTTTTATTTACCATAAAAGTTCATCACTAGACTTGTATCAGTCTATTCCTGAGTAAGAATGTAGATTCTCACTCACTCTACTCTTCCCGTACTTTCATTAACTAATGTCTCGGTATGAAACATTAGAATTTAGGTCTTTATTATTAGTCTTTATAATAAAAACTGTTATTCTTTATCCCTTTTTTTTTCCATCTACCTTGTTACTATCACAGAGTTTTCGTTTGAGCAAATACAGTTTTGTCTCGCGTACACTGACGCTTAACAAATACAAATCAATTTGTTTTGCTTGCAAGCCTTTCTTTAAATCTCACTTTTAAAACAAATTGTGAATTCTCAAATTCACGGTTCAAAACCTTTTTCATACAATTGTGCTTCAGGGTGATGACATCTCTCATCCCCAAGGAGTTGCTATTTTAATTCACTTTTCATTGATATACTGATATATCAATATATATGATGCATGCCCTAATCAAAATCATTTTATGTAATATATATCATATATATAAAATTCAGGTATGCTTCTTCTATAGTGGTTTTCGCAACATGCACCTTTAATGCATCTGAGCACAATTATACGTTCAACTGTTAAACAAAACTTTAACAAGTTTCTTTTCAAACTACTTCTCTGTGTCATTTCAAGGTTTTCTAATCCTCACATTAGGATTTATCATTCTTTATTTAACATTTACCTTTTATGTTATTATTCATCGTCAGGATGTTTATTAACATATATTGTTCATTTGTATGTGTATTCTTGTTTAAGGATATTCTCTATCTGTACTTTATGTTTTCTAGTTTTAGTATCTCATACTAAAACACATAAATGTACTTAACTTAAACATAAGACACATATCTAAATGTTACCTGAGGATGATTGTTGAGGCAGTAGTGCCTCTCGAATCATCGGACCTTTTTCCTCGTCCGTATCGGCGTATAAGCGTTCCTTTACCTTCCTCATGAACATTCTCACATAGCGTCTCAATCTATTCAAACTTTGTTCCTCTTGCTCCTCATTAGCATACACATTCTCCCACCTTTGACCTGGGGAATGACTCATCCTTTGTTGAACTATCCTTAGATTGTTTATCTTTTCTAAATCCTTCCCCCAGCCTAAACTCTATATAGGCTGATACAACAGTAGATTCAGACACTGAATCATAACTGTCGTCAATAACCTCTATGTCTCCCATTGGTCTCTCCAGATCCTCTAATCTGATAACATCAATCTAATTATCCATGTCATAAACAGAAGCAGACACTCCAGCTTCTAATGGATTAGGCAAGTCAGGCATAACTGGCTGACTAGGCAAACCATGTCAATCAGGCACAACATGCGACGGAGCTCAACTAGGCCCAGACATGCTGAAACATGTGGCCATAAAGCAAGTAGCCGATATAACAGTTATAGAAAAACACGTTTTCATATAACAGATAACACCTTATAAACACATATAAAATAAAACACATAGCAATCACACGTATAGTTCAGAGAAAATCTAACTAATTTCTCGAACAAACGATTCTTCTGGAATCTTCACCTCGTTCTGTATTCGAACAGAATCATCTTCTTTAAATATTGGTCAATTGATCTGACCATTGCGTACTACTCTAATAGAGCGTCTCGAACACAGGAACATCTCACATGTTCCCTCGTTAGTATCGTGTTTCAAACACAAGAACATCTCATATGTTCCTGATCAAACATCATATATACACAACACAAGTATACGGATTGCTACTTATAGCTGAATGTTTTCAACAACTGAAAACTGATCAAGACATGACTCGAATCCTATGTTGCTGCAATAGTCTACTAAGAATCCTTACCAATCCTAACACATCTTACTTAACAGTATCAGCAACAGTACATCGGATGGTCGAGTACTTAAAATGTTGCTCTGATACCACCTTTGTCACGACCCGAATTCCACCCTAATCCAAGTCACGACCGGCGCTAGGGAATGGGAATGGTTGTTCAGAAACCCGTAGCAAGCCTAGAACCTCTAGAAATTTTTCGCAAATATTATTAAAAGATCGCACCTCGCTTACGATCCGTTTTCAGAAAATACCGTTAAAACTTTTCTCTTTTAACCAAACACATTTCTGAAAACACACATATAGGCAAAATCTGGTTTTAGAAGTACTGGTTGGATAACCTCGTTATCTCAACCCTCGCTTCCTTCTGAAAACCTGGCGTGGTGATTATTGGAAACCAGGGACTTATCTTTCGCTTGCCTTAACACATAGGCATCCCTGTTCCAGACCACACGCCACCGTTAATATGTTTAATAAAATAATGCGGACACCTTTGCATCTCGCAACGGTGGTATTAAACATATTAAAATACACAGCGGACCAGTTACACATAGCCGGCGAATATAAAACATACTGTTTTTGACCCTCACAAAAACACACGAGGCCGACTCGGTAACTAGATACAATATGCCACTAAGCAGCCACCCAATAGGTACACACCTGCACTAGATCCTATCAGAGTGTCTAAACAGAGGACTAGTGCCACGGCTGCTGGCACATCACACCTATACTATTGCAGCATACTAAGAGTACAAAATCCTATGTACATTACCAAAGAAGAGCTTTCCTGAAGAAGGGATGTGGAAGCTCGACTGACCCCAAAGCTTGTTTCCTGTAAAATGGGATAGCAACAACGGGGTCAGAAATATAAATATTTCTGAGTGAGTAAACAGTTTACAGGTAAATACCAAAATCGCATCATATATATAAAACAGTTATATATATAAAATATGTTACCAATATGTCGATCCATATGAAACCCTAGTCCACAATTGTCCTAACAGACACACTCATTTCACGAGCTTATAGACAACAGAATAAGGACCGTGACCCGAGTCACTGCCGTCCACTTCTGTATCTCTGGTACCTGGACCGTAATCATGAAACTGCCATCGCAGTTTTACCCGCGACCGTTACCGTATTACTGTCGTCTCAGGGTTTACCCGTGAAGTCAGGGAATCTACTTTCCCAATGACTTACACGACATGCATACCTCTATACCTCGACAGAAGTACATCTAAAAATCGGTGTTGGTGATCACGCAACCCTATTGCCGCCCAATAGGTAGCTCGTTCCAATGGACCTCTCTTGGCTAGTTTATACTATTGCGATTATGGATTTAAAACAGTTGAATACTGATATTCAAAAGTAAACACGTAAACTCACAGTACTGCTAAGTTACTACTTAGCACCGTCGTAGGTGTGACAGACTCCCCTGAGTCCTGGTCTGACTGCTGGACAGCTAGTCGGATCAAACATACAAAACACACAAGCCAAACATCAATACTCATTTCTGGTATAAACATCTAGGTCCTGAAACCTAGGTTTAATCAAATCATTCAATTCACATAACACATAGCACATATGGTCTCTTTCTCTCTAAAAACCATTTAAATTGTTTTCACCTCGAGAAAACGTTTAAACTTCACTCTAGAAGTCCCTTTAGGTATAGCTATACCTAAATAAAATTATTTAATAGTATAGACTTGATTGCCAAAACAATTCACAGTCGTATACTAATTATTTAGCAACATCGTTTGCTAAATATTTAAAACCAGTTAAACGTCGACTATAACTCTTTTAAAGTCCTTTTTAAACGTTTAACTTTACTTTTAAAATCTCATTTTAAAAGTATATAGGTTTAGGTTTAAATCTCTTTTCACTTTACTTTTAAACAAATCATCGTTTTTTAAACACTTTTCGTTCGACAAAAACTACGTCAAACAAGTAGGGAAAAAACCCTAAAAGTCCTCCCCCCATTTGGCGTCGGACCTGCTGTGCATGGCACAACAGGTCGCTGCACGACCGTGCAGCTTTGGCTGCACGTTCGTGCAGCATCAATGCTGCACGTTCGTGCAGCATTGCTGCACGTTCGTGCAGCTACCAAGCTGCACGTTCGTGTAGCTCAGCTGCACGTTCGTGCAGCCTATTTCCAGCCCGTGGAAATTCATTTTCCCGGGCATTCCGACGTGCTCGGAACGCCCGGATCGCTGCAAACGTGTATACAAACGTCCTAGTTCATAAAAACGCAATCAAAATGCAATTCGGACGTTTAAAACGATTAATCGATTCGGTAACCGTTTATAAACGAATATATATTCGAAATATATCGAAATATATCAAAATAAACGTTTAATACGAGTATACTACCTCGATTACTTGAGTAATCGTCGAAGAAACGGAGTTAGAATCGAGAAACGGACGAATCGGGTCGAAACCCTAACTCGCCGTCGCCACTGTGAGCAAGCTGCTCATTTCTTTTCTTTCACTTGAAAGAATGGGCTCTGATGCCCTAATTTTCATATGAAATGTTATATATATAATGTTGGTTAAAGTACTCTTTAGTACTAGCTCAATCATGCACTTTAAACCAACTTCTAAAGTAGTCGTTCGTATCTCAAACGGAAACGACTTTCTAATTTCATGAAAATTTACCCAAAAATCCTATAAAATATAAAAAGAATAAAAATATTATTTTTATTCTTATCCGACTTATATTTTATTTTTAATAAATCATTTTCGATTTATAAGGTCCAAATCAGTCCCACTTGATTAAACTTTCTACGTCCAAATTTCATAAAATTTTGACGGTAACTTCGTCAAATTATTTCGCGAATATTGACACTAAAATTATTCGCTCGGGACTTATAAATTATTTTATTTTAATTTGAACTAACGAATAATACTTAATTAGTTAATAATTGAAAACTAATTGAAGTAAAAGTTTAGGGATTAAAATAGCCCTTTTTCTATTACTTCTTCACCACTTCACACCGCCTCTCATTCTTCTTATCTTTCATTTTTTTTTATTTCTTTAATATTTATATATATATATATATATATATATATATATATATATATATATATATATAACTTATATTCGTTAATAACTCGTCGAGACTTCCGAGTTTCGACATTTTAATTTCGGGGTTTTGTCCGAAATATTAAACTCTCCAATTAGAGTGGTATATTGATATATTAATTATCAATATATTTTTATCTTACGACTTGAGTCGTATTTCTTATTTAATTAGTCCCGTTCATATCCTTTTATTAATATTTAAATCCCCGATTTAAATTTTAAACTTCTATTATTACGATATAATTTTAGGGATACTTATAAATTAAATTTACGCTTAAATTTAATTTACGTATTCCCGGCTAATAAAACCTTTACACATGGCTTATAAGAATACGGGATATTACAGTTGGTTGGTATAACCAAGACGCATATTTGCCATGTGTCAATATTTTACTGACTTAAATTAGACCAATTAAATGTTAACACATATTAAGGATAATATTGTCCCCTTTTCTCTTATTTTAGGTTATGAGAGATCTGAGAAAACTATTTTATTTTTTTGAGATTTTTTACAAAAAATAAATTTATGGGTCATTAACATAAACTAAACCCTTTTTTGAGGGATTTTTGTAAATTGCCCAACAATAATGCTAGCAGAAAAACTGAACTTTTTAACCCTCAATGAGCCTAAAGAGTGCTAGTTAGGATTGTATTTAAATTGAATTAACATTGCTCTATGGAAAAGTAATTTTCTTTTGCTAATCAAGTTATATTTTACTTTTGAAAGGTAAATGTTTCATTAACTAAAGTACAGCTAGAACTTCAGCCATTTCAATACTAACTTATAAAAAGGTTTTTTGAGCCAAAGCATTAGTCATCTATTCCTATTAACATGCTCAACCCCTTTACAAACACGATTTTCAGCTAACCTACCACAATCTTCCATGATTAAGCTAACATCATTGCATTGTAACAAATTGTTGTTAAGGGTTTTTATTACATGATAAGTCCTTCGCATACGAAGGCGAGAATACAACATAATTCAAGTATGTAACTTGACCTACAGTTTACGAATTATTAATTACATGTCCAATAATAATGATCATGCAAACATACAAATACTCCATTCAATCATAAAATCTTAATACTCACTGATACAGTGGCTCTAGTACCACTATTGGTGCAACAGGATACTTGTTTCCGGATCATATATTTCAATTTAAAATATAAATACCAACAATTCGAATGTTGATCATATCAACAACACTATGGATCATCGCATTATCTAGTAATTAATGCACACATCTGAGTATCGAAAGAAGAATATAGAAGAATACGTTTATCAATTATCCAACTACTCTTAAAATCTGATAGTACGGCGAGTTCAACCTCGTCCACACGAGTATGCACCCGATTGAATCCTCACCTTGAAATAATCCGCTAGAGTTTCTCTGACCGAGCAAACTCTAAACTCAAACTATTGCCGCAATTACTTCCTTACTCAAATGTATGAAAAATTTCTCCAAACCTTTTCGTGATTAATAATACCGTTGTTTAAACTCCTTTAAACAACTTCAAGCTATCTTACTTGAACTCCTTCAAGTATGTGCTCTTCTCTTCACAACTTAACAACTCTTTATAAGTGTAATGTTACATTTTAAAAGAGAAAATCCAAGTCCTTTATATAGGCTTTATTATAATGTCATTTCAACTTATAAGGCTGATTAGCTGCTGATAAGGGATATTAGTTATATGCATTTGAAGACACCTATTCTCTAGACAAGTAAAAAGTGATAAGAGACTGAAATGTCCAATGATGATTTCCAGAGAAGTTTGTCCGGCTGACGAGCTATCGATTAGTTTGTTTGAATCTAGGCAAGTGTGAGCAGTGAACAATTGCAAACTTGAGGGGTTAAAACAAAACTATACGTAAATAGCCTATAAAATTCAAAATAAATTGTAGTCTAAGTCTAAGAGATTGGACTAGTTGCAATATCTTAGAAGTTTATGGGCCAATTTGCAAGTTTGACGGTTTAAAATTGACCATAACAAAACTCATAAAGTCGTTTAGCCGTTTTTGACACTTTTGGGCACCAAAAATGAATCTTAAACATACTTTACTTAGCCTTTAAAAAATAATCCGAATTTAATTAAAATAAATAGAAGTTTAGCTCAATCCTAATACTAACTGGTCTATCACTTCATATTCTTTCACCTTTCTTGTTTCCCTACAACTCTAGAAACCTAACCTGAATCTAATTCAACTAATAGCTAACCCTAAGCTACCCTTAA
Source organism: Mercurialis annua (assembly GCF_937616625.2). NCBI lineage: Eukaryota > Viridiplantae > Streptophyta > Magnoliopsida > Malpighiales > Euphorbiaceae > Mercurialis > Mercurialis annua. The sequence continues at coordinate 31,267,326 of NC_065575.1, forward strand.
CCACTGTAAATAGATCCCTAAACAGCCTAACTACAGGTCGGAAAATTTGACCACTACACCAAACCCTAGAAATTCATAGGTTGGCCGAATCTCCCCCCGCCCCCACCACCACCACCACCACACACACACACACACACACACTAGTCTTTTCAAACAAGCTGAAACACTTTAACCACTCAAGAACGTAGTGTTGTGCATTGATCCAAAACTGGATTCTACATCCGGATCACCAAAAAATGAGTCAGGGACTCAAATTGGTACTTCTTAGGACCCATAACTCTATTATCACTTTATTTTCTATTTTTATGCTATAATTGCTGATTTGTATATGTTAGGAAGCATGCTTAGATTATTCTGTTTATTTTTTCCATTAACTACTGAAATTTCCATAAACTCCAATAATGTTATTTGTAGTATATTTTCCATAATTTCCATGCAAGACTGTTTAGAAATATGTATTAACTGAGATAATGGAATAAACAATCAAGACCTGGCTCAAGGCTAACCCCTCTACACTCAGGGTCAGGAACATGATAAGAAGAAGAAGAAGAAGAATTAGGACTCATCATCATTTGATTCTGGTGCTTATAATGCATGCTAAGTGTGTTTTATGTTTCTTTTGCCATAAACATGTTCTTTGAAAATTTTCTTCGATTAATCATCAAAAGCATGTCCTTTAGCTGATTTAGGATGTTTTAGAACTTATGTATCACTTCTATTGCATGTCTAGATGTTACCGTATTCAATTTTATGCATTTTGGAGTGATTTTTCAAGAATTCCCGAGCCAAACGACGGACTGCCGCCCTATCGACGAACTACGGCCGTTGCTAGAACAGCCTGTCGCTGTCGGCAGTGTGGAATGACGCCAAGATCATCATACCCCCTGACCTAGATTTGATTCCTAGATCCTCCGGACTCTAGATTGACCTAATTTTCATGTTTTCGGATTCGTTTGAACACGTAATTGGGCCCCGTTTGAGCCGACACGTACAAAATTAGTTGTAGAATTATATTATGATGTATAATGGGTCTGTCCCAATTTAATTAGGGCCTCAAAGCCCAAACTTGTAACCTGTCAAGTCAACCCTGCCCTGAAGCCCACAACTGACGTAAGCAACCACTTCCGAAAGGGATTCTTAGTTAGTTTGAATTCGGAATATACATCAGTCCAAGCCAGTGCATTTGTATCAACGAGACGAAGGACTTACGTATCTTGGCCGATTTCTGATTCCAACCACCTCGACAATCATATCTCATCAAGATCCAAACACTTTGGTCTATAAGATTTAAAAGTATCTTTAACCTTGTATGTTTACCACCTACCTTTTGTGTATGTTCAAACTATTTAAAACACATTCCAAAAGCATGTCAAATCCAATCATTAATAGGCTATGGATAACCACGTTAATTTAGTAATGAAATCCTATCCAATCCAGCAAATTACCTACAAATCTTTGGACTACCATAAAAATGTAAATAGAGGTTGTATAGATTATTCAAGATGACTATATAGTAAAATAAATCATACCTAGACATCCAATTTTAGGCATTGTACACGTGAAATGATTCAGACCAGCCATTATCTGATACATGATAGAAACCTCTAATGTTAGATGTATGCCTTAGAGTACTTGCTACCTGCCTTTCATGCCAGAATTGAGTCATATGCGCGTCCTAAATTGGGTCCTTTTGCCGCTTTCATCTATGCTTAAATTTCCACAATTTATCCCGTGAACTGCATGATTGTTTACATGAGATAAAAACAAATATGCCCATTAGATAATAATATAAATGATAAGTCATGTACACATGTTTCAATAAAAGTTCCACAAACCCAATCTTTTTGTCTTGCATACGATAATCTCACCATAAGTGAGTGAGGTTATCCAGTTGGTAGAAAAGGAATTCCTAGCTGAGCTAGATTGCGATTCCGTATTTTCTCAAACCTTTATAGAATAGAGGTCTACAATAAGACCGGGCGAAAGGCCCCCGAACCGTGCTCCACTCACAGTGGCGATTCCACAGGGGATGATAAACATCAGCTATTTTGAAAACATAAACATAAAGACGTTTTCAGAATTGTTTTCAAAAACAATTGCCATGGACATAACCGCTGACTTGCACCTTATCCGTCACTTATTATTTATCGGACATATTCGCGCCTGCTACACAAACATTAGAAAAATTATCTTCTCATCCATTCTCTTGGAGTTATAATTAGCCCTGATGCTCATAACCAATCTAACGTCCCTCCATTGTACTCCAACGTCCGGAACGTCTTATACGGAGTCACATCACTCACATTCCAAAAACTGACTTAGGTATTATAGTGTGTTCGGACCAAACAGGTTCCAACCTATTCCGTTTTACAGGTTGAACCAAGAGAATCACTCCAGCCATGGAAAAGCCATCATTTGGCACCGCCCGTGGGCACAATTATTTGTTCTTTTGAAGAAAAAAAATACAATTTTGGTTTCGTGGCTATTATGGACGAAAATGACAAAGAAGAACCTCCACAACCAGGTGTCGTCAGGAGGACATAAGTGTAATATCCCAAAATATTTAAGTATTTAATTGGACCAATTGTCCAGTTCTGATTCGTCAGGGTGGCGATATCGGAAATAATTTCCAAGAAATTAAATTAAATAAGTCTTTAGTAGGTCGGTCTTGGGAAAGTAATTATGCGGAATCTAATATCATATTCCAATTCTGAAGTTGGAATTTAAATTAAAAGGAAAAATGTCAAGAAAAGTCCCAAACTAGAGTTCAGGGACTAAAGTGGTAATTTAACCAGTCAAGTCCCAAAAAGGGAAACTATTTTTTCAAGGTCCGCGAAATGTTTTATAGTATATGTGGTAAAAGTTTCGGGTCAATCAGAGACCTTTTAAAAATTTGGACGCGGATGTGTTTTGTGCTAAATTGTAATTTTTAAAAAGTTCAAGGATCAAATTGTAAATTAGCCAATTAAGTCTCGGAATGGCAATTGGAAGATTATTAACGGAAAGTAATAATCTTGTGTTAGTATTATTTATTGAATATAAAGAATACATAGGAAATTAAATTAAAAGGACAATTTAACCGTTTGGTTAAATTAGAAAGTTAAAAAAGAGAAATGGTTTAAGTTAAAGAAGTGAGGGATCAAAGTGACCTCTTAGCCAATATATATATATATGATAAGATCATATGAATCATATGATCAGAGGAATAAGAAACCTACAGAAGGTTTCGACGATCAAATACGATCCGTCGCGGTTTCGCCGTTTCTTGTCCAAATCGAGCGTTCTTTAAATCGATTTGTTCAGAATTCGATTCTCTACCATCTTTAAGCTTCAAATCAAGGTAAGCTCGACGTTTTTGCAGCAAGAATTAGTATATAATGGTTATTTTTTTAACAAATTATAATCGCGTTACTACTATCGTTTTTGATGAGTTTGGAGTTGAATTTGTAATTAAATGAGATAGGGGCATGTCGGAATTAAGTTTGAGCACGTCGGAATCGACCGGAAACGGATTCCGTATCGTGCGAAGCATTGTGTGTGTCGCCGCACACAAATGTGTGCGAACGCACACATGGTGTTTGAGCGCACACCAAGGTGTGCGAGCGCACACAAGGTTGTGCGAGCGCACACAAGGTTGTGCGAGCGCACACAACCTCTCGTGCGCTCGCACAACCCATAGACCTGCCTATTTGAGCATTTTCGCCCCGTTTCGACCTAGATTTCTGACTTCAAGTACGTCGAACATTAAAAGTGAATCACGGACCCCGAAAACAAGAAATTTGGATATCGAACATAACGTGTTTTAACGAATTAAACGAATTATAATCGCGTTACTACTATCGTTTTTGATGTCTTTGGAGTTGAATTTGTAATTAAATGAGATAGGGGCATGTCAGAATCAAGTTTGAGCACGTCGGAATCGAACGGAAACGGATTCCGTATTGTGCTAAGCACTGTGTGTGTCGCCGCACACCAATGTGTACGAACGCACACATGGTGTGCGATCGCACACAAGGTTGTGCAAACGCACACAACCTCTTATGCGCTCGCACAACACATAGACCTACCTATTTAAGAATTTTCGCCCCGTTTCGACGTAGATTTCCGACTTCAAATACGGCAGACATTAATAGTGAATCACGGACCCCGAAAACGAGAAATTTGGATATCGAACTAACGTGTTTGATTAGGGTTTCAAGATATAAGAAACCTAAGTTTATAACTTAGGATTTTAATACTAAGTTCACGTTTATGAATTAAACGTACAGGCAATTCGGATAAGTAACTGACTTATCGACGAGTTACTAGGCCGACGAGCTGGAATAGCTAAAGGATCAAACGACGCATGGAGCTCGTATTCATGGGATCTTTATACTATTATTATTCGGAAAGTGGTCACTGTGAGCGGCAAATTTACTTTCGCGTATTATTATTATTAAAGTTATTTTCATATATTATGAGTATTATTATCAATACATCGCATATATATGAACTGATTGTATACAATATTATGTTTGATGAATTTGGTTGTATGAATGCTCTTATATTTATTGTTTTGAATGTGAGTATCTAGTGTGCGATCCAAAAAAACCAACTACCTATTGGGTGTCAATAGGTTGTGTGATCACCAGTAAATGAGTCAGTCTAGCGTGTCGAAATTGTATTTGAGATTATGAGATGCGCATATGATACGAATTTGATATGAGAGTGAACTCGGTTAGAGTAACCTGAGCCCCTCATCTAGTGGGTTGGACCCACCAGTGAGTTGGACTCACACTTTGGAATTAAAAGATTGGTCGCGGCTGATGTGGTTGAGTGTGAACACTCCCGGGTCGGACCATTTGGATTAGTTTGATTTGAATTTTCGGAATAAGATACGTTAAGAGTTTAAGATTAGGATTTCATCCAGATATGTCATTTGTGAATATTATGTTATTTTCACATTATATTTGAGATAAATATATATGTTTGAGTATGCGATGTGTATTTTGATAATACCGATAATAAGTTGCATACTCACTCAGTATTTTCCCAAATAATGATCCCTCACTCTTATGTTTTCAGGTAGACGGAGTCGGATCAGACAAACCATCTTCGTTGTGCCAGAAGTCGTCGGACTTGCACAAGTATGAGTACCTAGAGCTGCAGTAGTCAGTAGGCGTCAATAGAAGATTTGTGAATGGATTTGAAATAAGTGATTTTCAATGTAAACTCTAGTATGATATTTTAATATCTATAAATATATTATCTAAAAGAGTTTCCTGAAAACGTTTTATATACGATATTATGTTTTTAATTGCAAAAAACTTATAGTGGTTTTAGGCTTGCTACGGGTTTCAGAACTACCACTCCCATTCCTTAGCGCCGATCTCGGCTCAATATTTTGGATCGTGACAAGAAGAGATGAATATTGGCAGAAGAAACAAAGTGGGTCCCATAGTGGTTATCACAACTAGAGCAGCCTATGGAAGTGTACCGCCACTGACGAGTAGAGTAGCTTGTGGAGTCGTACCGCCCCTAATGAGTTGAGCGGCCTATGGAGCCGTAGCACCCCTGACGAGTGCAGTAGCCTATGGAGTCATACCGCCCTAGACGAATGGAGCAGCTTATGGAGTCATACCGCCCCTGATGAGCGGAGCGGCTTATAGAGTCATACAATCACATACTACATGAAAAACAAATGGAGTAACCACTGCAACGAAATAAGTAACCAAACTATTCCACCATGGGTAAATTACACTCCACAGTCTACATATTGAACGCCCACGGCATACCATCAAATAAGACGAATTTGACCACCAGGGTACTATCCTTAGAATCATCACAACTATAAAAGTTATTCGAGACCAATTCAACTGATTATGTTTCATTCCCTGGATACGGAAGGAATAATCGCTTCAACCTTGTGTGTGCCTCCTTAAGTTCGTCATGGAGCACCTACCACTGCTCTACCGTGAAGCGATATGAAGAGTATTTGTTATTTTCATGATCACTTTATAGGAACGCTTACTTTGACCAAACCGTCCCACAAAACAACAATACAACATCAAGAAAAACATATCAGTTTCTTATCTTACATTGGTAATCATAAGAAACTCATGAAATGGCGGTTAGTTCGACCAATATTGTAGTCCTTCTAAATAAAAATAACTGATATTATGAACTCAAACAAAACATTACTATGTTGAATTAGCATTAAAATTTACTCGTTGAATCATTTTTTGTGAAGCCTGTAATGATTGAAAGGCTTTTTCGTAGAATTTCATTATAGGAAAGAACTGTACCAGTCATAATTGAAGGAACCATACCAACTTCCAAAAGAGAAGGAAATGTACCTCCTAAGAAAGAAAGAACACTACTACTATCTAGAAGGGAACCGTACAACTCTGAAAGGAATGAACATCATCATTTTCTGAAAAGGAGATAACTACACTAATAAAAGTAGGGAAAACCAATTATAAAACAGACAAAACAAACCTGAGGAAAAAAAATCCCATATGTAGAGTAGAAATAATCAGAGGACGAACGATCCCATATAAAGATGTTCAATATATAAGAATAACGACCCCAGACGCAGAAGTACAGTAGCAACATTCGGGGGAAGAACAAGCTCAGTTGAAGATGTACAACAATAAGCAACCGGAGGACAAACAATACAAGACTGAAGTATAATAGAAACAATCGGAGGGCGAACAATACAAGATGGAGATGTACAATAAGAAGCAACCAAAGGACGAACGATCCAATAGGCAAATGTGAACTGGAAACAACCGGAGGAAGAACGATTCCAGATGGAGATGTATAAATAGAGACAACTAGAGGTCGAATAATCCCACATGTAGATATATGGTTGGAACAGCCTTAGGTTGAAATGAACTATCCCAGATGTAGGGTTGAAACAACGATCCCATATGTAGAGGTACAATGGAAACAACATTAGGATGAACAATCCCATATGTAGATGTAACCAGACCATTTCACCTTGAAATACCCCACCTCACGACCCACATTCTAAACACTGATTGTATAGCATAAAGAAAATGTAGCTGATAGCTAAAAATGCAACTCCTGCAAGTATACAGAATGTAATCGTAGCAAACAAGGTCGTATCCACAGAGACAACGGATTAACTATTATTCGTATTAATTATAGCTAAGACAATTAAAATTTGAATGTAATTTATTTAAACTAATTAACTAAAGTAACTAGAGCGACAAATACTAAGATGTAAAGATAAATTAATGGCGAAGAACACTAGAGTTTCGGGATTTCACTTAATCATAAGATACATTGTCATCTATGGAATTGATGTGATTCAATGACGGTATTCAAAATTGCTTTAGTATTCTCTCGAATCAAGAAAGCCTATTCAATTAAAGTGAGTTTAATTTCTCAATCCAAACCCTAATTTAATCGAATGATGAAGGATTACAACCTATATGTCATACACAAATCCGTAGGTATATCTCTATCCTACGGTAGTTATGCGAATTAATTCTAGATCAGAATTTATGTTTCATCTCTCAATACTTCACATAAATTCTAGATAAAATTCAATTGACGGCCAAACAATCAAACAACAATAAACACAAGAATTAATTACTGAAAACACGATATTAAACAATCTCTTGCTAATATAAAACTTCAATCCATAAAATAACAATGAATCTCATAATTAAACTACATCCCTAGCTCTAATGTAAAAGTTTAGCTACACATAATCTGAGATTGGAAAGCAAAAACAGAATTAAAAGAGTTCATTGAGTAGAGAATAAGGAAAAACTCTTTGATTCCAGGTTAGATCAATCGTCAGTTGATTTCCTCCTTCGATCGTTAAGAATCCTTGATCCAATCGCCAATTCGGTCTTTTTCCTCCTTGTGGTTGCTTACAAAGTCTCTGAGTTGTGTAAAAATCGAACCCTAACTCAGCTCCTCTTTTTGCCTTTTATAGTCTCCAAGTCTCAATAGAAAACCTTCAAAAACGGACTAAAACACGCTGACAACCGGACCTGCTGACCGGATCTACTGGGCAGGTCAGGCTACAAGTCCGGCTGAGTTTCTGTCCCGGCAGTAAGTTGACCGGACCTCCAGCCGGTTCTACTGGGCAGGTCCGGCTGGTAGGTCCGGCTGGGTCCCCAAATTTGCCTCCTTGGCCGGTTCTGCAAGTCAGGTCCGGCCGGTAGGTAAAGTCGACTCTGAAATGACTAATTCTACTGCAATTTCGATTCATTCGGCTCTCCATTATTCAATTGCTTGTTCCTAAAGAAAGTTAATAAACTCAACGAATCAGGGTATAATTAAACCATAATTTACGTAATCGCATAACAATTAAATCAAAATATTCTTAACAAAACACGTAAAATCATGGTTTATCAAATTCCCCCACACTTGAGCTTTTGCTTGTCCTCAAGCAAACTGAATTCAGCCCGTGCTATAATGCATCAATACACCCATGAATCATATCAAGAGATTTAGTAACCAAAATACACTTAAAGAAAAGTTAACAACACCAACCAAATTACAAAATTCATTCACTACATACGATGATTAGATGACCTACAAAAACAGTATAGAAAATATCTCAAGCCTTTATTTATTCGAATAATTAAACTAAGCAAATCTAGTAAACTGAAATATGAACCAAAAATCGAAAATTCATGAGTAAAAGTATGAAGAAAGTTGCTTGCTCTATTTTTTTTTCTTTGAGTGCGTTTTACGCTCCATCTCTTTAGTGGTGCGTTTTACGCTCCATCCCACTCTTATTTTCTTTTGAATTGAACACTCTATCTACTTGAAACGTCATCTAGCTTCTCCACCGAAAATACATCAACTAGAAAACATCAACGGTGTACTTTGCCAAATCACAATTTCAAGTGGCTTTAAGCCCTATTCATAATCTTGACCACTAAAAATATAAAAATTCATGTTCATAGAGTCAAAATTAGCGGAATAGTAATTTCTTTTAATTCCGAGTGATCAAAAAGAATTTTTTTTTTCTTTCTCTGGTGAGTGCGTTTTACGCTCTATCTCACCTCTTTGAAGCAACTATAATTCATACCAACACTCATTCTCATCTACTTCCGGTTCACATTAAAGTTTAAAAGATTTACAAAGGTTAATGAAATAAATAAACTTTTAGCTTTCAATACGCACTAAAAATGTCATTAAATCATCGCACAAGCTATAATCATAAAAAAAAATAACCTAAGTTGATGAATGTCAAACAATTCAGTAAGTGCTATTTGGTCACTTGACTCTAGTGATAATTCAAAGGTAATCAACTCATCACAGAACGTTCAGCTAAAACGGTTCGAAGGACAAGCTAAAAAACTAACTAAAAAGATTAAACAAAAGAACAATGCCAAAATTACTCTTCCCCCACACTTAATTGCAGATTGCCCTCAAAATGCACATAACAAAAATTAAATTCAAGCAACTAGAAAACAGAAAACTCCCCTGACTTGGCGTCTTAACGGCGAGAGTTCCTGAATGCGGCAACTAAATAAAGGAAGAAGAAGTCCACCAATGTCATAAACAAAAATTGCACAAACAGAGTGAATACGTCAGACTATTACAGACCACAGGATAGAAGTCAAAAATAAAACAAAATAAAAACTAACTAATGAACCAAAAATAAAAATAAAGAAGGAAAAGAAAAAGAAAAGAAAAACAAACAGTAGCCGAATCAAGTAGAGGTAGAGGGCTGCTCCTGAGTTGGGTGGGCATCTTGTGCCTCAAGTCGAGCTCGAATCAGTGCAACATCGGAATTCGTCTTCTCGATGGTTTCAGTGTTCCGCTGAAGCTGTTCCTTGATGGACGCCACATCCTTTTCGACATTCCTACAAATCCGCAAAATCTTCTGTAGTAAGGATCGCTTAGGACGAGAAGAAGTGGCTGCGGGCGCTGGAATATTAGGTGGTGGAAACACAGTGTGAGCCGCTTCATCTTGATTTCCCGGGGCAGCCGGTTCATCGCCTTCCAAACAACTAACTCTTTTGGGGTCTGGCTGCGCTCCTTGTGGAAGCGGGTTGAGCTGTAAATTCCTCCAAACGCCTTCATGTCTTCGAAAGCCCATGTAGTACAAGGATTCACAATTTAGCTGTGGTACCGCGATGAATTGCACTCCCGCAGGAAAAACTTCCATGTAATAAGCAATAATCATGCTAATGATAACAGGAAACACAAAGGCCTTATCTTGCTTATCAGAGCGGAGGACATCACGGATGCCTTGAATTATCAATTGTCCAAGCTGAACTCCCGATAAATTTCCTAACCCATTGATCATTTTATCCATAAAATAGACATCAGTGTGTCTAACCTCATTGTACCCTCCAGCTCGCGGCATGACATTGAAACTCAGTAAGTAGGCGATCAATCGCTGCCGAATGGTCAAATACTTAGCATAAAGTAGTGATTTCCCTCTCGCGGATTTCCAGTGCAAACCTAGCCGATCCACGGCCTCATTAACTGACCAAGCTGTCTCACATTCCACAGTGTGATGAAGAACAGAAAATACCTCTCCATGCTCAGGAATGCCCAAAATCTCAGAAATGTGAACAGCTTCTATGTCGATTTCCACTCCGCGAACCTCAATAAAGATCCTAGTATTGCTACTTGACTCTTTATCCGTGGTGTTGGCATAAAATTCTTTAACCAAAGCCGGGTAGCAAGGATGTTGCAACTGAACCAATTTCTCCCAACCAAGAACTCCGAAAGCGTCAGATATGTGGAATAATCTATCCACGTGCGGTGATATGGCTTTCTCCATCACGAGATTGTTCTCCTTCCTCTGATCATACCACTTTGCGTTGTCAGCTAAAGTGAACTTTGACTGATCGTAAGATGCGGTAGCTGCTGTACGGACACAGCGTTTTGTAGCTCCGGCGCGTGAGACCGCTGCACTACGCTTGCTTCTAGCACCGCTCATAGCTGTCAACATAAAGTAAAACAATACTCTAAAATTAGCATCGATATGAAACAAACAAATACCAAAAATTCAGCAGCCCTTAAGTTCAAAATTAACCGTATAAGCAACTAAAACTAAGCCAACACAATTAGGTACAACACAACTTACACTACCATCACAACTTCTCAACCAAACGAATTTTAAATGGTAATTACTCAAATGCAATAAAGTTCCTGCAATTGTTTAAGCTGAAAAACAAATGTCTCATGGAAAAGTCTTAAACAAATGCACCAAATTAGAGTGTTAACCAAAATCATTCAATAGTTACTCCTAGAGGTTAAAACATAATTGAGCAAAACTATATTATTCTAATTAACAACAACAATTGCAATTGAATAAAATAGATTAAAACAACCAATTCCAACATTTCTAAGTACCCATTAATTATGCAATTTAATTGAATTTGATACATTACTTAATACTAAGAAATAAGTAAAATAGACAAATTTCATACTCAAGGCACAACAATTGCAAGATTAATCCTAACCAACAATCATTCAATCTATAAATCATCAAAAATAGCCTAAGCATCCAAAATAATTCATTAATTGCATGAACAACCAAGTAATAGAAGCAATATACACAATTAAGAGCAATAATCACCAACCCATGAAAAGCAACATACCTTAAAAGAAAAAGAACTCCACCTAAACCAAGATACAAGAACAATAAAGCTCCAAATTTGAGAAAAAATTCTCAAATTTTCGGATTTATGTGGCTAGGGTTTAGGGTTTGCAATTTGGAGAAAGGTAGAGATAGGATGAATGGAGGTGATTGTAGGTAAAATTGGTAAGTGTATTGGTGTTCTTTAGGGAATTTGGATAGATTGTGAGCTATTATGTGAAAATGAATAGAGGTTAGAGGGTGAGGGAAGAAGATGAGTGTTTATGGAAGAAAAGAGTAATTTTCGGGCTGCTCTTGTTTTAAACAATTAACTCGTTTTTTTTTATTTTTTTTTTCCTTTCTTTTACGTGACCGGATCTAGCGGCCGGACCTACTGGGTAGGTCCGGCTGGAGATCCGGCCGACCTGCTGGGCAGGCAGAAGCTAGGCCGGATCTATGGCCGGATCTGCTGGGCAGGTCCGGTCACAGGTCCGGTTTGCTCCCTGGACCCTTCTGTGAACCAGCCGGTCCTGTGGCCTGATCTGCTGGGCAGGTCCGGTCACAGGTCCGGTCAAAGGGGGGAGAAAAAAAAAATCAGAATAATAAAAAAAAAACGAGCTAAATGCCCAAACTTACAGTTAACTGAATTAAAACACAAAGGGGAGCAATACGCTACTTACCTGTGGTCGGCTACGACACTGCAAAAGAAAAACAACTAAACAAAAGAAATTTATTAAACAAAATAAAAAAAAATCAAAACATAAAATAAAAGCAATTGTAAATTTTCTGGGTTGCCTCCCAATTAGCGCTATGTTTAACGTCTTTAGCTAGACTCAGTGAGATGTCTATCAAGCATCAAAAAGCACAGAAAACGCTTTTTCAATTTGCCCACTTTCAAGATAAGGTTTCAGTCGTTGACCATTTACCTTAATGAGCTGGTTATCCTTACCTTCAATCTCGATTGCACCATGAGGGAATACTCGAGTGACAATGAACGGTCCGGACCATCTTGATTTCAACTTTCCTGGAAAAAACTTAAAGCGAGAGTTAAATAAAAGAACCTTTTGCCCGCTTTTAAATTCTTTCCGAATGATATGCTTGTCATGCCACGCTTTAGTTCGCTCTTTATAAATTCGTGCATTCTCAAAAGAATCACGTCTAATCTCATCAAGCTCACTAAGTTGTAGCAAACGCTTTTCTCCGGCAGTTTTCAAGTCATAATTAAGCTTTTTTACAGCCCAATAAGCACGGTGCTCTAACTCTACCGGGAGATGACAAGGTTTACCGAACACTAGCCTATATGGTGACATTCCTAAAGGTGTCTTAAACGCTGTTCGGTACGCCCATAGTGCATCGTCAAGCTTAAGAGACCAATCTTTCCTAGAAGCACTAACAGTTTTCTCAAGAATTAACTTAAGTTCCCTATTAGATATTTCTACTTGCCCACTAGTTTGTGGGTGATAAGGGGTACTAGTCTTGTGTTGGCATCCATATTTATTCATAAGACTTCTGAATTGATGATTCTGAAAATGGACACCGTTATCGCTAATCATGACTCTAGGAACCCCATAATTGGAAAAGATGTGTTTCTTAATGAACTTGACTACACTACTAGCAGTATTATCTTTTAGTGCAACAGCTACAACCCATTTTGAAACATAATCGACTGCGACGAGAATGTATTGATTTCCAAAAGATGGTGGGAAGGGACCCATAAAATCAATACCCCATACATCAAAAATTTCTACCTCAAGGATGCCTGTCTGAGGCATCTCGTTTCTCCGGCCAATGTTTCCAGTCCTCTGACATTTATCACACGCCAATACGAAGCTCCTTCCATCCTTAAAGAGTGTTGGCCAATAAAATCCACTTTGTAGCACTTTCGCCGACGTTTTAAGTCCGCTATGATGTCCGCCATAAGGAGAAGAATGACATTCCTGCAGAATTGGGATCATCTCTTCCTCTGGTATACATCGTCGTATGATTCCGTCAGCACATCTTCGAAAAAGTAACGGTTCCTCCCATATGTAGTATTTCACCTCAGATAGAAACCGTTTCTTTTGATGGTAGGAGAACTCCTGTGGAACAATGTTAGATACCAAATAATTCACAATATCAGCAAACCATGGTACCTCAAGTTCCTGGGCTGCCCATAACTGTTCATCCGGAAAGTCATCATTAACCGTTTCCTCCTTACTAAGCTTCCCATTTTCCAATCTAGAGAGATGGTCAGCTACAACATTCTCGGAGCCCTTCTTATCCCGGATTTCGAAATTAAATTCCTGCAAAAGAAGAACCCATCGAATCAATCGTGGCTTAGCATCTTGTTTAGAAATGAGATACTTAATTGCGGAGTGATCCGTGTACACTATCACCTTTGAACCTACAAGATAAGAACGAAACTTGTCAAATGCATAAACCACAGCTAAAAATTCCTTCTCAGTAGTGGCATAATTTATCTGAGCACTATCGAGAACCTTGCTCGCATAGTATATTACATGTGACTTTTTATCCTTCCTCTGTCCTAAAACAGCGCCAATAGCAAAGTCACTTGCATCACACATTAGTTCAAAAGGGAGTGACCAGTCAGGGGAAACAATAATGGGGGCAGAAATAAGAGCTTTCTTTAATGTGTTATAGGCAATAAGACAACTTTCATTAAAGTGAAAAGTAACATCTTTGATCAGCAAATCACAAAGAGGTTTAGCAATTTTTGAAAAGTCTTTAATGAACCGTCTGTAAAAACCTGCATGACCCAGAAAACTCCTTACTGCCTTCACTGAGTTTGGAGGTGGCAACTTCTCTATTACCTCCACTTTCGCTTGGTCGACCTCAATACCTGCAGCTGAATTTTATGCCCAAGGACGATTCCATTTTGTACCATAAAATGGCATTTTTCCCAATTCAGAACTAAATTGGTCTCTTCACAACGCTCTAATACCCTGTCTAAATTGGATAAACAAACGTCAAAGGAAGAGCCAAATACAGAAAAATCGTCCATAAAGACCTCAATGATCTTTTCTACCATGTCAGAGAATATAGCCATCATGCATCTCTGAAAAGTACCTGGAGCATTACATAAACCAAATGGCATTCGGCGATACGCAAAAGTGCCATACGGACATGTGAATGTCGTATATTCCTGATGTTCAGGATCGATAGGCACTTGATAGTAACCCGAATAGCCATCTAGAAAGCAATAAAATTGATGCCCAGCTAAACGCTCTAACATCTGATCAATGAAAGGTAAGGGAAAGTGGTCCTTACATGTGGTCGCGTTCAGTTTGCGATAATCGATACATACCCTCCAACCGGTGACCATCCTCGTCGGAATCAGCTCATTGTTGTCATTCTTGACCACGGTTGTGCCTCCTTTCTTTGGTACAACTTGCACAGGACTCACCCAGGCGCTATCAGAGATAGGGTAGATGATTCCTGCGTCAAGAAGCTTAATCACTTCAGCCCGCACAACCTCCTTCATGTTCGGGTTGAGTCTTCTTTGTCCTTGGACACTAGGGCGATGTTCCTTCTCCAATCGAATCTTATGCATGCAGATCGATGGATTAATCCCTTTAATGTCATGAATCGACCATCCTATCGCCTTGCTTCGATTCCTCAAAACCCGCATTGTCTTCTCTTCCTGCACATCAGATAGACCAGAAGAAATAATAACAGGATATGTGTCGTTAGGCCCAATGAAAGCATATTTCAAATGAGATGGTAGCTGTTTTAGCTCTAGCTTTGGTGGTTCTACAACTGTTGGTTTTGGTTTTGGTTCCCATTTAAGCTCATCATATTGAGGCTTGTATCTATAGGTCCTGAAACCTTCACCTTCTAATCGCATAGCACACTCAGCTATTTCAGGATTTTCATCCTTCTCATGCGAACTCAAAATTAAACATGCTTCTAATGGTTCCTTGAATGATTCCTGTTCAGCAACATGGAAAATAGCATGGTCAATCACATCAACACTAAAACAAGAATCATCACGTGATGGGTGTTTCACCGCCTTAAGAATATTAAATTCTTCTTTCTCACTCCCCATCCTAAAGGTAAGTTTACCTTGAACAACATCAATCAACACACCTCCTGTAGCTAAAAACGGTCTACCTAAAATCATAGATAAATCATTTTCATCTTCTGTTTCTAGAATAAGAAAATCTGCAGGAAAATAAAACTTGCCCACTCGCACAAATAAGTCTTCTACAATGCCTAAAGGATATTTGATTGATCGATCAGCCAATTGTAGAGACACAGTTGTGGGATTCATCTCTTTCATACCAAGCCTCTTATAAAGGGATGCAGGCATAATATTCACACTAGCACCAAGATCACACAAACATTTAGAGATAGTAGTAGCACCAATAACACAAGGAATAGAAAAACTTCCTGGGTCCTTAAGCTTAGGTGGTAGCTTCTTTTGAAGTATGGCACTGCATTCTTCAGTTAAAGCTACGGTGGCGTACTCCTCTAGCTTGCTCTTGTTGGAAACTAGTTCTTTTAAGAACTTGGCATAGGAAGGCATCTTAGCAAGGGCTTGCAAAATAGGAATATTAAGCTCAATCTTTTTAAAGGCATTAAGAAAGTGCTGAAAATTGTTGTCAGTAGTTTTCTTCTTCAGTCTTTGTGGATATGGAATAGGTGGAACATAAGGTTTGACTGAAGGATCAGCCACCACTTCCTTATCAAGATTATTCCCTTGCTTTGCATCGTGTTCACTCTCTTCCTTGTCGTCCCCGTCGTCGACAATCTCAATTACTTTCTTGCCCTTGCTTCCAGTCTCCACCTGAGTCCCGCTCCTGAGACTGATGGCCATAACTCCCTCCTTTGGATTATTTTCAGTATTACTAGGGAGTTTGCCTTGTTCACGTTCAGCAACAGTTCTTGCCAACTGACCCAGCTGCAACTCTAATTTGTGAATTGATGCTTGACTTGACTGTGCCAACTGGTCAATTTTTGCATCCATCTTCTTAACAGTGGTATCTTGAGTTGCTAAAAACTGAGATATCATCTCTTCCACAGAAGGCTTCCTGTCCGGATTATTCTGTTGTTGAGGCGGAGGAACTTGTCTTTGTTGCTGAAATCCCGGAGGTGGTGCTTGCCTATTCGCTCCTTGATCCCTCCAAGAGAAATTTGGGTGATTGCGCCATCCAGGGTTATAAGTGTTTGAGAAAGGGTCATTCTTGACTTGTCTACCCTGGAAGGCTCCCATGAAATTGGCTTCCTCACAGTTTGGTGGTGCCGATTCAACGTTTGCGCACACATTTGCATTGTGTCCAAACATCCCACAAAAGGCACACGACTCTTGATTGGAAGTATCTCTGTCTACAAGCATCTTGATTTGCTTGGTTAAATCAGCCATTTGTGCTGAGAGATCAGAATGAGAACTGATTTCATATACTCCTGCTCTTTTCCCTCTGATTGCCTTCTGCCTCGAATTCATCGCTAACTTTTCATAAGTTTTCATGAGTTCTGCAGCTGTTGTATCTCCATAATAACCTCCAGAAGCTGTGTCAACCAGTGTTTGACAATTAACATTCAGGCCATCATAGAAAAACTGAGTCAGCAAATTTTCTGGCACTTGGTGATGAGGGCATTGAGTCAAGAGCAGCTTAAACCTTTCCCATGCTTCATGAAAAGATTCTGGATCCCGTTGCACAAAGTTGCAAATTTTTGCCCTGAGATCCATGGTCTTTTGTGGTGAGTAGAACCTCAGCATGAATTCGTTGTAGACATCCTCCCATGTGAGAAAAACACCTTCTGGCTGGTTCAATAGCCACTGTCTCGCGTCTCCTTTCAGACAATGAGGAAAACACCTCGTCCTTAGCTCATCCTCATTGAGATTGTTCAGCGGTAAAGTCTGCACAATACCATAGAAATCTCTGATAAAGGCTAGTGAGTCTTCAGTAGCCGTTCCATTAAACTGAGGCAGCATATTGAGATGGAAAGTTTTGAGCTCATAGTTCCTTGCTGCTTCACTCAAACGGATACAAGACGGGTTTGCAGTAACCGTTGGCCTTTGAATATCACGTAGCCTTTGCTCTTGATTGGGATTAACTAATCCGTTCATGTTTTCAGCTGTGTTTTGTCTTCTTCTTGCTCTATTTGCACGGCACGTTCGTTCAATCTCTGGGTTCAGCTCAAGTATTTCTTCGTTATTAAGACTTTTTGATCGTCTCAATAGCATTCAAATCCTGGAGTTGACAAAGAGAATTGAAAGAATAAGACTAAAAGTAAAGACTAGAATTAATAAAATAATAATTTAAAACAACGTTGTCCCCGGCAACGGCGCCAAAAACTTGATAGCTAAAAATGCAACTCCTGCAAGTATACAGAATGTAATCGTAGCAAACAAGGTCGTATCCACAGAGACAACGGATTAACTATTATTCGTATTAATTATAGCTAAGACAATTAAAATTTGAATGTAATTTATTTAAACTAATTAACTAAAGTAACTAGAGCGACAAATACTAAGATGTAAAGATAAATTAATGGCGAAGAACACTAGAGTTTCGGGATTTCACTTAATCATAAGATACATTGTCATCTATGGAATTGATGTGATTCAATGACGGTATTCAAAATTGCTTTAGTATTCTCTCGAATCAAGAAAGCCTATTCAATTAAAGTGAGTTTAATTTCTCAATCCAAACCCTAATTTAATCGAATGATGAAGGATTACAACCTATATGTCATACACAAATCCGTAGGTATATCTCTATCCTACGGTAGTTATGCGAATTAATTCTAGATCAGAATTTATGTTTCATCTCTCAATACTTCACATAAATTCTAGATAAAGTTCAATTGACGGCCAAACAATCAAACAACGATAAACACAAGAATTAATTACTGAAAACACGATATTAAACAATCTCTTGCTAATATAAAACTTCAATCCATAAAATAACAATGAATCTCATAATTAAACTACATCCCTAGCTCTAATGTAAAAGTTTAGCTACACATAATCTGAGATTGGAAAGCAAAAACAGAATTAAAAGAGTTCATTGAGTAGAGAATAAGGAAAAACTCTTTGATTCCAGGTTAGATCAATCGTCAGTTGATTTCCTCCTTCGATCGTTAAGAATCCTTGATCCAATCGCCAATTCGGTCTTTTTCCTCCTTGTGGTTGCTTACAAAGTCTCTGAGTTGTGTAAAAATCGAACCCTAACTCAGCTCCTCTTTTTGCCTTTTATAGTCTCCAAGTCTCAATAGAAAACCTTCAAAAACGGACTAAAACACGCTGACAACCGGACCTGCTGACCGGATCTACTGGGCAGGTCAGGCTACAGGTCCGGCTGAGTTTCTGTCCCGGCAGTAAGTTGACCGGACCTCCAGCCGGTTCTACTGGGCAGGTCCGGCTGGTAGGTCCGGCTGGGTCCCCAAATTTGCCTCCTTGGCCGGTTCTGCAAGTCAGGTCCGGCCGGTAGGTAAAGTCGACTCTGAAATGACGAATTCTACTGCAATTTCGATTCATTCGGCTCTCCATTATTCAATTGCTTGTTCCTAAAGAAAGTTAATAAACTCAACGAATCAGGGTATAATTAAACCATAATTTACGTAATCGCATAACAATTAAATCAAAATATTCTTAACAAAACACGTAAAATCATGGTTTATCAGTAGCACGCCACTAGAAACTATGTCTAAAACCACTAGAATAACCGAAGTTATTAGAGATCAATTTCCTTCCTTTGACATAAAGAGAACGGTCGCGACAACCTCAACCTCGAATATACCTCCCTATGTTCCCTAAGAAGTACGACTACCACTTCTCTACCATGAAGTGGTAATGAAGAGTATTATTAATTTTCAAGAAAAAACCGCGATAGTCGCGTAAACACCTAGGAAGATAGAAACCAATATACTAGAGAGAAAATGTAGAAGGATGCATCATCCAGTAAGAGTAGGAGGAACGACACTGTTTCCTAAGATGTAGAAGAAAAATCCATTTCCTTAAGAAGAAAAGTACCGTTCCAGGAGGTCCAAAGAAGTAATAGAAGTTAAATAGTAGGATCGAATAACACCCGATGAAAAGCATAAAGGGAAAGATCTCAGGCAAAAAGAAGCAAAGATCACGAAAGAGAATTAGAAAGCTAGTTATCGAACAAACAAAAGGAAGAGGAGGAAAGAACTACCAATTTCTAGAAGATCAAAGATGTCATATCGCAAGGAATGAAAGAATAACGAAGAAGAATGGGGAGAAGAAGCTTCACCCTTGAAGGAAGAAATCCAGCCACTAAGGTTTTCATCACGTTTAAAGTTGCACGTATTTGATTCTTTTGATATGAACAAGAGATTCAAGGATCCATGTTTGAAGTTGAAGACAATCATGATGTTGCAAGCCATCACATATCCCGTGTTATATAGACTTGTAGAGTATTCCATAATACCTTGAAAGGATTGTCCCATAAGTAATACCGAAACTGCAAGCGAATCCAATATCCTCATTTTTCAGAAATGGTATTACCATTTACGGCACAATCCATTACCAATATCCTACTGCATAAGAGCTCAAGTGATCCATGAAAATGCAAACATGGAGTGCAAAAAACATTTGAGAACCTCATGAAGAGATTCAATAAGAAAGCATTATAAATCAAAAAGCAATGAAGGTTGGGAGCATATTTAAACAACTTAAATGACAAGATCCTACTGAAGAGCATACAAGATTCCAAAAGCTGATCTCAATAACTCATACCCATATAGAACTGGGTGAAGAAAGAACTCTAACAAAATAGTTTAATCAAGAAAAATGAGCTCAATAGAAAATAACCACGGACGCAAGGATTTGTCAATCCGTATGATGCCCCATCGCAGAACCAGACACCAATTTACATATTGTATTTGATGAAGCACAACCAAGTAATGTATATTGCGCCGAGAAAAACCCCAAAAGCACAAGTACCAGCAAACTTTATGGTAGAAATGACATAGTAACCAATAGAACAAGCCACAAATGAGCTGACCTGGAACATGTTCGTAGATAGGAAGTCTAGCGAACAATGTACAAGAGTGGGAGTAGTACTAATTTGACTAGGGAAGATTTTCATAGAAGACACAATACACTTGAAATTCAAAGCTACAAACAATAAGGCATGTATATAGGTCATTCTTTCATTAAAAATGAATCTTTATATAGAAGAAAACTAACAAACTTGCAGAATATGAAGCCCTCTTAACAAGGCTTACCATAGCAAAAAAAAGTAAAAGTTGGAAATCCATAGAGATCTACAACTTCTCACCAGTCAAGAAATCTTGGAAGAATATGAGTCCTAAAAACATTCACAGAGTAAAAAATGTGGATTGAAAAATATCCACTGAGTAATGAAGTATGACGAATGCAGATTTCCAAGTATATTGAATGTTGATTGAAAAATATCCATAGAGTATAGAAGTATGACAAATGCAGATCATCAAGTATAATGAATGTGGATTGAAAAATATCCACAGAGTATCGAAGTATGATATATACGGATTTCCAAGTATGATGAATATGCATTGGAAAATATCCATAGAGTATCGAAGTAATGACGAATGCGGATCTCCAAACAATAAATATGGATTGAAAAAAATCCATAGAGTATCGAAGGAAAAGTATTTTCAAGCAATAATTTTGGATGGAAAAACATTCGCAGAGTATCGAATGCAAAGTGAAAAATAGGACGTGGATTGAAAAACATCCATAAAATATAGAAGTATAAAACACTCATTCATAACTGAAATGGATATAAAAACATGAAAATTGTTCTAAAAAAGAGGGGCCAGATTTAATTAATGTAAGAGGCACAAAATGATAGAACAAGAGAAGTGATATCCTATCAGGCAACGCAAGAGTATTTGAAAGCTAGCTAAAAACATAAATCCAAACACATGACCTAAACAATATTTTCCTTTGGTAGGGTCGCTCCCTCATCTGGACCATTTGTTCCTATGCTTTAAAGATTGCTTCTCGCAAGAAGATTTCAAATAAGAGAATGTATCTTCCATATCAATAACTTTCTTCTCCAAGATCTTGACTTGTTCCGAGCTATTCTAATGCAACCTCTTCAACCGACACAATTCAGCAGAAGTGGAAGCTTGCAATGGTCTTTGTCATGGTTCTGAATTAGAGTGAAATAAATGGGAACACCATAGTGACCCTTAATCTCAATCAACACGTCATTATCAATATTTGAATTAAAGGTACTTAAAATCCTATGATAATCTACGGTGGTGCTAAAAGACGGCGTAGCAATAAAAAAACCTATTACGAGTCATAACGACATCAATAGAAAGCAAACAAACTGATCAATTAAAGGAAAGGAAATAATTGAGCGAAGAAGATGAGAGCAGTTGATTGACTGAAAAAAAAAATTCAAAAAATGGAAAAGTGAAAAGAAAGAAATGAAAAAAAGTGAAAGTCTTTAAGGAAGAGCCCAAAAACCGCCAACAGTTACCACATTTATGACATGACAACATAAAAATGATGAGACGCAAAAGAGAGAGAAAATTCAATATTTAAACGAATTAAGGAGAAACCTCCAAAAGAAATATAAATTCAAAACGTCCATCCTGCATAAAAGCAAGAACGGCGGAACCCAGAAGTTGACTCAAAGCATTCATTCATATCTTATTGAACTAGTGAAGTTTGTTCACATAGAAACTGAAACCTAACCACGGCAGGACACTGAGCAAACATAAATAGTTGAAGTATGGTGGTTTGATGCGGAGGGACTAATGATGAATATGTGTTAAGATTTTAGAAGTAATAAAAAAACTAGACTAGATCCTATAAAGTTATGGATGGTTTAACCATAACAAAGAGTATATGAGACCAAAGAGAGTCCTACTCAAACAAGAATGGACGCACAGTTTCAGACGCATAAGATTATATCAAATCACATGAATGTAGGGATAAAGATAAGATCATAATCTTATTTGAGATCAGACAGAGTTATACTCAAATAAGGATGAATGAACCGTACCATATGTATCAAATCATACCAAATCCCATGATTGTAGGAATAAAGATACAACACTGTAGAGTTTGAATAAAACACTCGCAGCAATACCCGTGATTTACAAAAGTAATTTTTTCACCATAAGTGATAATTTGGACACTCGTGAGATCAAAACAATCATAAATAAAATTTTATGTCCAAGAGTAGGCAAATATATGGGTGAGATAATAATTAAGTATAAATAAATAATTATTTAACACATATATTAAGATGGTGGAAAATAAAGAGAAGGGAGATAGCTGAGTTTAATAACAAAATTAAAGGATTGAAGAGTACTTTAGTCATTTAGTAAATATACCATTTTAATAATTTTCATCAAAACACTTCCACCCTATCCAAACCCCATCCTTGCCGACCCCTCAGCCCCAAACCCTAGTCTCTTTTTTCTTCCATCAATCGTTATAATTAAGTTAAAGAAATATTGAATAGGGTATTGTTTTATGAATTATTTTCGAATTTTATAAAAAAATAGTTTAAAATCTGAAATTTCTTGATTTTAATGGTGAATTTCACAATTTCTATGCTGATTAGATTATTGGTGTTTAAGGGTGTTTGCTTTTTTAAGATGGGTCATTTCCATAAAAAATCATGACCTTTACACAAAGTTTTATTTTAATCACGACTTTTATAAGTTGGCATTTAAAGACACGACCTTTCATTTTATTTTAAATCTGTTAATAAAGTAAAATTCAGTGTATTTTTTCGACTAAATCTTCCTAATCTTACATACTCTAATTGAAAGATAATAATATTCGGTGTCGATTTATAATTTGGGTCTTTCATTTATGGATTAATGAATAACTTAGTCTACAAAAATAAACTAAAATGATAAATTTAACAAAATAGGAAAGGTCATGATTTTTTATGCCAAATTTTAAAGGTCGTGATTAAAATGAAACTTCATGCAAAGGTCGTGATTTTTTATGGAATTAGCACTTATAAGAATTTGGAGCTGGATTAAACATGTAAAAGCATGACCTAATTGTGTTTTAAATTCTGTTTTAAAATGCAGAAAATTGATGTATAAAATGATGAATTTTTGTTGTTTTGATGGTGTTTAGCAATTTCGGAGCGGATTTTGATGTGACACTCTCTTAATTAAAATATTATTTACTCATAAATTTATAACAAACACAGCATAATCCATTTCATACATGTCATGTTATAACACAAAAGTGTTAGCTAAAAGAATATCCATATACATTCATACTATCTCATATAAAATACTAACTCTTAATACAAACGTTTCATTTATCTAACTTACTTACATAAACACTTCAAAATATGCACGTGCAATGAACTCTCCATTGGCCCACCCGAAACCTCTATCAGATGCAAATGTCGACTCAATGCAACTCTTTGTATCCTAAAATAAATTACGCAAATAGATATATGCATACTAAATTTACACATTCATAAGCATTCCAAGTAACTAAAATATAACTCAAGCGATGATCTATTCAATATAAGCAATAACCATAACAAACATAACAGTGCAATGTTCAATTCAAACCAAACATATTCACACATTTCCAATCAACATCAAGCTTACAGAAGGATATTCACTCATGCGCATAATTCACATGTTGGTCCAAATCTCCATATATGGAACCCACATACCTTATTGTCCCAAATCGCCCTTTAGGCAACCAATAACTCACTCTCACGTCGTTGGCCCGAATGGCCATTTTAGGCAATCAACGACTATTTTAATTCTCATTGAATATCCAAACATAAGCATGACATGATTCTCAAAACCAAAACATGATTCACACCAACAATTCAACCATGATTCACAAGCGCATTTACGTCTCAAAATTAACACACACTTCCAATTGCAAACAAACATATATACCAAGTATAACATTATCTATTCACTTACTCAATTCACTGAGTCTCAAACCTATAAATTTCTAGGCTTGTCCTTCGTATTACTTTCTTGTCTGTAAGTACCTATTCACATATACAATCTTAATTATTTCACAAGGAATAACTATTTTCATAATTTACATAAATAAACAAACTAGTAGTAACAATCCTCTTTAATAGACAACTTTTGTGTACCAACTTCAAATAGGTACAAATCCTAATACAAACATCATTTATGCAAAATATTGATAAAAATCCTGAAAATTTGAGTCTAGTTTCATTTCCAATTGGAAGCACATCAAATGGATTAGTATAAAGCAGATTATGCAAATTACAATACAACTAGGTTAAACTGTCCAGACAGATTGTACAACTAAATGTTTTTTCCTTCTTCACCATCCAAATGACATAATTAGTCTTTTATCAAATCTAAAAAGTTATAGTTAACATTCTAAAGAATCTATTTAATAAAAAATGGCATCATTTGGACATGTAAAACTTATTTTATCAATTTTACAAGTAGTTAAAGTTGCATTCTACAAGTAGACAAAACATAGAGCCTATATTAAAAGTGTTGCACACATCCATACAAATATAATTTTACAAATTTTTTTGGTGTAGTTATATTTATAAGTTCCTATAAAATATATCAAAAAGAACCAACTCAATTAGATTTCTATACAATGATATATTCATGTTTTGGTGACACCCTATCAGGCTATATAGGTATACAGAGCAACAAAATGGTGTGGACTATTAGGCTATCATAACGATTTCAAATGATAAACTCAAAGCATAACAATAGTAGTAGACTGGCCATAGTTTCAATATACTCAAGAATCGTTTAATTTGAAGTTGTATAACTCGACTTATAATAGTAAAATCATGAACAAATATTTGGCCAAAAACAGAGTTAAAACAGAAAACCTAAAACAACCAAGTCAAATGATTCCACATACGTTGTTTCTTCCAATTCTTGATTCAACCTTAAAACATAAATGATTTTATTTTTTATTGATGGAATAATCTCTGAATATCAGCAATGGATTTCCTCTTCTTCTCTTTTCTTTCTCTAGGTGTAGTTTTGATAAGGAGAATGCTTAAGAGGTGATATTTAACATGTAATTAGGGTTTATTATGATAGTATACAATTGGTTTCATAGAATCATTTATCAGTACTAATATCTCATATAATCATTGCAATGTTTTATATGTTCAATTTTAACCTCAAAACTTATTTTCATTTCGAACCACTAAAATCAACCTAGTTTACCGACGTACTTTCATTCCAATTTAGTTCTAATATATTTGTTGGTCGTTATACTACCTATTATTCATTTTGAATAGTTAAAGCATTAATTAAACCCCCATCATTTTCATTTAATTAACATCAATCATTACGTTAAATGCTCACGTAAATGCTAATGAACAACGTAAGAGCATGACTATATGCAATTTAAATATGGGTGTCAAATTTGATGTCGGGTTTGAGTTGGAGATGTCAGGGCACGGTCGGAGGCAGTGGAGCATGGCAACTGCCACTGCCTGCCAACGAATAGGGCACTGTGTGCCTTGTTCAGTTGAGCCAAATGGCTCAGCCAACCCTAGGACATGGTGTAGCTGAGCCTTGTGTCACATGCCTAGACGATGGGCATGGCCATTGGTCGATGGGCCGAACCCAACGCATCCCGGAGAAAATTTCTCCAAACCCCGATATGTTAAAAATGTGTTTAAATTAATAAAAGGACATATAACTTGACTTAATAAATAAGTTTATGAAGAATAATAATTAAATATAATTTCAATAATCCGGGAAATTTAATCGAGAAAATTATAATCACGATTAAATATAATTAAATTAGGACTTCAGACTGAACGAGCGGTCCAAACAAATAAAATGTGGATTATTGATGGAAACAAATTTCAGCATAAGTATAGTGAAACCGAGTCGTACATGATCTGCTCTTCTGAGTGCATCCCAGGACTCGCCTAAACCAAGATCCGAACAATATCAATGCCTGAGTCCACGAGACTCGCCAGCCTAAGGGCTAAAGAGAGATTCGCCAGAATCCCCAACAAGACCGACTCTCAGAGGATTTGGTCAATATACGGAATCTACTCCAAAGCGCGTTGCCAAATACCTTATTACACTGGATATGAGTAATATCTAGAAGACCAGATATGCGGAATCACTTTCATATTTGGAAGTAAACTCCTATCTAGGAAGATAAGCCTATTCCGGAAGATATTCCTGAATAGGAATCTCTTTGAATAAGGAATCCCCTTAATATTCAATCACAAGCTACTAAATAGGAATCACTTTCCTATTTGTATTCTACAAGGTATTCCCTCACTACTATATAAGGAGCTTGAAGTATGCCTAAACACATAATTACATTCAATACGCAAATATGCTCCTAGTGTCGGTGCCGCTGGAAAACACTACCAACGCCGGCACTGTGAGTGGCGCCGTAATCCTGCTTCTGCCATCCTCCAGAAACCCAGTCCAAATCATTCCTGACTCGATCGTAATCGGCATGTGCCACTGTTTCTAGCCTCGAAGCCCAAATTGTAACCTGCCTAGTCAATCGGGCCCAGAAAGCCTAAATCTAGTACGACCAACAAATTTCAGACCCAATTCCAAGCTCATCCGAACTCGGCATCGACCCCGATTTTAATAGTGGATTTGTATCGACGAGATAGAAAAGTTATGTGTTCTGCCCGAGAACCAGTTCTGACCACATCAACGGTCAAAACGCATTGAGTGATTGACACTCCAGTTTACAAGGTTTCAAAGTATTTCTAACCTTAATTGCATATCCAACTGCTCGTGTGTATGTTGAAATTGTTTAAAATACTTTCCAAAAGTATGATCCAATCCAATATTAACAGGCTAAAGGACTGACCAAGTTAATTAGTTAAATCAATCAAAACCAGCAAATCACCTAGAAATCTTAGGACTGCTATGAAAAAGTAGTTAAAGGTTGTATAAGTCATTCAAAATGACTAAATAAAAACAATCAAATCTAAAAACACGGGTTTTAGGCTTTGTGCATGTTATCAATCCAGACCAGCTAATCATTTGCTATTTGTTAGAAACCTCTAACGTTAAATGAATGCTTAGGAATATTTTCTATATGCCAGAATCGAGTCATAAGAGCATCCTGAATTCGGTCCCTTTACTGCTTACATCTGTGTTTAAATTCCCATAATTTATACTATGAAATGCATGAATGTTAAGATGAGATAAAACAAATACAATTAGTAAAAGAAAATGTAACTGATAAGCCAAGAACAAGATTTTCGGTAGAATGTCCACGAACCCAGAATTTTTGTCTGGCGTACGATAATCTCACCCATAGCGAGTGAGGTAATCCATTCGGTGTAAAAGTCATTCCTAGCTTAGCTAGATGGTAACTCCATACTTTCTCAAATCCTTTTCAGAATGAAGTCCTGCCATAAGCGTGGGCGAGCGACCCCGAACCCCGCTTCGCTCACACGACTAAAAGGATAGATTACATGCCAAAAGTGTCGTTGAATCCATTTAGGTCAGATCATAAACAATGAAACAATCAATCATATCATACATATCATTAACCTAAGCATAGCATCACAATCTTATAGATTCAAACCACCCAAATCGATTAAAATACAACAATTGCTAGAAAAATCCTAACTTTGATAAATCATGTCCAAATGTATTTAAACCATGAAACATCAGATTATACATATTCAATTCATCATTTTAATCATATTAGTTCAAAATATACATCTCAACCAAAAACTCACACGATTTCAATCATTCACAATCTCAAATCATGCCTTTCTACTCACAAATTGCAACATACGATTCATCAAAATGAAATGGAGTAAATAGATTACCCAAGATTGATGTAGGTGGTGATAGTAAGCGCAAACAAACAATAATGATAGGTTTGGACCAAATCAAATCAAATCGCCAAGCACTCGCAGAGAACATGTACGTAGAATAAGCGTAGATCTTGCGATATGAACGTAAAATCACCCTCTAAGCGCTAAGAATTGACCTTGAATGATTTGAAAAGAGAGAAAAGTGTAAACTCAGTGTGTTTAGTCGTTTTAGGGTTTAGGGTCGAATGGGGCTAGGGTTACAAGTTAGGGGTCTATTTATAGGCCCCCGACTTGGCAGATAGGCGGCGCATCGCGCCACTCTTTGGCGCGACGTGCCACTAGGACACCTTCCCCCTGACATGCCAATACCCGCTCCGACGCATCCCAACTTGCTCTCAAGGCCCAAAGTTGATCCTTTAGGCCCAAGGCAATAAAAAACTAGTCCAAACAACGCACTAAAGGTTTCACGAGGAAAAACACGATTCCGAGGATTTAAAACACACATCATTCAAGTCACAGCAACACTAGAATGTTCATCGGAACAAACCAAAAAAATACAGGGTGTTAAAATCATGATCAGGAGGACTAGGGAGAGGAAGAATCGGCCTAAAAGGGGAAGCAACCCATTTAAAAAAGATAGCCAGAGAATCTAGACTCATGCCTAATCTAAAAGAAGGACCGCTACCATCGTTTGTTAATTTTAGGGATAGCATCTAAGAGCCTCCTCCCAGTAATAGGGGAGATATTGTTGTAGAACTCATTAGCCCGACAGGTCATTATGTATATCTCGCATAGTAAACTAAGAGAAGGAACATACCTCTATCATTAACCGGCTCTAAGAAAGAACATAACACGCGAATGACATTTGGGTGGATTTGCACAAGAGGGATTTTAAAATTTAAAACAAAGTTCTCGATCAGTGGGTTCAAAGGAAAGTGCAAACCACAACAAAACTGCTCCCTTATAACCATGATTCTACCATCTCTTGGTTTAGTGCTAGCTATGACACGGGAACCACAGACAAATAAGGTATACTCAGAATGAATTCCATAAAGATCCCTAATCTCGGATAAACACTCATCATCAATATTAGTAGTAAAAGTAGAGAGGCCCCTACGATAATCAACGGAGAAACCAAAAGAGGGAGTAGCAACTGAAGATCTAGTGCTAGTCATGGTGATAAAAGCAACAAGGTTGTAGATAAGAGAAGAAAAGAGGGATTGCCTGAAAATAGAAGGATAAATCAGCAACAACAAAGAAGAGGAGGGAAACTTGAAGACATAAATTAAAATGAAAAATAAAGCGCCAGGAAGAAGAAACAAAGTAGAGGACATGCATTTAAAAGAAATTGGCAAGCGGTTGACATGCGTGAAACGTGGCGAGAAGAAAATGAGGAAGCACAAGAAATGGTAAATTCAAAATTCAAAAGTGAAAATGCATGAATGTTGAGATGAGATAAAACAAATATGCCAACAGAGCCTAGACCCACGAACCAGACTAAGTAGACAGTCGTACTGTCACGACCCAAAATATTGAGCCGCAACTGGCGCTAGGGAATGGGAGTGGTAGCTCCGAAACCCGTAGCAAGCCTTAAATCACTATTAATTTTTTGCAATTAATAATAAATACACCAAACAACGGAAGCAAACACATATATATATATATATATATATATAACATATAATCAACTAGTTACACTAACTGTTCAAACCTCGTGGACTCTAGTTGCCGTATCCTGTGCAAACTGGCCTCACGGTACTGTATACAAAAGTTAGTGTAATAAACATATCCCTGACATCTGGTGCCGTGAATAAAACATACTACTTGTAGCCTATCAAAAACATATAAACAGGACAGCAAGTAATATGTACACTCAAAATGTACTGCTATCTTGGCTACGACTCTGTCGACGCAGGACCACTACTGCAGCATTCACAGAAGTCAAAAACTACACATACACAGCTGACTTCTGCACTTCAAAATTTGGCTCTAGCTAAGTCCACAAACTAAGCACCTGAAAGAAATCAAAGGTGAGGGGTCAGTATTTGGGGAAATACTGAGTGAGTTGGCATTTACTGACGGTATTATTATAAAAACATAGCATCGCATTTCAAGAAAACAATAATATAAAATACATATAAACAGGTATTTGATCCGTACGAAACTAATATCCTAGCACGCGACACATCTCTTAAATAATCATATCGTACTAGTCATTACATTTTAAGCTGTGAGTCCAACTCACTGGTGGGTCCAACCCACTAGATACGGGGACTCCAGGTTACACCGTAACCGAGTGCTCACTCGTATCAAATCGCTATCAAACTTCGAAATTCTTATTCATATCATGTCATTCATAATAATTTATTTCTCGAATGCAAACACACTAGACTGACTCGATACTGGTGATCACACAGCCTATTGACACCCAATAGGTAGCTAGTTTCTTCGGATCGCATGCTAGTCCTCGTATATATACTTAATTGAAATATCTAACATTTAATCAAACCATATAACATGCGATGCGTATATACAATATAAATATCTATATAAAATAACTTTAATATATAATACACGAAAGTAAAGTGCAACTCACAGTGACCGCAATCCAATCAATGATGTGGTTTATGAAATGATATGCCCTCGCTATCCCACGTCTACTGACCTCTCTGCTCACTAACACGTCTGATACATAATAATTAGACGTGAACCTCGTATGTATAATACTTTAAATTCTAAGGTTTTGTTTCATTCTTAATGTTATTCGTGAACTCGATATTCCTTTATCGTATTCACGATATATCGAACCCTGGTTCTCGTATTCGAGAAACATATACTATCTTTAGCGTTTTCCATTATCGTTGCCCACGTAAAACATCGAGCTAAAACTTCACTATTTAAAGTATCAGGGTCCTTAATCGTTTTTAGGGTTTAATTTTTGAAAATACTAAAATCCCGCTCAATTAGAGCTAAAAGTCCATTTTGGTCCCTGCGGACCCACTGTGCGGGCGCAGAAGAACACTGTGCGTCCGTACACTTCAGTGTGCGTCCGCACACTTGGGAGTGTGCGTTTGCACACTTGCTT
This sequence comes from Mercurialis annua, assembly GCF_937616625.2. Taxonomy (NCBI): domain Eukaryota; kingdom Viridiplantae; phylum Streptophyta; class Magnoliopsida; order Malpighiales; family Euphorbiaceae; genus Mercurialis; species Mercurialis annua. Next base: position 31,298,728 of record NC_065575.1, read on the forward strand.
AAATGTGCGTTCGCACACTTCGGTTTGCGATCGCACACCGAGTGCAGCCCCCCGGAAAATCAATTTTCGGGGCTTCCATCCAACCCGACATGTTAAAAACATAACCAACTCCAAAACCCGTTCCTCGGTTTCCATAAAAACGCTATAAAAACTTCAAAAAGGTCAAATTCAAGCTTAATTCTTTAATCCCGTAAAACAGCACTTATTATTCGATGTTTAACCAAATTTCTTGAAGATTTACCTTGAAACGAAGCTTAGGATCGATAGAGGATTCGATTCTGAAGAAATCGCCGCGAAAATCACTTTAATCTGACGTCGAACGGCGAAACGGCGGCGAAACGACAGTATCGATCGATTTCTCTGAATTTCTCTCGAACTCCCTCTCCGCTTCTCTAATTCATATCTTCATTTCTTATATAATTTGGCTAAAGTGCCACTTTGGTCCTTGTTCTTTTTGTTTGTTATCATTTATCTTTTAAACTTTTCTTTCGTACGATTTAGTGCATAACTAAATCAATAAATTCTTAATTTATAACTTATACGTATTATTTGTATCCTATAAATATTACTGATAAACCATAATTTTACGTGTTTTGATAAGTTTATTTTGATTTGATTCTTATGAAATTATGTAAATTATGGTTTGATTATACCCTGATTCGTTGAGTTGATTAACTTTCTTTAGGAGCAAGCAATTGTATAATGGAGAGCCGAATGAATCGAAATTGCAACAGAATTCGTCATTTCAGAGTCGACCTTACCAACAGCCTTACCTTCCAGCAGAACCGGCCATGGAGCAATTCTGAAGACCCAGCCGGACCTACCAGCCGGACCTGCCCAGTAGAACCGGCTGGAGGTCCGGTCAACCTACTGTCTCGGATAGAAAGCCAGCCGGACCTGTAGCCTTACCTGCTCAGTAGAACCGGTCAGCATGTCCGGTCAAGAGCAAAAATCAGTCCGTTTTTTTAGGTTTCCTTGAGACTTGGGGACTGTAAAAGGCAAAAAGAGAAGCTGAGTTAGGGTTCGATTTTTGACATAACTCAGAGACTTATAAGCAACCACAAGGAGGAAAAAGACTAATTGAAGATTGAAGCAAGGATTCTTGACGATCGAAGGAAGGAATCAACTGACGATTGATCTAACCTGGAATCTAAAGAATTTTTCCTTATTCTCTTTTCATGAACTCTTTCAATTCTGTTTTAGCTTTCCAATCTCAGATTATGCGTAGCAAAACTTTTCCATTAGAGCTAGGGATGTAGTTTAATTATGGGATTCATTGTTATTTTATGGATTGAAGTTTTATATTAGCAAGAGATTGTTTAATATCGTGTTTTCAGTAATTAATTCTCGTGTTCATCGTTGTTTGATTGTTTGGCCATCAATTGGACTTTATCTAGAATTTATGTGAAGTATTGAGAGATGAAACATAAATTCTGATCTAGAATTAATTCGCATAACTATCGTAGGATAGAGATATACCTACGGATTTGTGTATGACATATAGGTTGTAATCCTTCATCATTCGATTAAATTAGGGTTTGGATTAAGAAATTAAACTCACTTTAATTGAATAGGCTTTCTTGATTCGAGAGAATATTAAAGCAATTTTGAATACCGTCATTGAATCACATCCATTCCATAGATGATAATGTATCTTATAATTAAGTGAAACCCCGAAACTCTAGTGTTCTTCGCCATTAATTTATTTTTACATCTTAATTTTTGTCGTTCTATTTACTTTAGTTAATTAGCTTAAACAAACTCAATTCAATTTTATAATTTTCTTAGCTATAATTAATACAAATAATAGTTGATCAGTTGTCTCTGTGGATACGACCTTGTTTGCTATGATTACATTCTGTATACTTGCAGGAGTTGCATTTTTAGCTATCAAGTTTTTGGCGCCGTTGCCGGGGGCAACGTTGTTTTTAACTATTATTTCATTAATTCTAGTCTTTACTTTTAGTCTTATTCTTTCAATTCTCTTTGTCATCTTCAGGATTTGAATGCTATTGAGACGATAAAAAAGTCTTAATAACAAAGAAATACTTGAGCTGAATCCAGAGATTGAACGAACGTGCCGTGCAAATAGAGCAAGAAGAAGACAAGAAACAGCTGAAAACATGGACGGACTAGTTAATCCCAATCAAGCGCAAAGGCTACGTGATATTCAAAGGCCAACGGTTACTGCAAACCCGTCATGTATCCGTTTGAGTGAAGCAGCAAGGAACTATGAGCTCAAAACTTTCCATCTCAATATGCTGCCTCAGTTTACTGGAACGGCTACTGAAGACTCATTCGCCTTTATCAGAGATTTCTATGGTATTGTGCAAACTTTACCGATGAACAATCTCAATGAGGATGAGCTAAGAATGAGGTGTTTCCCTCATTGTCTGAAAGGAGACGCTAGACAGTGGCTTTTGAACCAGCCAGAAGGTGTTTTTCGCACATGGGAGGATGTATACAATGAATGTATGCTGAGGTTCTACTCTCCCCAAAAGACCATGGATTTGAGGGCGAAAATCTGCAACTTTGTGCAGCGAGATCCAGAATTGTTTCATGAAGCATGGGAAAGGTTTAAGCTGCTCTTGACCCAATGCCCTCATCACCAAGTGCCAGAGAATTTCTGACTCAGTTTTTCTATGATGGCCTGAACGTTAATTGTCAAACGCTAGTTGACACAACTTCTGTAGGTTACTATGGAGATACAACAGCTGCAGAACTCATGAAAACCTATGAGAAGTTGGCAATGAATTCAAGGCAGAAGGCAATCAGATGAAAAAGGGCAGGAGTATATGAAATCAATTCTCATTCTGATCTCTCAGCACAAATGGCTGATTTAACCAAGCAAGTCAAGATGCTTGTGGACAGAGATACTTCCAATCAAGAGTCATGTGCCTTTTGTGGGATGTTTGGACACAATGCAAATGTGTGCGTAAACGTTGAATCGGCACCACCAAACTGTGAGGAAGCAAATTTCATGGGAGCCTTCCAGGGTAGACAAGTCAAGAATGACCCTTTTTCAAACACTTATAACCCTGGATGGCGCAACCACTCAAATTTCTCCTGGAGGGATCAAGGAGCGAATAGGCAAGCACCACCTCCGGGATTTCAGCAACAAAGACAAGTTCTTCCACCTCAACAACAGAATAATTCAGACAGGAAGCCTTCTGTAGAAGAGATGATATCTCAGTTCTTAGCAACTCAAGATACCACTGTTAAGAAGATGGATGCGAAAATTGACCAGTTGGCACAGTCAAGTCAAGCATCAATTCACAAATTAGAGTTGCAGTTGGGCCAGTTGGCAAGAACTGTTGCGGAACGTGAACAAGGCAAACTCCCTAGTAATATTGAAAATAATCCGAAAGAGGGAGTTATGGCCATCAGTCTCAGGAGCGGAACTCAGGTGGAAACTGGAAGCAAGGGAAAGAAAGTAATTGAGATTGTCTACGACGAAGACGACAAGGAAGATAGTGAACACGATGCAAAGCAAGGGAATAATCTTGATAAGGAAGTGGTGGCTGATCCTTCAGTCAAACCTTATGTTCCACCTATTCCATATCCACAAAGGCTGAAGAAAAAAACTACTGACAACAATTTTCAGCACTTTTTTAATGCCTTTAAAAAGATTGAGCTTAATATTCCTATTTTGCAGGCCCTTGCTAAGATGCCTTCCTATGCCAAGTTCCTAAAAGAACTAGTTTCCAACAAGAGCAAGCTAGAGGAGTACACCACCGTAGCTTTAACTGAAGAATGCAGTGCCATACTTCAAAAGCAGCTACCACCTAAGCTTAAGGACCCAGGAAGTTTTTCTATCCCTTGTGTTATTGGTGATACTACTATCTCTAAATGTTTGTGTGATCTTGGTGCTAGTGTGAATATTATGCCTGCATCCCTTTATAAGAGGCTTGGCATGAAAGAGATGAAGCCCACAACTGTGTCTCTACAATTGGCTGATCGATCGATCAAATACCCTTTAGGCATTGTAGAAGACTTATTTGTGCGAGTGGGCAAGTTTTATTTTCCTGCAAATTTTCTTATTCTAGAAACAAAAGATGAAAACGATTTATCTATGATTTTAGGTAGACCGTTTTTAGCTACAGGAGGTGTGTTGATTGATGTTGTTCAAGGTAAACTTACCTTTAGGATGGGGAGTGAGAAAGAAGAATTTAATATTCTTAAGGCGGTGAAACACCCATCACGTGATGATTCTTGTTTTAGTGTTGATGTTATTGACCATGCTGTTTCCCATGTTGCTGAACAGGAATCATTCAAGGAACCATTAGAAGCATGTTTAATTTTGAGTTCGCATGAGAAGGATGAAAATCTTGAAATAGCTGAGTGTGCAATGCGATTAGAAGGTGAAGGTTTTAGGACCTATAAATACAAGCCTCAATATGATGAGCTGAAATGGGAACCAAAACCAAAACCAACAGTTGTAGAACCACCAAAGCTAGAGCTAAAGCAGCTACCACCTCATTTGAAATATGCGTTTATTGGGCCTAACGACACATATCCTGTTATTATTTCTTCTGGTTTATCTGATGTGCAGGAAGAGAAGACAATGCGGGTTTTGAGAAATCGAAGCAAGGCGATAGGATGTTCGATTTATGACATCATAGGGATTAATCCATCGATCTGCATGCATAAGATTCGATTGGAGAAGGAACATCTCCCTAGTAATCAAGGACAAAGAAGACTCAACCCGAACATGAAGAAGGTTGTGCGGGCTGAAGTGATTAAGCTTCTTGACGCAGGAATCATCTACCCTATCTCTGATAGCGCCTGGGTGAGTCCTGTGCAAGTTGTACCAAATAAAGGAGGCACAACCGTGGTCAAGAATGACAATAATGAGCTGATTCCGACAAGGATGGTCACCGGTTGGAGGGTATGTATCGATTATCGCAAACTGAACGCGACCACATGTAAGGACCACTTTCCCTTACCTTTCATTGATCAGATGTTAGAGCGTTTAGTTGGGCATCAATTTTATTGCTTCCTAGATGGCTATTCAGGTTACTATCAAGTGCCTATAGATTCTGAACAACGGGAATATACGACATTTACGTGTCCGTATGGCACTTTTGCGTATCGCCGAATGCCATTTAGTTTATGTAATTGTCACGACCCAATTTATTGAGCCGAGACCGGCGCTAGGGAACGAGAGTGGTAGCTCCGGAACCCGTAGCAAGCCTAAAACCACTATAAATTTTTTGCGAATTAAAATATATTATTTTATATAAAACACTTTCAGAAAACCTTTTTAAACTTTACTATTATAAATATCAAAATATCTTTATTGCCTTCTGAAAACCATCGTGAATCATTCTTATAGACTAGGGTCTTACCGAGCGACATCTCATGTCCAGCACTGCCCTGTCTCTAATCATAATCGTAACCAATTCCACTTGTGGCAATTGGTTAAAGAAATCAAACGGTTAAAATATGATCTTTATAAATAATATATATACTTTTATATCAAATCAGAGTTGCCCATTTAAATATACCGTTTGAATTTAACCATACATTATATACAGACATCTACCGACTACTGCAGCTCTACAAAGAAAACGTTCCTCGACATAGTCTTTCACTATTATAGACTTCCAAAACAAGAAAAGGAAGTTCGTCCTACAAAACACTTTGACCTGAAAGAAAGACTGTGAGGGGTCAGTATATGGGAATATACTGAGTGAGTTCATACATTTACTAATAAGTATTCTTATAAATCATAAAACAATGCAATAACGTCCAAACCTCATGTAGCCAAGTATAGGATCCGATTGAAACCCTAATCCTCGAACATGATAAACGTATGTACCCAGAGGAAAACTTATCCAATAGTCCGACCCGGGAGTATTCACACTCTACCACGTCAGTCGCGACAATTCTCTTAATTCCAGTGGTGGGTCCAACCCACTAGATATGGGGCTCAGGTTACACTGTAACCGAGTTCAATCTCGTATCACAGTCATACATCTGACTTCGAAATTCGTGTTCTTAATCGTATTCACAGCTGTATCAAATCGAAACTGGTGATCACACAGTCCTATTGCCGCTCAATAGGTAGCACGTTCCATCGGATCAGTACTGGTTTCAAATCAAGCATATATGAAATTCATATAAAGATTTCGCACTATAAACATGCAAATTAAACGCAAAGCAATATCAAGTAATCGCTTAAATAAATACTTTAAAAGCAAATCGTATAAACTCACAGAAAACGCTTATCCAAAAATACGTCGGGGCTTAGAAACGTCAAGTTTCCCGAGCTCCTGGTCCAGCTGCTTCTTGCCTCGCTGGATCTAAAACAATTTCAAAACATTTGACTCACATTAGAATCCTATTCTAAGATTGACTCTAGACGCGAGACACGACAAGAGAAAAAACATAAGCCGTCGTGCTTCAAACGTAATCTTTTCCGATAAACGAATCATTCTTCTTTCGTTTCTTAACACTTTTCAATTTAATTCTCAATAGAGAATGTAGGTTTTCTTAATGAAACCAATTGATATCCATAAACTATCTCATTCCAATCAACTAGTCATAATTTACTCGTTTGACGTCCGAATCTCGCATTTTCAGAGTCCAAAGGTCGATATTGGGTTAGGGGATCATCAAAAAGCTTCAAAACGGGCATGGCACATCGTGCTAGGCTTTTGCGCATCGCGCCAAGCTTTGGTGCGTCGCGCCAAATTTTGGCGCGTCGTGCAGACGAGGGCAGCATGCCCAAATTGGCATAAAACCGCTCAAAAACTCATTCCGACATGCTTGAGACACTTCCAAACGTATCCGCTACGAAAACGACATCTAAATCCATCCAAAAACACAATAAAAACGTGTAAAACGAATCGAATACGTAATCGCGATACGGTTTCGCCGTAACCTAATTTTAAATTCGTTTATCCATCAATTATACCCAAATAAACGGAGAAACGACTGGCTTACCGTGATTGTCCTTCGAAATATGATCGATTCGAGTTATTAAACGTCGAAAACGGACGAGAAACGGAGATCGAGCGACGGAACGGCGATGTTTTAACGAAGGAAATGAAAATGGAGTTTGGCCATGGTAATGAGAGTCTGGATCCTTCTTTCTTCATACCATTTCTTATATATTTGGCTAAATGTCGCTTTTGCTCCTTGAACTCTTTAACTTAAACCAATTCTCTATTAAACTTTCTATTTTAACTTAACGATTACTTTAACTCAATTACGTACGTATTATTTATATCCAAATAAATAATACGATTCTAAAATTATTATTTCCCGTCAATAATCCTCTAATTTCTATTCTTGAGGCTCAATTAGCTAATTTACACTTTAGCCCTTAAACTTTTCAAAAATTGCAAATTAACCCAAAACGCATCCGCGTCCAAATTTTAAACGACCTCCGATCGACTTGAAACTTTTATCATAAATACTATAAATTATTTCGCGGACTTTGGCGATTTAAAAATCCATCACGAGATTTATAATTTATTTTATATTAATTTTCAAAGTTAAATCTTTAAATCCCGTTAAATCTCTTAATAAAAATTATTCCAAATTCCCTATTTAATTAAACTAAATTCTCCTTAATTTAATTTATCGGAACTCTCGACACGTGGCACGACGTAATTACTTTAAAAATAATTGGGGTATTACATTCACCCCCCCTTAAAATAAATTCGTCCTCGAATTTAAAACTTTTGCCACGTACCTAGGGTAAATAAATACAAATATTTTTGCTTCATATCCTCTTCTGTTGCTTACGTATACTCTTTTATAGGCTAACTTTTCCAAAGAACTCTTACCATTGCTTCTGTACCTACGTACTGGTAATCTTTACTGTTTTTTCTTCATATGATAGCTCTTCAGTCACCTTTAGACACCTCTTTCTCCGAATAAACTTGTCCTTAGCTGGCCATTCTAATGAATCTTTTGATAACGGAGTTGTGTCCAAATGTTGTTGCCACCACTGCATTGCACACTTACTTCCTTTTCATGTATTTGACGTCGTTTGGATACAACTATCACTAATCTTTTTGGCGTACCACGATCGTTCTTTTAACCTCTCGTGTTCTTTGAACTTCTGTGTTTGTTGTTTCTTAACGGCTTACTACCTACTTGCATGTAGCAAGGTTCCTTGCTTGCATTACTTAAATTACTTATTCAAAATAATTATCTCACATCTAGCTCTACTAATCTTACTCTTGTATTCATTATCTTGTGGCTATTTATCTTCTTATGATGTCTAATTTCACTCTAGTTGATCGTAGAGTGAAAAGATTCGTTGTCCTTGTTTCTGTCAATTCTTCGCTCTGTTGACTTACTAATCTTCGTGGCCTTGTACCACGAATTGAATTACTCTCGAGTTACTTCATGGTGTGTGTATCAAATCTCGTTCAAATACCTGTATTCTTATCTATGTCCTTATGGAAGTGGTTTTACTTGGGCTAGGGGAAACCTCTTCAGAATGTTCGTCTTTGCTATACTATCCGTATACGTTTTCCCTAAACTTATATCGTTTAACTTAATATTTCTCTTTCATACTTCATGGTTTCTTAATTTCATGAAGTTGAATGCACTCTTAGTATCACTTGATATATTTAGCATCTGCCTTCTCTGATGTATCTTATTTCTCGATCCTTCGATTCCATTCACTTCTCTGGTTAGTATTACTTTCTCTTCATTTGATATTCTATTCCTAATCTCCAAATTCGTAAACTAGTCTTGTAGCCTATCCTTGTCAATAGCTACAAGCATTCTTCATGTTTATTTGATCTACCTTCTTGAGGTATCGTTATTCGTTTACATTCTTTTAATAGCTTCTTATCTTAGTGACTTATTGTCTTCATTAGATATTCCTTATCTAATGATACTTTATTTTAGTCCGATCTCGTAGATTCCCGAACAATTCTGATTCGATTCTTTATTAGCTTTCTAGTTCTAAGAAGATACTAGACTTAATTAGTCAATCTAACTATCCAACTCTCTATCATTTTCGACAGATACTTTGCCTCTTCTTCATTACACGTCCCTGGTTAAAACCATTCGCCTCACGTTGATTTATGAATCAGTAGATAGCTTACGCTTGAAATCATATAAATGACGTTTATAAATTTCTATAATAACTCTTTGTTTCCTTGTTGTACTTACCCTTGTACTCGAACTCTTTATAAATACTTTTATTTACAATTCATTCTTATTACAACTCATTACTTCCTTTCATATTCCTTAATTTCATTCACTAGTACTATCTCTCTTGTAGTTGTTGTAATTTCTTCCACATACTCTTTTATCATTATTCTCGCATTCCGCTCTTCGCTATTACATTTCCAATCATTAATAAAAATCTTAGCCGTTACTCCCTCTAGATCACTTTAACGTCCAATACATTAATATTCACTTATACTTATGGGATGCATCCATCACTGACATTTGTTATGCTAGTGGAACTCATTTCAATCTCCTATTTTCACATTCCTTTAAAACTTCTCGATTCTTCGAGTAAAATCCATGTTGAATCTTATACTCGACCTTTGTAACACTTTTTGTATCTTTTCCTTATACTAGTCACTTGTCTATTTAATCGCCTTAATTCGTTCCAGATGTCTCACGAGACATTTTGGATCCTAAACAACCATCGCTGCCATTAGAATGTTTGATCTCATTCTATCAACCTCTTAAGAGTTGAAATACCAATTATTAACGTTCCACGTATCCTTTCTTTTCGTCCTATTTACTTATAAGTCGTTAATAAACACTTGGCCATACTCCAAAATGATTTATATCATCATTAGCCATTCTAATCTAGGTACAGTTAATGTACCTCCTAACCTTGAAACTACATCATGTCAAACTCATCGTTTTGTCTGTTGGTACGTTGCTCTCCTTTTATCTTCAAACTAGTGTACCTTGAACTTCGATCAATGTCCTTGAATTACGATTTCACTCTTGGTAATCTTAACTATTCATTTCTCTTCTTTAACTCATTTGTTATATGTCTTTATATCCACTTGCTCATTTATATCCAATGGGAAGTATTCTTATACCCGCGTACTTAATCCATCGTAACATTCCTCATTCGTCGTCACTTCTCGTATCAAACTGCATAATCCTTTTTATCTTTATTGACTATATAGCTTTATTTCTCTTTTACTCCTATCATAACTTAACTCCCTTTTATACGGTGCTGTCTTGCTTTCTTCGTTTATCGTAACATCCTTATCCGGATGTCATCGTTCGTAATACATTATGTATCCCAAATGTTAACTTACTTTGATTCCTCCGCCAGTCCTAATATATAGAACTATTGATTTGTATACGTCTGGTACAATCTTCATCATGAAACGTGTGCCATTCTCCCACATGCAGCGTCCATGTCTTCCTTTAAAAGTCATCATCAATATCACATAGCTATCATACTATACTCTTCGCATTTCATCTTTCTTATCCTCATCTCATAACCTTATACTTCATATACATGTTCTTATCCTTTAATTTGTTGGTCAGGATGCCCAACCGCACAGCTCTTTACACGAATTTCTAACTCCTTAACATAGTTCATGCAATCACATATACAATCTATCCTTTAACTTTATTAATCCTATTTTTCACCCCATTCTCATTTGCTAAATATCTTACGTCTTTACTTCTTATACTCTCATAGTATATTGGCTAGGTTGGTTATTTCCAGCCTTACAAGTCTCCTATGAATAGTCTTATGAAGCTGTCGTTTAGTACCCCGTTCGACGATCACAACGATCAATTCCTAGTCAACCTTCTTAAGAATATTATACTCCAATATTAAACCGATCCAACCGTTCGATCACAAGATATCTCAGTTTTACTAGACTTGATAATCTTCCATTATAGTGTAAAACTCACATTTTCCATTCGTGGATATTACCTTTACACCTTTAGGGTTTAAGCTAATAATCACTTTCTATGTTCAACAATCACTTCCCACACTTCTATCATTTATAACATATAGAATTCTAATTACCTCGTTCAAGATAAAGACATCTTAGTTCACTAGTCAATGAATTTCACTTCATCATTCAAGTGTATCTTGTCTTTCTATGTTATAATAGGTCTTAGACCTACGACTATCTTCGTATCTTCCTAAAGCATAACTTCTTGTTCGTGTTCTCGTACACGTGCTTTGTGCCTTCGAGAGTTGCTTGTCGGTAGATTCCAAACATTTCCCCTTCGTTACAGAGTTCTGGTCTAGGTATACTTACATTAAAACAATTATGGTTGCAACCATTTCAAAATCTTTGAAATCCAAAGAAACTGACTCTTTTACAAAATTCATATTTAAATTTTTCTATGTTTTAGTATAATTGTGCACTAGGGTGATTACGTCTCTCATCCCCAAGGAGTTGCCATAACTTACCTTTCATCTAAACATAATGCATATGATGCATGTCCTACTAATGTATGGATTCATTTCTTATTGTTTTCATTTAATGTGTATGTAGTGATGCACTTCTATTCATGTCATGGCAATAGTACATTTCTATATCAAATCTAGGCACAATTATACTTTCAGAATTATTAAAACAATTAATCTTTGTAAATCACAAATCTTTCACCTTGTAAGTTCTCTAAACTTTAAACTCTGTAACTTGGGAAACTCTTCCATTCTTCTGAATCCACGCCTTGTTATCTATCATCTCTTAGCGCTTATCTCACGTGACTTTGATGGTATCGTTATACCATTCGATGTTTAATATACTAGCCTCGTCGTCGAATCGTATAATGTTGACTATCCACCTCGAACGCGAGCATTCGCAATGATCATATAATATATCGATCATTCTTCCGTAAGCAGAATACTTTCGCAAACGTATATCGTCTAACAATCCTATCGATCATAATAACAGACTCAGATCGTAAGGTGAAGAGTTAAAATCTTAAGATCAAACGAAAACTGATCAAGACATGACTCGAATCCCTATGTGCTGCAGTAGTTCCTAGGTAGACTCACACAAGAACAGTGGTATCCTGGACCAACTGCTCTGATGCCACAATTGTCACGACCCAATTTATTGAGCCGAGACCGGCGCTAGGGAACGGGAGTGGTAGCTCCGGAACCCGTAGCAAATCTAAAATCGTAAAATAATTTTTCGCGAAACATAAACGTCATGCATGACATACATAAACACGTGTCATGCAGAATCATACATGACAGGCATACACATCCTCTGGCAATCTCAAATATCAAAACGCAGCTAGCGTAAAACATTTAAAACTTCAAAATATTAAAGTTATATTTACAGAAAACTATACATTACAAGCTGACTTGCAAAATACTTATCTACTGCAGCTCTAAGAGTAAAGTACTGTTTCTTTACATACTTTCAAAAATACAGACTTCTGGAAGTAGGATAGAAGTCCGTTGCTTCAAAGCGTCTTTATCCTGAAAGGAAATCTGTGAGGGGTTAGTATATGGGGATATACTGAGTAAGTTCATACATTTACTAATAAGTATTCAAATAAAACATAAAACCGCAATCAATCATATGCAGCCAAGTACAGGATCCGATTGAAACCCTAATCCTCAAACATGCTAAACGTATGTACTCAGAGGAAAACTTATCCAATAGTCCGAACCGGGAGTATTCACACTCTACCACGTCAGTCGCGACAATTCTCTTAATTCCAGTGGTGGGTCCAACCCACTAGATACGGGGCTCAGGTTACACTGTAACCGAGTTCACTCTCGTATCACAGTCATACATCTGACTTCGAAATTCGTGTTCTTAATCGTATTCACAGCTGTATCAAATCGAAACTGGTGATCACACAGTCCTATTGCCGCTCAATAGGTAGCACGTTCCATCGGATCAATACTGGTTTCAAATCAAGCGTATATGCAATTCATATAAAAGTTTCGCATATAAAACATGCAGTTGAAATATAAAGCAATATAAAATAATTGCTTAAATAAATACTTTAAAAGCAAATCGTATAAACTCACAGAAAACGCTTATCCAAAAATGCGTCGAGGCTTAGAAACGTCAAGCTTCCCGAGCTCCTGGTCCAGCTGCTTCTTGCCTCGCTGGATCTAAAACAATTTCAAAACATTTGACTCACATCAGAATCCTATTCTAAGATTGACTCTAGACGCGAGACATGACAAGACACAAAACATAAGCCGTCGTGCTTCAAACGTAATCTTTTTCGATAAACGAATCATTCTCCTTTCGTTTCTAAACACTTTTCAATTTAATTCTCAATAGAGAATATAGGTTTTCTTAATGAAACCAATTGATATCTATAAGCTATCTCATTCCAATCAACTAGTCAAATTTTACTCGTTTGACGTCCGAATCTCGCATTTTCGAAGTCCGGAAGTCGATATTGGGTTAGGGGATCATCAAAAAGCTTCAAAACGGGCATGGCACGTCGTGCTAGCTTTGGCACGTCGTGCTAAGCTTTGGCACGTCGCGACAAATTTTGGCGCGTCGTGCAGACGAGGGCAGCAGGCCCAAATCGGCATAAAACTGCTTAAGAACTCATTCCGACATGCTCGAGACACTTCCAAACGTATCCGCTACTAAAACAACATCTAAATCCATCCAAAAACACAATAAAAACGTGTAAAACGAATCAAATACGTAATCGCGATACGGTTTCGCCGTAACCTAATTTTCAATTCGTTTTTCCATCAATTATACCCAAATAAACGGAGAAACGACTTGCTTACCGTGATTGTCCTTCGAAATACGGTCGATTTGAGTTATTAAACGTCGAAAACGGACGAGAAACGGAAACCGCACGACGAACCGTAATCGAAACGGCGAGAATAAGAAAAGAGAAAAGATGAAACTGAGAGTGATGGTTCTGGAGCTTTCCTCCTTCAACTCAATTCTTATATATATAATGGTTAATTTGCAACTTGGCCCTTGAAACTTTTCAAAAGTTTTAATTTAGTCCAAAACCTATCCGCGTCCAAATTTTAAACAATCTCCGATTAACTCGAAACGTTTACCACAAATACTATAAATTATTTCGCTGACTTTGGCGAAATAATTGTCGTTACGGGATTTATAATTTATTTTATATTAATTTTCGAAGTTAAATCCTCAAATCCCGCTAATTAACTTATTAAAATTTATTCTAAATTCCCGATATAATTAAATTAAATTCTTCTTAATTTAATTTATCGGAATCTACGACACGTGGCACGACGTAATTATCTTAAAATATTTTGGGATATTACATTCACCCCCCCCCCTTAAAATAAATTCGTCCTCGAATTTAAAATTTAGCCACGTACCTTAAGTGAAAAGATATGGGTACTTCTGCCTCATATATTTATTAATAAGTATTCTTATAAATCATAAAACAATGCAATAACGTTCAAACCTCATGTAGCCAAGTATAGGATCCGATTGAAACCCTAATCCTCGAACATGCTAAACGTATGTACTCAGAGGAAAACTTATCCAATAGTCCGACCCGGGAGTATTCACACTCTACCACGTCAGTCGCGACAATTCTCTTAATTCCAGTGGTGGGTCCAACCCACTAGATACGGGGCTCAGGTTACACTGTAACCGAGTTCACTCTCGTATCACAGTCATACATCTGACTTCGAAATTCGTGTTCTTAATCGTATTCACAGCTGTATCAAATTGAAATTGGTGATCACACAGTCCTATTGCCGCTCAATAGGTAGCACGTTCCATCAGATCAATACTGGTTTCAAATCAGGCGTATATGCAATTCAAATAAAGATTTCGCACTATAAACATGCAAATTAAACGCAAAGCAATATCAAGTAATCGCTTAAATAAATACTTTAAAAGCAAATCGTATAAACTCACAGAAAACGCTTATCCAAAAATACGTCGGTGCTTAGAAACGTCAAGTTTCCCGAGCTTCTGGTCCAGCTGCTTCTTGCCTCGCTGGATCTAAAACAATTTCAAAACATTTGACTCACATCAGAATCCTATTCTAAGATTGACTCTAGACACGAGACACGACAAGAGACAAAACATAAGCCGTCGTGCTTCAAACGTAATCTTTTCCGATAAACGAATCATTCTTCTTTCGTTTCTTAACACTTTTCAATTTAATTCTCAATAGAGAATGAAAGGTTTTCTTAATGAAACCAATTGATATCCATAAACTGTCTCATTCCAATCAACTAGTCATAATTTACTCGTTTGACGTCCGAATCTCGCATTTTTGGAGTCCGAAGGTCGATATTGGGTTAGGGGATCATCAAAAAGCTTCAAAACGGGCATGGCACATCGTGCTTGGCTTTGGCACGTCGTGCCAAACTTTGGCACGTCGCGCCAAACTTTGGCGCGACGCGCCATATAGTGGTTTTAGGCTTGCTACGGGTTCCGGAGCTACCACTCTCGTTCCCTAGCGCCGGTCTCGGCTCAATAAATTGGGTCGTGACAATTGTAATGCTCCAGGTACTTTTCAGAGATGCATGATGGCCATATTCTCTGACATGGTAGAGAAGATTATTGAGGTTTTTATGGACAATTTTTCTGTATTTGGCTCTTACTTTGACGTTTGTTTATCCAATTTAGACAGGGTATTAGAGCGTTGTGAAGAGACCAATTTAGTTCTGAATTGGGAAAAATGCCATTTTATGGTACAAAGTGGAATCGTCCTTGGGCATAAAATCTCAGCTGCAGGTATTGAGGTTGACCAAGAGAAAGTGGAGGTAACAGAGAAGTTGCCTCCTCCAAACTCAGTGAGGGCAGTAAGGAGTTTTCTGGGTCATGCAGGTTTTTACAGACGTTTCATTAAAGACTTTTCCAAAATTGCTAAACCTCTTTGTGATTTGCTGATCAAAGATGTTACTTTTCATTTTAATGAAAGTTGTCTTGTTGCTTATAACACATTAAAGAAAGCCCTTATTTCTGCCCCTATTATTGTTTCTCCTGATTGGTCACTCCCTTTTGAATTAATGTGTGACGCAAGTGACTTTGCTATTGACGCTGTTTTAGGACAGAGAAAAGATAAAAAGTCACATGTTATATACTATGCGAGTAAGGTTCTCGATAGTGCTCAGATAAATTATGCCACTACTGAGAAGGAATTTTTAGCTGTGGTTTATGCATTTGACAAGTTTCGTTCTTATCTTGTAGGTTCAAAGGTGATAATGTACACGGATCACTCCGCGATTAAGTATCTCATTTCTAAACAAGATGCTAAGTCACGATTGATTCGATGGGTTCTTCTTTTGTAGGAATTTAATTTTGAAATCCGGGATAAGAAGGGCTCCGAGAATGTTGTAGCTGATCATCTCTCTAGATTGGAAAATGGGAAGCTTAGTAAGGAGGAAACGGTTAATGATGACTTTCCGGATGAACAATTCTGGGCAGCCCAGGAACTTGAGGTACCATGGTTTGTTGATATTGTGAATTATTTGGTATCTAACATTGTTCCATAGGAGTTCTCCTACCATCAAAAGAAACGGTTTCTAGCTGAGGTAAATTACTACATATGGGAGGAACCGTTACTTTTTCGAAGATGTGCTGATGGAATCATACGACGATGTATACCAGAGGAAGAGATGATCCCAATTCTGCAGGAATGTCATTCTTCTCCTTATGGTCGACATCATGGAGGACTTAAGACGTCGGCGAAAGTGCTACAAAGTGGATTTTATTGGCCAACACTCTTCAAGGATGGAAGGAGCTTCGTATTGGCGTGTGATAAATGTCAGAGGACTGGAAACATTGGCAGGAGAAACGAGATGCCTCAGACAGGCATCCTTGAGGTAGAAATTTTTGACGTATGGGGTATTGATTTTATGGGTCCCTTCCCACCATCTTTTGGAAATCAATACATTCTCGTAGCAGTCGATTATGTTTCAAAATGGGTTGTGGCTGTTGCACTAAAAGATAATACTGCTAGTAGTGTAGTCAAGTTCATTAAGAAACACATCTTTTCAAATTATGGGGTTCCTAGAGTCATGATTAGCGATAATGGTGTCCATTTTCATAATCATCAATTCAAAAATCTTATGAATAAGTATGGATGCCAACACAAGACTAGTACCCCTTATCACCACAAACTAGTGGGCAAGTAGAAATATCTAATAGGGAACTTAAGTTAATTCTTGAGAAAACTGTTAATGCTTCTAGGAAAGATTGGTCTCTTAAGCTTGACGATGCACTATGGGCGTACCGAACAGCTTTAAAGACACCTCTAGGAATGTCACCGTATATGCTAGTGTTTGGTAAACCTTGTCATCTCCCGGTAGAGTTAGAGCACTGTGCTTATTGGGCTGTAAAATAGCTTAATTATGACTTGAAAACTGCCGGAGAAAAGCGTTTGCTACAACTTAGTGAGCTTGATGAGATTAGATGTGATTCTGTTGAGAATGCACGAATTTATAAAGAGCGAACTAAAGCCTGGCATGACAAGCATATCATTCGGAAAGAATTTAAAAGCGGGCAAAAAGTGCTTTTATTTAACTCTCGCTTTAAGTTTTTTCCAGGAAAGTTGAAATCAAGATGGTCCGGACCGTTCATTGTCATCCGAGTATTCCCTCTTGGTGCAATCGAGATTGAAGGTAAGGATAATCAGCTCATTAAGGTAAATGGTCAACAACTTAAACCTTATCTTGAAAGTGGGCAAATTGAAAAAGCGTTTTCTGTGCTTTTTGATGCTTGATAAGCATATCACTGAGTCTAGCTAAAGACGTTAAACATAGCGATAATTGGGAGGCAACCCAATATTTTCATTTGCATTTGTTTTATTTTTGTTATATTTTGTTTCATAAATTTCTTTTGTTTAGTTGTTTTTACAGTGTCGTAGCCGATTGCAGGTAAGTAGCGTATTTCTCCTCTTTCTTTTTCAATTCAGTCAACTGTAAGTGTGGGGGAATTTAGCTTGCTGTTTTTGAATTCTGAAACTTTTTTTTTAACCCTTGACCGGACCTGTGACCGGACCTGCCCAGCAGATCCGGCCACAGGACCGGCTGGTTCGCAATTGGATACAGGGAGGTAACCGGACCTGTGACCGAACCTGCCCAGCAGATCCGGCCACAGGACTGGCCCACCTTCTGCCAGTCCAACAGGTCAGCCGGATCTCCAGCCGGACCTGCCCAGTAGGTCCGGTTGGTAGATCCGGTCATGCACAAATTTTTAAAAAAAAATTCAAAATAAAATTTCAGTTTCTATTAAAACACCTAACCCGATTTTCTCATACCCAAAATCAGAATTACATTCCTTCTTCTGGCAAGGAACACTCATCTTGTTCCAGCATTCTCTAATCTCCATTCTTTTTGACAAAATAGCTTCTAAATCATCCAAAACAACCAATAACCTAATCAATTTCACCTAGCATCACCTCTCATCACCCTTCTTTTACCTTTTCCCAAATTGAAAACCCTAAACCCTAATTCCATTAATGCGAAAATTTGAGATTTTTTTCTCAAATTTGGGGCTTCATTCTTCTTGATTACTGGTTTAGGTGGAGTTTCTCTTCCTTTATGGTATGTTGTTCTTCATGGGATGGTGGTTATTGCTCTTAATTTAGTATAGTGCTTATGTTGTGGGTTGTTCATAAAATTGATGCACTATTTGGATATTTAGGCTGTTATATGAAATCTAGATTGGGTGATTGGTGGTTAGGATTAATTTTGAAATTATTGTGCCTTAAATGTGAAATTTGTTCAATTTTGCTTAATTTATAGTATTAAGTAATGTATCAAATTCGATTAGATTGCATGATTAATGGTTAATTAGAGATGATAGAATTAGTTATCTTAATCTATTTTGTTCAATTGCAACTGTTGTTGGAATTAGAATAATCTAGTTTTGCTCAATTATATTTTTCTCTCTAGGATTACCTTTTGAATGATTTTTGTGTACACTCTAATTTAGTGCTTTTGTTTATGATTTTTACATGAGAAATCTGTTTTTAAGCCTAAACAATTGCAGGGACATTTATTGCATATGAGTAGTTACCATTAAAATTCATTTAGTTGAGAGGTTTTGATGATGGTATACTGTTGTTTTGTACAGAGTTGCGTTGGTTTGTTTTAATTATCTAAGTGGATAATTTTGAACTTAAAGGTGGCTGATTTTTTTGGTGTTTGTGTGTTTTCATGTTGAGGCCGTTTTAAGAGCGTTCTTGCTTTTTGTTGGCAGCTATGAGTGGTGCTAAAAGCAAGCGCAGTGCAGCTACATCATGCGCCGGAGCTACAAAACGCCGTACCTGTACAGCAGCCACCGCGTCTTACGATCAGACAAAGTTCACATTAGCTGACAACGCAAAGTGGTATGATCAAAGGAAGGAGAACAATATGGTAGTTGAAAAAACCATATCACCGCATGTGGATGATTGTTTCACATATCTGAAGCTTTCAGAGTTCTTGGTTGGGAAAATTTGGTTCAGTTGCAACACCCCTACTATCCGACTTTAGTTAAAGAGTTTTATGCCAACACCAAGGATAAAGAGTCAAGTAGCAATACTAGGATCTTTACTAAGGTTCGCAGGGTGGAAATTGACATAGAAGCTTCTCACATTTCTGAGCTTTTGGGCATTCCTACACATGGTGAGGTATTTTCTGTTCTTCCTCACACTGTGGAATGTGAGACAGCTTGGTCAGTTAATGAAGCCGTGGATAGGCTAGGATTGCGATGGAAATCCGCGAGAGGGAAATCACTACTTTATGCTAAGTATTTGACCATTCGGCAGCGATTGATCGCCTACTTACTGAGTTTCAATGTAATGCCGCGAGCTGGAGGGTACAATGAGGTTAGACACACTGATGTCTACTTTATGGATAAAATGATCAATGGGCTAGGAAATTTATCAGGAGTTCAGATTGGGCAATTGATAATTCAAGGCATCCGTGATGTTCTCCGCTCTGATAAGCAAGATAAAGCCTTTGTGTTTCCTATTATCATTAGCATGATTATTGCTTATTATACGGAAGTTTTTCCTGAGGGGGTGAAATCCATTGAGGTACCGTAGTGGTTAAATTGTGAATCCTTGTACTACATGGGCTTTAGAAAATTTGAAGGTGTTTGGAGGAATTTACAGCTCAACCCGCTTCCACAAGGAGCGCAGCCAGACTCCAAAAGAGTTAGTTGTTTGGAGAGCGATGAACCTGCTGCCACGGGAAATCAAGTACCGGCTGCCCCGGGAAATCAAGTGCCGGCTGCCCCAGAAATTCAAGACGAAGCGGCTCATACTGTGCTTCCACCACCTACTATTCCAGCACCCGCAGCTACTTCCTCTCGTCCTAAGCGATCCTTATTACAGAAGATTCTGCGGATTTGTAGGAATGTAGAAAAGGATGTGGTATCCATCAAGGAACAACTTAAGCGGAACACTGAAACCATTGAGAAGACCAATTCCGATGTTGCACTGATCCATGCTCGACTTGAGGCACAGGATGCCCGCCCAACTCAGGAGCAGCCCTCTGACTGACATGCTACCTCTGCTTGATTCGGCTATTGTTTGTCTTTCTTTTCTTTTCATTTTATTTTCTTTGTTTATTTTTATTTATGTTCATTAGTTAGTTTTTATTTTATTTTGTTTTTGACTTTTATCCTGTGGTCTGTACTAGTCTGACGTATTCACTCTGTTTGTGCGATTTTTGTTTATGACATTGTTGGACTTCTTCTTCCTTTATTTAGTTGCAGCATACATTAATAGCATACAGGAACTCTCGCAGTTAATACGCCAAGTCAGGGGAGTTTTCTGTTTTCTAGTTGCTTGAATTTAATTTCATTTATTTTGCTTTTTGAGGGCAATCTGCAATTACGTGTGGGGGAAGAGTAAATTTGGCATTATTATTTTGTTTAATCTTTTTAGTTAGTTTTTAGCTTGTCCTTCAAACCGTTTTTAGTTGTACGTTCTATGATAAGTTGATTACCTTTGAATTATCACTAGAGTCAAGTGACCAAATCGCACCTGAAGAATTGTTTGACATTCACCAACTTAGGTTATTTTTTGATTAATAGCTTAATAGCTTGTGCGATGATTTAATGACATGAAGTTGTCGTTTTTTTTAAGGTATTGAAAGTGGTTGAAAGCTAAAAGTTTATTTATTTAATTAACCTTTGTAAATCTTTAAAACTTTAATGTGAACCGAAAGTAGATGAGATGAGTGTTGATATGAATTATAGTTGCTTCAAAAAGGTGAGATGAAGCGTAAAACGCAGTCACCAGGAAAAAAAAAATTCTTTGAATCACTCGGACATAAAAGAAATTACTATTCCGCTAATTTTGACTCTAGAAACATAAATGTTTAAACTTTTAGTGGTCAAGGTTATGAATAGGGCTTATAGCCACTTGAAATTGTGATTTAGCAAAGTACACCGTTGATATTATCTAGTTGATGTATTTTTGGTGGAAAAGTTAGATGACATTTCAAGTAGATAGAGTGTTCAATTGAAAAGAAATTAAGAGTGGAATGGAGCGTAAAATGCACCCACTAAAGAGATGGAGCGTAAAACGCACTCAAAAAGAAAAAAATTTAGAGCAAGCAACTTTCTTCATACTTTTACTTATGATTTTTTGATCTTTTTTAGTTCATATTTTAGTTTACTAGATTTACTTAGTTTAATTATTCGAATAAATAAAGGCTTGAGATATTTTCTTTAATTGTTTTTGTAGGTCATCTAATCATCGTATGTAGTGAATGATTTTTGTAATTTGGTTGGTGTTGTTAACTTTTCTTTAAGTGGTTTTTGATTACTGGATCTCTTGCTATGTTTCTTGGGTGTATTGATGCGTTATAGAACGGGCTAAATCCAGTTTGCTTGAGGACAAGCAAAAGCTCAAGTGTGGGGGAATTTGATAAACCATAATTTTATGTGTTTTGTTAAGTTTATTTTGATTTAATTGTTATGAAATTATGTAAATTATGGTTTGATTATACCCTAATTCGTTGAGTTGATTAACCTTCTTTAGGAGCAAGAAATTATATAATGGAGAGCCGAATGAATCGAAATTGCAACAGAATTCGTCATTTCATAGTCGACCTTACCTACAGCCTTACCTGTCAGCAGAACCGGCCAAGGAGCAATTCTGAAGACCCAACCGAATCCTATGATTACATTCTGTATACTTGCAGGAGTTGCATTTTTAGCTATCAATTACGAAACTCGATATTACTATTTTTCCGTCGAATCCTACAATTTTCCATTTTCGACACAAAGTGGCTAACTTACCACTTTGGTTCCTGTACTTTATTTTGGACTTTTCTTGACATTTTTTCTTTTAATTCCAATTCTAATTTTAGAATTGAAATATATTATTAAATTCTTCGCTATTATCTTTTCCAAAACCGACGTACTAAAACTTTATTTACTTAAATTTTTTGGAAATCTTTCCGATATCGCCACTCCTGGCGAGTCCAAACTGGACACGTGGCCCAATTAGCTAATTAAATATTTTGGGGTATTACACGTAAACTAGATTCAGTAAATATACGGCCCAAGCGAATGAACAAGAATTAGTCAACGGTCATGTATCAGATTCAATGATATAACCAGGTCTTTGACAGACTTAGATAAGAGCAAATCAACAAAATTCTGATAAATGAGGAATCATGATCAAGCTCATCTATTCATAACAAAAGATCAACACAACAAGGAGAAGTGTTCGACTGGGACTAAAACAGAACGATATATATAAGGAAGAGCTTAGGTCAGGTATAAAATGCTAATATATTCATTCAACCATTGTCATCAGCTCAAATCTATTAAGAATCTGACTTACGCATTGGAGGGTGTAAATCCAACACTGGCTCGGATCCTCCTACCCTATTCTCTCTTGATAGGTCGGAGCTAGGATTATCCATGCCACAACAAAACCATCATCCATTATAGCAAAACTTTTTTAAAATCGAGAGGTCCTAGATTAGAAATAGTATTTTGATTGTATGGATTTTGTTAAACAAGTTATTATGGCATAAAACTTCATTTTAGTACCTTTTTCATTCTTTTGCTTAAATTTGGCATATGTATTATCTTATTTTTGGAAATAAATTGTGCAAATTATGTTATTTAGGAGTAATACTATATAACCCTCCTATTTAACCCACCTTTTTTAACCCACCTGACGTGGCAACAAACTAGTGGATGCATTAAAAGTTGTTTTTTGAGATATACACTTTTGGAGGAGAATTGGACGAATTAAATGCTGCCACGTAAGGAGGGACAATGAAGGAGGTACAGAATGGTGGGTTAAATAGCATTTTCCGTTATTTATATACAATTTTAGTGGATTTGACCGCATTAAGATCATTTAAAGATTAATTTGAAACAAAGAGCAATTATTTATGGGAGCCAAGTTACATGAAAAGCTTAATAAGTAAATAAGGTATTGAAAGAATGGCCTAAAGCCTCATTAATCTAGAAAGATAAAAGTTAAGGTAGGTGAGATATAATAAGCTCATTGAATATTTAGTATCAAATCATTATCATTTCCTTTTTGTTAAGAATGGAGCCTAAAAAGGCCCACGTGTTAGTTTTAGGGTATTCTTTTTCCCTTTCAAATTTTTCCTAGTAATTTTTTTATAGAAATTAAATTAAAGCTTAAGGAGAGTGGAGACACTTGGCTTGATATGATTGGCCCATTGGCCGCTCTACTTGTTATAATGGAAAGTGATGCATTGAAGCCCCACTCCGTCTAATCAAAAATCAATCTCTTTGGGAACTTGGGCCTCTCCATGTAGCAAAGGTCCACTAAAATAATCATACTTGGTATTTAAAAGTTTAGATTAGATTTCTCATTATTGCTAATTGTCATCAAACAATTTATATTGCATGGTGGAAGGCCTCGTATTGTTACAACTTTTTGCTACCAAATGACAATTAGCTAATGTTGTTTATCGTTAACAATCTGAAAATGAAAATTGAAAATAAAAGAAGAAAATCATTGATAACTGAAAAAGAAAAACAAAGTTAAAAAAAAAAAAAATTATCCCAGTTTATACATTGTCAAAAATATTCGAATGTAAAATTTATTGGCATAATGGTATCAAACATTGTTGGATTTTCACAAATCAATCTAGAATTATCAAAATTTGTAGGTCTATTATAATTTAATAATTTTATTAAAGATCTGTTCATTTTTTTAATTAATTTAACAGTGTTAATCTTTTAGTTTAGTAGAATATCTGATTGTCTTTTTTATTAATTTAAATTTCAAATTTTCTTTTTTTGACTTCAATACTTGAAAGATAGAGAATTGAAAATTGGATTTTATTATTATTTATGATTATTATTATTATTTAAATTAGGAGTTCAATTTTAAAATTTTGAAAAATAAATTTTACTTTTTTTTGATACATATGGTTCATGAGATTTGCTGAACGGATCTCAATTATGATACAACGCTATTAAACTCTCCACATTCAGACGAACCTCATTCGAGTAGTATAGGTCCCTAACGGAAGGCAAACTCTAACCTCAAATTTTAAACGGCTGCATACGAACCCGAAACCTCACTTAAGTCAGGAGATCGCCTTACCAACATATCTAAGTTAGTATAGAATTCAAAATTTAGATAATTAAATTGATTGAAAACGAATTGAATAGAACTCCGACAAAATTATAAAATTGGAAATAGATTTATAATTTTGTTTTAAAAATCAATTAATTTACAAAAAGTTGAAAAATTTGGCTTTTTAGCAATATTAAGACAAGAGGTTATCTTTGGAAAATTATCATGACTGAGTATTATTAAGTGAATAGTATAATGAATACTAGAAAGTAAGAAAATTAATGAACTGAAGAAAATGGGTAATCTTTTAAAACAAATGTCAAGGTTGGTGGGGGCATTGCAAATTCAAAGTTGATAAATTATGCAATTTGTATGAATTCCTTTATTAGTCAAATCAATTTGCCTCATGAAATCCCTCTAAAATGTTCCTACAAGACCAACTGTTTGAGCCAATTAATGCATATATACTGCAGTTTTGATAATCAACAATCGCTCCATAAGTTGGAATTAACAAAAAAGATTAATATCATAAAAATCCACCAACTTTAAACGTTTTCTCATTGTAATCACGTTATTTAAAAATAGTCATTTTTATGCACTAACTAACAATTTTTTTCAAATCCATACATCGTTCAAAAATCCGGTAAAAATTACTGAGTTGGCAACAGAATAGTGACATTTCATACCGAATAATGGCACGGCAACAATTTTCTTCAGATTTTTAAACGGTGTATTGATTTGGGAAAAATTGGTAGTTGGTGTATGAAAATGATAATTTTTAAATGACGTGATTAAAATGAAATAATATGTAAAGTTGATGAATTTTTATAACATTATCCATTAACAAAATGATAAGCAACTGCAACATCAATCTTCATGTTCATCATCACTATACATATTTATCACGATTTACACATTGATACTTTTTTTGGTTGATCATGAGATGTCCTGGACGAATTCCAACTATGAAACGACACCTTTAAATCTTTCACATTCGGACTAATTCCAATTTGAGCCGGGTAGGTCCCTCTTGCGGGAGGCAAAGATTTAACCTCAAGTTTTAAACACTTGCATACATGAATATGGTTCGAACCCGCGACCTCACTTAATTTTGAAGAGCGCCTTACCAATTCAGTTAAGCAAAACATGTTATTTCATAATCTTTTATATAGTATGAAAAATTTGTCAAAGATTATGACCAACATATTAAAACACTTAAAACTAACATCATTCCTACTCTTTAGGACTTCTCCATTCATTTCTAAATTACCTTTGGCAAAAAAATACAAATCACTTGGACAAATAAATTAATAAGATGAATCTCTATAAAGAAGGATATTATTTTTCTAAAAGAAAGTTGAAATTTTGAATCTTAAGCTATATATTAGTTATTAATGTTTAAACCCTATACTTTTAGGTCACGAATGGAATCCAACGATTATATAATAATTCATAGTAAACAACATAAAAAGTGAAGAAAGCAAAATTAAACAGGAAAAAATGACCCAAAAAAATCAACATTTACCATCTATGGAACCAAAAACATGACAAAATTAAGGCATAATTAAAATAGTGCATCTATCTTTTTTGTGTTTTCTTTTTGAAAATTAGGGTTTTCTCTTTAGCTATGTTTTCTCATGCTTTATTACTATTTGAATAAAATTAACTTTTGAAAAGGAAAAATAAATCTGTTTTTCTCTTTTATTGAATTTTTCTAGTAGTGTTAATAAGCTTTTACATAGGGTTCCAATGGGTCGGTCTTTGTTGGGGTTTTCTTGCTCTTTTGTGGGACAAAATATTTTCATTTTACATCAACATTTTTATCAAAAGATTCCCTTATTCAAAAGCAAGTCTTTATACATTCCAATCACATATTCTATCCATTTCTTATTACTTTTATCATTTCAATTTGAATGTCTATAGTTTTTGTTTAATCATCAAAATTCAAGTGCTATATATGCTAAATTCCCCTTTGTTTTTATTATCAAGAAAGCGACTAATGAGATGTCCATTAGTGTAGTTTTCTAACTATTTGGTAGGTTCTACCATTGCTTACTTTTAAGAGTTTTATCTACTCAATGTTATATATTGCCCAAATACCAAATAGTATATTGCCGTGTGGAATTCCAGTTTAGTGAGTAATTTATGTTAATGGGCAACAGTTTCGTCAAGTCATTCGTGCAATAAACAATGATGAGTTAATTATATAAAAAAATTAATAATAAAAAAATTAAAGTAATTAAAAAATATTGTATCGCAAATACTCATTGACTTATTATAAATATGACATGACACAATTAATATATGAAATAAATATTTCAATTTTAAACATTTGTATAAGACTTTAATTAGGACGTCCGATTATTTTTTTTGAGAGGAAAAGAAGATTTTATTAATTAACGAACTGAATAAATAAGTTTATTGACCGGGAAGGGAACTTCACCGTCAAAAATACAATCTTCTCCAAAGAAAATACCCCATTTAGCAAGGACATGGACAACTTGGTGTTAGTGGTATGCACTAAGTCAATCACGTTTGACCATGTATTGACTTTATCGTTTTGTTATTTATTGATTGATAGTTTTTATTATTTTATATTATGATTAAAATACTTGAATGGTTAATTCTTTCTAAGGTCATCAAGTATGTGACTTGATAGTAGAACCCTTAGTTTTATAAAAGAATTATATTTCATCTATCCCTAGTCTTAATAGTACATTAAGTCTAGTATGATGTTGACTAATGATTATATTTTACTAATTATGTATATGAGATATAAAGTCAAATCATAGGTGCTATTTGAGAAATAAAGCACTGGATGACTCACCTTGAGAATACTACATAGATAACTGTCATAAGTAATTCTCATTACAGTTCTATTAGTATAGTCCTTTAACCTTGAAATCATCATAAATTTCTACATAGCTATTTCATGTATTGATACAGTCTTACATTATTTTTAACAGGATAGTGGAATAGATTGTCATTGTATATGAAAATAACTATGTGAGAAATGTGAGTGACTGAGAAGGAATTTGTCCCTCATTTATTTGAGTAAGATATCTATGGGCCCCTTGAAGAAGATAGACTGAAGGAAATGTATGGCCATGTTAAATGAATTGATAAAGAGTTATCATTTTTAGTCTACTTAGAATCAGAAAACTAATAACTGAATATTATAAGAATGATAGGACTATGCCTTATATTCAATCAGGATATCGAGTGACAAAGGGATTAAAATATTATTGTAAATGGTTAAATCGGATTATCGATATTCGTATAAATTGGGTAGTCATAATGTCTTACTAGAGGCCACTTATGACTTGTGGGCTGAAATAGGGATTTTGGATCTACTGCCAACGTTATATGAACCTACAGGGTTGCACACTAAGAACAGGCCCAAAACAGTTATGGGTTGTACAAGCCTAATGAAATTAAGTGATTAATAAATTATATATATATATATATATATATATATTAATTCACAATTTAAGGATAAGTGTTTTTCTTAAGGTATTATCTTTTGGAGATAATAATAATAATAATAATTAATATATATGTGTAATTATCAAAAAGAGTTTTTGATAGACATGAACTCAAAAGAGTTATAAAAAAACGTAGTGTTTGCATATAATTGCAATACACGTTTTTGAGTAACCCTAAATGTCTTATTTTCCTATTAATAGACTCTTAAGGCTATGAGTTATGTGTTTTTCGAAATAAATACAAGACACAATCACTAAATAATTCGAATTGCTTTGTTAAGTAATAGTGCTAGCACACAAGCACTAGTTTTGGCTAAGGTCTGTTCGTGTGGATACTCGTAGAGGACGCATTCTTTTGGAGGCGTTTTCGATCCGAGGCCAGGTATCACCAAAGTGAACCACCTCCTTCCTTCCTACATTGTCGTTTGAATTCGACATACAATTAAGTATTAATGATGTTATTAATCTATTTATTCGAATTACATGGATATTGGTTTGGGTTTCTGATAAAAAATTTGAAATTCCGCTGCGTTATGACATACAAAAGCCCAACACTTGGTTGCACTCTCTACGAACGTTGAAAGACAACATTATGATTCGTAACTAAAGCTAAACAATCATCGACGATAAGTTGGACGTTGTCTATGGCATGTCCAGTCTGCTGAAGACGAGAAATAATCCCCAACGCATTAGCTTCAACATTCACCTGAGCACAAAGGATAGCAGGAGCAAGATGGAGGCAAATACGCACAGCTAGAGCTTCAACCATGTCAGGATCAGTCACCCTGTGAACAACAGCATCCTCACACTTCACAACTGATCCCTGATAATCCCTACACAATGCGCTAATGATAATCAAACCTTTATGAATAGCAATAGCAGCATCGAAGTTGATCTTGATCGGGTTCATCGGAGGAGCTTGCCAAACTAAGGGGATGTTTGCTCGAGGGAGACGAACCTGCTGTGTATCAGCACGGTTATAGAGAGCAGGGACGCCACGAAATAAAACCCGAAGTGGCAACCTAGCATTTTCAAAAACGATATTATTTCGATCGTTCTAAATTACCCAAAAACTCGTAATAAAAATCTGAAGAGCCTCATCCTTGGTCTTAGCAAACATACTCGTCAGCCACTCCACTATAGAGGAAGTTCGGAAGCGCTCTACCCGAAGACTCAACAACGATAATAGCCACAACCCTCTGACCTCCTAACAATCCTTCAATGCGTGCAAATTTGTTTCAAACGAATCACCGAACCTAGGGCAACAATTAGCAACTGGGATATGCCTCTTAACAAGATTATCATTACAAGGGAGAGACCCATGACTAATCCTCCAGATAAAGTGACAGATTTTAGGTTGAAACGGGAAATTCCACATCCTTTTCCACAGACTGTTGACAGTAGTTGTGCTTGACGAACTAGCATTCCTATTATTAACAGTGCTAATAGCCATATAATAGCCAAGTTTAACCGAGTAGAACCCATTCTTGTTAAGTGTCCATATAAGCTTATCTGGAGGAAGTCTGTGACTGATCGAAATTTTCAAGATATCAATCACTTCTTGGGGAGAGAACACATCATTTAGCTTATCACGGTCCCAACAAGCATAATTGGCATTGAAAAAATAGCTGACCTTGCACTCCTTTGGGATATTTAACTGACAAATCGGCTTCATATAGCTCGCCGGAATGATCCAGTCATATCTCCGAACATCCACAGATCGACCATCACTAACTCTCCATGCTGCCCCAGAGTCATTGTTATTTGTATACTGAAAACTGACTTAGGCAGTAGAGTGTGTTTGGAACAAATGGGTCTCAATCATTCTAACCTATTTCATTTTACCGGTTGAACAAAGAGAATCACTCCAGCCCTTGAAAAACCATCATTTGGCGCCGTTTGTGGAAACGATTGTTCGTTCTTTTCAAAAAAAATACAATTTTTGTTTCGTGGCTATTATGAACGAAAACGACAGAGAAGAACCTCTACCACCAGGTATGGTCACGAGGAAAAAATAAATGAATATTGGCGGAAAAAACAAAGTGATTCCCCCACCGTTCATCACAACTAGAGCAGCCTACGGAAGCGTACCGCCCCTAACGAGTAGAGCGGCTTATGAAGCCGTACCACCCCTGACGTGTGGAGCGGTCTATCGAGTCGTAATTCCCGTGATGAGTGTCGTAGCTTATGGAGTTATATCTCCCTTGACAAATGGAGTAGCTTATGGAATCATACTGCCCCTGATGAGTGAGGTAGCTTATGGAGTCATACCGCCCCTCACGAGCGTAGCGGCTTGTAGAGTCATACAACCTCATACTACATGAAGAACAAATGGAGTAACCACCACAGTGAAAGTAAGTAACCAAACTATTCTACCATGGGGATATTTCACTCCACAACCCACATATCGAACGCCTACGGCATACCAGCTAACAGGAGGAAGTTGACCACCAGTGTACTATCCTTAGAGCCACCAAAACTATAAAATTATTCGAGACAAATTCATAGCTGATTATGTTTGCTTCCTTTGATATAGAAAGAACAATCACTTCAACCTTGTATGTACCTCTTTACATCCTTCAAGGAGCACCGTTACCACTACTCTACCATGAAGCGGTATGAAGAGTATCTATTATTTTCAGGACCACTTGATAGGAACGTTAATTCTGATCGAACCGTCCCATAAAACAACAATACAACATCAAGAAAACCAGATAAGTTTCTCATCTTATATTCAATATTATTTAAAGTGGTAATCATATGACGCTCGTGAAATAGCGGTTAGTTCTACCAATATTGTAGTTCTTCTAAATGAAAATAATTGAAATTATGAATTCAAACAAAACATTATTATGTTGAATTAGCATTAAAATTACTCGTTGAATCATTTTTTATTGAATCCTGCAATGATTGAAAGGCTTCTTTGTTGAATTTCATGGTAGGAAAGAACTGTACAATTCATAATAGAAGGAACCGTACCAACTTTCAAAAGACAAGGAAATGTACCTCCTAAAGAAAGAAAGAACATTAATACTGTCTAGAAGAATATTACTATGTGATAAATGTTGTGTAAATTGATGTCCCTTTCATTCAACATCTTGTTCTGGTTGGGAAGTTTTTATTGAAAAATCATCGTTAACTGCTGCCACTCTTCGTTATCAAGTTGACACCTTTTGGAATATCCATGGCTAACTGAGGTTGATCGTGCTGTGGGTGGGTTATTTACTTTTCGTTTTCGACATGATGTTGCTTATAATCATCTCCTTCAAGCTCGCCCTTGTTCTATTCTCAATAATCTTGTTGTTCCTAAGTAGTGGCCTTTGCATGTTCCTATTAAGCATGTTTATTTTTCCACATCTGTCTTCTGAGATCAGGTCAGGGTTTACCACCGGACCAACTTAACGTCACGGCGGCTTTCTAGATTGGTAGTATTTTGCCCAGTTTTTGGCGGTGGACTTTGATGACACTGCTCCTTTATGGCATCAGCAAGTCTTACGTATTCAAATTTTAGGTGGATGTGAACAAACCTCTAGTACGTGGCTTTACCAACGTCACAGATAATGATCAGCAGTAATGGGTGTCTTTCCGCTATGAAAAGTTTCCTGATTTTTGTTTTTTCTGTGGTGTCTTAGGCCATGTGAATAAGGATTGTCTTTTGACTCATGAGGAGATCCTGACAGCTACTTCTCCTGAAGGTCGATTACCTTTTGGCCTCTGGCTATGAGCTGATCAATTTGACTATGTTTCCACACCTCCTTCTTCTAATAATAATTTTTCCTGGTGGTAAGTTGTCTCTTCCAGCTTTGCTTCCAAAAGGTATGGTAAGGTACCTCTTTGTCACGACCCAATTTATTGAGCCGAGACCGGCGCTAGAGAACGGGAGTGGTAGCTCCGGAACCCGTAGCAAGCCTAGAATCACTATAAATGTTTCGCGAATTAAATATATTATATTATATAGGCTTAATCACCAAAACCCCACCCACCTTTTAGCCCCTTTTCAAATGCACCCTGACGTTGTAATTTTGTCAGTTGCACCTTATTTCGCACCTTTGGTTTTCAATTCCACCCTCAAGTATTAAATTGATCTCTTATTTATTTGAAAAAAGTTAAAATATGTCATCCATTTTTAACTTTTTATGTGGAAAAGAGTTCAAACGAGTACTTTATAAGGGTTTTTATGAATTTTTTCGAGTGAAAAAGAGTCCAATTTAATTTTGAGGGTGGAATTGAAACCCAAAGGTGCGAATTAGGGTGCAACTGACAAAATTACAACGTCAGGGTGCAACTGAAAAGGGGTTAAAAGATAAGGGTTTTTTTGGTGATTAAGCCTATTATATAAAACATTTTCAGAAAACCTTTTTAACTTCACTATTATAAATATCACATTATCTTTATTGCTTTCTGAAAACCATTGCGAATCATTCTTATAGGCTAGGGTCTTACCGAGCGACTCCTCATGTCTAGCACTGCCCTGTCTCTAATCATAATCTCGACCAATTCCACTCATGGAAATTGGTCAAGGAAATCAAACAATTAAAATACAATCTTTTATAAACAAATAATATATATACTTTTATATCAAATTAGAGTTGCCCATTTAAATATACCGTTTGAAATTAAATCTCACATTGCATACAGACATCTATCGACTACTGCAGCTCTACGAAGAGAATGTTCCTTAACATAGTCTTTTACTAGTGTAGACTTCCGGAACAAGAAAAGGAAGTCCGTCCTTCAAAACACTTTGACCTAAAAGAAAGAATGTGAGGGGTCAGTATATGGGAATATACTGAGTGAATTCATACATTTACTAATAAGTAATCTTATAAATCATAAAACAATGCAATAACGTTCCAACCTCATGCAACCAACTAAAACCCTAATCCTCAAACATGCTAATCATATATCATCAAATCAAATCGTATAATCTCAAAGTTGTGAGTCCAACTCACTGATGGGTCCAACCCACTAGATACGGGGACTCCAGGTTACACCGTAACCGAGTGCTCACTCGTATCGAATTCATAAATCCAACTTTGAAATTCATATTCATAGCCAAGTCCTCAGCTGTATCAAATCAAAACTGGTGATCACGCAGTCCTATTGCCGCCTAATAGGTAGCACGTTCCATCGGCTCGATACCGGTTTCAAATAAAACATATATGCAATTTAAGTAAATAATTCGCATTGTAAACATTTAAATCGAATATAAAGCAATATAAAATATTTGCTTGTATAAATACTTTAAAAGTAAATCGTATAACTCACTGTGACCGCATATCCAAAAATACTTTGGTGCTAAAAAACGTCCAGCTTCCCGAGCTCTTGGTCCAGCGGCTCCTTGCCTCGCCGGATCTAAAACTATTTTAAAATAATTGACTCACGTCAGAATCCTATTATAAGATTGACTCTAGATTCAAGACACGGCACGCTAAATTCATTAACCGTCGTGCTTTTCACATATATCCCGATAAACGGTTTCTAACTCGTTTACGGATCGAATATCACTTTTAAATAAATTCTCTTTTAACCTCGTTAGGTTAATTAGCTCAAATACATTGCTAGTCAATCTGTTTCAATCTCGATACGCGAGTATTAACGAATTTCCAAATGTAACGATGGGCCGAAACACTGTGCGAGCGCACGTCTCACTGTGCGTTCGCACAGTCTTGCTGTGCGTTCGCACAGCACTGTGCGATCACACAGTATGCTGTGCATTCGCACAGTTGGACCGTGCGGTGCACAGCCGCGGGTTTTCACCCCGGCTCCGTTTCCGACGTGCTTTCGATGTAAAAACGATCCTAACGCATCCAAAACACTTAATCTATATTCAAAACGCTATAATTCAATTCTAATATCGTATAAAACGATATAATCGTTTCGTGGCCTAAAACTTTAATTGGATATATCAAGAAATTCATCCATCCAAACGATAAAACGTCAAGCTTACCGTGATTCACCGTTGAAATACAATCAATTCGAGCTATGGAACGTCGAAAACGGACGAGAAACAGAGATCGAGCGACGAACCGTAACCATCGTTGAAGGAGTTAGAAAAATGGATCTGATAACCATTTGAGAGTTCTGGATCATTCTTTCTTCATTCCATTTCTTATATGATTGGCCAAAGTACATATTTAATCCTTCATTTCTTTAACTTAAACCAATTCTCTTTTAAACTTTCTATTTAAACTTAACGATTAATTATTTCTTTTAACTCAATTGCGTACGTATTATTTATATCCAAATAAATAATACGATTCTAAAATTATTATTTTCCATCAATAATCCTCTAATTTCTATTCTCGAGACTCAATTGGCTAATTTACACTTTGGCCTTTAAACTTTTCAAAAATTGCAATTTAGTCCAAAATGCATCCGCGTCCAAATTTTAAAAGGTCTCCGATTGACTCAAGACTTTTACCATAAATACTATAAAATATTCCGCGGACCTTGGCGAAATAATTCTTATCTCGGGATTTATAATTTATTTTATATTAATTTCCGAAGTTATTTCCTTAATTCCCGCTAATCCGCTCAATAATTATCATTCTTTATTCCCGATATAATTAAATTAAATCCTTCTTTATTTAATTTATCGGAATTCACAACACGTGCACAATTTAATTATCATTAAAATATTTGGGGTATTATACTCTTACTCAGCTATCCCATGATTTAACCTCTTCTTAGGGTATGGGTACTCATGTTCTTACTACTGGTTTATGTTATACACCTTGTTGTTTCTACTGTGTCTCTTTCTGAGATCATTCCCACTATTTCTGTGCCTACTAGTTCTATGGATTCTCCTGTGTTTTCAGATGCTACTATTAAATCCACTTCTCAATGGGAGGCAATATCGTGTGCCATGACTGTCAATACTTCTCGGGGTTTATGTTCTTCTTCAACTGTATTAATGCATCTCCCTCCTTATATTTGCCTTATGACTCCTCAGCTGCAGGCAAAATTTTCCCACTTGCAATCCAATGATATTGATTTGACCAACAAGTTGAAGTGGCCCTGGACATTATATATCCCAATGCAAGCTTTATTACTTCTCTTTTGCATTCGTTCAGTGCTCGTGATAAAGCTGAAATGACAGTGTTGTTACAAGAAATTATTCTCTCTGAGTTATCTCTTCTTACTCCCGTGTCTGATACTCAAACTCAGTTGCCATGGTTGCCATATCCTAATCAGAGTCGTCTCCAAGCTCGTACCTGGAAGAAGCTGTCACGATTAGAGGTTTCAGAGACTCCTTTTAATGACAGTGGTGCTTCATCATCTGACACTCATGAGGGTAAATGCAGATAGGATTAGTTCATTATTCCACCATCGGCTGATTTTTATTCCATAAAGTCTAAGGTCTTCATTACGGAAATTCACTCGCCGGTTATTGCTCCTCTTATAACTCCTCTAGTGGAGAGGCTCATATGACTACTCATATTAGCCCTTTTGCCTTCTTACTTATTAGAGGAAGATGAAGTTATAAACTATCTCAAAGGAGATGGGACCGCTTCTGAATGGTCTCTTCCTCCTCCATGAAACTTCTCAGTTGGATTTATAGGGGGCTGGCGAATCTCCTTACCATTTGTCATCTTCAATCTCTATGCCGAGATTATTCCCCTAATTTTTTTTTATGGAAACAAAGACCTATCACCAACGGCTTCAGTGGTTAACGGCTTTTCTTCGATTTCCCCACTAATTTTGTATGGATTCTCATGGTACTTCCGGTGGTTTTTTTCTCCTACGGTCAGATGCTTACCTTGTAAATATTCAATGTGTAGACCCTTTTTTGTAATCTGTTCCATAAAAATACCTACTGGGTTTAAGTTTGATGTTATTTTGTTACATTTTAGTACTAGTTATAAGCTAAGATAGAACCAGTTTAGAACGACCCTCCATCTTAAGCATTTGTTATTTTCTAGTCATGTACTCATAGGGGACTTTAATGATATTACCTCTCCTATAGATAAGGAAGGAGGCCTAGTTTTTAAGTATTCTGCTCATGTTCCTTTTTTATCTTTTATTAATTTTTATGCAGTTAACTGATTTGGGGTTTTGATGGCCCATCTTACACTTGGTCTAATCATCGTGTCAGTCCTTTTCACATCCAAGAAAGATTGGACCGTGCTCTTGGTAGTCCAACTTGGATTCAACAATTCTCTGGCAGCACTATTTCCCATCTTCCTGCCCATGCTTCTAATCATTCTCCCATATTATTGTAGACTCAAGCTCAGACTGTGATACGATCACCAAAGTTTATCTTTGATCAACGGTGGACCTCTCAACCTGAAGTTCATGATATTGTTGCTTCTTGCTGGTCTAAATTCTTTTCAGGTTCTCATATATTCAGCATTTTCTATCATTTTAAATTGATTCGACATCAGCTGGTTCAATGGCGTCGGTCTCAGCATCTGAATTCTTCTCAGCATATCCATTCTCTCAAACATCAATTATCAACTCTCACTCACAACTTTTCTTCTTTTATTAATTGGCATATTGTTCATGACTTGGAAGCTCAACTTCAACAGGCATATAAATAGGAAGAAATCCGTTGGGCTCACAAATCTCGCCAACAATGGTTTAAATGTGGAGATAAGAATACTAAATATTTCCATTCCACTATTAAACCTCGACGTTCAGTTAATAATATTCTTCATATTCAAAATGAGTCTCAGGATTGGCTATCTTCTCCAACATATATTGCATCAGATATCCTGGATTGTTTTCAAAGGATTTTTACTACTTCCCATCCTATCAGTGCTGATCCCTTATTAAGTGAGTTTCCTCGTAAGGTTTCTGCTCAGATGAATAATCCATTGATACACCCAGTTACTCCTTCACAAATTAAAAGCAGTTGTATGGTCCATTAACCCTTCCAAGACACCTAGGGCAGATGGGTTTATTAGTATTTTTTCTAACAATATTGGGATATACTGCAACATGATATCACCAAATCCACTATCCAGTATTTCCAAGGAGGTAAATTACTCACTAGTTTCAATCACACTATTATTTCAAAGTGAAACAACCGTGTACTGTTCAAGATCTACGCCACAGTCTATGCACTTGTTTATTATAAAGTAATATCCAAGATTTTAACTACTCGCTTCAATCTATATTACCTGGAATCTTAGACTTCTCCGAGAATGCTTTCATCAAAGGACGTTATATGTCTGATAATATATTACTTATTTATTAAGCATTACATTTCCTTTGCCAAAAGAAAACTAGGGAAAAGGGTTATTTTGCTCTTAAATTAGATATTAGCAAAGCTTATGATCTACTGGAATGGGGCTATCTATCATCCATATTACATGCTTTGGGCTTTCATGACACCCTTATTGACTAGATATTGGAGTGTGTTTTCTTGGTCAATTATTCTATTTTAGTTAATGGGAAACTACACGATTATTTAAAGCCCTCCAGAGGTCTCCGACAAGGCGATCCACTGTCTCTTTTACTCTTTGTATTGTGTGTGAAGGGTCTTCCTCATATGCTTACCAAGGCTACCTCTTCAGGCTCTCTCACAGGACTTACTTTATCTAATAATGGTCCTACATTGACCCATTTATTTTTTTGCTGATGATTCGATTCTCTTTACTACTGCTTCACAAGCTTAGATTGCGATTCTTCAACATAGTTTCACTACTTATGCTTCTTTCAGCGGCCAATTAATTATGCGAAGTCAGTTGTTTTCTTCAGCAATAATATTCATCCAATTTGGCGCTTGCATCTGGCTTTGTGTCTCAGCGTCCAACATAGAGGTTATGAAGGGAAATATTTGGATCTCCATTGTTTTATCCTTCAATATAAGAATAACAACTTTGCCTCTCTTCTTGCTAAGATTACCTCTAAACTTTCGGGTTGGAAGGAACAGTTCCTTTCCTTAAGTGGTAAGGAGGTCCTTTTGAGGGCTATTATTGAAGCTCTTCCGGTGTATACGATGACGTCTTTCAAGTTACCTGTCTCATTTTGCAATAGAGAATAGCTTATCCTCCCAATTTTGGCGGGGACACGTTCGTAATGAACCTAAATACCACTAGGTCTCCTGGCAGAAGATGTTTTCTACCAAATCAATTTGCGGGTTAGGGTTTAAGGATCTCCATACTTTTAATCTAGCTTTACTCGTTAAACAAGTTTGGCGAATCATCCAAGCACCAAACTCTTTATTACACCAGGTTCTTAAGTTAAAATACTTCCCACGTGGGGATTTCTTCAGTGCTTTTTTGTGTTCAAATTCTTCCTGGGGTGGGCGGAGTTTAAAGTTTGGCTCTCTATTACTTACTAAAGTGCTCCTATGGCAGTGTAACTCTGGTTACTCAATTTGCTGTTTATCTGATCCCTGGATACCTTCCACTTATCCTTTTTTGCCCAGGTTAAATCAGAGAGTTGCACCATCTGAAGTTCCTTCGTTGGTATCTGAGCTATTTCTTCCAAATACATGTACGTGTAATGCCTCTCAGGTCATTCACTTGTTTCAGGAGGAGGATACTTCATTTATTTTGTCAATGTCGATCCTCTTTTTCCATGTGCTGTTCGATTGATTTGGCATCATCAGAGGCATGGGAACTACAAGGTCAAGTCTGGTTATCATTATATGTTTAAGAAAACTCATGCTTCTGCCTCGCTACCAGTTGCGGGCTTCTCTGCACTTGATTGGAAAAATTTATGGAGTCTTCCTTTGCCTCCTAAGATTTGTTTGTTTATTTGGTATTGTTTACACAATGCTCTACCTATTGGGGAATTGTTAATGCGACGATTCTATGGGTTTTCACTTTTTCCTCATTGTTAGGAGCAAGAATCATTTAATCCATCTGCTATTTTTATGTTCCCTATTCTCAACGGGTATGGTTTTTATCCCCATTTTTCTTTCGATCCGCTTCTCTGCATTTGCCCTCATTGTCCTGCATATGGCTCCAGCTTATAAAAGACCATTCTAGACTGAATTCTTCTTCGGATGATTTCACGTTACTTTGTTTTCTTCTAGGGTATTTGTGGAAAACTCGCAATGCAATTTTTTTCAATCATGTGGTTATTTCAGAATTGGACACCTTTGCTATGGCCAATTCTGCGTGTGTAGAATTTCATGTTTCTCAACTGTCTGCAGTTACTTCTCCTTTGGCTCACCATCCTCTTAATATTGTCACTCTCAGCTATTTTCCTTCCTCGGAATTTATCAGAATCTCTATGGATGCAGCTAATGATCAGTTACGATTCCATGGGTTTTCACTTTTTCCTCACTATTAGGAGCAAGAATCATTAATCCATCTGCTATTTTTATGTTCCCTATTCTCAACGAGTATGGTTTTTATCCCCATTTTTCTTTCGATCCGCTTCTCTACATTTACCCTCATTGTCCTGCATATGGCTCTAGCTTATAAAAGACCATCCTAGACTGAATTCTTCTTCGGATGATTTCACGTTACTTTGTTTTCTTCTATGGTATTTGTGGAAAACTCGCAACGCAGTTTTTTTCAATCATTTGGTTATTTCAGAAATGGACACCTTTGTTATGGCCAATTTTGCGTGTGTAGAATTTCATGTTTCTCAACTGTCTGCAGTTACTTCTCCTTTGGCTCACCATCCTCTTAATGTTGTCACTCTCAGCGATTTTCCTTCCTCAGAATTTATCAGAATCTCTATGGATGCAGCTACTGATCGGTTACATCGGTTTGGGACTATTGTTGCTATTGCTAAAAATAGTTCAGGTATGGTGATTGCCTGATTTACTGCTGTTTTTTGATCTATATGGGATTTTGACATATTATAGTTGTTAGCAGTTCGTGAAGTGTTGAACTGGTCCCTCTCTAGACATTGGCAGAAGATAGTTCTTGAGGGAGATGTTCTGCAAGTCATCCAATCGATTAATTCTCATGGTTCTCAACTTTCACATGCTTGGGGGATTTGTAGCGATATTTGGCATCAGCAACATATGTTTGAATCATGTTCCTTCTTTTATATTCCTCGAGAACTAAATGTTTTAGCCCATGATTTAGCAAAGTAGTGTAAGCTTTCTATGCTTAGGGTTTGCTGATAATTTATAGTAGAGTTTGTTCTTTTTTCCATATAATGATTTTTTATGTCTATCTAATTACTCTACCTTTAGGGGAAAAAAAAGTGGCTGAACAAAATTTCTCAGTTTTATGAGGAAGCCGAATTGAGGTGGCATTTGGTTTGTGGTCGAACCGTTTAAACCATTTATTTCATAAATTTCCTAAAAAACCATGTTCAAACTTAAAATTATCCATTCAATAAATTAAAATTTTTATTAGATATTGATAATAAATAAATAGCTATGACAAAAATTAATATAGTACAATAAACTTTCGAAGAAAAAGAGTATAATAATTATTATGATTATTAATTCTGATTGTTTTTAATTAAAATAGTTTAAAATAGTTTATATATAAGTAACCATATGTTTGAATTTGATTTTGAGCAAATTACTTTGACGTTAAACGATATGGTTTTTATTTTTATTTCCGTTAACAGTTTAATTGTTCCGTTTATTTATTTTATTAGTTAATTGCATTAAAGGGCTAAATTTTAGAAAATTGCATCTCTATTTAATTCTTAAACTTACTTTCTAGTATGTCGAAGTATAAAAATTTAATATTATAAAATTTAATTAAGCTACAAAATTTCATTGAAGTTAAAAGATTAAAAAAAATAAAAATAAAATTAAAAATGTGTACGAATAAAAGAAGTAAAAGTTAAATAAATTGAAATTATTAAATTTTATAATTTCTATTTATATTTGTATCAAAAATAAATATAAATATAATGATTAAATTTAAATTTAAGATTTTTAATTTAGTCTTTTGATTCGGTTAACTAATGCCTCCTCTTTTTTTAATTATCCATTTAAGAAAATATATTTATCTATATTTATTTCTACACCTAGATTTTTAAGATGAGTTTAATTATTATCTTTCAAATTTATCAACCTTTAACAAATAACTATGTTTTAATTGTCTATTTAAACGAAAAGCATTTATATTTATCCTTTTGGCACCATTTGAACTATTGGATTCTAAACAATCTATGGATTTGGACAAAATCCATCGTTTGTCTAGAAAAACAATTAATAGAATCCACGAATTTATAAATTCTCTAAGTTTTTGATTTCACACCTACTAGGTGGGACAGTCCAAATCCGCCATTTTATTATAAATGATGGATTGTTATATTGTTATTATTTTCAATAAATAATGTTAAAAATAATACTGATTTTGTTTTCATTCCAAATGATGGATTTTTAAAATCAATGTATTTAAATTCCATCGATTTATAATCTATCAATTTTTTTAAAATTCATGAATTTTAAAAACCCTCAATCCAAACGGTGCCTATAAGTTAAGACAAAAAAAGTACTATCTTGTTATATACAATTTTGTCTAAATTGACAATTAAAAAAACGGTGGGAGTATTAAATAGGGTGTTGTTAAATACCGCCCTAATTTGACTAATTACTGCACTAATTATTACAATTTTAACCTTTTACTAAAAACTGAAAAAAAAAAGACATTCTCTCAACCTATTCGAATCTCGAAAAACGCAATGACCGATAGGACTTCAAATTCATCAAGATTTGAATATCAAGTACCAACAGATTCCCCGACTTCTCCCGAGGTATTTTTTAAGTTTTTTATATTTTTTTACGTTTTTTTTGTTCTGTAATATTTTTTCGTACTGTTTACCTGTCGGACGTCCCAGAAAGGAGTCTGACAGGTGGAGGGACGTCCAGGAAGGACGTCCCAAATTATGAGAAATGTCCATGGTGGACGTCCGAAATATAAAAGGACGTCCAACGGGAACGTCTACTTTAAATTGGGACGTCCCCCTTGGACGTTTCTATTTTGTTGAAACATCCAAGATGGAAACGTCCATCTTGGACGTTTCAACAAGGTAAAAACGTCTCCCAAGGACGTTCCCACCTGCAGAAACGTCCTTTGTGGACGTTTCCACCTGCATAACCTGAAAAAGGTATCTTTTTAATTTTTTAAAAAATTAATTATTAATATATGCACCTAATATTTTTTTTATTACTTTACAGGTTCAATTTGAAGTTTTTAGTGATGATAGTGTCGATTACAGTGCACAGTTTAATCCCGAAATTAAGTTTAAAAGCGACGTTGAAGCAATTCAATGCGCGAATCGAGTTGTCATTCATATTGGGTTCGAGCTGGTTATTTTTTCTCACAAAAATGGGGGGACACCAAAGCTTTTGAAATGTTCTCAGTGCATAGAGGAACATTCACAGATTCAAAAACCTCTAGATGAAAGAATACGAAGATGAAGAAGTGTAGATGCCCTTTCGCGATTGTAGTGCAATTGAAGGGAGTTGAATGGAAAGTCGTTGCAAAATCTGGGAGTACGAGTATGCATAACCATTACTTGGTTGTCTATCCCGAGGGACATCGTCAGATGAGTGGATCGAGTCCCGCGTCCAAACAGATTGTGCAAGATATGAGCACGACACAAGCTAAGCCGTGTGCTATTTGGGCGGCCCTGCAGGAGAAAAATCCATCTGACAACCCTATCAGAAGAAAAATTTACAACTACAGAGATAACCTGAGGAGGTCGGGTTTTGAGGGCAGGGACGTGGTGGGCCAGTTTTATCATATGGTTGTGGAGGGCCGTTATGTGCATTAGACGCTTGCCGATTTAGAAACTAGTGCGTTGACTCACATTTTTCTGGCGCATCCAGATTCAGTGAGGTTACTCCGAGACTACCGCTGGATCATCGTATGGATTACACCTACAAGAACAACAAATATAAGATGCCTTTCTTTGAGATTATCGGGATGACTCCGTGTAACAAGAACTTTATTATTGCGTATGCAATTATAAAGGATGAGACTCATGAGAGTTATAGATGGGTATTAGAGAGACTGAGGCTCTTAATTAACGATGTTGTCCACCCGACAGCTATTGTTACTGATCGGGAGTCAGGGCTGGTTAGACCAGTGGAAGAGGTATTCCCACGTACTTCTCATCTACTTTTCACGTGGCACATCAACAAGGATGTGGAAGACAAAGTTTACAGATTATGTGAGTTAGACAGAGGCTATGTAGAGGCATTTAAGAACGGAAGGTGGAAAAAAAATTATTGAAGCTCCCACCGAGACAGAGTATGAGGCGGTTGTGATTCTCATGAGAAATCGAACTAGGGTGTTCCCGGCTATGGCACAATATGTTTAGAGGACATGGTTGGCACATAAAGAAAAGTTCTGTTGCGCGTGGACGAATAATATGATGCATATTGGAAGCACTACTACATGTAGAGTGGAGAGTGCACATGCTCAGCTGAAGCAGTGGCTTAACTCTAGTACTGGTTCACTGGATACAGTGTGGACGAAGGTAGATATGGTTATACAGTCACAGCTCAGTGAGATTCGGTATGTTATTGTTACACTTGATACTACTACTAGTGATACTTAATAATTGTAGTATTATTAATATAAATTTTATATATATTGGCAGGTTCACACTCGAGCAGTCAAGGCGGAATGTAGGCTCTAGGCGTTAGGGTTTTCCATTCAACTATCTGTCGTGCAAAGTCTCACATTATTGTCTGGATTTAATCGATAAGGAATTGGAGCATATGATAGATTTAAGTACCGATGTTCATGATCGGTGTGGCTGTGTGCTGAGGTCGACACATCAGATTCCATGTGCATGTGAGCTGAGAGGATTGATTGATTCAGGTGACACGCAAAACTGTTTTTTCACTAATCATAAATATTATTTTGTTATTAAAAGTTAAAATGTTTATGATTTATTATTATCAGGGATCAGTGTGGACAGTATCCACCCCTTTTGGATGAAGCTTGTTATTAGTGATGGGGTGGACACATCCAAACAGGTCGGGTGTGTTGTTGAGTCAGAGGATCACCACTATTTTCGAGGGATCGTTGGGGAGGTGATGACTCATGATCGCTCTGTGGTTTGCTATATTCCTTATGTTCCACGATCGACTCCATCCAGAGGAATCAAGTTACGGTGAACCCGATTTGAAAACTGATGTCAGAAGTAGACCAAAGGGGAATTCATCCACCAGGCAGAACCCGAGTCGTTGGGAGTATAGTTTGAAGGGCCGTGGGCGTGGGCATGGCCGTGGTAGTTCATCTCGAGGTCGGGGTTGTGTCACTCCTACATAAGGTGTTTTTTTATATACTAATGTTGTCAATATATTTACTTTCAGCATATCTTTATATTTATGTTTAGCAATATTGTTAATACACTTTCTTACAGATTCTATCAAATTTGAGCACCTTATACCGGAATTCATTTTGCCGTTCGTTACAGCGTGTATTGATGTGAGGGCGGACGATAATTGTGGCTTCCGTGTTGTGGCTGATTACATATACAGGAACCAATAAAGTTGGGATCTGGAAAGAAAGAACATTGCAAACGAATTAGTTGGCCACCATGAACGGTACAACCTCGCTGGTATTTGCCTCGAAGGGATCGACCAGGCCATCGCACGTATCACGTGGGAAGGCGGTCGTTGCGACCCTCCACACTGGATGCATGTAATGGATGACTTGTTCCTTATTGCAGCTCTTTTCAATGCAGCAGTGTTTTTTATACACGGGGGGAACGCG
Organism: Mercurialis annua; assembly: GCF_937616625.2. NCBI lineage: Eukaryota > Viridiplantae > Streptophyta > Magnoliopsida > Malpighiales > Euphorbiaceae > Mercurialis > Mercurialis annua. The sequence continues at coordinate 31,343,261 of NC_065575.1, forward strand.
GATAGCCACACTGGGGTAGTTGTACCGTTCTGCCTTTACATGCTTCCGAGCGCCACACACGGCCTGAAGTAGAGATGGTCATCCTACATTTAGGAAGTTACGCTCACTTTGTTCGTTTAGATTTACTTGGCGATTTTCTTGTCCCACCTATACACTCGTTGTGGTCTAGGCACTACGATCAGACTGTTGCAACTTGCGCTACATTGTATGAGAGTAGGATAGCCCAGTGCAGGCGATTGTCAGGTGCTTCTGTTTGAGTGGATTTAGACATATTTTGTGACATGTTTCGTATTTTATGACATGTTTCATATTTTGTGATTTAGACATGTCAGTTGCTTCTGTTTGAGTGGATTTAGACATGTCAGGTGCTTCTGTTGAGTGGATTTAGACATGTTTCATATTCTGTTTGAGTGGATTTAGATATGTTTCGTATTTTATTATATATTTCAGTGCTTATTATTACATGTGTAGTTTTTACATGTGTTATATTAAACATGATTTTTCTTTAACTATTTTCTTCTGTTTTTCTTATGCCATGAAAATACTAAAACATTAATATAAAGAAAATAAACTAATCCATAACGGAGTGCAGAATATAAAATACAAAATACTTAAACCATAACATAGTGTAAAATACAACATACAAAATACATCTCAATCAGTCAGTCTAAATTCTCTCATAATCTGCTCCAACTCCTCTGCATGCGCAACTATGGCTTTCTACATCTCCGGAATGCCATCCACCACGCAATGTTGACTATGCTACGCGTGAATAGTACTTATGGTGCATAGGAAACGCTGGCTCAAAGCAGTAGAACGAGCAAGCCAATACAAAATAAAGATACGACAATTTGAGTTATAACTAAAATTAACCATTACAGTTACACTTAATATATTTATTAATTACTAACTAAAATTAAAAAAAATTACATAATCGGTGTTCGAGCGAGAAGGGCGGGCTTGTGCAGGTAATGCATCAGTGTTGAGCAGGCGAGGGTGCGGATGTCGGGCGTACCAGTCCAAGTACTCTGGAGCACACACGCAAGGAGAAACAACTACTACATCTAACCTTAGGAACGGAAGCATGTGATCAAATGGGAAGATACCCCATCTATCAGACACAGCAACCTTGGAGGTCTTCATCACGTACCGAAGTGAACTCCACGGCCTCACGGCCTTCTTAGGCCGATAAATAGGAGGAGGTATAATCTGCACGTAACCCAGTTAACGCAGGACCCTAACAGGCATATATGGCTATGAGATGTCCCTGTACAGTATCCAGCCCATGTATGCAGTCCTGGGAACGGTGATCGCAGGATCGACGCCAAAAGGCAGCCACGTCACCTGCTCAAAATTTAAATAAGAAACAAGAAATTAGTACAAATACAATTTAGTAATTAGAATTTTTTATTTTAATTTACATACCTCGTCTGCAGTAAGCTGGTCTAAACGGGTGCATAATGCAGAAACCTGGGTATCCTCTCTCTCAGAAGATGATATGCTCCAAGTGCTAGCTCGTGGAGGAACAAAATCGAGAATCAGTTGCTCACGGTTTAGTCGAAAGCATGGAAAGTACTCATAAATCTATGCCTGAAGTAGTGTCAGACAACCAGACAACCCCTGACAATCACCCCTAGAACCACTCCTAGCTGCCGGTACAGGTACGCCAGTGTAGCGGAGCCCCAAGACTGAGAAGGCGCGTCCCCCAACCCATCGCTAACCTCCCAAAGGCATGCCGGTCTGAACCTGTGTCCGCTCTTATCAACAAATAAGGTGCAACCTAAAGTCAACCAAATCCAAGCAATGGCCTCAGTCTCAACCTCACCCGCAGCACCCCGACTACACAACTCGATTATCGACTCAATCAAAATTCCTCCCTGAGCCAGATGCCCCCAAAAGGAGCTAATAATCTCTCTATACTGATACCTAATATTTCTGCACAAGAACGCTGTAAATCTAACTTATCGGACATATTTGTAATCAAAGATCCTTCGACTGGAATGCGGAGTATATATCACACGTCATGCAGCGTAATAGTCATCTCCCCAAATGGCATGTGAAAAGAGCTAGTGTCAGGCTGCCAACGCTCAACAAATGCAGAAAGAAGCAGAACGTCTAGGTGAGCATACATAGTATCTGGGAGATGCGCCAAACCGGTAAGGTTTATCAGACCCTAACCTCTTTTGAGGTTTTTTTATACCACAGCACCAACTTCTGACAAGCAGAGTATCTGTTCTGGCACTTCAGCATGCCTCTAAACTCCCCCTCCCATATCTTGGAAGCAACATGACCAAGAAAATTAAGAATCACAGTGTCGTCACGGGGTCCACCCGGCACTGGAGCACGAACGATCCAGTCATCAACAGGGTTTACCTGAGATCGTCTAGTTGACTCTCTAATTATAAATTCAATTATTAATACAAATTTATATTTTTATCAATATTATCAAATTCACGTAATAATTGAATTATACTTACCTAAGGATGATGAATCAGTGCTCCGTCGGGAGGGAGGGCGACGTGCTGGCTCCTTTAAACTCTGCGGATCATCATCATTCTCGAAGATATCGGGCCAACTATCATCTGAATCAGTAGTCCTCGTCCGGTTTTTCTCTCGTCGTTATGAGGCGGTCACATTACGGGTCCGGATATGTCGAGCTCCCGACCCCTCAATATATCCATACGTATCAGTGGACCTTTTCCTCTACAAGGCTGTCTTTGTATAGAACAATTTAACATAATATTAGTTAAATAAAACTATTTGAATTAAATAACTAAAATTAAATTTAACTAATTAATTAATCGACTAAACTAACTTTAAAATACAAATGTTACTTAATTTACCGGTAAATTAATTATATTAACAAACTAAACACCAATAAACTATTTAATTTATTAAATATCTAATTTATAGAAAATTTTTTAATTTTTTAATTAAATAATTTACCAATTAATTATTTTATAATTAAATTTAATTTTAAAATAATTTAAAAAAATGTTAAAAAAAAATTAAAAAAAATTGAGAAGGGTTCTGGTGCACTCCACAGTGGACGTGATGATGTACCCGGACGTCCGCCGGAGAAGTGCGGCAGTAAGCCGCACGTCTCCGGTGGACGTGCGGTGTCCAGCCGGAGGACACCGGCTTGCGTCCGGCTGGACACCGCACGTCCACCGGAGACATGCGGCTTACTGCCGCACTTCTCCGGCGGACGTCCGCAGCAAAAAAATTCAAAAAAAATTACAAAAGACATTAAAAAATCTGTAAAAATTAAAAACGATTACTAACCAGTTGTTGTCGTCCACTTTTCCGATTAGAATTCGACATTTGAGCTTGATATAATAATTGTTGTTCTTCGGATTTGAATAGAGTTGAGAGAATTTGATTTTCAGTTTTTTTAGGTAAAAGATAGAAAGGTAATATTTAAGGCGGTATGTAGTTAAGTTCGGGCGGTATTTAGCAGTCCACATTAAATATGATTGAAAAAAAACCGAAATATTAATGAAAATAAAATAGAGTATCATTTTCGTTTGAATTTTTAAATAAAACTAGTTTCGCATTACGTGCTATGCACGTGGCTCGTAACGTAACTCGTCAATGAACATATTAGTAAATTTATTATAATTATATCAATTTTTTATTTATAATTAATATTAAATTAGTTAAAAAAATTTGTAAAAGTAAATATAATATATTCGAATTTTTTTTCATACCGAATTCATTCTTCTTTTGGTTAATAATAACCATAATTAAATAATTAACTTAATTTTATTAATAATATCTTTAAAAATAATAAGATAAAAATTTAAATAATATTATATTGACCAAATACATTATTTTGCTTTTATAGTTCAATCAAACTAAAAGATAGGTATTTCTACTAATTTGGAGACAATTTAGTTATTTTTTACATAGTAAAAACTAAATTGGAGATAATTTAACTACCTATTTTAATTAGAATTTTAATTACAATAGTGATTAATTAAATAACTAATTAGTTAATGACTATAAAACCTTTATTTATTAGTAAACTGAAAAGGATTATTCAGTAAATTTACTTGTCCCCTCCATCCGTACTTTTATATATATAGTATAGATATAGATGAATAAAAATATAAATTTGATATTACAATACGGAGATGTGAGAGTAATTCACTATTTAATTTTTGTGTGTGTTTCGTGAAGGGGCATGACGATCTTCGTGACCTACCAGTTTCACAGCTCCCATGCTTCTCCCACTCTATATATTTGACATTTTCAATTTAATTCGATTCCATTATATGCTCTCTTTTTTGGTTTCTAATTTTCTATTTTTTTTCACTCAGTTATGCAATTTAAGCAATTATTATATATTCTCCTTTTTCCACTCTGTCAATCACAGTTTTTAATCCACGCGTTTCCAGGCTCTGCCCATCAAACACTGAACCCCATTGGATGAAAAGCTGGACTTATAATCATTCTTAATGTACCGTGTTAGACACGCGAACGATTTTTAGCAGTTAATGATTTGGATATCGGACATGTCTAACGAATTTATGTTGAACAAAGAATCAATTCATCCCTGTACTTGGTACAAAATATCAAAACATTATTTTTGAGACTTTTAGATCAAACAGACTCCTCTAACACAAAACCATCCAAAAAAGAGAATGGAATAGTTACAAAAATTAATCCTAATTGAATATTAATTAAACACAATTAAAACTCTAATTAACTTTAATCAACATAAATTAAACCTAATTAACTCTAGCACTAATCCACTAATGAAACTCGTCGCCGCCGCCTTTATCAGCGGAGTCCGCCGCTAAGATGCTCCTCAAAAAACGAGGAGTAGCATCTCCTTATTGGAGGAGCCGTTGTTCCTCGCCTTAAAGGAGCAGATCAGTCCCGAACAAAAAACAGATTTGCTGCTCCTCAGGTGAAGAGCAACAACTCCTCCCTGAGAAGAAGGCGATGGGTGGCGGTAGACGGTCGTGGTCGGAAGAAGAAAAAAAAATGAACAAAAGAAAAAAAAAAGATTTTTAGATATCTATCTAAAAAATTAAAACGATTATTAAAATTTAAAAATTATAAAGATATAACTAAAATTTAAAATTAATAAAATTTATTAATTTTTTTTTATTTTTGTATGAATTTTTTTATTATTATTGATCCTTTGTTCAATGGCTTAATGCCTTAAAAAACCTCGACATTTCATCCCCTTTTCAATCCTACTCTGACGTTGAAAAATTGTCAATTTTACCCCAGTTTGCACTTTTTCATTTCAATTGTACCCTAAAGCATAAAATTGATCTTTATTTATTTGCCAAAAGTTCAATAAATTTTCTTAAAAATGGTCAATTTAATATAAAAAGTTAATATAATGCAAAAAGGGTTAATTGAGATTATTTTTGCCAAATAAAAAATAGGTCAATTTTATCTTTTAGGGTACAATTGAAATGAAAAAAATACAAAATAAGGTAAAATTGACCGATTTACAATGTCAGGGTATGATTGAAAAGGGTATGAAAGACCAGAATTTTTTTAAATATTAAGCCATTTATTTTTGAGGGGCTACGGTTGGCAGGGGGTATTTGCGAGGGAAATTGACAGAATAAATGTTATGCCTTAAGAATTTGAAATTTTATTTTGTTTTGGAGTTTATGTTGTTACCTACTTGGTGGTACATGGCCCCCTTCTCATTCCTTTCTTTTGATTGTTACATTTCTGCTTTCTTTTTTTTGATTGTTACATTTCTGCTTTCTTCTGCATAGTTTTTTTTTTCTTTTCTTTTAGCTTAATCACCGAAAATGCATAATTTATGAATATTTATTCCATGCATTGGTTGGTTATGGCATGTCATATTTATAATAATTCAACGAATATTTGCGAATTTTCTTTTTTAATTATTATTTAATTTTTTTATTATCAATTTTTCCGCGTAGCTAACGCATCACTGGTTTGTCGCACGAATGATATGTCTCAACTGTTACATGTAAAAAAAAATTATAACCTATACGTCTTGTTTCAATAATAGACAAACCTTTAAAAGTTACTAAACTTAGCTAAACTTTATATATTCTGTTTTTTTTTTCCAGTCATTTTTGAATCGAAACAGATTTATTGTTCACATATCATCCATGTCACTTCCAACTCAGCAAAATTAGCTGACATGACAACATCCCAAACCACTAACTCAACCTAACCAAATCAAATAGTAAAACAAGCAAAATTCAATCCAATTAAATCAAATAAATTCAATAATTAATTATTTTTTAAAATTAACTAAATAAATTTATTAGAAGAATTTATCAAAATTAATTTAAAATTATATTTAATTAAAATAAACCTTAATTATCTCAACATTTTATTTTTATTTCGATAAAAATTCACTCCGACTAATAAATTTATTTAAATTTAATCTTAATTAGATTTTATATAAATTTTAATTACTTATGTAAAAAATATTAATTAAATCAACTAAAAGAATTAAAATATTCCTAAATCACTGCTAATTTTTCTCCCGGAAGTATTCTGAAACAACAAAACACTGATATTTTCCGGCCTCCACCTCAAACCGACCGCCGAATGTTTTTCCCGGTGGTCTACTCCGGCCTGTTCTTCCATGGAAGAACATGCTCGAGAAGACCATCGAAAAACGTTTGGCGGTCGGTTTAAGGTGGTGGCTGGAAAATACATCTTGGATTTGTTCACCGGAAAAGACGAACGGGTCTGTCCCGTTCGTCTTCTCAGATGAAAAAATATATTAATTAAACTTAGGAATAGATTCGGAGGAAAAATCAGCGGTGATTGAGGAATATTTTAATTTTAAAATTAATTTAATTATATAAAAAAAAATTAAAATTAATTATATATTTATCACTTTATTAAATAAAATAAATTAACTTTTATTAGAAAGATTATTTTTCAAAATATGTATGAGTTTAAAAATTAAATACTGAATTGATTTGATTTAATCGCATTTGATATTCCTTAATTTACTATTTGGTTTGATTAGGTTGGGTTAGTGGTTTAAGATGTTGTCATATCAGCTAATTTTGCTGAGTTGGAAGTGACATGGATAAAATGGGGCAATAAATCTGGTTTGATTTAAAAATGGCCGGAAAAAAAATTGAATATATAAAGTTTAGCTAAATCTGATGATCTTTAAAGGTTTGACTATAACGAACATATGACGTATAGATTAGGTATTTTTTGGTGATCGATCTTTTCTTTCTCTCTTTCCAAAATCTGAGATTTAAAATTAATTTGATATAAATTAACTTAATATATATGGCACTTAATATTTAAATTTTCTATTTTCATTAAAAAGATAAATTCCTATGAGTTTTTATTGACAAAATTTAAAATATTTAAGCTTAATCATAAAAAAATGCCAAATCTATACGTCATGTGTTAGTTATAGCGAACCTTTAAAAATCATCAGATTTAGCCAAATTTTATATGTTCTATTTTTTAGACAATTTTGAATCGAACCAGTTTTTTTGACACCATGTCATTCACGTCACAGACAACTAAGCAATTGACTGACATAACAGCTGACATATTTAAATTAGATTTGGCTATAACTGATGGATATCGAATCCTGTCTTAAGTACAATGAAGTCGAGTCGCAGGAGATCCACTCTCAGATGATACCAGACTCCCGCCCAAAAGGCTAAATCAGACGAAACCGGCGGCCAAATCCTTAGGATAAGCCTTGACTGGAATATAATATCATATGCAAGGATAAAAACCGAATCCTTGAGGACTCAGACAAAGCGCGTCGACCCCGGGATTCAGAAAGATTGCTAAATCTGCCTATATTCTCGAGTATTTTTCCTATTTGGATACAAACTTCAACTTAGGAAGATAACCTCCAATTTAGGTATACGAGACTATTTAGGAAGACGTTCCTAAATAGGACTCATGTCTGAATAAGGAATAAAACTCCTAATCAGGGTCAAACCCTACAAAATAGAATTCATCTTTAGGAAGAAGAGACTATTTAGGAAGACGTTCCTAAATAAGACTCATGTATGAATAAGGAATAATACTCCTAATCAGGGTCAAACCCTACAAAATAGGATTCATCTTCCTATTACAACTCTAAAAGGTATACAATCATCTACTATAAAAGGAGCTTGAGGTATGCCTAAACACACAACTACATTACATACTCAAAATGCTGCTCAAAGCCTAAACTAACTTTAGCATCGGAGAGTTAATCAGACAACCACCGTCTGGTTAGCTTCTACCCTGTTCAGCAGGTTTCATCAGTACCGGTTCAGAAGGCAGATTCAATCAATTGACGCCGTCTGTTGAAAAAGCTTGACTACTTTGAACTTGAAGGAGCTTTTCTAAACTCAAACAAATTCAATTAAAAAAGATGACTTCTGACGGAACAAACCTGAAAGACAGACAACTGATGGATCCCAAGACCTATCAGCACAAACCGAAAGTTATCAACATCACCGAAGACGGAATCCATATCACTGTTGGAGGGAGTAACACCAGAGGAACGTCCTTCTCCACTACCCAGTACCAAACCAACCCAATCAGGGGAAGCAACCCTATTGCTTTCTCCAACTTAGGAGATATATAATGAGATCCTGAAAAAAGTACTGGAAGCCGTCCAGACAAATCTGGACATATTAGCTAACGAGGCTAAGCGAACAAACGATAACCATGACAAAACCATGAAGATCCTAAGGGAAAACTTCAGCCCATCTTCTGCCCGACGAAGGCACAGGACAGAAAACACAAATCCAAGTCATCAAGAACCAACCAGGGGAAGAAACGAAGGAAAGAATGAACGAAGGAACGAAGGAAGAAACGAAGAAGAAGAGAGACCAGAAAATCAGGAGCGTAGAAAAGATGACTCTGAAGAGGAAAATTCGAGGGATGGTCCTAGAAACGGGGAGAATAAGGACGATGCCCGAAGCGGGCTCAATTCTAAAAGAGAGGAACGAAGAGACAATGAAAAAAAAGGATGCACCACCAAAAAGCAAGAGACAAGAAAAAGACACAGGAAAAGCACAATCGAAGAAGAAAAACCAGGAAGACGAAGGCGAGTCCTCGAAATCGCCCCAAAAGAGCAAAGTCACGTACGTTGCTGAGGAAGATTTGGAAGAGAAGATCGCCAAAGCTCTGAAAAAGCTAAAATCTGAAGAGCTGGACATTGACGACCTCAGGCTGAAGGGTTCGCCTCTGTCAGCTGAGATCATGAAAGAAACGATTCCTTACAATATGAAGTTTCCCACCTTGCCAACTTTCAATGGAGAAGGAGATCTGAGGGACCATACATCCATATTTACCGCTACCAGGGGCCTTTTAAGCGTCTCGGACGCAATCCTGTGTCGCGTATTCCCGACCACCCTCACAGGAACCGCTCAAAGATGGTATACAAAACTCAAGCCAGGGTTGATCAAGAGCTTTGCCTCTCTATCGACGGAATTCCTCAACAAGTACCTTACCAATATACCAGCTAAAACGACCACCAGCATCCTATGGTCGTGCATTCAGGAAGAGGGAGAAACGCCAAGAAGTTACATCGAATGATTCAACAATCAAGCTATAAAGATAGACAACTTGAATGTCGATATGGCAACGGAAGCGCTGCGAGAAGGAGCGGCAAGCCGGTGGATAAACTGCTAGTCAACTAACCCACCACTTTCTCAAACCTGATGGGCATAGCCAAAAAATAATTCGAACTCAATGAAGGCTGCAGGGGTATTTGTGGAAATGAGGCAAAAGGGAAGGAATCAAAGGAAAAACCCAAAGAGAAGTCAAAATCAAGATCGGAGGATAGACGGGGAAGTCTTGAAGAAAGCAGGCGCTTCGCCCCCCAGGGAAGTTACGAGCCAATGTATGACTTCTGAGACGATGAACGTAATTACACACCGCTGAATACCAGCCGAACCAACATCCTCATGTGGATCAAGGAGAATTAAAAAATGTGGTATGGCCACCCAAGATGAAAGCTGAGATCAAAGATACCAGAAAAATCTGCAAATTTCACGATGAACACGGACACGAAACAGAAAATGTAGAGATTTAAAAGTTGAGATATAAAGAATAATAGACGCGGGCGAACTAAGGAAGTTCATAGCCCACAAAACGAAAAGAAGTGACTAGGGAGAAAAGAGGAGCAGGGACGACAAAGGAAAAGAAAAGGAAGAAGAAAGGCCATCCAAGATCCTGGGAACGATACATATGATCAATGGAGGAGGACATAGCAGTTCGACCATTAGGAGAAAGCAGAGGAGAGAAGTGATGAACATCAGGGAAACACACATGCCATTAGTATTCTTTGACGTCGAGGATTATGAGCACGTGAAAGCACCCCACGATGACGCTCTGGTGGTGACAATTATCATTGAAAATTGGAACATGGAGAGGATCCTCATAGACGAAGGAAGTGCTGTGAACCTTATGAAGAACGCTGCATACAAAATGCTGGGAGGGACCGCAGCAAGGCTGCGCCGAGTCCCGATTCCTTTATCCGGACTCGGAGGGCCTTCTATCAATCCGCTCGGTGCCGTGTCTCTGGAGGTTATAATAGGCCTAGAAATAGGAATCAACAAAAAGGTCATGTCTTTGTTTAACATAGTAGACATGGAGCTAACATACAATGCAATTCTTGGATGACCATTCCTCCATGATTCAGCTGCAGTCACCAGCATCAGAGCACTAGCAATGAAAGTACCAACAGAAAAAGGCGTAGTGACGCTAAGAGGAGATCATAATATCACCAAGAAATGCTACGACGAGTCCGTTATTGATCTTCAAGAGAACAAACAAGAGAAGAAAGGAGAGTAGTAGGAACTGAATAACCCATCGCTAGTAAAGACTTTGTGTCATACCCGATGGTGTTATAATTACCTTTAATTTTTGTAAGCAATCATTTATATTAATAAAACTTCAGTTTTCAAGTAACATGTGATTCATCAAACGCGAAAAAAAGGAATTGGAAATAAAAGGCGAACCGATAAAAAACAGAGTTTAAATTAACTCGAGCAAGGCAAAACGCCAAAAATCAGAGTTTAGATTAACTCTCAAACAAGGCGAAACGACAATAATAGAGTTTTGATTAACTCTCGAATAAGGCGAAATGCCAACAACAAATAGAGTTTAAACTAAGTCCAAAATAGTATGGGAAGTAAATAAACAAGCAAAGATCAGATTAACTCAAAACATACGAGGAACACTAAAATACAGTGTTTAGATTAACTCTCGGAAATACAAAAGAATCGACAACTATAACATAATGAAGTAGAGGCGAACCAATGAGACCAGATTCGAAGAAAAAATAAAATACACCAAGTATTCAGATAGAAATCAACAGCGAAAAGAAATAAGAATCATATATTCAAAAGCGAAAAGAAAAAAGAATCATATATTACAGATAATCATTGAAGAAATACAACAAAACAACAAAAAACAAAAGGGCAACATCCAAAAATCAGAAGTCTATTTTCCTAACGAACGATCCTTCGCCATCTTCGCTAGCAATCCCTGAGCTATGGCTTGGGGATTCAATCTATTCACACCGGACAAATCAATATTCGGGTTCTGCTCTAAGAGTTTTCTTCCAATAGCGAGACGATACTCGCTGATCAAGTCGGAATAAAAGGCCTTCGTGTCAAGGAGGCGAATGTGAAGTTTTTCCACTTCAGCCCTCTACTTATTCCGCTCCTGTCCGACATAGTTATTCCCGTTATAAGCTCCTCGATCTCCCGAGTCAAATCATCGGTTTTCTTCTCGATAACCTTGACATGTCGATCGTTAATGGCGTCCTGAGCCTTTAGCCTCAAAAGAAACAAATCATGCTCTTCCAGCGAAGTTTTCAACTTCGTCTTCTCTGACTCGGATGTCGCTAAAAAAGCCGCGAGACGTTCAGCTTCTTCCTCGTTGCATTGCCGGCGATCATTCAAAACCAACACGGGTTGAAGGGACTGACACAGAAAAACAAGGAAAATAAATCAATAAATAAAATCAAGACAAAGAAATCAACAAAGAAAATCAAGAAGCTAAAACCAAGTTCGACATGACTCACTGAGAAACCGTGAAAACACGCAATATCCAACAGCTCATGACCAGGCTTGTAGGCGAACAAGGTGATGTCCTCAGGGATCGCCAAGCTTCTAATATACTTGGCCAGAACCCGGGGGTTCAGTAAACTCGTTGGATCATGACCATCAACCCACTCCGCCAATTTTGGAGCGGAAGATTAACAACCACAAGGGTTCTCCCCTATCAACCCGACGCCTCTTCCGAGAAGGCAGAGCAGCAGGATCAAAGCTCGGGGAAGCTTCCTTCGAATCAAGAACAATGGCCTTATCAAGGTCTACTACCTCCACCTCTTCCGACGGAATCACTAGAGCTAGGGGAATGGGGATAGCAGCCTCATCGCCGTGGGCTCGCCATCACAACATGCGACATCAACTGCGACATCAACCTCTTCCGCCATGATGACTATTCCGTCGCCAGCTAACAAGATAGCCCATCAGGAACTAAGGCAACTTGAGCTTCAGCCTCAGCAATTGGTTCATCAACATTTATTATTGGCTCGCCCATCAGAACGTCCAAATCTATTTTGAAACCGGAAAGCAGATTGTCAGAAGAAGAAGAAGACATCCTACAAAAGAAACGAAAAGAAAACAAAATCAGAAATAAATACCTTCAATAAACTCATAGTGAAGTACGCCAAACCTCGTGAAGGATCTTCCAACGGAAGCCATCGATACCGAACATGACTATTCACCAAAACTTCTAAAACAGGACGCTGGAATATACTATGGAATGATAGATCAAAAGCAAGAATGGACTCAGACAAGTTCAAAGGAGATGGATAATTCGAAATGCGATAAATGGACAACCATCCGAGAAATAAAGAAAAGAAAAATTGTGAGTAACTATGAAAAAGCGCTTTCGCCAACCATTGTCCAAACAGGGTAAATAAATAGTGGAGCGACCCTTACAGCCAATAGCAAAAACAAAATAGCTATCACATTTCCTTAACTCTACGAAATAATAAAAAATGTTAAGTGAAGGGGATTGACCCAGAAGCCTACACGCTTCGAGAAAGGCAATAGCACTCTAATAGTCCCAGGATGGAGCTCTCCTACGAAGATTCTTAAATCTGTACATAACTCTAACAAAAAAGGATCTAAAGGAAACCAAAGACCAGCAGCAAGGTGTTCCTCAAACATAATCGCTTTACAAGGCGAACCGGGAGACCCGAAGGCAGGTCTCTCGTAACCATAGAGCTTGACTCTATACTCAGACGAAAAATTATATTTGAAGTAGATATCCTGAACTTCATCTTCGCTAAGGTAGGAATCGGTGATAGCCATTGAGGCATATTCTATCTTCGCCCTCCTAGCCGCCATTTTAAACAGGAACAGGTACTACATATGATTGAAAAAAGAAGAGGATCAAATAAGGGAAATAAATCAAAAAACGAAGAACAACAAGAACACGAAGAACACCAGGAACACCAAGAGGATACTACCCAGAAAATGGAAAATGATGAAGTGAAAAGCACAAAAAAGCTACTCAGAACAAGGAAATAAATATAACCCAAATCCTTTATGTTAACTACGAGGATTACATAGAAATTCAATTTCGAAGATTAAGAAATGGAGAAAAATGAGTGTTCAAGAGATGTAATATCAAAGAAAGCGAAAGTAGAAATAATACATAATTAAACGGTTTAAATATGAAGTTAAAGAAGACATGAACAGACACTTGTCTTAAAATCAAAATATAACAAAGAAATCAGCAAACGACACATGGAAGAAAGTGAAAAATAGAAATCTTGCTAAAGAAGCAAAACGAATCGCCAAAACATGAACGACTTGACTACAAAAGAGCTAAAATTTACCAAGGCATAAATACCAAGACTTCAGCTCATTTGCAGGGGGAGAGGGGCTAATGATGGATACCGAATCCTATCTTAAGTACAATGGAGCCGAGTCACAGGATATCCATGCTCAGATGATACCAGACTCCCTCCCAAATGGATAAACCAGATGAAACCGGTGGCAGAATCCATAGGATCAGCCTCGACTGAAATATAATATCATCCGCAAAGATAAAGATCGAATCCCCGAGGACTCGGACAAAGCGCGTCGACCCCGGGATTTGGACAGATTGTCAAATCTGCCTATATTCTCGAGTATCTTTCCTATTTGGATACAAACTCCAACTTAAGAAGATAACCTCCAACTTAGGAAGACGAGACAATTTAGGAAGACGTTCCTAAATAGGACTTATGTCTGAATAAGGAATAATACTCCTAATCAGGGTCAAACCCTACGAAATAGGATTCACCTTCCTATTACAACTCTACAAGGTATACTTTCATCTACAATAAAATGAGTTTGAGGTATGCCTAAACACACAACTATTGCATGCTCAAATGCTACTCAAAGCCTAAACTGACTTTATCATCGGAGAGTTAACCAGACAACCACCGTCCGGTTAGCTTCTACCCTATTTTGCAGGTTTAATCACTGGTTCAGAAGGCACACTCCATCAATTCCCAATAATACATTTATTTACTTTTTTAATCAAAAATGGCTAAAAATTTAAAATTATCCTTTAATTATTAATTATTAATTTAATTAATTACATATTCATTCAAATATAATAGAAAATAAATTTATTAGATTTCATTAGGTTTAGTAAAAAAATTAGATTTATTTTAATTAGTATTAAATAGAAAATATTAATTATTTTTAATAATATATGAATTTTATAAATGATATAATTAATTTATTGATTATTGAATTTAAAAATTGGGTTGACTTTAAAATTATGTTTATTCACCTAAAAATACCAAACCTATTTTTCTTGTGTCAGTTATAGCCAAACCTAATTTAAATATGTCGGCTGTCATGTCAACCAATTTCTTAGTTGGCAGTGACGTGGACGACAGGGTGTCAAAAAACCGATTTGATGGTTAAAAAAGAAATAGAACATATAAAATTTGGCTAAATCTTGTTATTTTAAAAGGTTTGGGTATAGCTGACATAAGACGTATAAGTTTGGCATTTTTTGGTGATTAAGCCAAATATTTATGCTACGTGATGGATTCTGCCTTCTGAACCGGTGATGAAACCTGCAAAACAGGGTAGGAGCTAACCGGACTGTGGTTGTCTGATTAACTCTCCGATGCTAAAGTCAGTTTAGGCTTTGAGCAACGTTTTGAGTATGTAACATAGTTGTGTGTTTAGGCATACCTCAAACTCCTTTTATAATAGATGATTTTATACCTTGTAGAGTTGTAATAGGAAGGTGAATCCTATTTTGTAGGGTTTGACCCTGATTAGGAGTATTATTCCTTATTCAGACATGAGTCCTATTTAGGAACGTCTTCCTAAATAGTCTCATCTTCCTAAGTTGGAGTTTGTATAGAAATAGGAAAGATACTCGAGAATATATGCAGATTTGGCAATGTGTCCGAATCCCGGGGTCGACGCGCTTTATCCGAGTCCTCAGGGATTCGGTCTTTATCCTTGCAGACGATATTATATTCCACTCAAGGCTGATCCTATGGATTCGGCCGTTGGTTTCGTCTGCTTTAGCCCTTTGGGCGGGAGTCCGGTATTATCTGAGAGTGGATCTCTTACGACTCAGCTCCATTGTACTTAAGATAGGATTCAGTATCCATCATTAGCCCCCCCGCAAGTGAGCTGAAGTCTTGGTATTTTTGCCTTGGTAAATTTTAGCTCTTTTGTAGTCGAGCCGTTTTATGTTTTGGCGATTCGTTTCGCTTCTTTAGCAAGATTCCTATTTTTCTCTTTCTTCCACGTGTCGTTTGTTGATTTCTTTGTTATATTTTGATTTTATGACAAGTGTGTGTTCATGTCTTCTTTAACTTCATATTTAAACCGTTGAGTTGTGTATTATTTCCACTTTCGCTTTCTTTGATATTGCATCTTTTGAACACTGATTTTGCTCCATTTCTTAATCTTGGAACTTGAATTTCCAGGTAATCCTCGTAATTAACATAAAGGAATTGGGTTATATTTATTTCCTTGTTCTGAGTGGCTTTTTCGTGCTTTTCACTTTATTATTTTTCATTTTGTAGGTAGTTTCCTCTTGGTGTTCTTCGTTTTCTGGGTTATTTCCCTTATTTGATTCTCTTTCTTTTTCAATCTTTTGTAATACCTGATCCTGTTTAAAATGTCGGCTAGGAGGGCTATCACCGATTTCTGCCTTAGCGAAGATGAAGTTCGGGATATCGACTTCAAATATAATTTCCCGTCTGAATATAGAGTCAAGCTCTATGATTACGGGGGACCTGCCTTCGGGTCTCCTGGTTCGCCTTGTTGAGCGATTGTCTTTGATGAACAGCTTGTTGTTGGTCTTCGGTTTCCTTTAGATCCTTTTTTGATAAAGTTGTGTACATATTTAAGAATCTTTGTAGGAAAGCTCCATCCGTGGACTATTAGAGTCATCTTGCCTTTATCGAAGCGTGTAGGCTTTAGGGTCAATCCCCTTCACTTAATGTTTTTTATTATTTCGTAGAGTTAAGGAAATATGATAGCTGTTTCGTTTTTGCTATTGACCATAAGGGTCGCTCCTCTATTTATTTTCCCTATTTGGACAATGCTTGGCGAAAGCGCTTTTTCATAGTTACTCACAATATTTCTTTTCTTCATTTCCCGGATGGTTTTTTCATTGATCGCTTTTCGAACTATCCATCTCCTTTGAACTTCTCCAAGTTGATCCTTGCTTTTGATCTATCATTCCATAGTATATTCCAGCGTCCTCTTTTAGATTTTTTGGTGAATAGTCACGTTCGGTGTCTATGGCTTCCGTTGGAAGATCCTTCACGAGGTTTGGCGGATCTTCACTATGAATTTATTGAAGGTATTTATTTCTGATTTTCTTTCTTTTTCGTTTCTTTTATGGGATGTCTTTTTCTTCTGACGATCTACTTTCCGGTTTCAAAATAGATTTGGACGTTCCGATGGGCGAGCCAATAATAAATGCTGATGAACCAATTGCCGAGGCTGAAGCTCAAGTTGCCTTAGTTCCTGCTGGGGCTATCTTGTTAGCTGGCGACAGAATAGTCATCGTAGAGGAAGAGGTTGATGTCGCAGTTGGTGAAGGTGAGCCCATGGACGATGAGGCTGCTATCCCCATTCCCCCTAGCTCCGGTGATTTCGTCAGAAGAGGTGGAGGTAGTAGACCTTGATAAGGCCATTGTTTTTGATTAAGGAAGCTTCCCCGAGCTTTGATCTTGCTGCTCTACCTTCTCAGAAGAGGTGTCAGGTTGATGAGGGGTCCCCCTTAGGGGAGAACCCTTGTGGTAGTTCATCTTCCGCTCCAAAATTGGCGGAGTGGGTTGAGGGCCAGGATCCGACGAGTTTACTGAACCCCCAGGTTCTGGCCGAGTATATTAGAAGCTTGGCGATCCCCAAAGACATCACCTGGTTTGCCTCCATGCCTGGTCATGAGCTGTCAGATATTGCGTGTTTTCAAGACTTCTCGGTGAGTCATGTCAAACTTGGTTTTAGCTGCTTGATTTTCTTTGTTGATTTGTTTATCTTGATTTGCTTTATTGATTTATTCCTTGTTTTACTGTTTCAGGCCCTTCAAGCCGTGTTGGTTTTGAATGATCGCCGGCAATGCGCCGAGGAAGAAGCTGAACGTCTCGCAACTCTTTTGGTAACGTCCGAATCAGAGAAGACGAAGCTGAAAGCTTCGCTGGAGGAGCATGATTCGATTCTTTTGAGGATGAAGGCTCAGGACGCCATTAACGATCGCCAGGTCAAGGTAATCGAAAAGAAAACCGATGATTTGACTCGGAAGATCGAGGAGCTTATAACGGTGAATACCTATGTCAGAGAGGAGCAGAATAAGTTGAGGGCTGAAGTGGAGAAACTTCACATTCGCCTCCTTGATACGAAGACCTTTTACTCCGCCTTGATCAGCGAGTATCGTCTCGCTATTGGGAGAAAACTCTTATAGCAGAACGTGAATATCGATTTGTCCGGTGTGAATGGATAGGATCCTCAGGCCATAGTTCTGGGATTGCTAGCAAAGATGGCGAAGGATTGTTCGCTATGAAAATAGACTTTTGATTTTTGGCTGTTGCCCTTTCTTTTTTTTTGTATTGCTTTAATGATTATCTGTAATTCGTACCCTTTTGAATATATGATTCCTTTTTCGTTTCGCTGTTGATTTCTATCTGAATGCTTGGTGCTATTATTTTTTCTTCGAATCTGGTCTCATTGGTTCGCATTTGCTTCATTTTGTTATAGTTATTGATACTTTTGTGTTTCAGAGAGTTAATCTAAACTCTGTATTTTAGTGTTCCTCGTATTTTCTGAGTTAATCCGATCTTTCTTTTTTTATTTACTTCCCATATTATTTTGGAGTTAATTTAAACTCTGTTTGTTGTTAGTATTTCTCCTTATTCGAGGCTTATCTAAACTCTATTTTTGGCATTTCGCCTTGTTTGAGAGTTAATCTAAACTCCAATTTTCGGCATTTCCCCTTGCTCAAGTTAATTTAAACTATATTTTTGATCGGTTCGCGTTTTATTTCCAATTACTTTTTTCGCATTTAATGAATCACATGTTACTTGAAAACTGAAGTTTTATTAATATAAATGACTGCTTACAAAAATTAAAGGTAATTATAACACCATCGGGTATGACACAAAGTCTTTACTAGCGATGAGTTATTCGGTTCCTACTACTTTCCTTTCTTCTCTTGTTTGTTCTCTTGAAGATCAATAACGGACTCTTCTTAGCATTTCTTGGCGATATTTTGATCTCCTCTTTGCGTCACTGCGCCTTTTTCTGTTGGTACTTCTGTAATACCCTAAAAGATTTTAATTATCTAATTGGACCACGTGTCCAGTTCTGGGTGGTCGGAGTGACAACATCGGAAGGATTTCCGAGTAATTAAAGTGGATACAAATCTAAGTAGGTCGGTTTCAAGAAATTAACGATGAAGTATTAATATTATAACCTAGCTGGAAAGTTCGAATTGGAATTAAAAGGAAAAATGTCAAAAAAAGCCACAAAATGAAGTTCAGGGACTAAAGTGGTAATTTAGCCACTACGTCTCAAAAATGTAAATTTATAAGTTTTGACGAAAAAATATAAATTCCCGGGTCATATTATTTATTGGATATATATAAGTTATAATTAAAGTATTAATTAATTTAGTTATGGACTAAATTTAACGAAAGAAAAGTTCAAAAGATATTTTGTAATAAAGAAAGAAAACAAGGATTAAAGGAGTCTTTTAACCTTAATATATAAAGGATTGAATATGAAAGAGATGAGAATCAGATGAGAAGAAGAGGGAGAGCTCCAGAAACTTCGTTTTAACATCGATCATCGTCGTTTCGCCGCCGTTACTCTGTTCGGCGTCCGTTTCGGACGATTTTTGCGGCAAACTCTTTGAAATCGAAAGCTCTACTCATCCTAAGCATCCTATCAAGGTAAAATTGCAATTATTGGGGTGGAAATTGAGTTTTTATAGGCTGTTGAAACTAAAAAGCTAAGTTTGATTAGTATATGTCGGAATTAAGGCGTTTATGGTTGATTTCGAAGTGAAAAAGTGTTTGTAACATGTTTATATGAATTGGGTATGTATTGGTATGAAATTTGAGTGATTTGGGGCCTCGGAATCGGTTCTTATGGGTTAAAAAAATGTCGCACACGTTTGTGCACGACGTGTTGCACTTCAGCATGTCGTGTTGGTGCGCGACGTGCGCCACAAGGGTGCACGACGTTCACCACAGGGGTGCACGACGTGCACCAGCGAAGGGCACGTCGTGCCCTTCATGAAAAATGAAGGGCACGATGTGCCAAGTTGGCACGACGTGCCCTACTTCGACGCCGATCTCCGGGGGACTTCCGTGAGCGAAAAATGGCATCCGATAGCTTGAGTTGGGTATAAAACTTAGTCAAATGTTTTGAAATCGATATAAAACATTATAGAAATGAATGTTAATATGATAAGTAAGAATTCAGTTAAGAAAGTTATATAATTCTCGAGTACGAGGAATAGTACTCGATAAGTCGTAAGTACGACTAAGGATCATTGTGTTTTCGAGCAAACTAGAAGTGGAATCCAATCAACTTAAACTTAGAACTTAAAAGTATTATACATACAAACACATGATTCACGTCTAATTGTTAAACGTTAATTATTATGTATCATACGTGTTAGCGAGAAGAGAAGTAAGTAGACGTGGGATAGCGAGAGCATATCATTACATCGACCACGTCATTGATTGGATAGCGGTCACAGTGAGTTGCAGTTTACTTTCGTGTATTATATATCAAAGTTATTTTATATACACGTATATTGTTTATACGCATCACATTATATATGATTTGATTAAATGTTATATGTTTCTATCAAGTTTATATACGAAGAACTAGTATGCGGTCCGAAGAAACTAGCTACCTATTGGGTGTCAATAGGCTGTGTGATCACCAGTATCGAGTCAGTCTAGTGTGTTTGCATTTGAGAAATAATTTGATATGATACGATGCAATATCAATATGAAAATGAATTACGAAATTTGATAATGAATTCGATACGAGCGAGAACTCAGTTACGGTGTAACCTAAGCCCCGTATCTAGTGAGCTGGACTCACACTTTGGGATTAAGAGATGAGTCATGATTGACGAGGTAGAGTGTGAACACTCCCGGATCGGACTATCTGGATCAGTATGATTTGATTATTCGAAAGATGTGTCGCATGCTAGGATATTAGTTTCGAACGAATCAAATACCTGTTTATATGTACTATTTTATATTATTGTTTTCTTGAAATGCGATGCTATGTTTTCTTATATTAATGCCGTCAATAAATTGCAAACTCACTAAGTATTTTCCCAAATACTGACCCCTCACTTTTGATGCCTTTCAGGTGCTTAGCGTCTGGGCCTAGTTTGAAGCCATTTTTAGGATCCGGAAGTCAGCTGCGTATGTATTGTTCTTTGACTTCTGTAGTGCTGCAGTAGTGGTCCCATGTTGACAGAGTCGTAGCCTAGACAGCAGTGCATTTTGATTGTACATATCACCTGCTGTCTTGTTTATATATTTTGTAGGCTACGTGTTTTATATGTTGTTCACGGCACCAGATGCCGGTGATATGTTTTGATACACTAACTGACGTATATAGTACCGCGAGGCCAGTTCGTACAGGGTACGGTAACTAGAGTCCGCGAGGTTTTGAATAGTTAGTGTAAATACTTGGTTACATGTTATATATATGCTTATTTGCTTCTGTTTTTTAATGATAATTGTTTATTATTTGCGAGATATTAATAGTGGTTTGAGGCTTGCTACGGGTTCCGGAACTACCACTCCTGTTCCCTAGCGCCGGTTGCGGCTCAATATTTTGAGTCGTGATAATATTGGTATCAGAGAAGTTGGTCCATTTACCACTACAAGTTTGTTTAAGTGCTTGTTTGAGAGCAGTTGGTCCAGTTACCACTGCCAGTTATGTCTGAATGTCTATTGGATTTGGGTTACTCTGTCAAGTAAGTAAACCTAGGAACTACTGCAGCAAAACAGTCGAACCTTAGTTGCTTGCATTTTTTTGATATGTGCATTAGTAGTATGTGGCGTAGCGCGCGCGAATCAGGGTTATTACGTTAATAAGTAATTAGCATCTGTATATACGAACGACTGAGGCAGCTAAGTGTTTACTACTTGCGCTAGAATTGTTAAATGGTTATTTTCTTGCGAACTACGTGCGGCTGGATTAAATGCTAAATGATTACAACATTTTATAAGTTAATATTGCAACTGCGTGTGGAAATGGGCTCATATGGTCGCTTATGTTTAAAATTGTTTCTTTTCAGCATGTCTGGGCAGAACGGAGCTCAGTCACATGCTGCTGAAGAACGGGAGGAAGCGCCTCCTATATTTCAAAATGGATTTCACAACGAAATAGGCGAACCATCTGGGGTCCATCGAAACGGATTCCACGCAGATATTAAGAGATCGCCAGAAATTTATCAGAATGGCTATATGTCTGTATCAGAGATTGGTAGTTCTTCTGGAGTCAGAGGTAGAACCCATTCGCCAGAAATAGAGTATAGTGAAGAAGATGAGGAGGATCATGAGGAGGATCCAGAAGAGGACCCTGAGGACGATCCTGAGGAGGACCCAGTAGAGAACCCAGAGGAAGAATTGGAAGAAGAGGAATTAGAAGAAGAGTCGGAAGAAGAAGATCCTCAAGAGGAGGAGTTTGAAGAAGAGGAGCTATTAGATGAGTCGGAAATTGAAGAGTACAGTAGTGAGCATCTCTGGTCTAGTGTGCGGAGATACCGCAATTTGCGGGAAGACGTAGAAATAGCAAACGGTCAGGCACAGATAGCTCTAAACTAGGTTAGGAGGCAGATGTGCTCCTTCTCTCGAGGAATGCTAACGGTAGGGCTGTATTCTTCTGATTTTCTGCGAATGGTTGAGGGAGTCCCTGATCTGAACCAAGATAACAGAACCATCAACCGTAGATACGTCAGAGGCTTAGGACCTGAGTTTGGTGAGCTATATGAGTATGTAGGTGAACATTTTGGAACGCTCACTATGATGGCCCGTAGGATCGAGACTGACCGTGAGTGGGAGGGCGATCCCGTTCGACCCTTCTATTTCAGGCGTGAGTTCCATCCCGATTACGTTAACACATCCTCTAGAATCAGGACCAACCCCCACTTTGTGCACAGAGGCGGAGGCAACTCCAGTAGAAGAGTTACGGACCGACATACGGGCGTAGTTATTAGGGAACCTAGCGTTCCACATCAGGCACCCCCAGGTATTAACGATTTATATGCTATGAGTATATGTCTTTATGTGTTTGCATTACTGTGTATATATATGTGCTGCATTGCATAATAGAAAATCAGCGTTAAGATATGCCTATAGGATAGCACCTTGTGTAGCTAACACTTACAAGGAGGGACATCAATAATCACGCGCCTACTAAAAGAACATATAAACATAATATACGAAATTGATAACATGATAATAACACCTAATACATAATACATTATCGCGAACGTGATTCCTATATTACGTTCTGGGAGTTGTGAAAGGAGAGATGGATTACTGAAAAGGAATCAATGTGGAATATCAGTACTTATACTTGTATATGATATGATACAAGTATAATGAAGGGATGAAAGTAGTAATAAAGGCTATAAGGAGCTTCAGATTGAATTGGGTTATTAGACATGTGGGAAAGGAATGATGCAATAGAAGAATACTTCAAAGATGGAAGAAAGTGACAGCAATACAAATTTTTTATAATGTACCCAGTAACAATAAAGAAAGCCATTACTAGTCGCAGAGTGTACAATCTGAAGTAAACCTATGTTTTACGAAAAGTATGAGAATTTTTAAGATTTTTCAAAATACAATTGTGCTCAGACATCGCATATGACATTGCATAGTCACGATAGGAATGCATAAAAGAATGATTTTCAAAATCTTAGATCATGCATCATGTCTTTACAATGACAAAGAAAATGCGATTTTGAGTAACTCTTTGGTGATGAGAGGTGTCATCACTCTGAGCTACAATTGTATTGACTATTTCAAACGATTTAAGAAAAATGATTTAAAGTGCTAGCTAGCCAAAAGATGTTTTGAAATCTTTTTAATTTTATAAGTGAACTCAGACGTACCGCTCTGCGATGAATCATAAAAGATTTCTGATGAACAAGAATAATACTTGTAAAATAAACCCCAATAAAAGAGTAAAGCCATCTAATGAATAATTGCAATAAAGCTAACGAAGCTAAGATAAGATGCAAATAAGAGTTATCATCGGAGGGTATACGCGATCAAGATGCGATGCGTTAGTTATGATTAGAGGACACAATGTCTATCCTCATAGTAGGACAAAGGACGTACTGACAGAGAGTCATGTTTGAAGAAAGAGAAGCAATGGATACAAAATGATGGAGAATAAAATGATTATTTTTATGTCAAGATAAGTAATTTAGCGATCAAGAATCATATCGGAGGATAAAAGAGTAGGAGTACAAAGGATGACGAAGACGATGATATTGTATGATGAATATCAAATGATATTATGAGAATATGCAACCTTATCAATATCAGTATCAGAAATATAAATACGTTAATAGAAAGAAGAAGAGTTAAATTGCGGGAACCCAGTATAAGGATAAAGGCAACACATACAAATTTGTGAATGTGTAAACGCGAGGATGACAGGAAACATGAAGGAAGCCTAGTAAGATACATGTATGAATAAAAGATTTCATGAAATGATTAGAAAAGTGGAAAGTTCCAGATATACATGGGGAGGATCATCAAAGTAAATACAGCAACATCGAAGCTGTCATAATCAGATGAAGGATATAAGCAATACGACAAGAAAGGAGCGTGATGATACCTTATTTCTATTGAATGAGCAAGAATAGGGTATGTAAGAGAAACTACAAAGTTATGAGGATGAAGGCGGATATTATATAAGAAAGCTAAGATAATTAAAGGATGTTTAAGATTACGCAATAAGCGTAAAGGGAGTACAGTACAAAGACGATACCTCTAAAAGTAAGAATAAAGTCGTAAAGCTATTTGAAAGTAAGAAGAAGAAGTATAAGATGAGAAAGAAAATTGTTCATACAGCAAGGAGGGATTGTGATAAAGAAGTGATGAAAACTTACGACATTGTCGGTTATAGACTAATATAAATACAAAAGCGGATGCGATTGAAATTAAGTAGATAAGCCACTAAAAATTCTATTTGATCAGCTAAAGCTTAAAGATAAAAATGAGGTTAAGTGAATGGTAGTCAGAAAGAAGGATTCTTAAGAAAGTTAAATGTTAAAGACATATATAAGATTCTTATGAGATTACCAGGAATAAGGAATTATGAAGTAAAGGAAAGACAACTTTGATTGATAAGTCAATAGGAAACTCGAGAAGATCTTTAAGGTAACAACTAGAGGAAAGTAAAGAGAATAAGAATACGGGTAGTATCAGCAAATTAAAGCAACAGTACAAGCTATACGATTCAAAGTAATGTGAAGCAAAACGTTTAAGGTAATGGTAAAGGATGAGGGATTACGACCAACAGAGCGACGTGAAGTTCACGATGGCTTAAAGGAGCAAAGGAAAGATTAAAGTGAAGATAGTAGAAGATGTATCAGATTCAACTTCGCTAAGACACAACGATTAAGATAGATGAAATGTAGTCTGAAAGGAACTAGGTGGCGAATGGTCGAAAAGACAAATATGAATTAAAGATTTTCGCCTAGGGAAGAGCGTGGCAACAAGGGATGCCATCAAGATTAAAACCGTAGATTCATCGTTATAAGATGAATTCTCATGGAATGTATGAATAAGATGAATACGGCAGTAAGGATATGAATAACACGTCGATAACTATTCGAGGATAAACGAGATAGATAACAATATGAGGATTACCAAGTAGAATAAACTAATAAAATGTTAAGTGAGGATAAATTGACGCTAATGGTGGTCGGAAGGAAGATCACGACCAGTTGTAGATGACGAAAAGATTACGATATCAACGATACGTCTAAAGCCACACTATTTTAGAAAGGCAACAGACGAAACGAGAGTAACAATAGGAAGATTCTCAGCTATGCTACGACAAGAAACTACTATGAGCAAGATAGATAATCGATTAATGATAAGTACGAAGTCACAGCTATAAGTGGAGAGCTAAGAGCTAAGTAAAAGAAAAAGATACGACTGACACGTAGTAATGAACGTCAAGGAAGAAATAAGAACAATTGTAAGGTCTCAACAAGCTTTATGAAAATTCGAGAACAAATTTTTATAAGGGGGGGAAGAATGTAATACCCTAAAAGATTTTAATTATCTAATTGGACCACGTGTCCAGTTCTGGGTGGCCGAAGTGACGACATCAGAAGGATTTCCGAGAAATTAAAGTGAATACAAATCTAAGTAGTTCGGTTTCGAGAAATTAACGATGAAGTATTAGTATTATAACCTAGCTGGAAAGTTGGAATTGGAATTAAAAGGAAAAATGTCAAGAAAAGTCACAAAATGAAGTTCAGGGACTCAAGTGGTAATTTAGCCACTACGTCTCAAAAATGGAAATTTATAAGTTTTGACGGGAAAATATAAATTCCCGGGTAGTATTATTTATTGGATATAAATAATACGTATAAGTTATAATTAAAGTATTAATTAATTTAGTTATGGACTAAATTTAACGAAAGAAAAGTTCAAAACATATTTTGTAATAAAGAAAGAAAACAAGGATTAAAGGAGTCTTTTAACCTTAATATATAAAGGATTGAATATGAAAGAGATGAGAATCAGATGAGAAGAAGAGGGAGAGCTCCAGAAACTTCGTTTTAACATCGATCATCGTCGTTTCGCTGCCATTACTCCGTTCGGCGTCCGTTTCAGACGATTTTTGCGGAAAACTCTTCGAAATCGAAAGATCTACCCATCATAAGAATCCTATCAAGGTAAAATTGCAATTATTGGGGTGCAAATTGAGGTTTTATAGGCTGTTGAGACTAAAAAGCTAAGTTTGATTGGTATATGTCGGAATTAAGGCGTTTATGGTTGATTTCGAAGTGAAAAGGTGTTTGTAACATGTTTAGATGAATTGGGTATGTATTGGTATGAAATTTGAGTGATTTGGGGCCTCGGAATCGGTCCGTATGCGTTAAAAAAACGTCGCCCACGTTGGTGAACGACGTGCTGCACTTCAGCACGTCGTGCTGGTGCGCGACGTGCGCCACAAGAGTGCACGACGTTCACCACAGGGGTGCACGACGTGCACCAGTGAAGGGCACGTCGTGCGCTTCATGAAAATTGAAGGGCACGATGTGCGAAGTTGGCACGACGTGCCCTACTTCGACGCCGATCTCCGGAGGACTTCCATGAGCGAAAAATGGCATACGATAGCTTGATTTGGGTATAAAACTTAGTCAAATGTTTTGAAATGAATATAAAACATTATAGAAATGAATGTTAATATGATAAGTAAGAATTCAGTTAAGAAAGTTATATAATTCTCGAGTACGGGGAATAGTACTCGATAGGTCATAAGTACGACTAAGGATCATTGAGTTTTCGAGCAAACTAGAGGTGGAATCCAATTAACTTAAACTTAGAACTTAAAAGTATTATACATACAAACACATGATTCACGTCTAATTGTTAAACGTTTATTATTATGTATCAGACATGTTAGCGAGCAGAGAGGTCAGTAGACGTGGGATAGCGAGAGCATATCATTACATCGACCACGTCATTGATTGGATAGCGGTCACAGTGAGTTGCACTTTCCTTTCGTGTATTATATATCAAAGTTATTTTATATACACGTATATTGTTTATACGCATCGCATTATATATGATTTGATTAAATAATATATGTTTCTATCAAGTTTATATACGAAGAACTAGTATGCGATCTGAAGCAACTAGCTACCTATTGGGTGTCAATAGGCTGTGTGATCACCAGTATCGAGTCAGTCTAGTGTGTTTGCATTTGAGAAATAATTTGAAATGATACGATGTGATATGAATATGAAAATGAATTACGAAATTTGATAATGAATTCGATACGAGCGAGAACTTGGTTACGGTGTAACCTGAGCCCCGTATTTAGTGAGTTGGACTCACACTTTGGGATTAAGAGATGAGTCGCGATCGACGAGGTAGAGTGTGAACACTCCCGGATCGGACTATCTGGATCAGTATGATTTGATTATTCAAAAGATGTGTCGCATGCTAGGATGTTAGTTTCGAACGGATCAAATACCTGTTTATATGTACTATTTTATATTATTGTTTCCTTGAAATGCGATGCTATGTTTTCTTATATTAATTCCGTCAGTAAATTGCAAACTCACTCAGTATTTTCCCAAATACTGACCTCTCACTTTTGATGTCTTTCAGGTGCTTAGCGTCTGGGCTTAGTTAGAAGCCAGTTTTGGGATCCGAAAGTCAGTTGCGTATGTATAGTTCTTTGACTTCCGTAGTGCTGCAGTAGTGGTCCCATGTTGACAGAGTCATAGCCTAGACAGCAGTACATTTTGATTGTACATATCACCTGCTGTCTTGTTTATATGTTTTGTAGGCTACGTGTTTTATATGTTATTCACGGCACCAGATGCCGGTGATATGTTTTGATATACTAACTGACGTATATAGTACCGCGAGGCCAGTTCGTACAGGGTACGGTAACTAGAGCCCGCGAGGTTTTGAATAGTTAGTGTAAATACTTGGTTACATGTTATATATATGCTTATTTGCTTCTGTTGTTTAATGATAGTTGTTTATTATTTGCGAAAAATTAATTGTGGTTTGAGGCTTGCTACGGGTTCCGGAGCTACCACTGCCGTTCTCTAGAGCCGGTTGCGGCTCAGTATTTTGGGTCGTGACAACTTCCATTGCTAGTGCTATGATGCTGGTGACTGCAACTGAATCATGGAGGAATGGTCTTCCAAGAATTACATTGCATGTTAGCTCCATGTCTACTATGTTAAATAGAGACATGACCTTTTTGTTGATTCCTCTTTCTGGGACTATTATAACCTCCAGAGACACGGTGCCAAGCGGATTGATAGAAGGCTCTCCGAGTCCGGATAAAGGAATCAAGACTCGGCGCAGCCTTGCTGCGGTCCCTCCCAGCATTTTGTATGCAGCATTCGTCATAAGGTTCACAGCACTTCCTCAGTCTATGAGGATCCTCTCCATGTTCCAATTTTCAATGATGGTTGTCACCACCAGAGCTTCATTGTGGGGTGCTTTCACGTGCTCAAAATCCTCGACGTCAAAGATTACTGGTGGCTTGTGTGTTTTCCTGATGTTCATCACTTCTCTCCTCTGCTTTTGTCCTAATGGTTGAACTGTTATGTCCTTCTCCATTGATCATATGTATCATTTCCAGGATCTTGGATTACCTTTCTTCTTTCTTTTATTCTCCCTTGTCGTCCTTGCTCCTCTTTTCTCCCTTATCATTGCTTTTCGTTTTGTGGGCTATGAACTTCCTTAGTTCACCCGCGTCTATCATTCTTTCTATATCAACTTCTAAATCTCTTCATTCGTACATTTCGTGTCCTTGTTCATCGTGAAATTTGCAAAATTTTCTGGTATCTCTGATCTCAGCTTTCATCTTGGGCGGCCATGCCACATTTTTTACATTCTCCTTGATCTACATGAGGAGGTTGTTCGGCTGGTATTCAGCGGTGTGTAATTACATTCATCGTCTCGGGGGTCATACCTTTGCCCGTACCTTCCCTGGGGGGCAATGCGTCTGCTCTCTTCAGGCCTTCCCCGTCTATCCTCCGATCTTGATTTTGACTTCTCTTTGGGTTTCTCCTTTGATTCCTTCCCTTTCGCCTCTCTTCCACGAATAGCCCTATGGCCTTCATCAAGTTCGAAGTATTTTTGGGCTATGCACATCAAGTTTGAGAAAGTGGTGGGTTTGTTGACTAGCAGTTTATCCACCAGGTTGCCGCTCCTTCTCGCAGCGCTTCCGTTGCCATATCGACATTCAAGTTGTCTATCTTCATAGATTCTTTGTTGAATCGTTCGATGTAATTTCTTAGCGTTTCTCCCTCTTCCTGAATGCACGACCTCAGGATGTTGGTGGTCGTTTTAGCTGGTATATTGGTAAGGTACCAGTTGAGAAGTTCCATCGACGGAGAGGCCAAGCTCTTGATCGACCCTGGCTTGAGTTTGTTATACCATCTTTGAGTTCCTATGAGGGTGGTCGGGAATACGCGACACAAGATTGCATCCGAGACGCTTAAAAGGCCCATGGTAGTGGTAAATCTGGACGTATGGTCCCTCAGATCTCCTTCTCCGTTGAAAGTTGGCAAGGTGGGAAACTTCATATTGTAGGGAATCGTTACTTCCATAATTTCAGCTGACAGAGGTGAACCCTTCAGCCTGAGGTCATCTATGTCCAACTCTTCAGATTTCAGCTTTTTCAGCGCTTTGGCGATCTTGTCTTCCAAATCTTCCTCGTCAACGTTTGTGGCTTTGCTCTTTTGGGGCGATTCCGAGGACTTGCCTTTGTCTTCTTGATTTTTCTTCTTCGATTGTGCTTTTCCTGTGTCTTTTTCTTGTCTCTTGCTTTTTGGTGGTGCATCCTCTTTTTCTTTCTCTTCGTTCCTCTCTTTTAGAGTTGAGCCCACTTCGAGCATCGTCTTGATTCTCTCTGTTTCTAGGAGTATCCCTCAGATTTTCCTCATTAGAGTCGTTTTTTCTGCGCTCCTAATTTTCTGGGCTCTCTTCTTCTTCGTTTCTCCTTTCGTTTCTTCCTTCGTTCCTTCCTTCGTTTCTTTCCCTGGTTGGTTCTTGATAACTTGGATTTATGTTTTCTGTTATGTGCCTTCGTCGGGCAAAAGATAGGCTAAAGTTTTCCCTTAGGATCGTCATGGTTTCGTCATCGTTCGTTTGCTTTGCCTCGTTAGCCAATCTGTCCAGATTTGTCTGGACGGCTTCTAGTACTTTTTTTCAGGATCTTGTTATATATCTCCTGCGTTGACATGCCTGGCATTTGTTTTTCATTAGCTCGTAAATTGAGGAAAGCAATAGGTTTTCTTCCCCTGATTGGGTTGGTTTGGTACTAGGGAGTAGAGAAGGGCGTTCCTCCGGTATTACTCCCTCCAGCAGTGCAATGGATTCTGTCTCCGATGATGTTAATAAACTCCGGTGTGTGCTGATGGGTCTTGGGATCCCTCGGTTGTTTGTCTTTCAGGTTTTTTCGTCAGAAGTCATCTTTTTTAATAGAATTTGATTGAGTTCAGAAAAGCTCCTTCAAGTTCGAAGTTGTCAAGCTTTTCTCACAGACGGCACCAAATGATGGAGTCTGCCTTCTGAACCGGTGATGAAACTTGCAAAACAGGGTAGAAGCTAACCGAACAGTGGTGTCCGATTAACTCTCCGATGCTTAAGTCAGTTTAGGCTTTGAGTAGCATTTTGAGTATGCAACGTAGTTGTGTGTTTAGGCATACCTCAAGCTTCTTTTATAGTAGATGATTGTATACCTTGTACAGGTTTAATAGGAAGGTGAATCCTATATTGTAGGGTTTGATCCTGATTAGGAGTATTATTCCTTATTTAGACATGAGTCCTATTTAGAAACGTCTTCCTAAATAGTCGCATCTTTCTAAGTTGGAGGTTATCTTCCTAAGTTGGAGTTTGTATCAAAATAGGAAAGATACTCAAGAATATAGGCAGATTTGGCAATCTGTTCAAATCACGGGGTCGACGTGCTTTGTCCGAGTCCTCAAGGATTCGGTCTTTATCCTTGCGGATGATATTATATTCTAGTCGAGGCTGATCCTATGGAATCGGCCGCCGGTTTCGTCTGGCTTAATCCTTTGGGCGGGAGTCCGGTATCGTCTGAGAGTTGATCTCCTACGACTCGGCTTCATTGTACTTAAGATAGGATTCGGTATCCATCACTACGCATCAACCATTAAAGTGTATATATAGAAGATAACATACTAAATTTTATAATTAAATATATATTTATTTATTAAATTATAAAAATTACACATTATAATTTTTTTTTATTTATTGCTTATATTAAAATTAAGTTAGAAAGCTTAAAATGACTTTATTTTTGTCAATTAAACCAATTGACAGCATCAATGTTAAAAAATCGAGAATTTTTTAAATTTTTTATAAATTATTTGTAGACACCCTTTTTTCGGACCGGTAAAAGTGATAAGGGACTGAAGCGTCCAATGATTATTTCTAGAGAAATTCGTCCGGGTAACGAGCTTGTAGTCCGCCTGTTTAAATTCAAACTGGTTGGATCAGTGCACAGATGCAAATTTGAAGGACTGAAACATAATTATCTGCAAATTTCCTATAAAAATCTGAAGCGATTGTGAGCTAAGTCTAAGAAATTGGACTAATTACAATTCATAAAAGTTTATAGGGCAATTTGCAAGTTTGAGGGGTTAAATTGACCATATCGAAACCCCGAGGGTCTTAGAAGTCTTTTTGACAATTCTAGGCACCTAAAAACAATTTAGCCACCTTTTGCATGGCATAACTTATTAAATGCGAATTTAATGTTGTAATTATATAAGATGACTTTTAAGCTAATCACTTCACACACTTTCACATTCCTAACTCACCTCTAACACTCACTTGTAGACTCCTAATATAGATTAGACTCTAGCTATCCCTAAGTCTAACCAAACCCTTATAAATAAGACCTTAACATTCCATAATCAGGGTGACATGCATAACCCAGAAAAATCAAATAGAAACCCTAAAATTAACTAGTGTTGGCCAAACCCTAATCCACAAAACACACACACACACACTAGTCAAATTGCAGTCAATCAAACAAGTTTATATGCTTAAATCAGTTAAGAATCCTATATTGAACACCAATCCTAAGCTGGATTGTGCATTAGGTTTACTAGAAAACGAGTCAAGGACTCATAACGGTACTTCTTAGGACCCAATGTCATCTCTTATCATTTGTTATTGCATAACTGTCATGTTTATGATTTTTCTAAGCTAGGATGCATGCTTAGTTCATTTTAATATTTTTTCCATAATTACTATATTCTTAGTCTTTTGCCATGATTGTCATGAAATTGAATTAGAAATATCTTTGTAGGTTGTTTCTACCATTTTTTTTATCATTGTATGTTAATCCTATTCAAATATGATGCTTAGAACGCATGTTAAGGTTCAAATTTCCATGTTTGCCATGTTTGATGTTCTTGCCATGATTGCCATGATTTTGTAATCCTAGTGATACAGGTCGATCTTAAAGGGTCGCCCGTACTGTTTTTCCTGCACAAGTAACAGATATAAGCTCAAAGGACCTCAGGCTTGCTCAGCCTGAAAGCCATTCCGATGCTTAAGTCAGAGAGGGTTTTTTGATAGGGAAATGAGTGTAAGAGTATTTAAGTCTGATTTGTGCTTACCCTTCTCAACATTCGGTGGCTTCCTTTTATAGTGAGTTTAAGGCGGTTATTATCTGGTAAATCGTGGGTTTGTCCCACGATTACTGATAATGGTGAAGGCACGTTCCCGATTATCCCGGGTAGTGGGTCTCAGGGAACAGAGTGGATGAGGTCGCCTAGATGGCGGACCTGGATAAAGGCGCCCGAGACAGACATGGGCGATACTCGTACTGTCGCTGGGCGATGGGAGGTTTGGAGATCCGTTGGGCGAGCATAGCATTCGTTAGGCGATGCTTGGAGTTCTGATATTATTAGGGCGGTATCACCTAGAAACAT
This sequence comes from Mercurialis annua, assembly GCF_937616625.2. NCBI lineage: Eukaryota > Viridiplantae > Streptophyta > Magnoliopsida > Malpighiales > Euphorbiaceae > Mercurialis > Mercurialis annua. The sequence continues at coordinate 31,376,501 of NC_065575.1, forward strand.
GTTTAGGATGTTAATTTACTACTTTTGAGCATATATTTTCAAGTATGTTTACGCTCAGACCTTTCCATACGTGTTTTCTGCTCGTTTTTTTGTTATATTTGCATGAAACTAAACAAAAGCGACGAACTCCCCCGAACCAGTTGCCACGACCACCACCACATAGTGGCTCTGTCGCCACTCACAGTGGCTCCATCACAACTCCAAATGGCGCCACTGTTCTTCAGTTCTAGAGCCTCCCAGATCCTCCAAACTCGATCCATATCATGTTTTTGTGTTTTCGGGTTCGTTTAAACTTGGAATTGGGCCCTGTTTGAAACCAGGACTTTGTAATTAATTATAGGACCTTATTCTATGTTGTAATGGGCTAGAAACAATGTATTTCGGGATAAATACCATGTTTTGTAATCTACCATGCCAATTAAGCCATGAATCCCAAGCCTGCAAGAGACCATAATATTTCTAAAGCTATTCCGAGTTCTTTTGAACTCGGAATCATTCCTGGTTTGAACCAGTGGATCTGTATCAACTTCTGTGTATATCAACTGCTAATTATGTATGTTTGAAATGTTTATATGCTTTCCAAAGTACGTCCAGATTCAATATTAACATGTTAATGGACTTAACCACGTTAACTTAGCACTAAATCCAACAATTCCAATAAATCACCTAAAAATTATAGGATTGCAATGAAAATATAATTAATGGTTATATAGGCATTCAAGGTGACTTAAAATAAAGTCAATATCACTTAGACATCGTGTTTAGCCTTTGTGCATGAAAAATGACTAAGACCCACCACTATCCGTTACATGATACAAACCGCTAAGATTAGATGCTTGTTTAGGAGAACATGCTACATGCCTCAAATCCCAGTCCAGATTGAGTCATATGCGCATTTCACATGCTTTACCGCTTTCCAGACTTGTTTACATTTCCATCACATTATCTTATGCACTGCATGTATGATTAAGATGAGAAAACCAAATATGTCATGTAAATACGATGCAATCGATAAGCCAAAAACAATAGTTTTTGTAGTGTCCATCGAACCCGGTCTTTTGGTCCGATGGAAGGTGGTCTCATCCATAAGCGTGAGAGATCTACCCAGTCGGTATAAAAGACATTTCCTAGCATAGCTAGGTAGCGAATCTATTTTTCAAACCCTTTCCAAATTCGAAGTCATCCATAAGCAAGAAAGAGTGCCAAACAAGTGATCTTGAAAAGGAAATCAGTCTTCCCATGGTCGTATGATGATATGCCTAGCAATTACCGAGAAATAGTAGAGCATTATTTGCCTATAAAGCCGGACGCAAAACCGATAAAGCAGAAAATCTGAAGAGTTAGGCTAAAATGGGCATCACTGGTAAAGGATGAGATGAAAAACACCACTATGATTTGGTGCCGCCAGTTCCCTTTTGGCGCACGATCTCTGGCTGAGTTTTTTTATTTTTGGTCCTACTTTCGCAAAATTCCATCACCGGTATTAATGAAATGGATGTTCTCGTGTCGGCAATATAAGGAGATATTTTATACTTTTGGCAACTTTGTCGGTGCTCGGACCTGGTTTGATTCTCTACCGCATGTTGTTAGGTCTCAGATAGACGCTATAGGCTTCGTCTGTTTGGCTAGTGCTCTATTTACCATGTCGCGGCTCTATGACAGTACTTTGTTGCATGCTCTAATGAAGAGGTGGATGGATACTACTCACACTTTTCATTTTCCGGTAAGGGAGGTGACTATGACTCCACTAGATTTCTCACTTATTACCTGGATAACTTTTGATGGACAGACCATTGCCCTTTGACAATGGTTTGGCGACCTACGACCGGAGAGATGAGTACATCTTGTTGGGCTTTCTAGGTTTATAATGCAGCGGAATTTCTCTAATTTCAAAATTCATTTAATTAATAGTTATTTATATTTAAAAGTAACATTTATGTTTAAATAATAACTAATAATTAAATCTAGTTATAATATAGTTATAATTAAGAAAACTCTTTATCTTAAAGCAAATTAACTATTAATTCAACTACATAACTATATATTCGAAATATATCATATAAATTTACTTATCACATTATTTTCTCGGGCTTATAAAACCCATACATGTTTTGGGCCTGTTCTTATTGTGCGACCCTGTAGGTTCATACGATGTTGGCAGTAGGCTCGAAATCCCTATTTCGACCCACAAGTCATAAGTGGCCTCTAGCAAGACATTATGACTACCCAAGTTATATGATTATCGATTATCCGATTAAACCATTTACAATAATATTTAAACCCTTTGTCTCACGATATCTTGATTGAATATAAGGCATAGTACTGTCATCCTTATAATATGCAATCATTAGTTTCCTGATTCCAATTCGACTGAAAATGATAACTCTATCAATTCATTTAGCATGGCGATGTATTTTCTTCAGCCTATCTTTTTCAAGGGGCCCATAGATATCTTACTCAAATAAATGAGGGACAAATCCCTTCTCAGTCACTCACATTTCTCATATAGTTACTTTCTTATCCAATGACAATCTATTCCATTATCATGTTAAAGATAATGTAAGACTGTATCAAAATGTGAAATAGCTATGTAGAAATCCATGATGATTTCAAGGTCAAAGGATTATATTAATAGAATTGTGATGAGAATCATTTATGACAATGAACCATGTAGTATTCTCAAGATGGGTAATCCAATGCCTTATTTTTCAAATAGCACCTATTATTTGACTTAATATCTCATATACATGATTAGTAAAATATAATCATCAGTCAACATCATACTAGTCGCAATGTTCTATTAAGAATAGGGATAGATGAAATATATCTCTTTATTAAACCTAACAGTTCTACTATCAAGTCCCATACTTGATGACCTTAGAAACAATTAACCACTCAAGTATTTTAATCATAATATGAAATGATAATAAAAGTGCCAATTAATTAATAATAAAAAGATAAAGTCAATACATGGTCAAACATGGTTGACTTAGTGCATATTATTAACACATCTTTGAGATGTTGGTCTTTGTACTGTACATCAAGGATCGCACTCTTTGTTATACTGAGTTGGATTATCTCTATCGGGGATGCGTTTCGAGGAATGAAGACGACGTTGATCATATTGCTCGAGCTTTTTATTCTATTTGAGGGGACTACGCTGTTCTACAATTCGAGTTCGACTCTTACTCTTTATGTATTATCGGCGTTGGAGGCTCTGGATCAGGTCGCGTCCTATGATTGGGGGTCTACTGCCCTCGATTATTTGTATGGTAGCATGGACCAGGTTGTCCATGGGGGATCCCGTCTCTATAGGATTTGTCTCGTTGTACACGTGAGTTCTTTTTCTAACCCTCTATTTTTGTGCATCTTGTCTTTACTGATTTTTTGATTTTATTCTATGTTCCCCCTTTTTACATTTAGGCTACCCAGACTAATATTTTGATTGGATTCGATGAAATGTCGATGCCGGGCATTCCTCTGCTACGATTTTAGGATGTCTCTTGTACTTTGAATCATAGTCAAGGGGCTTAATGTAGAGACTGGTTGAACGACTTAGCGTGGATTAATGTACGTAACAAACTCATTAGTGTATAAGTTGTGTTCGAATTGCAATTCTTATTTGTAAAAATTTCGCAGGTGTGCTCATACTAGAACACTTCTTCGAGGGAACACTGCCCTCGTTGGATTCAAGGAGCTATTATTCAGTCCGGTATGCACTATCGGATGCATGGTCCGGACTGTCTGTCTTGGTTTTTAGGCGAGCCTGTGCTCCATTGGTGGGTCGGTCCCCGTGAGTGCTTAGTGCCTAGGAAGCTGCAATTGACGATGTTGCATGGTAGAGACGTCACATCACCTACTCTTTGTACAGATTTTGAGGGGTTATCCTCCTACTGCCCTTGTGTTTGCTCCTCGATTGTTGATGATCTGGTGCAATACCGTCTTCTGGTTAGATCGCCTCTAATAGGCGTGCCAAGGCGTCAGGTGCTTGCTATTCCGAACGCTCCTGTTTAGTAGGCTGCTGTACAACCACGGGTATGTACCGTTTATTCAGTCTTTATATCCTCTGGGTTTTCTTTGATATTTGTCTAACCCTTCTTCTATGGTGTCTTCTCAGGGAGGACTTAAGGGTGTGACTCATGTTGGTCGTTCCCAGATGGTTCTTTCTAGATCTCCTGGACCTATTCCGGCTGGTAGGAAGGAGACTTCGAGCTCTTCTGGGATTGTTTCTAGCTCGTTGGGCCAGATTCCAAAGAGGTCTGCTCGTTACTCGAGCGTTCTTGGGGCTACGCAGAGTTCAGTCCCGGATGCATGCATGGTGCACCCTTTCGTGCCCCATAGTTGTACACATGCAAGTCTGTCCTTTGCGTTTGTGCTTTCTTTTATGCTAAAGATTATTTCCCCCCCTTAACTGAGTGCTCATTTCTGATTTGCAGGAGCAGGTATCTAATGTTGTTCATCTAGCTGACGCGGCTTATTACAGGTAAGACCAGTTGTGTAGTGTATATGTATAGATGAGGGTAAATATGCAATATTCTAATGCTCTATTGTAGTATGTATGAATGTATGTATATATGCATGAAATTATAGTTATGAATGTTCTTTAGGCTTTCTGCAGTATTACATCGAGGAGCTAGAGGACCGGTTACGGCGGGTTGATATTGGTCCCTTTGATAGTGGAGTTGATGACTTCTCCCTAGATTCCCGAGCTGGTGACTTCCCAATCGGTGAGTGCGGACCTTGGGCCTCTGGTGGTCGTGGAGACTTTACTTCTTCTAGTGGTGCGCAAGTTAAGCGCAATAATGACGATGATATGCTCTTAGGGAGCGATGAGCGATGCAAACCCGATAGAGAGAGATTAAAATTCTGATGAGTAGTTGCTACTCCTTGTATTCATTTTATATTGTGAATAGTGTCCTATATTGTATGCCATAGAACTGTAATCTACGTTTGGATGTATCGCGTTGTCATGACCCGAAATCATGAGCCGCGACCGGCACTTGGAAATGGAAATGGTAGTTCCAAATCCCGTAGGAAGCCTTAAAAACGAGCAAAACTTTTTCATAGACAATCAAACATACAAATCCTTTTTCATACACAAAATTTTTTCGTAAAAGCCTTACAAGGCTAGACGCATACAAACATCTGATCAAAACCTGAAAACGTCACTTTGGAACCTGGATCTTACTCTGCGATAAATTACTTCCAGCTTAGCTCTTTCCATATCATACAGACAGTTTAAAGCACAGTTACAAAACATTTTTACAAATCAGAGTCAAAATAAACATTTAAAACTGTTTGACCAATCTCATACATATGCTAGGACTCGACCCTACTGCAGCACTACTGATTGACTCTTTCTTTCGGTTTATGCGGACTTCTGGAACAAAGGTAGAAGTCTGTCTTATCATATACCACATACCCGCAACATACATTGTTGGGGAGTCAGTCGAGACTGAGTGAATTATACATTACATAGCTTATTATCAAAATAGCATCGCGTTTTGAAAATATTTTATGCAAACACAATCATCTCATATACATATATTTTCAACCAATTCAAATAGGCAATTCAAGCAAGTCTTAATCTTAGACTTATATCGCTATAGGTATTTACCTAGTCTTAGCGAGGGTATTGCCTTTTGAATCCATTTTGGTAAGGTCCGTCCCAAAATAGTTCAACCGATTTCAACCTATACCAAGTGATACAATCCCGAGATAGTACAACAGAGTTAGTCGTATTACGCTCGAATCCATACAAGAAGGGAATGCCCATGATAATTCAACCGAGCTCACATCCCTAGACACATGTCCCGAGATTGTTCAACCGAGATCAACCTTATGTCTCAAGCAAAGGTTCCAAGATAATTCCACCGAGACAATTTCACACATACAAGAGGTTCCATGGTAAGGTAGTTGAGTTTGTTCTATTTTTGTCGTCTAAACTTGACTCGACTCTATGATCACATCTCCAATACGAACACTATACAAATTCACAAGTCCATGTACAAAGCCATACAAGCAATCCAAACCAAACAATACAAATCAATCCATATACAAAACAACCAATCCAATCCATATACAAATAATTCATACGATGCATATATGCGATGCATTTAAATACTATTCATATAGCATATTAAATAGCATTTAGTAGGAAAATGTGAGTAAGTAAAATATACTCAATGTTTGCTTATCCAAAATCTTTGTTTATAATAGCGTAAGCTCCCTGAGGTCCTTGTCCGTTAATAGGTTGCCTTGTCGGACCTATGACATTTATTTAATGAATCTCGAGTGAGATTCTAACTCAATAGACACATAGACTCGAGATTAAATAAGTGCATTACTTGTCATATTATCGACCCCATAATCGACTATGTTTGCCAACCGTATAATAGTACGACCTCTAAATGAAATCGACATTCTTAAAGTTCAGAATGTCACCTACAACTTTTTTTTAGGTCTTAGACTAAGTCTATCACCCGAAGGTATCGGAAACTCGCCCATAAGTTAAATAATTGGACTGTCCACAATTGCAGAACTGTTACGCGTAACAGAATGTTCTGCTCTGTTTGGACAACTTAGAAGCCAAATTTGCAGAAACTCAAACCTAAATATAATTATCCAACACCCTTAAGTTTTTGTACCAACAAACGAAACTTAATTCGGATCTACATAGCTTGAGATATTTCCCTCGCAATATCCATGTTCTGCAACTCAATATTTCCAGCATTATCGCCAAACTTTCATTCATTCTTAATCAATCCAATTGCAATATAATTCAGCTCTAGACATTCTTAAAAACAGCTTATTATAATTATTGAATCCCTAAACATGCTCTTGACTCAATGGCCGAAACTCCTATTCCATACTCATGCCAAAATTCAATCATCAACACTACCAAAATAATCCATACATGATCATAATCCATCAATAATCCTAAGCAATTCAAACACAATGATTCATCACCAAAGATGCCGAACCCTTAGCTCTTAAATTTAAGAATTTTACCTTGTCTTGCATATACTCCATGGCCAAAGCTCAATCCTCCATCAAAAGCTTCAATCCAAGCTCAACACACCTCACATGAAACAAATCATGAAAAACTCCAAATCAATCCATGAACCCTAATTGTTTTTTATCCCAATTACTTCAAAACTTATCATATAAATCATAAATTAGATAGACTAGCTTTATTACATTTAGCTTAGGGTTGATTTGCCTCCAAAAAGATGAAGTTTGGCGAAGAATTTCTTGGGTTGTGGTGATGGATGATTGTCACGGCAATGGAGGGAGAAGGAAGTAAGGTTTTCTTTCTTTACTCTCTTTATTTTCTTATGATGCTATTTTAAATCAAATCAGATAGATAAAAGACTACTTAAGCCCCTTGATTATGCCTTATCACTTCTTTTAGTAAGTTAAAAATCTATTTTAACCCACTTACTAAATCAATGTACTTAATTATCAAACGATTTCGGAAATCCTTTTTCTGAGAAGTTCTTAATTATTACTAATAATAATAATAATTCCCACTTTAAATTATTATTATTCCCCGACATATTATATTAATTCTCATGTCGGTGTCCATTTCCGACCTACTTGGTCTAATTTACGAAACTTTAGCACTCATGGCAGAATTTTCTTATTTTAAAATTTTGGGGTATTACACGCGTGTTGGCCTTTTATTGTTATTTTTCACTCTAGATGTCCCATTTGTGTTTGCAAAAAGTGGCCTGATTCTTCGTCTTCTACTAGAATCAGTTTAGTCTCTTGTGGACGGGGAACATGTTGTGTCGTACTGTCTACATAGTAGGATCCTTATGTCCCCTATTGTCTAGGTGAGGAAGTCATAATTCCCCCTATTGTTCGATTGATGAGGACTTAAAAGCCCTTTGCTATATGGATTTTCGTCTCCGGATAGCAGAGCCATGCCTCCTATTCTGGATTGTGGAGCGTGAATGCCCCCTGTGTTGTCTTTCTTATAAGGACCCCTTGCTATCTGGATTTCCGTCTCCGGATAGAGGAGGGATGTCCCCTATCCTGGATGGTGGAGCCCGAATGCCCCTTGTCTTGTTTGTATGATGAGGACTTTGATGTCCTCTTCTATTTGGATTTTAGTCTCCAGATAACTGAGGCATGTCGCTTATTCTGGATGGTGGAGCCCAGATGCCCCTTGTTTCTAGTAGATGAGGACTGGTGCCTATTCGTGTAGTGGAGGCCAAAGCCTATTCTGGTATTGGAGGCCCGATGGAGGATCGAACCCTGTTTCTTGATTCTGGAGATGCATTATAGGGGTAGAGGCCCATTGTTGCTCTTATTTGAGTTGTGAATTTGCAAAAATGGCCCCATTTTCTATTTTCTTGATGGAATTGGCCTGGGTGCTTGCTTTCGTACTCTTATTTGCCCCCAATTGAAGCATTCAGTTTTCTAAATGGGAATTAGATGATTTAATGAAGAGTTTGCTTTCTTGCTTGGCTTATTCTAGATTATACTGTTTGACCTGGTAGAACTCATATGTTTATTTCTAAACAGTCTATGCGTATTTCAACATTTACATAGCGCAACTAGAAAAATGCATAAGGAAATTTTCGAGAAGTTTGATTTACTGATGAATTTTTTTATTGTCTAAAAGATTGTGCTTTTAGAATTTATGGTTCTTTGCCCGTCCTTTCTATGTACATGTTCTTGTCAATAATCGAGACATGCATGAATGATAAAAGATCTATATTACTGGCTCATTTAATATCCTGTACACTTGAGATACTTTCTGTTTCAAGCAATTATACCCCTGTCGTCAATTAGTCCTTTCAGATTTTCATGATTGACTATTTTTTGTGAGTGCTTTCCACGACATTGTTGATGATCCCGAGGAGGTCTTTAGTGCACTTCTCCTCTCACTACTTAGACAATCCCACTCTGAGATAGGAATCTACTGGGCGGCGGCGGCGGCTGGTGGGAAGCTCTCTCTCTTCAGCTCCTATATGGGTGGGACAGCCAGTTTCAACGTTTGCCTCTACTCTTATAAACCTTTTTGTGGCCAAATATTTTTAGCGAGTAGGTCAAAACCCACATAACATGCCGCTGTCCTTTTTGAGATAATTTGGATTACTCATATTTTCCAGGGGTAGTACCTATTGAAACAAAATTATCTTTAGCGAGTAATTCACTTCCTTTATACCGACTATTGAATAAGCTTGCTATATAGCTTGGTTTCTTCATATATGTGTGTATGATGATTGAAAATAACATGTATTAGGCAAGACATCACATAAATGAGCAGAATTAGGTTCATCATTGGCTCTGTAATTATAAATAAATCAAACAAATAAATTGCTCAAAAACCACCCGATGCGATAAAGAAATAAAGAAAACTAAGCTATTTCATAACGGGATAGTCTATGAGAACATATCTTTAAATTCCCCAAACATTGGCAGGGTTACCACTTCTGCCTCGCTGGTGATGTCATGGATGCTGAGGTGGACGAAGGATGCTAAGTCTACAATTGATCCTTCCTTTGGGGATTCTTTCGCAGTGATTGAGTAGAATAGATCCTCGATGTACATATCTAGGATGGTAGAGATCTCTGGCTGCTCCGGCCTGATCCTACATGCAAGACTCTGGACAGAGGAAAATCTAATGTCAAGAAGACATCCAGATATTATATGTAATAGTTCAAATAAACTTCAGACATTTCCATTAGTTATGCAATAACTACGGCATCCGGGCATCCACGCAATAGGATGCCCCTTGGGACGGCCAAAGGAATGTTGTTCCCTCTACAAATCTAGGAGGCGCCGAATAGGACAACAACCATGAATCCATGTAATAGGATGGCCCTTGGGATGGTAAAGGGGATGATATCCCTACTACAGACCTAAGATGTTTCGGACAAGATAACCACCATGGATCTAAGCCATTGTATCACTATTAGGACGGCTGAAAGTTAATGGTTCATTTCAAAGACAACAGACAATATGAACTCAACGGGTGACCTTCAAGACAGCTGAGAAGTATTCCTCTCAGACAAACGCAAAGTAAACTAGAACCAAGGGGCATGTGATCAGAGTTGTGCACCACTACCGGTAATGAATATGCTAGGGCATTACCTGTCGCGACCCGAATTCCTCGCCATCGAGACCGGCGCTAGGGAACGGGAGTGGTTGTTCAGGAACTTCGTAGCAAGCTTCAAAAAAAGATAAATCACACAATAAATATAAATAACACAATGCTTGGCAACAATCGAGACTCCACTCTTAGATCTAGCAAGGCATACCAGAAATAAACATACGCGGAAGTTAGAACATGCCAAGCTAATCATACAATAATATGATAATAAAACATGCCAGCAACGATAAACATCGTAAGCGGTTATACAAACCGAACCTCTCGGATAAACCTAGAGGAAAACACAATAAACGCAAATATAAAAGCTAACTACTGATGCTCTAGAGTTTAAAACTTTTACAACATTATATAAAATCCTTCCGCGAAGACAAAACATCGGAAGTATCATGCCACGATAAAAACACCTAAAAATGTTTAAAATTTACGGGTAAAATAAAAATTTGAATGAGTATATAGAAATATATTTATATATTAAGTAAATCAAAAATCATCTGAAAACAATAATATCATTGTTATGGAATCAACGGAAACCCTAAACCTCGATTCATGATATCCCATAATATCATATTTCCAGGTGACGTGAAACCCGATAAATTAATTAATCGAATACAAAATTGATCCAATACTTAATCCATAATCCTGATCAATATCCAAGGAGTCGTGAAGTCCGAGAACTTAATCTATGGAGTACATCACCGACTTCACTTAAACCACAAGTTTTAAAGCCTGAGAAATTAATCCATCGAGTATATTACTAGGGAAGCTCGAGAAATTAATCTATCGAGTACATCGCTATAAAAATATCCACAATACGCGTACATCAAAATAATATTCTAATTCGATCAAATTGGTTCGTATGCAGTCCTAATGCCGCCTATTAGAAAAGAACGTTTCAATTCTTCCATAACAGTATTTGAAAAACGTTTTGAAAACATTTCTAAAAAACATCACTAGCATTTCAAATACTACTTAATAACAAAATATAAAAGTACTACTCACAGTTTGGAAATCCTCAAAATAAACTCTAATGTAACCTCCACGTCAAGCACAGTCTTGTTTTAAATCATGGGACGTCGACGGATCTACGAAAAAATTAAATTAAAATGTGCTACACAAAACCCTCAACTCTAACCAAACAAACTACGAACATTTGAAATTTTGTAAAATTTATGAATACTAGTTATGCTCCTTTATAAAAATACATTTTTTGGGATAAAATATTCAAATAAAATACATTATTCTTTCAGAAAATCATTTTCCAATTCAAGAGTGTCCCACGCTCGTATCGGCCGAAATACCCATTTTGAGTTTCGTAACCCGAAATCTCGTAAAAATGACGATTTTTCCAAAACCAAGAAAATATATATTTTTTTCAGAAATATACTTTAATCCAAATCATTAAAAATAATATCTTTTTGAAATCTCAAAATAGCCGGAAAATCACGAAACCCTTATTTTTCGTAAAAATGCCTTAAAAATCATTATAGAATAAATAAACGAACAAAGGATCACTTTACCCCCTCAACTTGGCACAAAGTATCAAAAACGTCCAAAGTAGGAAAACCGGATCACTTTTACCCTGAACTTGGCAAAACCGGTACAAAAACACCCCTATGCTGACGTGGCACCTTAAATGGAGAGTGAGGTTCTAATTAATCATTATTTATTCTAATTAATAATAATTAAATATTAACTAATCATAATTCAACCCTAATTAATCTAGGGGCTTTTTTAGATTTTTTCCAAAAAAAATTCAAATTTTTTTTACAGTTCCGGCGAGGAGGAGGAGCCTCCTCGCCGGAGAAGGGAGCTGCTGCTCCTCTTTTCCGAGGAGGAGCAGCAGCTCCGCTCCTCGCCTGAGGAGCGATTTGCTCCTCAGGCGAGGAGCAGATCTGCTCCTCGCCAAAACGAGGAGCGGATCCGCTCCTCGTTTGACGAGGAAGACGATGAACAGACCCATCTGGGTCTGTTCATCTTCTTCATTTGAAGAAAATGAACAGACCCAGATGGGTCTGTTCATCATTTTGATGAACAAAATTTGTTCATCAAATGATGAACAGACCCATCGTGGGTCTGTTCATCTTTTGATGAACAAAATTGTTCATCAAAAGATGAACAGACCCACGATGGGTCTGTTCATCTTTTGATGAACATTTTTGTTCATCAATTGATCAGCAGACCCACGATGGGTCTGTTCATCAATTGATGAACAAAAATTGTTCATCAAATCTTTGATGAACAGACCCATGGGTCTGTTCATCAAGACCCGTGGGTCTTTTAGAATTTAATTTTTTTTTATTAAAAAATTTTAAAGTTTTAATATTTTTGTTAAAAATTTAATTTGGAAGTTAATTTGTTAGATATATAAAATTTGGGGGTTAATTTGTCATATAAAATTTTAAATTAAAGGGATTAAATTGTTTTTTTTTTAAATTATTAGGTATTAATTTAAAATGTTTAAAAAGAATTAGGACTATTTTAAACTTTTTTCTATCAAAAACCACCTTAAGAAACCGAAACCACTTTGAAAACCGGAGAGTGTATCTCACTCTCTTAAGTGAGAGTGGGGAGGGGGGTTTTTGTACCAAATTTGACAAGTTCAGGGTAAAAGTGACCCCATTTTGCTAATTTTGACGTTTTTGATACTTTGCGCCAAGTTCAGGGGGTAAAGTGATCCTTTGTTCATAAATAAACTAACATAATCCAGGCCCACGAACAAGACCCGAAGACTAGTCACACAGAGGTTTCAATCAGCTTATAGCCCAGGCCCAAGAGCCAGACCTAGTCAACCAATCACGAGTAAATTAGACTTCCAACAAACTAAGATGAAGTTGGCTGAACAGAATCCCGATAAGGAAGGCCTCATGATCAAGCATAGCGATCTCATATTAGAAGAAGAGTTCGACTACAATTACAATAGAAGAAAGTATAAATACAGGCTTAAGTCAGGTAAAAGGGTTAATTCATTCGTTACTTATAAAAAAGCATATACTTTAGCTAATCAAGAATCTGACTTAGGCATCGGAGGGTGTTCGAGCCAAACACCGGTTCGAATCCTTCTAACCTATTTTTCTTGACAGGTTGGAGCGAAGCAAGAAAGACCACGGCAAAACCATCAATAACTATTTTATTTTTATATTATTATAAATAATAAAATTTGTAATCGGGTTAGGTCGGGTAAATGGGTTCGTGAGTCAACTTGTTATACGACCTATTTATTTCGTGTCATAAACGGGTTGACACGGACACGCTAAGCCTCAACCCGAATTCGCCAAACTTACAGGTCAGGCGATTCGTGTTATTGTTTCATGACCCATTTTGACAGCCCTAATAGGGTCCCATAAGCTTTTTTTAAGAGAAAATTACTATGAGGCTTCTCACATTTGACATATTTCACACTTTAGTCCCTCTTTTTTGAAAATTAAACTATATGGCCCCTCACTTTTATTTCCGTCAACAGTTTAGTCCTTCCGTCCCTTTTGGTGTTAGTCAACGAAGTCAAAGGACTTAGGAGTAAATTAATTTTCAAATATGAGGGACGAAATCGTTAAAAAAAACAAAAGTGAGGGACTACATTGTTGATAAAAACAAAAATGGGGGCCATATAGTTTCGCTGACTTTGTTGACTAACATTAAAAATGGATGGAAGGACTAAATTGTTGTTAGGAACGAAGTGAGAGACCATATCATTTGATTTTTAAACAAGAGGGACTAAAGTATGAATTATATCAAATGTGAGGGGTGTCATAATAATTTGCTCTTTTTTTAATACCCGGACACCAAAACTGACTTTTAGCATATTTTTACTTAGCTAGCAAGTTTAAATACGAATTTTAATTCAAAATAATAAAGATACATAATATAAAGATAATCATAATCCTAATAGTCTATGACTTAACACTCTTTCAACTTCAACTCAAACTCCAACTCTAGGTAAATAGTAATTTAAAACTAACATAACCTCTAAGTAAATCCACTCTAACCTAACCACTATAAATAGAACCCCTAACCAGCATAGCCACAGATCGGACCAGAACACAAAAATCACACCTAACAAAACAAATTCAAACCCTAGAAATATAGGTGATTGGCCGAACCACCCACCTTCACTACACACACATCATATTCAATTCCAGTCCTAAAAACAAGTTGAGACGCTTAAATCACTCAAGAACGCAGTGTTGAACATCGACCCAAAGCTGGACTCCATGTCCGGATCACTACAAAATGAGCCGAGGACTCCAGACGGTACTTCTGAGGACCCAAACCTTCTTTCCATCACTTTTACCATGTTTACTTAGAATTTCTAGATTACATGTTATTAGAATGCATGTTTAGGTCGTTTTGCTGTAAATTGCCTAAATTGTGTTTTTGCCATAACTACCATTACTACCATGCTTTTAAGCTTTTCAATATGATTTTCATAAAATCGACTTAGAAATACGTCCATAGGCTGTTTTATATATCTTAGTCATTAAATGTTGAAACTTTTTAATTTAAGCGCTTAGGATGTATGCTTGTTACTCAAATTTCCATGATTGCGATGTTTTTTGTGTTCTTTGTTGTTTTACCATAATATTCATGAAATAAGCTTAGAAACATATATTATAGGGTGTTTAATTTAGTTTTAGACATCATATTCCAATTCCAGTATGTCCCAGAGTGTTTCCTTGTGCGTTTGACGTGTTTTTGAGTTGTTATGCATGTTTCCTAAGCCCGAAAAGTTGCTCCTCATATTAGGCAAAGATTGGTGTTGCCACCGGTCCATTGTGGCGACACAACCAGTCCATTTTGGTGCCGGCGCCACTCAAACTGGCTTCATGCCTTTGTCCTCAAAATGCTCCCAAATCTTCGATTCGTAGTTTCAGCACTGTTTTCGCGTTTTTGGGCTCGTTTGAGCTCAGAATTAGGCGCGATTTAAGGCTACGGACTTGTAATTAGTTGTATAATCTTATTCTCTATTGTAATGGGTTAAATCCAAATTGTTTTCGGGCCTTTAATCCCAAATTTGTAATCAACCAATCAACCGGGCTTAGAAGCCAAATCCGCGAGAAACCAACGACTTCCACGAGCAATTCTCAGTTCGTTTCAACTCGAAATCGATCCCAGTTAGAACCGGTGGATCTGTATTGATGAGATAAATAACTTTCATGTCATCGCGAAACCAAAATCTAACCATGTCGACCTCCAAAGCAGTGACGAGTTCCCGACACTCCGGTTCGACAAGGTTTAAAAGTATTTTTAACCTTGCATGTTTATCAACTATACATGGGCTTGTTGGCATTGTTTACTGCTTTTCATAGCAATTCCAATCCACCTTTTAACAGGCTAAAGGACTAACCACATTAAATTAGCAATCAAACCAGCAAATCACTTAAAAATCATAGGATTTTCATGAAAAAAGTAAATAGAGGATGTATAGGCATTCAAGATGACTTAATAAAATCGAATTCACTTAGACATCCGGTTTTAGGCTTTGTTCATGCAAAAAGAATAAAAACAATCCACGTTTGTTATATGCTAAAAACGCTAGGATTAAATGCTTGTCAAGACAACTTGTTATATGCTTCACATACCAGTCCAGATCGAGTCATATGCGCGTCTTATGTAATTTACCGCTTTTATACGTGTTTATTTTCCAGCAATTATCCATTGGACTCTAGGCCTGATTAAGATGAGATATTGAATATATCCTATAAAAGAGAGTGTAATTGAGAAGCTAAGTATAAGAGTCTTGGTAGCGTCCAAGAACCCGGTCTTTTGGTATAGCGTACGATATCCTTACCGGAGGCAAGTAAGGTTATATAGTCGGTAGAAAAGGCATTCCTAGCTGAGCTGGGTGGCGACTTCACATTTTATAAAACCAAACTAGTTTTGAAGTCAGTCATAAGCATGGACCAACGAGGGATTGTCCCACCGAAACTCGCTCTGTTCACACTTCGTCACGACCCGAAATCTCGAGTCGAGACCGGCGCTAGGGAATGAGAATGATAGTTCTGAAACCCGTAGCAAGCCTAAAATTCACTAAAGCGTTTTTCGCAAATTGATCAACTAACAATCACATACTAACCTTATACGCGGAAGCATTTAATAAATATACTATTACACACTAAGAACATACAACTTTCTTCGGGCTTATCACTTTCATATTCTGTACATACTAGCCCGGCATACAAACTCGTTGTGTTAAGATCACCTCACGGGAATCTACCTCCATGGAAAAAATACATACATCGTAGCCAAACAACGTATACATAAAGATAGCAACTGCAAACATCATAAAACATGTTGTCGTACTAGGCCACGAAATTGGACAGACATTATACTACTGCAGCAGCTACGAGAGTCCAGACTGTTAATTGCAAATAGACTTCCGGTCAAAAGGCGGACTTCTATCCAAGTCTAGAGTTTAGGTAACTGAATGCAAACACTATGGGGGGTCAGCTTTAAGCTGAGTGAGTTATACGTTACTCGCCCTATTATCAAAATATCATCGAATTTAAAAACCATTTTGAGCAAACACAATCATTTCATATACATATACTTTCAATCAATTCAAACAGGAAAAATAAACAATTCAAGCAAGTCTTAATCTTAGACTTATATCGCTCTAGGTATTTACCTAGTCTTAAAGAAGGTATTTCCTTTTCTATCCATCAGAAAGTCAGGGCTCATTCCGCTAGACACAAAGTTTAGGATCAATCAACCAGACACAAATACAAAATACCCGGGATAATTCAACCGAGCTCACACCACACAACTTCGCAAAACTTCCACACCATACAAAATATACACATTCATAAGCATTCCAAGTAACTAAAATATAGATCGAGTGATGATCCATTCAACATAAGCAATAACCATAACAAACATAGTCGTCCAATGTTCAATTCAAACCAAACATATTCACACATTTCCAATCAACATCAAGCTTACAAAAGGATATTCAGTCATGCGCAGAATTCTCATGTTGGCCCATATCGCCTTTTACGCAACCAACATATTGTTATTGGCCCGAATTTCCATTTAGGCAACCAATAATTGAATTATCACAATGTTGGCCCAAATCGCCTTTTAGGAAACCAACATATTGTTATTGGCCCGAATCGCCATTTAGGCAACCAATAACTCAATCTCACGTTGTTGGCCCAAATTGCCATTTTAGGCAACCAACGATTATTATCAATTCTCATTAAATATTCAAATATAAGCATGAAATGATTATCACAACCAACATTACTCACTTGAAAATTGCAACCATGATTGACAAACGTATTTACACCTCCGAGAGGCCCCATTGTCAATTACTTGGGTTCGTTCTATGTTTGTCGTCTACACTTGACTCAATTCTATTATCACATTTCTAATACGAACCCCACACACATTCGCAAGTCGCATATACAAAGAAATATAAATAATACAATACCAGCCAATCCATTTCAATACAATTAAGTCGTATACAGACGATAAAAACCAATCCAATCAATGCAAGCCAAACAAAATAATCCAAACCAAACAATACAAATCAATCCAAACATCTCATTCCAAACAATTCATGCGATGCATTTAAATATTACTCATATAGCATATAACATAAATTTAATATGATAATGCGAGTAAGTAAAATATACTCACGCCTCGCTACCTATTACACAATCACATTTCAAATACGTTTATATCTAATAAAAGTATAACTAATATCTATAACCCAAACTATTACATTAGGTTACTAGCGTCCGAAGGTATCGAAAACTCGCTCATAAGTTACTAACTTGGGTTGTCCCAAATTTCAAAACTGTTATGTGCGACATAATATTCTTATTTATTTGAGCCACTTAGAGGCCGAACTAGCGACATAATATCCAACACCCTTAAGTTTCTGTAACAACAAAACGAACTTAATTCGGAGCTGTATAACTTGAGATATCTTCCTTGCAATATGGCTATTCTGCAGCACATATTCTGCAATATCTTCAAACAATATTCAACATACAAACTCACTAATCTTCAGCTCTAATAGCTCCATTACAAGCTTACAATCATCAGTTGAACCATATACTCTTAGCCGTAATCATGGCCGAACCTATCCCCATTAATTCATACCAAAATTTCAACTAAATCAATCAATTATAACATCTACACATCAATTCCAAAATTGAATCATCATAAACATCATTAATCAACAAACCCGAAACTTACAGCTCCAAACTCTAACCTCAAGTTTCGTTTTTACCTTGATTAACATGTATAGATCAGTAGAGCTCCTCCTCGTTCCATGGCCGCAAAAATCGTCCAAAACGAATCAAAAACGAGAAAGTTATGGTGATTCTAAGATTTTGCTTCTATTTGCTTAAGGATGAAGATGATGACGGTTTGGCTAGCTAAGATCAAGTGATAATTCTGAGTTTAAACTCAGATTTATTTCCTTATATATTTATGGCAAAGTTCCTCTTTGGTCTATAGACTTGCCACCTCCTCACTTTGAAATTCAGAACTTATTTTTTCGTCCAATTTAGTCCGTCGAACGCTAAATCTTTTAGGTCCGACAAATCACATATTATTTATTTTCAAATAAATAATATTAGTCTCCTCTCTTATAACATCACTTTTCGATATCTTAATGTGGCAATTTCGGCCGAAAACGCTCAAATTCCAACTTTGAGTTAACTTGCATTTTTTCCAAGTTTTTGTCGAAACCTCAATTTTAATAATTATCGAAAACCATTTTATCGATATTATTTCTATAAATAATAATTCCCGTCTATATTCTATTTAATATCTATTTTCTGGGAATTAAAAGCTCATTTTCAAATTTTGAGCTAAAGTGAACTTTTAGCCACTTTCTGAACTTTATCTCTTTAACCCAGTTCCATCTTTCTTATGGAATATTATTATTGAAATTTTCTTGTTAAAATTCCAATATTGACCTACTCGTGTTCTCTTTATCCAAGTACTCCGTTTAATTTCTTACTTTCCTCATTTTGACAATTCAAAATGAGACTCATCGCTTCTTTTCTAAATCTCGAAATTCCAGGTTATTACACACTTGGTTTCCCGTTGGCTTAGAAATTATGGTTTTACGAAGTTTTCCCTGCCGTAACTCTGAAAATTCGTTTGACTAATGATAAAGGAACATTAATGTCTCGGATGTTGAAATGGAAAATCACTATGATGAATATCTGCAATAAATATATGAATGAGACTTATTATGATCTGACACGTGAGGAGGTATAAGTTTTTTAAAAGAATTAGTTTTTGTTTTAATGTTACAGTTTTTGAATATGTATCTTATTTGTATCTTTTGTTTTTTTGTTAGTCATAGTTGAAGAATATTGTTCCTACAACAGAATAACGGAACTCACTTTATATTTCTCGATTTTTTCATTTTGGAAAGAAAAAAATTGTTAAAGATTTGGATGATTCAACTGATGGTGAGCTTCTTGCTGATTATTTGAAATGTAAGCAAGTTGAATCATCACGACAAAGGAAGGCTTAATAAGCTGAAGGGTCGACTGGATATAATCGTGTCAACTCAATCGAATATGCAATCTGAAGTTAATTCTTTAAAGAAGGAGGTGTTAATCATTTTTTATTGTTTGCTAGTGATTGGCGATCATTTTGGAATAAAGAATTTACCTAAGGTATCTTTTAATGTTTATGACAGTTTTTTTTAATATCATCTAGTATTTACTGATTTTCCTTAAGTTAATTTATGTTTTTTGTAGTTTAATATGTCGGTTGATGAAAAGGAAGTTCCTAATTGATGGTTTTGATGATCGTCTTTGTGGCTAAACTCCAACCTGTAAAGATCAAACGGGTTAGAAGGATTCGAGCCGGTGTTTGGCTCGAAAACCCTCTGATGCCTAAGTAAGTTCTTGGATGGAGTATTGATAATAATAATAATGAAAAGTGAATCCCTTTACCTGACTTAAGCCTTTTCTATATATAGTTCATAGTCATTGTATCGTAACAGGAGTATTCTTGTTGATTCTCGCTCATCCCTTTGCTTAGTCGTTCAGATTTTCCCTTATCCCTGATTTTATGGGATAATGAGATATCTGGTCTATCGAAGACTCCTACGGTTATCGCAGTGTACTGGGTCAGGGAGCTAGTGATGGTCTCTGAGTCTGTGACTTGCGTCTCTTATGTAGTTCATGTGCTTACTTTTGGTGTTGTATCCATCATTAGTCCCTCCCAACAAATTACTTTTATCAAGCATTTATGTTTGTTTCACTGCGTCTTAGGGTCGTTGCTTGTAACCCTCGTTTTCTTTCTTTGACAAGTTATCTCCGGGCTTCAGGCCCTTTTACCTTTTTAATTTTTTAATTCTTCCTGTCAGTGCTTTCTGCCCTTCCGTTTTCTTTTATTTCAAAATTCAAAATTCATTAACTTCTCACCCCTCAACGCATACCACGTTCTCAATAGGTAACCTCTTGACGGTTCTCTAAAGCTTTATTTAAATATCCTCTTTTCCTCTTTCCTCTTTCATTTCTTTGGTTTTTCTTTTTTTGAGCATATAGATATCTTTTGATTTCCTTCGGCTACTTTGTCTCTCTTTTGGCTTTCTTCTTCTTCCTATTTGCTAGGTAACTCTTCTATCTTTCTTTAAATTGCTTTGTGTTTTCTTTTACTAAGACTCGTGCTAGATCCACCGTGTCTCTTCCTTCTTTTGGTGCCGACGTAGAATACCGCAATTATTTAAACTCTTTTACTGCCAATGTCGACAAAGATATGTTGCATGAGTTTCGTGAGACATATGGTAATCATGTTGCATACTCACTATCTGTTTGTGGGTCTCGTGTAGCGGCTAATGCCAGTGTAGGTGTTGGAAAAATATTTGTGTATAGGGAACAATTTCGTTGTGGTCTTCGTTTTCCCTTGGATCCCCTGATTGAATCCTTTGCTGTGGAGTATGGTGTGACTTTGGGCCAGATACACCCAAATGCCATTTGGGCCATTTGTTGTTTCATTGAGCTAGCTTGTGATAGGGGATTAGTGCCTTCCCTGAGTCTTCTTAATGAACTTTATTATGTTTCTCGTTGAAACAATGAATTTTATCATCGTTTGACTGCTCATATGGGTCGGCATTTGGTAGATGGCCTTCCTAAAAGTCCAAAGCGCTAGAAACGATCCTTCTTTGTTGTAAGTTATGAGAGTGCGTTCAATCACTTCCCCCTTGAATGGGTTGATGAGTCTGCCTCCTTGACCTTTTCTCCCCTCTATGCTACTGATTTAGAGGTGTTAGATTCGTTGGTGGATGATGCTAAGAGTCAGATGTATGACTATTGTGACTTAGTAGAGAAATATTTGCTTCGTAAGTTTCCTGAGATTGACCTACCTCTCTGCAATGTGACTGAGTGACCTCTATAAAGTGAGGGCACATTGTCACATTCATGCCACACATCTTCTCCCTCTTCTTTTATAGATTTGACTGCTACTTCTCAGGGTATGATTCTTGTCTATTTTAATTTGAATGTGGGACTACGCATCTTGTACTTATTGTGTGTTTCTTCTATTTTTGCAAAAATGTGTGATGATTTTCTTAATAGCCTGTCGCTTACCTTTGATGATGATACTCCTGTGATCATTGGGTCTAACCCTGCCTCTGCTTCCTTGCCTCCAAGACCTGTTGTCAAAACAGAGAAAACCTCTGAAATGCTCCCCCCCCCCTCCCTCTTCTGGGAAAAAGGCTCGGGACATGCGCGAGCGGACTAGGCAGGGATCTGCAAAACGGCTGAAGAAGAACTTAGACTCGTGTCTCAATCCCAGGGATTGGTTGGAACAAAATGTTGAAGGTTTGACTGTTGCGTCTCCTCAAGTGTCCTCTCTTTTCTCCCAATTTTTTCAGTTCCCGAAAGATATGGAAATCTGGGAGAAAAATTTAGATGGCGATGTCTGCGACAAGATTGACTCCTCCTTACTGCAGGCCCGTGACTTGTTTTCTTTTGCTTGTTGTTCTTCAGCTTTGATTGTGTCTATTTCACATATATGTATTTCTTTTATCAACTAATGCAAGAGAAAGCCCCTGGTTCATCGTCAGAGGGTTGACCCGTCGCATTTGGCTCAGAAGCATGAGAAAGAAGTAGCTGGTCTTCGAGAGACTGCATCTGCAGAGAGGGCTAGGCATTCTAAACTGAACCACACTGCGATGGATCGAATTAAGATTTTGGAGAAAACGGTTGCTGATCGTGAGGGTGTTATGTGCCAACTTAGAGCTTCGTGTAAGAAATTGTCTCAAGAGCAAAAGAATAATAAAAGGGATGTCAATGTGTATATAAGTGGCTGCCTTCTGCTCCACTGTTATCAAGATTGTCCGTGAAGATTATCCAGATTATGATATCAATAAGTTCATGTCCATTGACCTTCGTGCTCTGGGTCAGAGGGTTGCGGCTAAGGTTGCAGCTAAGAAAGTTGGGCTGCCTGTTTCTCCTACCCTTCCTTCAGATGCTGTTAGTGATGGTGTGGAGAATGCCCTAGATGCTGAAGAAGACAAGAAGCTGACTGAAAACTCAGCTAAGGAGGACGCAGTGCTTTTGCCTCCTTCGGGACTACCGACTGTGTCAGAGACCATCTCAACCGTGGTGGAAGATGTCAAAGACTTGGCGGTTGAGACTTCTGAGATTATGGAGCATGATCCTTTGGTCCCTGACTCAGTTGAAGGACACACACTCTGGGGGGGCCTTCATAACTTCTTTCTTTGACCCGTGCATTGTAGTACTTAGTCATTTGCCTGCGATAGGATTCAGCTCTGATCGACACTTGGTGTCTCCTTTCTTCTAGAAGGTCCAGGCATAGCCTCAAGGACTCTTTGTTGCGGTCTTTATCAAGGACTTGGACCCTCGGTGTGGGCAATCCCACTTCTATTGGGAGGACTGCCTCCGTTCCATATGTGAGGCGAAACGACGTCTCCCTGTTGCTTTTCTGGGAGTGGTTCGATAAGTCCATATAACATGGTAGAGTTCATCGACCCATCTCCTTTTCTAGTCGCCCAGCCTCTTCTTAATTCCGGACAGGATTGTGCGATTGGTGACTTCTGTGAGGCCATTAGTTTGCGGATGGGCTACAGACGAGAATTTTAGGATGATTCCCAATCTGGTGCAATACTCTCTAAAGCTTGTGCAGTCGAACTGTTTTCCGTTGTCTGTGACTAGGGCATGTGGAGTGCCAAACCTGTTACATGTTAGTGTGTTTGATGGGCATGTATGAATTAAAAAATAAGATTTAAGTACCTGCTCATGACCTTCTTAGTTAACTAATTCTGAATTTTCTGGGTTGTTATCGTGCTCACTGGTTGAACCTCTATTCACTTGGTGAAGCGATCCACTACGACTACAATGAATTTGACTTGTCCTCTGGCTGAGGTAAAGGGCCCCAAGATGTCTACTCCCCATATCATGAAAGGCCAAGGGTTCCCTATAGTGGACTGGTGAGCCGTAGGGGTTCTGATAAGTGACCGAAACTTCTGACACTTGTCACACTTCTTAACCAAATCCTCTCCGTCTTTCTTCATAGTTAGCCAGTAGAAGCCTTGCAGCATTGCCTTTCTGTACAAGGTGACTGAGCCTTCATGTGCTCCGCATTCTCCTTCGTGAAGCTCCTTCAAAACGTAACTTCCTTCTTCTAGCGATATGCACTTGGACTAGGAGTGTGTGACTGAGGTCCGGTACAGTGCTCCTTCTATTAAGTAATAAACATAGGAGATTCGGACCAGCTTGGCTGCTTCTGCGCGTCCTTCCGGTAGTATGCCATCTGCTAGGTATTCCTCAATAGGTTGCATCCATGGATCTAGCACTATGACTGGTAACATCGCCTTCTCCTTTATTGTGGGCGTTTTTCTATCCTCTTTCATCTGAAGTGACACATATAGCGGGCCTTTCACTACTGTGGCCTTGGCTATTGCGTCTACTCTAGTATTCTCTTCTCTAGGGATAGGAACTATTTTCCACTGTCCCCCATTCTTATCTATGTTCTTGAGTCTTTCTTTTGTTTTTCCCATGTATCTTGCCATGTTGGCGTCCTTCGTCTGGAATTGACCCAAAACTTGGCTGGTGACCAATTGAGAGTCGCTATGAATTCTCAATTTTTCTCCTTCACTTTTATTGCTATTCCGAGTCCTGTTAAGAGGGCCTCATATTCTGCTATATTGTTAGGAAGACATATCAATATTGATATCAAAAATAATGAAAGGAAATATTCATATACGTGCTACATTGTTGGTAGCCTTAAAATTCAGGTGCACTGCATACTCTATGACAATTTTGTTTGGTCCCAGTAAGACTACGCCTGCGCCTGCTCCTTGATCATTGGATGCTATCTACAAAAAGTTTCCAGGTTAACTCCTCTATGACTAAGTCACATGGCTTCTCCATCATCTCGGCCACAAAGTTTGCGAGTGCCTGGGCTTTCAACGTTTTCCTTGGCTCGTATCGGATATCATGCTCTCCCAACTGTACTAACCATCTAACTAGTCTTCCAGAGGTTTCTGGACGATGAAGTGCCTTCGTTAAAGGTTGGTTTGTTCGTACTATGATTGTGTGTGCTTGGAAATACGGCTTAAGCTTCTTGGTTGTTACTGCTACTGCCAGTGCAAGCTTGTCGATTGTCGGGTAATTGAGCTCTGCCCCCTTCAGTGTTCTGCTTATATAATAGATTGGCCTATGTTCTTCCTCTTCTTCTCGTACCAGTACTGAGGCTATGGTCTCTCTCCCAACCGATAAGTACAGGTACAACGTCTCTCCGGTTATTGGTCTGCTCAGTAGGGGGTTTGGTCAAAAATAACTTCAACTCTTCAAATTCCATCTGACGATCCTCGTCCCACGTAAATTTTTCCATGTTCCTGAGTTTCCTGAAGAAAGGTAGACACTTCTTTGCTGAGGAAGAAACGAAACGTCCCAGTGTTGTGTGACTCTGCCATTCAATTTATGTACGTCCCTCACACTCTGGGGGGCCTTCATATCTATGATTGCCTGAATCTTCTCTGGATTTGCTTCTATCCCTCGCTGGCTTATTAAATACCCTAATTACTTCCCCGCCTTTACTCCGAAGGCACATTTTACTGGGTTGAGTTTCATCTCGAACTTGTTCAAAACTTTGAACGTTCCTCTAAGTCACGTGCATGCTCTTCCGCTGTCCCACTCTGCACAATTATGTCATCGACATAGGCCTCGACATTTCTTCCCAGTTGGTCTTGGAACATGAAGTTGACTAAGCGCTAGTAAGTTGCCCCTGCGTTTTTTAGCCCGAATGGCATGACAGTGTAACACTATGTGCCTCGGTCTGTGACAAACGAAGTCTTCTCTTGGTCTTCTTTATCCATCGGTATTTGATGATACCCTTGTGATGCGTCTATGAAGCTATACAGGAGGTAACATGCTGTGGAGTCAACTAACTGGTCTATGTTTGGAAGTGGGTAACTGTCCTTTGGGCAAGCCTTGTTTAGATCCGTGAAATCAACATACATTTTGTACTTCCCATTCGCCTTCTTCACTATGACCACATTTGCCACCCATTCTGGGTAACGGATTTCCGAATAAACCCTTCTACTTTTAGTATGTTTACTTCTTCCGCGATTATTTTCTGTCTTTCCTCTGTGAATCTTCTCTTCTTTTGGGCTATGGGTCTGCTCCCTGGGTTTACGTTTAGTTTGTGCGCTGCTATCTTAGGGTCAATTCCCACAATCTCCGCTGGTTCTGTGGCGAAGGATTCCACATTTTTCTTCAGTATCTCTGTTATCTCCTTGACTACCTCTTCTGGTACATCCACCCCTATTTTGACAGTCTTAGTCTTTGATAAGTGGAGCTCCTGCATGTCTCTGACTAGTTCTGCTCCTTGCGACTCCTCCTCTACTACGTTTCCTGGGAATGTTTCAATTGTCAGGCTTTCATCTTCTTTTATTGCCACCATGCAACATTCTCTGGCCATCTCTTGGTTTCCTCTAACGATTACTGCTCCTTCCGAAGTAGGCATCTTCAGGGTCAGGAGTCTGATACTGGTTACTGCGCCGGACTAGTATATAAATGGTCGGCCTAAAATACTGTTGTATACCAGAGGGAGATCTACCACATTGAACTGAGCGTGCAACCTCTTAATAGGTCCTTCCTTCTTATCCCCTAGCTCCACATACAAGCTTACCATCCCATCTGGCCGTATTGGTGTACCTCAGAGTTTGACGAGTGGAATAGAGGCCTTCCATAAGTCTGTCGTTGACCCCTTCATTTATTTTAATGCTTTTAGGGTCAACAGGTTCATTGAACTTACCTCATCCACTAAAATCTGTTTCACGAGGTGATTTCTGATCACTGCATCTATTACTAATGAGTCAATGTGCGGGCCTTTGACATGTCCTCTATCGTCAGGTCCAAATTAAACTTCTGGGACTATCTCTCTTTTAATTGCGAAGATGGTTGCCGACCCTCTTCTATTCCTTTTCTTCTTTTGGATGTTGCTGTAAGGTTCTCCTCCATCTATCACATGCACCACTCACACTGCATCCTTGGATTTCTTGTTTTTCTCCTCCTTCTCCACTGGGTCGCTCTTTCTCTTTTCTCCCAGCCTTTCATAGACAAATTTCTTTAAAAGTACAGATTGGATCAACTGCTCTATCTCTCTCTCTTTAGATCCCAGCATTTGTTGTGTCATAACCATAACCTTCGTGAAAACAACAGTACATGCTCTTGTCTCTCTAGACGTCGGGATCCATCTTCTTGGGTGCATTGAACATCACCCGATTCTGCTTCATCCAGCTAAGTATATAGACTGGTGCTTTATTCAACGGTGTAAAGTCATAAGGTCTGTGACCTGCGCCATATCTCTATGTCCGGGGTCTATCCTCCTCCTTCTTCCCTCGGTATCTGGAGTTATCTTGCTTAGTTGGTTCATGTTGTTTCATCAAAGTTCTTCAGGCTTCATACAATTCGACGTATTTGTGTGTGATTGGCATCAAATCTTGAAAAGTAGTTGGTTTCTTTATCAAGATCTTATCACGAAGCTTGTCAAATCTCGTTCCCATCTTCATTGCCTCAATCGATGTGTCATGATTCAAATTTTTAATTTGTAACGCTTCTTTATTGAATCTTTCAACCAAGTTCTTTAAGGTCTCTTGCTCTCCTTGTTGGCACTTCCTCAGGTCGCTAGAACTCTTCTACATAGGGATGTTGGTCCTGAATCTTGCTTTAAATGCTGAAGCTAAATCGGAGAACGAGACGATTGATCTAGCTTTGAGGTAAGAGTACCATTTCTGTGCCGATCCCTTCACTGTCGCAGGGAACACTCTATAAAGCATGGAGTCTGTCACATCTTGCAGCATCATGATCATTTTGAACTTCGAAATGTGACTCTTCGGGTCTCATGTCCCATCAAAAGAGTCAAAGGTTGGCAATTTAAACCTTGAAGGAAATCTTACCAATTGTACCTCTGACTTGAGGGGCGAGTCTTCGTCCTCCCGGTCATCATCTACTCCATTCTCCTCCTTTCGGTACTTCTTCATGGCGTTCTTGATTTTCTCGTCGATGTTGTTCTTTTCCTCCACTTATTTTCTTCTATTGGAGGAGTGACTTTCAGCATCCTTATTCTGTTTTCCAGATATCTTCTTTCCTCTGGATTCCTCCTCGTCAATTACATGGATTCTATCACTGTTCTGGGGCTCTGCGTCTGCGACCTTCTCCGGGGTTGTTTTATTCCTAGGCAAAGAAGCAGTGCCTGCGGCTTTGTTTGGAGCATCATCCTTCCTTCGAGGTACAGGCTCAGAATGGCCTCTCCTAGGTGCTTCTTTCCCTCCTTTCTCCTTTATGACTGGTGTTTCCCGCCTGCGTCTGGTCTCTGGGTCACCGTCCTCCTTCTGCTTCTCCTTTGTTCCCTTGTGGTTCGCTTGATCTCTAGCTAACCCGACCAGGTGGTCCTGAAAGTCATTGATACTTTTCATCACTGCTTCGTGATAGAGGGGTGGTAGAGGCACCCCTTGGGGCACGTACGGAGGTACTTGTGCTGTAGAGATCACTGTTCCTTCAGTATCTAGAGAGGGGAAAGGGATGGGTTGGACAGGTCGTTGATATCCTGAATGAGTGTGATGAGTCCACGGGTAATATCCCGGATACCACGTCCCTATTGGTTGCTGATACGCCATAGGTGCTTGATACTGAGGGGTGTAATACCTCCAAGGTTATGTCGTATTTCCTGGGAGATGTAATCTATTAGTATTTATGATGAACGGCGACGGTGTAATGCCGTACGCGACTCCACTGGTTGCTGGTAAAGTCCCACTGGAAACCGGTACGGTGGCCCTGATTCTTCCGTTGGGCAAGAGGGGTGGAAGAATAGGTCCATTGCTCACAGGTAATCATGTGGTTGTTAGTACCACTCCTGGTGGTGGTGGTTCTTCTCTGTCATTCATTCCGTCTTCAAAATCAAAATTAAACTTGTATTAAAAACGAATAATCGTTCCCACAGACGGCGCCAAATGATGGTTTTGATGATCGTCTTTGTGGCTAGACTCTAACATGTCAAGATAAAACGGGTAAGAAGGATTCGAGCCGGTGTTTGGCATGAACACCCTCTGATGCCTAAGTCAGTTCTTGGATGGAGTATTGATAATAATAATAATGAAAAGTGAATCCATTTACTTGACTTAAGCCTTTTCAATATATAGTTCATAGTCATTGTATCGTAGTAGGAGTATTTTTGTTGATTCTCACTCATCCCTTTGTTTCGTCGTTTAGATTTGCCCTTATCCTTGATTTTATGGGATAATGAGCTATCTGGTCTATCGAAGACTCCTACGGTTATTGCAGTGTACTGGGTCAGGGAGCTGGTGATGGTCTCTGAGTCTGTGACTTGCATCTCTTGTGTAGTTCATGTGCTTACTTTTGGTGATGTATCCATCAGTAATGATAATGATGATGATGCGTATGTGGGGGTAAGTTATTTTTAATTGATTGTTGTACAATATATACTTTAATGTATCCATTATGTAGTTAATATGTATATTTTTATATCATACATTATTTAATTGTATCAAATATGTATATTTCCATTGTAAGTTATATGTATAACTGATGTATCGACTATGTATCTAATATTTTTTTAAACGATCAGGTGTGTACTGAAATTGTACAACCTGGATATAGAAATGGTGCTAGTGACCATGATGATGTTGCCAATGATTGAGTAGATGGGATTTATGATGGTGGCGTAGAAAAGGAGAACGCCGATATATAAGACAAATATGATGGTGGCGTAGAAAAAGAGAACATTAATATAGAAGACAAAGATGATGATGAGAATGAGGAGGATAACAATAAAAATGAGAATAAGAATAATGGTGAGGAAGACGGTGATGAGAAGGAAAATGATGACGAAGAGGAGGATAACGATGACAATGAGGAGAATAATGGTGAGCAAAAAGATGATGAGAAGGATAATGATATAAATGGTAATGATGGTGCTGGTAATAATGGCAATAATAATGACAATGGAGATGACGATGATGATGGCGGTGGTGATAAATCAATGCCCGTTCCAATACAATTGCATTTCTTTAAAAAAAAATTATTAAGTTTTATTTATGTTTAAGTTATAATTATTTTTGGTTTTAAATTTTCAGCTTTCTGCTGACATAGCAACTGAATCTGGTACAAAAATGGCTACTGATGAGGTATTGTAATTTTTTCTATATATCTAAAATTCGTATGAACCATGTATCATTTATGTATTTTCTATAATATATTATATTATTTATTTAATACAGCATGATGAGAAGACAAAAGTAGCGAATGATCTTACCATTCCTATTGAAAGCAAACGGAATGTCAGTAGTTTATTAAAATCTCCGTACTTGGATTAATTCATTTTTGGGAATAAGGAATTCCATATAGAGAATACTACTTTTGTCGTGCCTAGGATGTTTCCATTGGATAACAACTTTGGAAGTGTTTTAATATCTCCAGAAATCATGGAATACCATGAGTAGATTGGTTTAGGGCTCTTAAAATGCCCTAAACTGAAGGAGTAAGTTCAATTTTTTTAGTTTTAATTAATTTTATTGATATCTATTTATTTTGAATATTTTTTTAGTGGAAGATTTGTTAAGGAATCCTGTAATTTTATCAATCCTTCTTTAATTTTTGGTGCTAATATCGTTAATACCAAAGATTTTTTCTTTATTCTGGAGTATGGGGACAGTCCATGCATACAAAGGTGTGTATTGATATCTGAGATACACATTTGATACACATGTGATACAATGTTACTAGGTTGTAGATTTGATAGTTGTTTATTATTTGACTTTTTTGTTTTTGTGTTGCTGTAGCATATAGATGTCTTATTTTACTATTTGAGGAAGAAAGTCAAATATGACAGCAGTATATCAATGAAATTTATAACCGCCGACGATTATTTTAATCAAAGTTTGCAGGCTTTTGCGAAGCTTTACTATGATACCGGAGATCGGGATTTGTTTATGAAGAACATTCAATTTCTTAGTATATATATGGTAAACGTATGCTTTCTAATACTGATTAAAGTAAATGTGAATGTGTGTTGTTCCTTATCTGTTTTCTACAAACAATCATTGGGCTATCGCGTTGTTGAATTTCAAGATTAGGAGGATTACAGTCTATAAATCTAATCGTTCAACATTGAGTTTTTTATCGATTAAAGGGATCGCTATGAATTACGCATCTGTTCTTCCTTTGTTTCTTGCCAAGTTTGGTGTATTCAATGATAGTCTTCATTGTGTTTGCTTTCACCGTTCTATTTTAATCAAGGACTCGAGGATAGTATTGAGTTGATTTTTGAAGACAATGTGTCGGAAGTAAAGTTTGAGTAAGTAGTTGTTTTTCAGATTTATACATTTTATATATTTTGTGTAGCTGGTGTATATTTTTTTGCGTTTTTATGCAGTGATTGTGGAATTCTTGCCTTCTATTTTGCTGAAATATTTTGTGCATGGGAAAGAGAATCAGATTTTGATGTGAAGGTCACCGAAGGCGTGCTTCTTTTAATTTGTACAAGTATGGGAAATGGAGGAATACATTCAATGTTAAAAGTGAATTAGAGGAATTTGAGGACAATGAGAATCTAATTGTCAAACCAAAAAGATACAAAGTTAGAGCTGGAAGAAAGAAGCTTCATTGAACACTGAATAATTAGTTTTTATTTGAATGAATAATGGTTTTTACCAAAAGATTTTGTTTTTTTTATATAGTTTTTGTGTGTTATGGTTTTTAGGTTTCTTTATACATGGTTTTTGTTTATGTTTTTGTTGTTTAAATTAATGAATTACTGTTTTTGAATTTATTATTCTTTTTTATATACTTTTGTACTTTATGTTTCAGTTTAATGATATAACTTGTCATTATATATGTATCATTTATGTAATGCATATGTATGAAACATGCATATGTTTGTTTTTAATCATATAATTATATCTGTACCTATCTTGTATCTAACATATATAATATATAATTATATATGTATCTAAGTTGTATCTAACAGTATATTATATAATTATATATGTATCTAACTTGTTTTAAAAAAGATGCAAGAAGATATGTGTATATAAATGCTCTACTGATTTAAATTCATCCTTTCGTCAATGTATCAGAATTTATATATTACTAGAAAAAAAATAGAATAAAAAACACTGAAAGGAACATTTTAGGTAAATTTTGGCATGTTTCGGCAAGTTTTCCTATTATATCCAGCTTGTCCACACTTTTCACATTTGCCTTTTTTTTATTTTTTCCAAGTTGTTGTGTTTCTTCTCTTTTTTGGACCTTTCAATTCTTGTATGTTGTGGTGGTAAGACAATCAAGTCTTTGACTTCTTGTGGTATAATCCATTCTTCCTCTTTCTCCAAAGGATACAAACAGTACTCCTATGGTTCAATCTGTCTGTCGTTTAGAATTGCTACAGCACGTTAACAAGGAATTTCTTCAATTTTGAAATTCTTGCATGTGCATGTTCTTTCCATCATATTGACTATGTACTTTTGACCTTTTTACAGCACTGTTATGATATCATGTGTAGATGGTTTCACCTAACAAAATAGAAACAATATTAAGATACAGTTGATCAACATAGCTGATACAGAGAGTTAGATACTTGGAATATACATAATTTATACATAATGAAATAGTGTTGTACTTTATAAAACAAGGTGAATATGACATATACATACTTGCAATTTCAGTGAATTAATGTAATTTTGAAAAAGTAAATCTTCATGGTTTTTTGTAATTGTTGTAACTGTATCCATTTCAATTTTTCTATGTTTGTATGAGTATTCTTGTTGGAGGTCATGTATGTGCATTAGTAATGTTGTGATTGGCAGTTCTCTTGCATGTACTATTGCTGTATTTAATGACTCAGTTAAGTTAGATGTCATAGTTTTGTACCTTTTTTTGAGAGAATGTACCCTTAACCATCTTTCATATTTGAGGCTCAGAAGAAATGGTCTAATTCGAACATCTAAGTTGTCCAACTCTTATATGATATTCAAATTCACTCTCGGTGTATGCTTTGGCTGCTGCAAAAAAAAAAGGTTCTTTAAGTTTCTTTACATTTTTCTTGAAACGTGTCTTCAAGTTATTATGAAGGTGAAACATGCATATGCCATGTGTAGCTTCAGGATAAATCTTCTTAACAACTGATTCTATGTTGAGATGTCTATCTGATACAATACAGCTACCTTGTCTTATTCCAAATGCTTGTTTCAATTTAGTGAAGAAATATTTCCGTGAGGCATCATTTTCTGAATCTACAACAGAAAATGCTAGAGCGAATAGCTTTCCAACAGCATCTTCAGCTGTTACAACAAGAAGTGTGCCACCTAATGTTGCCTTTAGGAATGTACAATCAACAACGATTATAGGTTTGCAATACTTCCTTCCTTTAATTAAAACTTTTAATGCTGTGAATACATACAAAATTGTGTTGTCTTCTCTTAATTGTGTGTCTATGGCAGATCCAGGATTTGTAGTTCCAAGCATATATAAAAAATTGGGCAATGATTTGTAAGATTCACAAGGGTTACCTCTTAACATTTCAAATGCCCTTTGTCTTGATCTCAAAGCCATTATGGACTCCATGTAAAGTCTGCATATCATTCTTTATATATGTTGGTGTGTATAGGTTTCTTTGACATTTAGAAACTTTATTTTGATGGATTCTGCAATGTGTGATGATGATGCTTGATTTTGATTGCTAAATCTGGTTTCTTTTGGGCATGTGTGGTTCATGTTTAGTTTACGAATGATAAATTGTCTAATGTTTCCATTTTTTGACGCCTTCAAATACCATTCACGTGTGTCATCGATATACATTTTACCAAAAGGTTCTTTTAACGCGATTTAACTATTTTTTCTGGTAGTGATGACTGACTACCTAAACTTGTAAGTATGTTTGAAGAATTGATTTGACTTTGTATGATTGTCCAACTCTCAGTTCTGTTTCCTGTAGTGGATGTGATACTATTTCTTATTTTTTCTGATTCTCATTTGCCTCATCTCTAGATTCTATTGTATATACAGCAAGAAGTTTTGTATACTGCCCTATTTCATAGAATGTATCAGAACTGTATCTTTCTTGTATTTGCAATGTATCTGAGAGTTTATTTGATTGTGAAATATCTGTTGAAATACTTCTTATGGTTTTTGGAAGAAGTGTGTGTATCTGCACGGTATCATCAGTAATTACTATGTAGAGATGATACATTATGAAATTCAATTTCTTTTTCTTGATTTCTAAGTAAAATCTGAACTTTGAATTGTTTATGATTTTGAGTGGTGGATAATGAATCTTCACTTGATATTTTATCTCAGTATTCTATTTTTCCATATTTATTTATATCTCTTGTGCTATTATATGTAGAAGATTCAAATATGTTGAATTTTCAGGTATCAGGACACCAATAACTTCAAAGTCTTTATATTTAGGTTTTTGATTTTTGTGTGCCTATAAGGCATTGAAATTTCCGGTTTAGTGCCTCTTTAAAATTTAATTTCAAAAAAGTGCCTGAACCCACGCGTTCCGTATTGTGGGAATGCGGAACACGTGGCGTTCCGCATTCCTACAATGCGGAACGCATCAATCAACTGATTAATTACTTAATCAGTTGATTAATTACTCCCTAATGATTGGGGAGTACTTTTGTCTCCCCAATCATTGGTGTACCAATATTATTTACATACAAATTTAATCTAAAAATTATATATTCATTTCGCCTCAATAAAGTTCGATCACTTAAAAAATATATACTATTAAGAAAATCGATTTGACATTTGTAAGATTTAAAAAATTAGTATGATAATATTAATAAAAAATTGAAACAACCCAATTTAATATGAGTTAAAAATATCATACTGCGTTTTAAACTTTTTATCAATACCATACAAATTTTTTAAATTTATAAATGTCAAGTCAATTTTTTTAATAATATACTTTTTTTAAGTGATCAAACTTTATTGAGACGAAATGGATATATAATTTTTAGATTAAAATTTTATTTAGATAATATTGGTACACTATATTTGCTTTTTGTCATTTGTAGTAGATGTTGTATTTTTAATATATTATTTATTTTGAAAATCGTTGTTTAAATAAAATTGATATTATATCGTTTTTTAAAATTATATCATTTGTTAATTTATATCGTTTGTTAATATTAATTTAAAATCGTTTATTAATATTATATCGTTTTTTAAAATTGTTAAAGTGCCCAAATATTAAAGTTGCTTAATTAGCTGATTATTGATTTAATCAGCTAATTAATGCGTTCCGCATTGTAGGAATGCGGAACGCCACGTGTTCCGCATTCCCACAATGCGGAACGCGTGGGCCCATGCACTCTTTTGGAATTAAATTCTAAAGAGGCACTAAACCGGAAATTTCAATGCTTTATAGGCACACAAAAATCAAAAACCCTTTATATTTATTTGATTCTGCTCATTTGTCTTTGTGTTGTATCATGACAGGAATAAATCCATCTGTGTACAAAATTTTAAAGGTTATGATATAGATGCATAATGATACATTGTCTGTTATTAATATAACAAAAAAATTGTAAATGTTACCTTCTAATTTTTCAACAATAGTGATAAATCATAAGGAAGGAGCTACTGACATTGATTTGTATTTGTTGTATATTTTTTTGGTATATGAGATCTGCTTTGATTTGAGTTTTGTTAAAAAGGAAAGAATCCCGTGATATTAGGGATGGAATATGGTGACAGACACGTGTCATAAGATGATTGGTTTTTCCTTCTGAAATTGAAATTCTGTCAGCATGGATCCCGTGTTGTATATATTCTGTTATTGATGATGTCATGATGCGCATGTCCTTATTTTATTGCGATGTTATTAATGTAAAGTTTTTATTTTTTGTGGTAGTAATGTTAAATAGTTGAGCTGAATGATAATTAATATAATTGAAGGTTAATTTTTGGTAATTTTGTAATTTTTTCTTAAATTTATAGCAAATTGATACTTAAAAGAGTGTAGGGGATAAATTGCCGCCTACCTCGAGAAAAGATAATTCAAAACTCAATCCTATAGTTTTTTGATATTTAATTAAAATAGGGTTATTTACATATAAAATCACCACCTTTACACGAAATTGCAAAAATAACACGACTTTTAAAACGTGGCAATTAAGGGCACCACCTTTCATTTCTTTTCAAAAATAACACGGGCACATTTTTAGTGGTATTTTTGCTGACGTGGCGTGACACGTGGCACTCTCATTGGGTGTTTAAGTCATCAAAATTTTATCAAAAAACGTGTCCATGTTGTTTTTGAAAAGAAATGAAAGGTGATGCCCTGAATTGACACGTTTTAAAGATCGTGTTATTTTTAAAAATTCGTGTAAAGGTGGTGATTTTATATGTAATTAACCCATTAAAATATCTCCATCACTGTAATACTAATATGTTAAACATAGGGACATAATAAAAAAAGACACGAAACTGGTGGAGCTGACATAGACACAGTTGGAAGTTATGATGCAATAGCAATGAAGAGGTTGAATGTCATGTGTGTTGCTCTCATTAATCCTTTTTTTCAAACTCCCATTCATGCCCGCGCACTCAACCAACAATCCGTTTTCTCTTAATTAATATATACTCTTATCTTCTTCTTCTTTTTTTCTATTTTAGTGTTTTTTTTATGAATAATATGTATATTTTATTGTTTTTTTTCTATGTATACTATAAGTACAACTAAATATTGCATTTTAAATATAAGTTAAAGTAGTAAATATACTTTATTTTTTATTGATTAAGTATAAAATCTCACAATATATATTCATAGTTTTTTTTTTTTTTAAAAAGCAACACGTCAGCCGTATTATATTAAATGATTTATGTTTTTATATTATTGGAAAAATATACAAAAAATGACCCTAATGTTGCAACTAAAACTTAAAAATGACCGTCGTAATTTTCAAAAAAATAATTCTGATGTCGTCTCCGAGGAGCAAATATAACTTTAATATTTTTAAAATTGAGATTTAGATCTCTCCATTAGTCGAAGATATATTACACAGTTAAATTAGAGGTCATTTTTGCTCCTAAAAAATCATTAGGATCATTTTTGCCCCTTAATGACAACATTATGGTCATTTTTTTTACTATTAATGTGTATTAAAAAATTATTATTTTCAACCTTTATTATAAATTTATCACACAAATTGTTTTTAAATTAAATAATTTCTTCTTTTTTCAAAAACGAGAGGCAAAACTTACAAAACTAAATTAAATATACATATTATAAGACACTTCGAACAGATCATGCAAGATCCGAGGAATCAAAATAAGAGGAGGAGACTCGTGAAACGAGCAACTCACTAATCATCGAACAATGCTAGATGGTCCACATTAAAATTTGTTTTGACACCTTGACTTCTCACTCTTTGTTAATCAAAGCATGGATAGTAGATAAAATATTGGAGAAATGAGTTTCATCAATTCCATTAGTAATCTTCAGTACCACCAATTTGTTGTCCATCTCAAATTACATTGTAATTGAAGGCCATAGATGTTACGACCCAAATTATTGAGCCGAGACTGGCGCTAGGGAATAGGAGTGGTAGCTCCAAAATCCGTATTAAGCCTAAAACCATAAAAAAATTTGCAAAATAACAATCACACGGAAGCAACATACAACATATATACAAATATATACAGTAGCCGTTCTGTCAAACATATGGGCTCTAACTTCCGTACCACGTACGTATTGGCCCCACGATACAATACACCTACTAGTGTATCTAATACATATCACCGGCAACTAGTATCGTGAACAAAACACAACAAATGTAGCCTACAAAAAGATATAAACATGGACAACAAGTAAAACAACCAACATAATACACTGCTGTCAAGGCCACGACTCTGTCAACTCGGACTACTATTGCAGCTCTACGGAAGTCAGGAACTATACATGCGACTAACGATTTCCGGACCCAAAAAGGTGGACTCTAGCCAAGTCCAAACACTAAGCACCTGAAATGTTTAAAAACAACGGGTCAGACTATGCTGAGTGAGATTACAAATTACTAATGGTATTATAAAAATAACATCGCATTTAAACCAATCATTTATACGATATACAATATAAGCCAAGTATTTGATCCGATCGAAACCCTAATCTTATAAACAATCTTGAACTAGGCATTTCCTAGTATTCATAAACGATAACAATTTCTTAATCCTGATGGTAGGTTACGGGAAAGTTCAACCATATCAACCAACCATCTAGTACAGCCCCGGGATAGTTCAACCATGGTGACTCGTATTAACACTTAAATCCAACAATAAATCAGACTCCCAGGATAGTTCAACCATTGCAACTCGCTAGATACAGGCCGCAGGATAGTTCAACCATACTGACCTCGTATCGAATTCATAAATAAGTTAGTTTAGTTCTACTTGCTAAGACTTACCCAACACTGGTGATCACACAACCTATTGACACCCAATAGGTAGTTGTTTCCTCGGATCGCAAACCAGATTCTAATACTTAAAACAATCATTCAACGATATACAATACAAATCAATCATATAATATGCGATGTATGCTATAATACTATTTATAATATATCAAATAGCTTTTGCGAATAATACATGAAAGTAAAATGTAACTCACATGGACCGCTATCCAATCTACAATGTAATCGATACGATAATAAGCTTGTACTAATCCAAATCCGTCGACCTCGTAGCTTGCCGATACGTCTGTTATATGTTCAAATCAAATACATGTTTAGTATATAAACGTGAACCTCATATTCTTAAAATCCTAGGTTACAGATTTAGGTTTTCTTATTTTACTTTTAAAACGGTTCGTAAACTTGTTAACCTTTAATCAATGTCTTATGCGTGTTTAATACCCTTCGAGGTATTCGACTAATCGATTAAACTTTGTTTGAAACATCCTCTTTGAAACCCTAACTTAAACAGTCAAGTTCGACAATCGTTTCTTTTGTTTTCGAAGTCCACAGAACATATTCGGGTTGGGGTATGTCGTGTCAGACCTCGACATGACAAGTGGGGATCGCCGGTGGCTAGGCCCATTGTGCTTAGCCGCTCTCACGTCCTGAGACATGGTCTCACGACGTGAGAAATTGTCTCGCGTCGTGAGACTCAGCCTCGCGTCGCGACGCAACTAAAACAGCCCCTCACATCTCATTTTTCACTCTTCAATCCATCCAAATCCATCCCGACATGCTTACATACATATAACCATCAAAACCCAACTCTAAAATGATCGAAAATGATGGTTTCGACGTGTTTTAGGTGAATTCGATCCAATCGCAACGTCACAACACAAAACAGCCCTATATATACAAAAACCCTAAGCCAATAAGTCACTTTTACCTTGTTTTTAAGCTTAGAGATGGTAGAGGATTTAATTTCGGAGAGATCAACACCAAGAACGCGCGATTCGGATGAGAAACGGCCGAACCCTATCGATCGCAAGGTTTCTTCGTCAAAACCCTTTTCTGTAAGCTGCTTCTTCTTTCTTAATCATATGATTCATATAATGTATTTTATATATCATGGTTAAATAGCCATTATAAACCCTCACTTCATTAACTTAAACCATTTCCTTTATTAACCTATCATTTTAACCAAACAGTTAATTACTCGCTTTAATTCAATTACGTGCATAGTATTTATACCCAAATAAATAATACTAACTCATAATTATTAATTTTCGTCAATAATATTTCAATTGCAATTCCCGAGAATTAATTTATTATTTATCAATTTGGGACCTAAATTTTATTTTTATAACTTCTCTTACCGTTTCTTTTGGTCTCAATTCTTATCCTTTAAACAAATTCTAATATCAAACTTTCCGTATTAGAATTATTAAAACAAACCTACTCGGGTCTTTCCTATTCAATCACTTCGATATTCTTTGTCCTATTAGCTCGGGTTATCGGAAAAAGTACAAATTTCCGGCAACCGTAAACGTACGGGGTATTACATGAGGACCTTCCTGTATTCAGCCTCCAGCAAAAAGCCCTTTCCTATTATATCTAAAATTCTTTTGATGATACCCTAGTATTAGGAATGCCCGTAATTGAGCTATATGCCCCATCTATTTTTATTTTACTCTGTTGCTCTAGAGGACACTTCTAAATCACTTTGATTTTTTTATTTTTAAGATGAATACATGTTTGCCTATACAAATGCTCTTGGGCCAATTTAATATAGTCAACTCGTCTATTTACTTCCATTGACATTTGAATCACTAATGAACCGAGCATTGTACTATTTCTCCATTACCAAATATATCACACCGTCACCCCAAAGAAGTATTTTCTGTCTATCCCATTACCTTAATTTTCTTTACATGACAGATTAATCAAAAACCATTTTTAGAAATCTAAAGCAAAGAATCTAACTTCTTTCAAGTTGTTTTTACTTTAGTTAGCAAGGCAAGCCATCACTTACTTAAACATTTTTGTTTTTACAAAAGGATACACCATTAACTTTGAGTTTTTATACTATCGGTTCTCCTTAACTTTTTTATTATTCATAAAACCTCTTCTAACTTTTTATAATATAATATTAATTGAATGATTTAATAATTTGGCTCCTTCTAAAACGCAATCCTTCTAGTTATGTCACGATCCGATTTCACGGACCGTGATCAGCGTTAGAAAATGTGAGTGATTGCTCCGGAACCCGTGGCTAGTATAAAGAAAAACGACAAATAAATATATCATGAAAACATATACACCGATTATCAACCGAGACTCCAAAATCAAGCATCAATAAATAATAATATTCGGCAAAATCCGAGATTACGACCTTAAATTTACCAATAATCACTTACAGCATATGAACATCATACAATATATTCATAAAAGGATAAATCAAATACACAACATAACTATTCATCGGACAAACCCGAGACATCATACGAAAAATACACACTACGACTGTGTTCTAGAGTTTAAACATTAAATTAATATACTTTGAAAAAAAAAAAGAACTGCCGAGATGAAGAATTCAGAAAGGACTTTCCACACAATAATGATAAGCCTGAAAATGGGGAATAACACATGAGTCAGTCGAAACTTAATGAGTTCGTAATATTATGAACAATTATTAACTTAAACGATTTAAAATATTAAATGGATATGTAGCTATCACATAAATAAATCGAAACCCGAAACCTTAATATACAATATATCAAGATTAACAATCCAATGTCGTGTCGGCAAAACGTATCTCCAATCGATTGCCGACCCTCACTAAAACCACAAGTCGTGAGTCCCATAAGACGTATCTACCACTGGTGCTCTCACTATCGGCGAGACGTATCTCCAACTGTAATCATATCAAAACTCCAAATCACATACCTGATCACAAATTCCTACCGGTGCGCAAGCAGTCTTATTGATGCCCAATATATAGCATGTTCTAATATTATATCCATGATAGTATTAAAAACCATTTAAAACATTTTTTAATACTGATTTATAAATAGCATAATGTAAAAAAATAATCATCTTAGATAATAATACAAACTCACAGACTAAGATCGTTTAAATGAACCTTAGTCGGAAAGAGTCTCGCAGCTCCGCTAGATTTCCTCCCACACTAACGTCCTCGAGATAGAGGGGTCTAAAAATGGAATAAACATTAATATACGACTTTTAAAATAAGACCATGTCTAATTCTAGATTTCTACTAACACAAGTATCACAATCAAACATAAAATATAAACATTACATAAGCTCAACTCGACACAAAAAATGATAATTCAATCGATAAACTATAAATAAAGGATTTCCAAATCTCGATTATGCTCTGACCTTTAAAATTTATTCTCGGATAGCAAATTCATAATTAAATCGATATATATCAATAATTTCAGTTTCAAAATCAATATGCATCAAATTGCTCGTTTTAGCCAAGTTCTCACCTCGAGACTCAAAACATTTTTTTCCCATAAAAACGGCAATCAATCTTTGAATAACTTAAAAATTCCAAAATTTACAAAAATGAAAAAATTAATTTTTTTCAATCCAAATTGATCTAAAAAACACCCCATCTTTATGAAAAATCCAGAAGATTTCAATAAATGCTCAAATACTGTAAAAACGTCAAAACCGCATTGGAGCATAATTTTCGACTAAAGGAAAATCATAACAATCATAGATCATAATTCCTCATAGAAATTTATAAAACAGCCCCAATCTTCAATTTAACAAGGCCTAATTACTTAAAAAAACCACCTTTAACTTTTTTTCGTTTATACCCTGATCTTGTAAAAAAAGTCATTTGTACCCAATTTTGGATTTTTAGGTTTCATCTCTACCCAATAAAAAAATAAAATTAACAATTTAATGAATTAAAGGATAAAAAAATTAAAAACAATTAAATAAAAGGTTATGTCATACGTCTAATTAGTATATAAACATAAATTGAAGGATTATTTCAATCTTTTTTTAAGTGAAAAGAGGCAATTTTAGTACTTTTGGGTAGAGATGAAACCTAAAAACCCAAAATTGGGTATAAATGACTTTTTTACAAGGTCATGGTATAAACGAAAACAAAGTCCAAGGTGGGATTTTTTTAAATAATTAAGCCTTTTAACAAACATATCAAAACCCAAACTTTTCACAGACATTACAATATCATGCAAAGGTTTTATTTTCATATGATATCTATTGAACACAACTAAGTAAGGGAATCACACCAAATTAGCCATATCTCCATCAAATAATCAATTTACCAAAATGATTGAATTTCTATATATTCAACGATTCAATAATAAAACATGTGAAATTTAGTTATTTGCAAATTAGCATTGTTTTTAAATCAATTATATCGTTTTAACATTAACCCAAAGCATGTATGTATCATCAATTATAAAATATACAAGATATACTTACATAAAAGAGTTTATATCTCTAAATTAACATTTGAGATTCATATAGTCAAACTAATCATGTTCCAAATCAAACAATTAAAACCAATTCTCAAATTCTAGCCCCAAATCCACAAGCATAAATCAAATTATACGATCAGTGGCCATAGGTGATAGATTACCTACAAGAGCTCCAAAATCAAAAAAAATGTGGTTTGAGTAAGGTAATTGAGGAAACAAGAACAGATTTGGAGTTCTTGAACCAAACTTGAATGCATGCAACATCTTCTTGTAGAGTGATGAAATTGGAGTCAAATGGAAGTGTTTTCTTATTTTGATCTTTAATTATAGTCCATAGATGACAAAAGAAAGCTTAAAGAGAAGGGAGATGATGATGAATATTGTTTTAAGAGGTTTGGCTCGAATGAGAAGAATGAAATGCAAATGATATATATATATATATATTGGTGCAAGAGAAACACTGTTTTATTCGAACCAAATTTTGCTTTGTTTCTTTCAAAACAGGTCATGTGCCGAACGAAACAGGCAAATAAGAAATGCTTCAGCTTCTCAAATATGTCTCATTTTGAATAATACAGTCATGTTCGAACGAAACAATCCTCAAACACACATAAAAAACTCATCAAATCAAGCTCCGGAAGGATCTAGACTTCAAGGTAACAGCCAACACATTCTTCGAGCAAGTAAAACACATCATGAAACATCTAATATATGCTAAAAGACGAGCCAAAACGTCGAGGTCACGTCAGAAGCTCATCAAAACTAACTAGGAAAACTACATGGTGTTACAAGTTAGTATCCATGAGAATTACTTTTATATTGTTATTTTCCTGTGTTAGACAGATTAGGTTATTAAATTAATGAACCATTGGTTTTATCTCTCACCACTATCTCACATTCTTATATATTTCACTTAAAAATTTTTGATATGATAAATGAGCTATTCACTTGTTT
The DNA here is from genome assembly GCF_937616625.2 of Mercurialis annua. Lineage (NCBI taxonomy): Eukaryota > Viridiplantae > Streptophyta > Magnoliopsida > Malpighiales > Euphorbiaceae > Mercurialis > Mercurialis annua. The sequence continues at coordinate 31,419,984 of NC_065575.1, forward strand.
GTTTAAGTAGTTTTAACAAAATAAATAGCAAGTTTTCAACTTAATTTTGATAACGAAGTATAAAGCCTAAATCTATGTTATAAGTTTGAACAAATGACCGAAAATTGGTTTGGTTGGTTGTTTTCACAATAACTACAATTTAATTTGATAAAGAAGATAATAACATCATAAATTTGATTTTATAGGAGACAATAGAACTGAATAAAAATAATACTTATAGCTTAGGACATATAATTTCAAGCGTTTAGCAAGAATAAAAAATTACAAACAAATTTCAGTAAGCTAGCTAAAGAGACGACTAATAAGCAAAAAAAATGAATGTTTTGACAACTTAATAAAAAATAAGATAAATTATACGATGAATTAATTTGACATTGTAGGATATAACAAAAAAGAGTATGAAATAAAAATAAAAATAAATAAATTGAAAGGTAGTCATTTGATTGAAATTAATTTTATATTAGAGATTAAAGAAGGATTTCAATGTATAAGGTAAAAAAACGATTTTAGTGTTGCCAGTGAGTTGTAAAAATGAAGGCCTAAAATCATCCACCGTCCTTGGCTTTAGAGCCTCCAGTTACGAAAGTCTATAAGTTCAATTTTCGATCACAAAACTCCTGAATTTTAATTTCATAATCACGAATGTTCTTTTGTCCAAAAAATGATGAAAAAATCTAACCAAATCCAACACAATAAAAACCAAACCTAAAACTACCTAATCAAAAATCTAAAACCACCTAATTAAATCTAAAACCATCTAATCAAACCTAAAATCGACACCAACCTGTCCGCTGCTAATTTTTTTTCCGATTAATTTTTTTTCCAACAGAGGAGGAGCAGCTCCTCCTTCTCGGAGCAGATATATTTCTCGCCTTCTTCCTCAAGCGAGGAGCAGATCTGCTCTCGCCTTTATCCTCAGACGAGGAGCAAATTTGCCCTTGCCTTCATCCTCAGGCGAGGAGCAGATCTGCCCTCGCCCGAGGAGTTGCTGCTCCTCAAACGAGGAGCACTAGTTCCTCACCTTGTCTTCGTCTTCTCAGATGATCAAGTTCATCTGAGGCGAACCTCAGACGACCAGGTTTGTCTGAGGTTCGTCTCAAACAAACCTCAACAGATATGTCCACATATCTGTTGTAACATGTCTGTTGATTTGTGTCAACATATCTGTTGATCTGTGTTCAACAGATATGTTGAACGGTTGCAACAGATTTTAAGTTTGGTTGGATGATTTTAGGTTTAATTAGGTGGTTTTAGATTTGGTTTTATTGGGTTGGACCGAATTAGATTTTTTTGTTTTTACATGTGTTTGGGGGTATTTTAGTGATTTTTTTGGGCAAAAGGATATTCATGATTTGAAATCGAACTTTAGAAAATTTTGTGATCGAAAATTAAATTTATGTATTTTCATAATCGGAGGCGCTAAAGCCAAGGACGGTTGGTGATTTTAAGCCAAAAATGACTAATAGTTTTCAAAGAGCAAAAAAGACACCCATTTAACAGCGTAATACTTCTTCCGTCTCAAAAAATAGGTCAAATTTCTATTTTAGGCGTCATAAAATATAGACCTAGTTTTCATTTTAATTTGATTAGTTAAGTTGAAATACTTACTTTATCCTATGTTAATTATAACCACTTATATCATATTCTCTTAAATCACATTAATTATCATTTTGCAGTATAATATAGAAATAGTGAATTTATATTGAATTCGGATTGAATAAATGTAAAAGAAAAATAGAGAAGGTCGGAAGAGAGAGAAAGGAAGAATAGGAATTCAAAAAAGGGAAATATGTAGAAAGAGAAAGAAAGAAAACGAGACAGATCATCATTCATTCATTCATTCACTCACAATTTCCAATTTCTACTCTTTTTCTTTTTTACTTTCTTTTTCATCTCTACATTTCTGTTCTTCTCTACCATGTATTCCCAGCAATTACAATAATACTGATACATTAACACTTATACTCCGATTCCTCGATTTCTGAGCAATAATAGCCCTTTGGTACTTGAGCTACTGCCCTTTTCTTTCAATATCAGAAAGTTAGAATCCAAGAAAAACAACAACCCCGTTGTGTTTGAACTCACCACTGTTATGTAAAAGAGGTGGCTTTTTCAAAAATACTTTTTTAAATTTTTTAGATTTTTGTGTTGATAAAGTGAGGAGGGAGCGTGGTGGTAGAGAGGGAGCAAGAAAAAATGGAAGAAACCAAGAAGAAGGAGAGACATGTGGTTACATGGAGTGAGCAGGAGGATGATATTCTCAGACACCAAATTAGTGTCCATGGAACTCAAAAGTCTGAATCTTTCTTGGCTTTTTTGTTTTTTACTTGCGTTTAATGGTAACAGTAATAATGATAATAGATTTGTTTTGCTGCAGTTGGGCCATTATTGCTTCCAAGTTCAAAGATAAGACTACCAGACAGTGTAGAAGAAGGTTGGTGATGGTGTTCTATTTTCAGTGATGATCTTGTTTTTTTGTTTCTAATGTTGCAAAATGGATGCAGATGGTATACATATTTGAACTCTGATTTCAAGAAGGGGGGCTGGTCACCAGAGGAGGATTTGTTGTTATGTGAGGTAATTCATTTGATTTTGATTAATAGTTGTTAAGTTTCTTGAAATGGAGCAGCACTTGAAAATTATTATTCTTCTTCTTCCAGTTTTAATGAGGTTGTATTGTTATCTGCAGGCTCAGAAAATATTTGGCAACAGATGGACAGAAATAGCAAAAGTTGTCTCTGGCAGGTATAACCATCACTTTCCTTCCTTACTCTAATCACAACCAATCATTTTTGTACTAGTATTTTTCAGTATTTCATTTCCGTTTTCAAAAACGCTTCGAAACTCTATGTTTATAATTATTGTTATTTCGCTGCTTCTCGTTTTGGTGCTGCATGAATCATGACCATGGATTTATGTTTTGGATATTTGGGGTAGCTTATTATTGTTTTGAATGTGGTGCTTATGCAGAACGGATAATGCTGTGAAGAATAGGTTCTCTACTCTGTGCAAGAAGAGGGCAAAATACGAAGCTATGGCTAAAGAGAATAAAAATTCGTATCTCAACTCTAATAACAAAAGAATCATATTCCACAATAAATTAAATGCATCGCCTGCTAAAAAAACAAGGTACATTGGGTTTACATTTTAGAAATCTCTATACAAAAGTGTATTGCATAGTAAAAACTCCTTTGTTGATATTCAGAAAGACCGATATCGGTGATGAACCAGAATATTGCAAATTAGCAAATAGATCGCACCTACTAGGTGGAAATCAGCAGCCTAGGCCGCCATTTGCAGTATTGGCTCAAAATGTTCTCAATGTTAATCTTGCTGCTCAGCACAGTGCCATTGATGCCAAAGAGGTCTCCCTTGATGGTAAATAACCTATAAAATTCGAATATGATTAGATTGGTTTCAAGAAACACATTAGGATATTCACGATTGAGAAACTAATGTGTCTCGTTCCTACTGTTTGTCTAGCAGCTCAAAACAGTAATATCGAAGGAACATTTCTCAAAAAAGATGATCCAAAGATATATGCTCTCATGCAACAAGCAGAGCTTCTCACTTCACTTGCACTGAAAGTTAATACAGAAAATACAGATCAGAGTCTCGAAAATGCTTGGAAGGTATATATCTTATTGCTTTTTCTCTACCATATTCTGTATAGAGCTAGAATATGTACTTTTGGGGATCACAAATGGGAGGAAGTAGGCGCGGTGAACAGGGCAGCTGCCCGGTCAACAGCCGCCGACTATCGACTATTTGATATTTTTTCTCCTCTTTACTTCTTTTTTCCATTTATTATGTCTTATACCCCCTTCCCAACAGCTCCCTTGCTGACTAATATTCTCCTATAAATACACCCCCTTCCTCTTTTGGTATTCTGGTTTCTTCACTGAGTGGGGAAGAAAGGACCTGAAAAATTATGGCATAATGCCGGTGAATATAGTACCATTAGTGGTACAATAGGGGGTTTATGTTGATTAAATGCCTTAATGCATGTTCTTTTTCTTCAAATAAATTAAAAGATTCATCATCTTCCTAATAGTTTTGCCTTCTTTTCAGTCAAGTAAATGGCATAGCATAGAGAGGCTATATCAATTATGTTGCTGTGCGCAAACTTAATAATAAAAGCCAAAACTCTTTTTTCAATGATCTAGTAAACCCTCATATATTTTCCATAAATTTGATGTTCAGGTTCTTCAAGATTTTCTGAATCAGAGCAAGGAAAACGATGTTCTTGGATTTAAAATATCTGACATTGATTTTCAACTTGAAGACTTTAAAGACTTGATAGAGGATTTAAGGAGTAGTTGTGATGGGAGTCGGCCGTCCTGGAGGTAAAAAAATAAGCTGGCTAGTTAAGTCTTTAGGTTTAAGCAAGTTTGGCGCAACAGTGTCTATATTCATGGTTGGGAAATTGTAGGCAACCTGATCTATATGAGGACTCTCCAGCCAGCTCTGAATACAGTACAGGATCAACTACAATGCCTTGTACAGCCATTGACAAAACAAAACAAGCTCAGGCTGAAACTGGTGAAGCGCATGAGGATGTTGAGGATGAAATGCAATCAGTAAACGTGGAAGAGAAAAATGATGTCGGTGAATGTGCGAAAAAAATTATTTCTCGTGCAAGCATAAGTCAAGGTAAGGTATTATTTTCTTATATCATATAGATATTTAATCTAGAAAAATCTATCAGTGAGTGAATCTAAAATATTATTGCAGGAGAGTTACTTCCATCTTTGGATGAGGAGAAAAACAATGACATAGTTGTTTCCGCGTCATCAAGCAGAGAATTCAGCTCACCTCTTCAAGTTACCCCACTTTTCAGATCCTTAGCAGCAGGGATTCCCAGCCCAAAATTTTCAGAAAGTGTAAGTTAAGCTAACCCATTGGACATTCTTGTTTTATTTGGAGAGGTGGTAGTAGAGTCCCTCGTTGTAGTGTAGGATTGCATTAAGGAAGGCAAACTAGAAGTAGCAAAGTCATTGATTTTGAGAACAAAACAGCCGCAGAAACAAGTAACAATAACGGGAAGTGGGTATTATAAGACCTTTTGTTAGCTAAGTAATTGATTAACTAGGAGGAGTTTGAGAGTGATTCTATCAATCATAGTACTGAAGATGAAGCTATCACCATGACTTCAAAACTACTACTAACAGTAAAAAGAGCAAATATTAGTCTTTTGTAAATGAAATTAACATTAGTAAGCAGTAGTTGCTGCTTCTACAATCAGGTTAGAATAAGTTGTGGATAGGCCACTTTTCTAATGCCTCCTATTCTGCTTACATTTTTCCCAATTATCAAGTCTTGTATCTATTTACCTGTAAATTAATCAATCGCAATCATAGCATTAAGCGTGTAGCCCTCCTCGAGCTAACATTTTAAGTGCCTACACATACATATAATAATCAATCGCATATGTATAGTTCTAGGTGCTGCCAGTGACAACACTAGATGATTGCTTAATCATGTACTTCTAGTTTCTCCTGAAAGCAAAAAAAGTTTGAAATATTTGTTTAAACAGCTCCATTTTAATGTGCAGATATTCCGTAAGCTGTTAGCCATACTGTTAAAATATTAGCATCTTCTGTGCACATGCTTGATGTACACATAAACTGATGTAATTCTTAAATTAGACTAACCTATCTTGAATATGTGACTTTGTTTATTTTCAGGAAAGGAACTTCCTACTAAAAACACTTGGAGGGGAATCTCCTTGTCCCAATCCAAGTACTAATACTAGTCAACCACCACCTTGCAGAAGAGCCCTCCTCCGAAGTCTATAAAAAAGTAAAAAACGAATTCTCTGAATCATTTTCATACCTCATCCCGAGTCTCTAGGGACATCACTCATATATTAAGGTTTTATTTATTTCTTGTTAAAAGTTAGTTTTGTAGGACTCCAGAGTTTTTTTAGTCAAAACTCATCGTCTAGAATGCAAAGGGTGCATTCTAGCATCTCGGACACATCTAATAAAGTGATCCGAGCTCACTTTTTTTTTTTCCCAACTAGACATACTCACATTTAGAGTGCTGCGTGTGTCATTCTTTTGTTTGTCTTCATTTGGTTTCGATCCAGTTTTGGGCCTTTGATTCATCGTCATCTGTACAGAACAAGTAGCGAGAGTGTAAATCGGCAAGTCGCCTTTATAGTTAGAAAAGCATAAGGAAAAGAAAAGAAAAGAAACAAGGAATAACCAGGTGATTGGATTCCTTTTCTGTTGGTTGATTTGGTGTGCATAGGGTATAGAATAAGTTTTATCCCCTCTTCTGATTTTCTAATGTAATACAATTTCATATGATTGGAATGAAAATGTGTCTTGGTTTTGGTGTGCATATGCTTCACTTTTATCTGCATTTTTACTATGTTTCTCTACTACTCAAACAAAGGCAGCATAAGCTTGAAAATGAGAATTCAAGGGAGGGCTTACCTAAAGGATCCAGCAACTCTCTTTGCTCTCTCTTCCTCAGCTTCTGTGGACAGTGTTGTGAGGATATTACCTGGGACGGTAAGCGTCCGATACTACATAGTCGCCTGCGGATAGGCATCAACAAGCTATCTAATTTCATTTTAAGAATTTGGTTTAGGAGACGAATAGAATTTATATGGTAAACGTCTGATGGTAGTGGAGGACAAACTATAATGATGAAAGTTGAGGGTAAAATAGAGAGGGAACCTCATACAAAATAAAGTCTACTCATTGGACACCAACTTTCTCGATATATTCACCTATGTTCAAATCCAAAACATAACTCACAACTTTTTTTTACAAGGCCAACATTATATTGAAATTTAACTTAAAGTTTATGAAATAGACAAAATTAATAAAATGTAAATTTTAAGATGAATTTTATAATTTGTGGAGTTGTAAAATTATATACTATTCAATTTTATGTTAATGTTGTTTAAAAAAAGCTCAAAATTAAAAGTCTGCCATATGTTCTTCTAAGTCCGTCCTCTGAGTATACAAATTCCCCTAAAATAAGGTTTAGTTTTCATTTCTACCTCACAATTTTTGGGCTAATAATCACCCATGGCACCTCAACTTTAGGGGTACGGGCGCTAAACCCCCTGAAGTTTAAAAACGGGCGCTAAACCCCCTAAACTTTGTGTCGGCGCTCACTAAACCCCTTTTGGACGAAAATACCCCCGGCGCCGTCTTTTGTTTGGCGGCTGTCTTTTAAAACAGAAAAAAAAAAATTGACAGCACCAAGTGTCAGTTGACACGTCATCAAAAGACAAAAAAAAATAAAAATACCCAAAACACCCCTAAATATAATATCTGATAAAATAAAAAAAGCCAACCACTCATTCAAAACCCAACCACCCATTCAAAACCAACCCATCACTGATTTAACCATCGCCGCCACCCGACCACCACCGGAAAATTTTCCGGTCATCTTCTCCGAGTGAATGATGACCGGAAAATTTTCCGGTCACCAAAATAAACGGATCTGCAGATCTGTTCCTCAAGAGGAACAGATCGGCGGATCTGTTCCTCAAGAACAGATCCGGCGATCTGTTCCTCAAGAACAGATCCGGCGATCTGTTCCTCAAGAACAGATCCGCGACGGATCTGTTCTTGAGGAACAGATTCGGAAGATGGCCGGAAAAATTTCCGGTCATCTTCAATAGAGAAGATGACCGGAAAATTTTCCGGGGGTGGTCGGGTGGTCGGGTGGGTGTGGTCCGGTCGGGTGGGGATGGTCCGGTCGGGTGTTGGGTTCATCTTTTAATTTAGATTGGGTTGATTTATTTATTTTGTCTTTTTCTAAATTAAATTGAGGGTATTTTAGGTGTTTGAAATTTTTAAGGTATAATTCTGACGTGTCAGATGATATGACAGTGTCAGAATTTTTTTTTTAAAATGTCAGTTGACTGAAAAAACGGCGCCAGGGGTATTTTGGTCATATTTCGTCCAAAAGGGGTTTAGTGAGCGCCGACACAAAGTTTAGGGGGTTTAGCGCCCGTTTTTAAACTTCAGGGGGTTTAGCGCCCGTACCCCTAAAGTTGAGGGGCCATGGGTGATTATTAGCCCAATTTTTGTATAAAAATCTCTCAAAAATATTTAGATGTTTATATTTATATCTCAATATCTCACAATAAGCATTTTTTTAGCGAAAAGTGACAATATTATCTCTTACATGTGTCAACATCTCATTGATCTTTGTTTAAGTCAATAATACTTTGACACGTGACCAGTATGTTTTTTGATTTGACCAACCCAGCGACCACCTATGGTCGGCGACCAGCCACCTCCGCCGACCTGCAAAACTTCGGCAACCCTCCGGCTGCAGTTAAGGACTGTTGACTGATGGTTAACGTAAGTCAAACTTTAAAATGTAAATTAAAATAAATATTTTGCTCCTTTTAGGACTTAGACCCATGACGTCTTCATATTTATGACCACGTGTTTTACCACCAATTTTTTTTTCTTGATATTGTTAACTTTCACCATATATATATGGTTTAATCACCAAAAAATGTCAAATTTTTACGAGTTTTGTCAGTTATATCCAAACTTTTAAAAATCGGTCCATTTAGCGCATTTTAGCATATTCAATACCTTTTGTAGCCATTTTTTGAAGGAATAATTAGGAGGATACCTAAAAAGAAAACATATTAGCATTTATTAACCCTGATTCTCCACCTTTATTTATCTACCTCAGCGCGTTTTATGTTTATTTTTTTACTCTTCTTTTTTTATTTTTATACTCCATATTTATTATACATCACATCTTCTTCATCTTTTTCAATTTATTCTCAAAAGAAATTAATAATTCAACAAATCGATTCTAAATCTTCAGCTCATAACATTTTAAAAGATTAAATCCTGCGATTTTATTATTATTTCTTAAAATATTATTGCCAATTTCAAATCTAGTTTCGGATCCCCTCGAGTTTTTAATTTGTAATTAAATCGCTTCAAATTTTACTTCGAATTCGGACCCAACGGTCATAACTTTCTCCAAAACAAAAAACACTTTAAACTTTTAATTTATTTTCTATAATTAAAAAATTATTAAAAACAATTTCAAACGGTTTCAAATAGTTTCAGAAGGTTTTTTAAACTTAGTTTTGCAACTATTTTAAAAAAGAACGTTTATGCAATGGTTTCAAACAGTTTATAAGATTTCAAAAGGTTTACAAAGGTTATAAAACGATTTACAAAGATTTTAAATAATTTTTAAAATCACAATTTACAACCTTTAACTAAAAATAATTTCAAATATTTTATAAAGGTTGCAAACAGTTTATAAAGATTTCTAAAAACAATTTCAAGTAGTCCTTACAAATAGCAGTTTCAAACGGTTTCAAACAAACAATTTCAAGTTGTCTACAAAAAATTTCAAATTGTTTAAAATGGTTAAAAAACAGTTTCAAACAGTTTACAAAGGTTTTAAATAGTTTCAAACGGTTTCTAAAAACACTTTCAAACAACCTCAAAAATAACAGTTTCAAACAGTTTAAAAAAAACAGTTTACAAAGTTTTTAAACAGTCTAAAACAAATTTCTAAAAAACAGTTTCAAACAGTTTCTAAAATTAATTTTAAAAACATTTAAAAACCAGACCAAAACATTTAATGAAGAAAATGACGATTTCTTCAAAAACAATTAAAACAAATTACCAGAAAACAATACTTAAATAATTCAAAACAATATAAAAGAGAAAGAAGAAGAAAATTCGGAATAAGAAGATCAGTGATGGCGATGACGAAAAACTTTGTTATTTCAATTTTTTAAAACGAATTGGATCGAATTTTCCATCGCGAACTTTTCTTTATCTGGTATTTTTTTCCTTGTATTATGGATTGAAGATATTAGATGAATTTTAGAAGTATAATATAAAATTTATTAAAAAGTTTCATTGGAATGAAATAAAAAGAAAAAGAAGATACGGTGGATAAAAGAAGAAGAAGATGAAGAAGAAAAAAAAAGGAGAGAAAAAAGATTGTACATGTGTTTAAAAAGAAAAAGAATAAAAATACTAATAAGTTAAATTTAGTTGGGAGTACAACTAAAAACAATAAAAAAAATGAGGTAAAAAAATAAATTTTCATAAATAAGGTATTCATAACGAATAAGTTACAAAAATGAGTCTTTTCTGTAAATTTCTCTTTTTTGAAACGAATCAAAATTTTGACAGCATGTCCATCATGTCACTGCCAACTCAGCAAATTGTTGACGTAACAACACTCTTCATCTAAGCAAACCAAAATCAAATCCAATTTTAAATCAAATTAATTAATTTTATTATTATAAAATTCATATATATTTAAAAGAATTTATATTTATTAATTAACTAATTAATTTAATTAAATTAAATCTAATTATACCTCATCTTAAATCAAATAAATTTATTAAAATTAATTTAAAATTATATTTAATTTTATTAAATCTCAATTTATTTCGAGACTTCATATTTATTCCGAGATACAATTAATTCTGAAATTTCAGATTCTGCCGCCCACTCGCACTCTGTCTATCGCCGCCGTCTCACACACCCACTCTGGCTGGCCACCATCGACCGTCTTCTCTATTGGAGAGGAAGAGAGGACAATATGTCCTCGTCCCCTCCATTGGAGAGGACAACCTGCACGTTCTCTCTAATAGAGTGGACAAGCACTCCAATGGAGAGGAAGACTCGTGCTCGTTCCCTCCATTTGAAGGGACGAGCAATTTCTCCAATGGAGAAGACGATCTGTTCGTCTACTCCAATGAGAAGACGACCAACAGTGCCAAATAGAGTTGGAGAGGATAATTCTCTTACAATCTCAAATAAAAAAATATAATCTTAGTGAGACTTTACTAGACATGTTCAATTTACCTCTATATAAAGGATTTGGGCCGTCTAACTATATCATTTTACAGATCTTGCTTAAAAGGCCAGTCTCCACCACATCACATATATTTCTAGGTAGGATTATGCTCTTTTCATGTTGATTGAACATGACCTATTATGTTCAATCACTTTTCATTACAAAATAAACGGTATAAATTAACTTGACATATTTTACACTCTTTAAATAGGAACCATTCATCTTATAATGAATAAACTCATTATTAGGTCTTTAAACTATGCGTCTTTTGATTAACTGGCTTCTAAAATTAATTTTGTCTCTTTTTAGTCTCTGGATTTATAAAAACACGTGTCTTTAAGTCCTTTTATTAAGAGTGTGCAATTCACGCTCCAAAAATAACGAGTTACTTGTAAAAAATATGTCACATAACTAATACAATTTTTAATGGAAATCCATCGAAAGATTTGCAGATATGTTTTTTCTAAATTCAGCAGAAAGAGACAAAATATAGTTTACAGACCAATTAATAAATAGACGTATAGTTAAAAAAATCTAATAACAGAATAAACCTTTTATAGTCAATGATATATATATCCAATCAATTTGAGAGAATCTATTCTTCTACATGAGTTGGATGATGTTTTGCAGCCCTCGTCAATGTGTAAAGCCAAAATTAAAGGAGCACAAAAAAACAAATATCACATTTACTCAGAGCTTGTTACTTGCTGATTGATATATTTTTAAACTTTACCAATTTCTACCTGTTGTCTACACTTTAAACTATTGAACCTTCTAGTTACAATGTCCATATCACATGATTTAAATAAAGTGCTGAAAAATGTCAAATATAAAATAACATACAAAATTGTTATAATCACTCTTTAGTTCATGTAGCCTTTCTCTTCTTCTGCAGCTTCTGCAACTTTTTCCACTTGAGATAGATCTGGTATGACAATCCCGAGAACACCATGGAAACGCAACCCCATTGTTTTATTGACAGAGGATTGCCGCTCATCAGAGAAGACACCACAATGCTGACAAATTTACGCGTTGTGGTGATAGTGGTGTTAGCAAGAGACCCAAATCTGCTAATTGTAAGAAAGATGAAATTCTGGCCCACTGCACCACATAGACAATAGAGAAAAATGTCCCACGCTGCCTCCGGATGCTGTTTGCAGAACTGAATTGCTTCATATCCAATGGCCTGTGGCAAACCGAACATGTAAAGCATATTATATATGGTACCCCATAAATTCATTCCCAACATTATCTCCCAGGCGCTTGTTTTTGGGTACCTGAAAAACAATTTAGATGGGAGTGAATACTACAGGAATACAATTCACTGCAAACTAAGAATTACTGACGAAATACCTTCATTCATATGGCAATATACAACATGTCAAAAAACCAAGAAAGAAAATGCTATACTGTTATGAGACAGTTTACAATTAATTTGATATATACTTGCACAAAACAAATAACTAATGTTAAATTTTCAACAAGCATACCTTGCCGTAAGTGAATCTTGAGTAGCATTTGTAAATCCATCAAATGCAAGGTTCAAACAGCAAAGCCCATATCCTAGAGGTGCATTTGGATGTGCGAGCTTGCTGATGGTTTTCGAGCTAGTCTGAGATCAGTTGCAGCATCGAGGGAAAAACATAGGAGTTAGAACTGAAGCTTCATCGGATTGAAAATAAGATACCAATTCACAAAAACATGGTGATTCGTTAACTCTACAGAATCGCTAAAAGCATTCTTACCTTCATCAGTGCAAATGTCGATACTCCTCCAGCAACAAGAAAAGTACATAAATACTCGGGAAAAGTGTATCTGATGCCATAAACTAAAGTTCCCATCAACATGACTGCACAGCATATACAATCCATTAGTTATTTCGAAAACTACATTTATAACTAAATCCTGCCCGTGGAAAAAATGACTAAAATGGCAAATAGAAAATCCATATATTTACCAAGTGAGAACGTCTAAATGCAATATAATAAATCCACCAGTATATTTCTGATTTAAGGTAAAAAAGAAAAGAAGAAGAATTTGAAAGCTCAGCAATCATAATCTACATCATTCACAAATAGTCCTGTCAACTATGCCTTAAAATTTCTTTACTATTCAACATTCAACAAATAGAATTTCTGCAAGCTCTCACAGTGTGCACTGTGCAATAGAGTCAGGTATTTTGCAGCCAACAAGGAATTCTTTAATCTATCTCTTCTGCAAGTATTTCAGCATATTTGTTCTTACACAAAAGATTATTTCAGAAAGAAAACAGAAAATCTTTGACAATGTAATATTGATGTAAGAGGCACTTTGAACAATTGCTGAGCATAAAAATTACAATAAGCAACAGAAATCAATAGCAATGATAAAATAAAATAGATGGGACAAAAAGAAACCAATGACTTAAGGGTTGTTCTCCTCTCATTATACTGCAAAAAACGATATTTCCAACAATAGTGCAGATTTAATCCGGCATCACATGCTAACGAGGTATCCTTCCGAACATCAATGAATCAAGCAAGTGAGCAATTGCAAGCATGCTTTATCTTAGAAAAGTATGAAACAACAAAAAGCATGACATACCGGGAATCATTTTAGAGGATTTTGCCAAGACCTGAGCGGGGTAGCTGATATATTTTAACGCCTCAATGCCCATCGCAGGGCCAATGGTATTGGTAATGCCTGCACTCCAATATGTCCACCAAGGCGCACCGCCTGAACTACTTCTGGCCCAAATCTTAATCACTGTGTTGGAAACAAAACAAACAAACCAACAAAAGACTTCAGCACCAACCTACATAACCATGTTAATGTAATCTCATCCAACTCACTTACTTATGTAAGACCAAACTAAGCAGATGACATTTTGTGCCAGATTTAGAAATGCCAGATGCTCAAATCTTTTCCCGTCCGGACCGAATCGTTTTGTTGACCTAAAATTATAAATTCATTCGACATTCAAATTTTATCAACCAATATCATGAAAGTTCCACTCCAAACAGAATTGACCAGTTTAGGCTTAATTTAGCTTTACTAATTAAACTAATTTATTAATCATAAGTAAAATAAAATACACAGGTGCACTTACAGTGTTTCCTGGAGAACACCTTGATAAATGTAAGCCGACCAGATCCCGGCGACGCAAAACGCCAAAACTAGCACTCGCCGGATCCCGGCGCCGTGCGCTTCCATCCGCCGTTAATAATTACTCTGCAAATTAGTTTACAAATTTCCTGAAAGTGAAAAATGGAAGAAAGAAAATCACTGAAAATGAGAGAAAATTGGTTTCTTGCAACGGCCAAATTACGGAATTAATTTATTTTATTTTTATCGTTTTTGGTTATAAAGGAAGTTAGGAGAATGAGAGCGAAGAAACGTGGATATGCCACGCGGATGTTTGCGATTGGATGAGTGAGTCTAACTCCCGTTTATCATTGGCCGTTGAAACTTCTGCTTATTTTCACTCACGGTCCCTATATTTGCTCAATGAAATCCGAAACCCCATTACTTTTATTTTTCGGATATTAAACACCCTAGATCATTGAACTTATCTGTTATTACTGAAAGGGTACTAAACTTTATTTTGTTACAAAAAGGTCGCTGAGTTATACCTTTTATTACAACGGGAGGTCACTATGACGGATTCGGTCAAATTTTGTTACAAAAAGGTCATTAAACTTATTGTGAATTACGAAAAGGTCACTGAGTTATATTTTTATTTGTAATTCCGGCTTGCCACATAAGCAAAAATGGTGCGTTTTAATGTCAAAACGGTGCGTTTTATACGAGTGACATTTCGTTATAACAAAATATGTAGTTTAGTGACTTTTTTGTAACAAAATGAAATTTAATACCTTTTCTGTGATAATAAATAAGTTTAGTGACTTGGAGCGTTTAATATTCTTCATTTTCCTTAAGCTAAAGGTAAAGAAAAACCCTTCACCTTTTTTAAAAAGAGCACGTAATCTAATATCTTCTTGTTTTTTCTCCAACCCAAAAATGTAAGATAGTGTGAAAGATAACATGTGTAGAGAAAAATAATAATATAATTGGAGCAGTAAAAAGTAGGAAAAGGATAAATAAGTAAGAAGCTATAATTGATAAAGACTAAAATGAATAATCCTAAACCAGCTTGTACAAAACATATCATTAAAATGATATTAAACCACCTTGAAGTTCAATTACAAACAATATCTTATGATTCTGAACGTAACAATATCTCACAAATACGACGCAGCCCATATTATTGCAAAACTACAACATAAAGTGTTCTTCTTCCATATTTCATCTTTTTTTTTACTGTTAATTCTGATTTCTTCCATTTTGAAATTAGAGAGAATGACTATGTCTATCAACTTTCATTTTCACACAAGTCACAACCTCAAGCAACAACAAGAAAAAGAAATGGCAAAGAAAAGATAGGACGCTGACGAATCTTTCCTACCGCCGCTGTTAAAATCATGTCGGGGAAAGAATGCAGTGATTTTATCAAATGTTCTGTTTTTTGCTCTGTTGTGAATTTATTGTTTTTGTGTTGCCGCTTTGAATTTGAGGTCGGATTATCCATGTTTGTTCGGGCGATTTGTTTTTGTCCAGGCGGAGGATGTGATTGATTAGGTCATGTGGTGGAGAAATGAAATTTGACCCGATATTAATGGATATTGGTTTTTGTATTGATTTTTTTGGGAAGATGAAGCGATGGTGATGATTTCTGGCTAGAGGGATAATCAAGACGAAGAAGATGAAGAGTGGCGAGTTGAAAATTGGTTAATGATAGTAAACTGTTAGTAAACTAAATTATAATGGAAAATTGGCTATGTCGGCACTGGTTTTGTCGATCAATGGTGAAGGTGACTACGGCGGGTTTTTTGTTCCAAAAATTTAAGTTTAATTTCGTATTTTCTTTCTCAAGTTGAAGCATCAGCTCTTTTCAAGTTTAACTCTTACTTTTTTTTTGAATGGAAGAAGAAGGAAGATTTGAAGCAAAAGTAGTAGAGGTGCAAGTATGGTGAAACTTGCACTATTTTTTAATGGTTTTAAAATAATATTGTAGCCGTTAGTAAAACGATAGTAAAATGTTAGTAAACTAATTAATTTCGTTAGTAAATCATTTAGTAAACTGTTAATAAATTATTAGTAAATCTTTTTTTAAATAAATTGATAGTAAATTAATAGTAAACTTATTTTTATTGTAAAATAAAAGTAATAAAGTTGAAACTAATTTAGTATACTTTCTATACTATTCTTGGTAAACTGATATTAGATTAAGTAGTAATTCATTTTAACATTTTATGATTTAAAAATAAAAAAAATAGCAATTTGATTTTTAACTAAACTGATAGTAGACTATTAGTAGAATGATAGTGAACTTATAGTAGACGGATGATTAGGAAATCGTTAGTAATCTGAAGTCGTATTTTTGCAAATGGAAAAAGTATTTTAGTAAAAACATTTGGTCAAACTGCAAATTTCAACTAATTCCGGTTAAAAGGTATTTTTGAGAATAAGTAGGTGTTTGATAGGTATTTGTCTAAAAATCTCTAGAATAAATCACATTTTTCCTACTATCTAGATTAGTATGAATTATGATTCCTTTTGGAATTACGTATCCTAACTCTTACGAATCCATTTAGATTGACGTACCCCAACCCTTACAAATCTAGTGCGACTTGTGTAATATATTGGACACTACAGATTGTTCCGATTGAAATATCCTTTGTTTCTCCGAGAAAAGACAATCTATTTCCCTACCCGATAAGTAACGAGCATGGACTAAACATAACTGGATTTGATTAGTGTTGTGATATAAAATAAGCAAAGGAACCAATAATATTCCACATATAAAATAAGCAAAGGAACCGGAAATATCTTTTGTCACGACCTGAATTCACCCTAAACAAAGTCACGACCGGCGCTAGGGAACTGAAATGGTTGTTCCGAAACCTGTAGCAAACCTAGAACCTCTAGAATTTTTTTGCAAATATTATTACTGGATCGTACCTCGCGTGCGATCCATTTCCAGAAATTACCATTAAAATCTTTTTTTGTTTTACGTAAACACCTTTCTGAAATATACATATAAGTGAAATACGTTTTCAGAAGTACTGTGTAATAATCTAAATTTTTCAAGGTATTACGTATAGTACCACGAGGCATAATTGTGAAAATTAAGATCGAGAATATCAGATTAAGATGGAATAATAAAGATTTAGATCGAAGCGAGTCTATCAAAACTATCGTAAAATAATAATTTAAATGAGAAGTTTAAGCGGGATTAAAAGAAATGAATTAAAATAAAATAAATAAATTGAAAAGTCCGAGATAATAATTTTCAGACCAAGGTCCGTGAAATATTATTAAAAAATCATTGTCAAAGTATTGTAAATTTACGAAATCGGTATAATATCAAGCACGACAATTAATTAATAATTTAAGTTAAAGTACAATTTAGTTCCTTGAGTTAAAGTGGAATTTTGGCCAAATAATGACATCATCAACTTGTTAAGGAAGGGATTGATATTTGATATTTTCATTTGTTTTGCTTAAGAAAGTAAAAGAAACTTCAAAGCTCCATTTTTCTCCAAGGGTGGCCGAACCCTTCATTCTCCATGCTAGGGTCATTGTTTCTTCATAAAACTTGAAGATTTTGGAGGCAAAACAATCATGGATCAAAGGACAACAAAGGTAAGCTATTAATTTGTAATTTTCATGGGTTAATTTGAAGGAATTTGAAACGAAAAGGTTAGGGTTTTGAGCTAAGATATTAACAGTAAGTGTTTGATGATCAATTTGGATTTAAGCGGTTAAAGCCTCCCATAGACTGATACATTTTTGATAGGTCTCCTGAATTACGAGTACAGACGACCGAGGTACTGAGCTGTGAGTGATACTGCTCCGCATAAGACGTTCCGGACGTTGGAGTGTAATGCAAGAGCGTGAGATCAGCTATAAGTATCGGAGCTGGATAAGAACTCCTAGAGAGTAGGTGAGATGAGAAGATTCTAATGCAATGATTGATAAGGCGCAAGCCGTGCGATTTAGGTCCATGGCAACCGTTTTTAAAAATAGTTCTGAAAATGTTTTTATTTTTCAAAAATAGTTGTTTTTAATCCCACTGGAGTCGCCACTGTGATCGGAGCGGGGTTCGGAGGCCACTCGCCCAAGGTTTATGGCTGACTTCTCGATCTGGATATGGTTTGAAAAATGGAGTCGCCACCTAGTTCAACTAGGAAATGCCTTTTAACCGACTAGGTAACCTTACTTGCTTATGGATAAGAATATCGTTTATCGGACTAAAGACTAGGGTTCGTGGACCTCCCCGAGACTCATGTGCTTGGCTTATCTGTTACGACTTTATTTACTAGACATATTCGTTATAATCTCATCTCGACAGTATATGCAGTTCATAGGAAATGAAAGCTGGAAATAAATAGGTATGAAACCGATAAACACGTTGGACGCGCATATTACTTTATCTGGACTGAACATGTAAAGCAAGTAGCAGTTACTCATAAGCATACATCTAACCTTATAGGCTTCTAGCAAGTAGCAAAGTTTGGCTAGTCTGGATCAATTACATGCTCAAAGCCTAAAACCGGATGTTTAAGTGAGATTGATTTTAGTAGGTGATCTTCAATAACCTATACAACCGTTACTACTTTTTCGTGGTAGTCCTAAGAAGTCTAAGTGACTGGCTGGAATTCTATTATTTGGCTAATTTATGTGATTAGTCCTTTAACCGGTTAATTGATATGCTTTCTTGGAAAGCGGTAAACATTGCAAACTCGCCGAATCAGTTGGGATACATGTAAGGTTAGAAATACTTTTAAAGGCCTAATTATTTAAAAAAAACACACTTTGTTATATTTTTTTTCGTTTATACTCTGACCTAGGAAAAAGTTCATTTGCACCCTATTTTTTATTTTTTATTTTCTCCTCTACCCTAAAACATTAAATCGAACTTTTTTTATTTAGAAAAAAGTTTAAATTAGTCCTTCAATTTGTAACTTATATTATAATTAGATTTTAATGTTATTAATAGTACAAAAATAATTTCTTCTTTAAAAAATTAAACTTATGATATAATTATTTAATTTATATTAATCAATAACATTTTAAATACAAAACCGTAAAAATATACAATTTTTTTTAAATCTAGGGTAGAGACGAAAATGAAAAATAAAAATTAGGGTACAAATGAACTTTTTTATAGGTCGGGGTATAAACGAAAAAAATATTACAAGGTAGGTTTTTTAAGTAATTAGGCCTACTTTTAAACCTCGTCGACTTTTTGAGTGTCTAGAACTTGCACGTGTTTGAACATCAGTGAGGTCAGAATTGGCTCTCGGTCAGAACACGGAAGTTGTCCGTCTCGTCGATTTGGTTCATTCGGTTCAAACCATGGTTGATTCCCTAGAATCTGCTCTGTAAGATGCTGGGTTTGCGGGCCTTTTGCTCGTGGACCCGGATTATACTTTATGGTGCATCAGTGGACTTCGGGGTCTGTTTTACATCGGGTCTGACTCGTTACAATACAAAAAATTAAAGTACATTAAATTTCCTTCGTCTGGGTTCAAACCGAGCCTAATTCAGAGCTCGTATGAGTCCGAAAACACGTCTTAAAGTTTGGATCAAAGTCTGGAAGATCTGGGAAGCAGGTTCTGGGGATCTAGGTGCGATGAACACGGCGCCGACATGTTATAGTGGCGGTGCCGCCGCCGCCACCTAGTTTTGGCATCACCACCGGTTATAGAGGCGGCGGCGGTGCGGGCAGCAGGTTCGGGGTTTCTTTTTTTTTAGTCCATTCTCACTTATTCCAGCTCCGTTTTTTGTGCAAAAGTAATCAAAATGCATAAAATCGAAAAGGGAATTCAAATATGACATTTATAAATTTTCTAAACGTGATTTGAGCATTAAAATAAGAATTTACAGCAGCTATTTTAAGTTGTTTTTCATGGCAAAATACACTAAAAACACTTAGAAACATGCATTCTAATGTTTCCAATTGATTATTTTTGGGTTTGATTATAAAAACAGCTAATTAACAGTGATTAACATGTTCATTCATCGAATTCATAGCAATTTGACAATATTGCAATTTAGCTAAATATGACAATTTTATGGCAAAAAGACAAAATAGATTAAACATACAACCTAATTTGATCATGGCATACAAAAATTAAGAGGATAAAATAGAGGGTCCTCGGAATTACCGTCCTTAATCCTTAGCTCATTTGTTGGAAAAGTGGATGCGGAATCGAGCTTCGAGTCTGTATAGGATGCATTCTTGGAGAATTAAAGCGTAATTAGGTGTTTTAGGGACTAGATTGAAGTGCGATTTGTGTGTGGTGTGTGTAGTTCGGCCAACTAGGGTTTTTTAGGGGGAGGGATCGAATTTATTAAGATAGGGTTTATGTGTTTCTGGTCCGACCATTGACTCAGCTAAGTTAAGGCTGATTATATAGTGGTGATTAGGGTTTAAGGTTAGCTAGAATCTTCTAGATTTTAAATTGTTTAAGTGATAAGCCTTTAGGTATTATGATTAGCTAAAAACACTTATTATTTTATTAAATTCAGATTTAAACTTGATAGTTAAGTAAAAAGTTGCTAAAAGTGAGTTTTGGTGCGTGAAAATGTCAAAAAAAATACTACTAAGACCCTATAGGTTTAGTTATGGTCAATTTCAGTCTGTCAAAGTTGCCAATTAGCTCATAAACTTTTAAGATATTGCAATTAGTCCAATTTCTAGACTTAAACTACAATCTCTTTGGATTTTTGTAGGCTATTTGCGGCTAATTACTTTTTGATCCTCCAAGTTTACAGCTATGCTCTGATTTCCCTCGCTTGAATTCCAACATGCAAATCGATAGCTCGTCACCCGAACAGATTTCTCTAGAAATCATCATTGGACGCTTCAGTCCCTTGTCACTTTTTACTAGTCTGAAAAATAGGTGTCTATAATTACCCTAATCTAAAAATTAACAAAAACTCAGGAAACTTCAAAAACTCAAAACTTACACTATGTTTGGATTGAGGGTTGAGGAAGGTTAATAAAGATTGACAGGGATTGGAAAATTTCAACCCCTGTTTGGAAAATTTCTTTTAAAAATTTTGGAGGGTTGAAAAATATTCCCTAACCCCCCCTCAACCATCATATGCCAACCGCCCAAATTAGAATGTTAGATTATTTTCAACTAATGTTTTTTAGTTTTTGACAGATTTGTGCCCACGGGGCTTTTGAAATTCCAAATTTATGCCTGTTTTGAAAATATTTCAAATTTAGTGCATGGGCCATGCAATCCGCAATCTAAGATTGTGGAATGCCTTAATTACTTCATTTTGGAGAAATTAAGGAAGTTAAGTAATATTACTTTCTCTCCCCCATTATTGGGGAGACAGATTTCTATCTCCCCAATGATTGGAAAGAGAGACAATGATTGGGAAATTTGCCCAATCATTTGTTAATAATTGTTTTTTTATAGTTAATAAAATCTAAGCGTTTTTATTATTTAGCATGTTTAAATGTTTTCCGTTTTCACTAGTATATACAAACATTACGAAATGCATAAACAATTTGAAACTATAAACAATATAAAAATAATAAGAAATAGTAAATAGATTGAAGTTGGAATACAAAGTTTGCAGTGTCTTAATAAACAAACAATAAAATCATAAAAAATTTCGATATCTAGTGTTCTCTTCCAAGTTAGTCCTCAGATCGTAGCCCTGATCCTGTCGGCGACACCGCATGCTAGCAATCAGCGTGCGGTATTGTCTGTCACCTGGTCAGTCAGCTAGCGGGCCCTCGCTCTCTTCATCGCCATCCTGGGATGGCTCCTCAACATTTGTAGCTGGTGCAGTATGTTTCCCTCCTGTGACTCTAGAAGAAGGCTGAAGGACGGACTTGTGAACTCCATACCTCTCGAATGTAACTCACCGAAAAGCCCCCCCCCCCCCCCCCCCCCGCCCCACAGACATGAACTGTTCAATAAAGACTTTGATGGCGAAAAATATAGCTGCGACAGATCCGGAGCCGGGGGTGGAAGAAGAGGGTCGTGAATGTGACGCTGACGCATAACCATGCCAAGGTAAGATGGGCCGGTAACCCTGAGCAGAGGGAGTAGAAGGATGACCGAATCCACATGTGGAAGCTGGAACCGTGTATTGACACTGAAATCCTCTTCATCCTCTACCTCTTTCTCGCACCCCTAAAAATCATCTTCTTCATCTTCATCACTAAGTTTATCCGACCCACATGATTCACGTAGAACCAACTTATCTAGAGAAATGTCGTTACAAACAATAGTGCGGTACTCCACGTAAAATTCCAAAATATCAAGGCCTCAGTACCACATCGCCTCTCCTAGAATTGCAAATATGTGCTCGTTGTTTTCCACTGAGTATAACGAGTATGAGATTGTACGACCACTTTCAATTTTTGGAAGCCAAAAGTAGATTTTTGTAATCTCCACTTCCGAGTCCGTAGCGACTGCTCTTATACATATATTCTTCAATTCTTCATAATTTTTTTCTCTCGCTAAGCGGCAAATCCACTCGACGGCCGCCCTGAATTCTACTCCAGCCGGAGAGCTTACCATGCAGCCATCGCACCATATCAGAAACGATAGGTTTACAGTCGCCATTGCTACAGATTTCATCAAAATAAACATACATTCAGTTATTCCAATTTGTATCATTTTTCTAATTCAAATTATATAATATTTT
This sequence comes from Mercurialis annua, assembly GCF_937616625.2. Classification (NCBI taxonomy): domain Eukaryota; kingdom Viridiplantae; phylum Streptophyta; class Magnoliopsida; order Malpighiales; family Euphorbiaceae; genus Mercurialis; species Mercurialis annua. Next base: position 31,442,541 of record NC_065575.1, read on the forward strand.
AAGTCTACTAATTTTAACAATTTTTCGTAAACCTAATTTTTAACAATTTTTATTATGTTTTTTGACAACGTCCGACAAATTTAGTGTGTCTCTAAATTAGGATTTGTCAATAAACTACAATAACACCTAGTATTTTATTAAAATCAAGATTATTAATAAATATTTAAAGTTATTACCCTAATATTTTTCTAATAACATAATTATTTAACGTAATAATTAAAAAAAATTGAACTCACCTCTTGTATTCCTCGAATAATAGCGCCTAAAAAAATTATTCCTGCTCCGCAATAATATTACCGCTCTAAAACAACTCTCAAAATACTAATTTTACTATAATTTGTAGAAGTGGTAAATGAGGGAAATGAATCCCCCCCCCCCCCCATTTATAGACAGCAATCTTTAATCTAAGATTGCAGATTTCTGTATTTGGTCAGATTTCTTGCCAATGGCAGAGAATCTGAGGTGCAATCCGCGATCTTGGATCGCAGATTGTGTGGTCCCAGGCACAAAATTCGAATCTTTTTTTAAAATAGGCACAAATGTGGAATTTTCCAAGCCCTGTAGGCACAAATCTATCAAAAATATAGAAGGGTCAAACATAACCCTTACCTTCATTTACCGTCTCTTATTTTATTTTATTTTAAAAATTCATATGTTACTTTACTCTCTTCTCTCCCGAACAAAGCCTTAGAGTAATCAAAAATTAACAAAAAAACTAACACACATCATTGCAACCTTGCCGTGGTGTAAAACGACATCAGATTAGATCTAGTCTTAAAACAACTTCACATCGTGAATGCTTTCGTGGCAAAGCTGGTGAACTAGAGAGAGGCATTTAGTGGTTATTGTGGATTTGCATACGGAGGAAAATGTTAGAGTAGGTTAGTGGCGGCGCACAAAGGCACGTTGAAAGAGAAGCCTTCGCCAGAGAGAATGAAATGACTGAGGGAAAGGACGACAGATTCGATGGTGTATATGACATAGTTTAGTGGTGATAGAGAGATTAGAGAGGGACAAAGATTTTGAGGAGGAGGCATGTGAACAGTAGTTGAGGTAAGATTTGGAATCCAAAAAATTCTTAAGTGATAGAGAAGAAGAGGTTAAGGTATTAAGGATATTTATGTATTTTGTTAGGGGTATTTAGGTATTTTATGGTTTTTTTGATGATGTGTCATTTGAGGTGGACGAGATTAATTACACGTCAGCGCTGAGTGGACGAAGTTATTGTTTTTTTTTTATAAAATCTTACATGCTGGTGATGAGGTTGACAGCCATTGACGGACATCGTGGCATTTTAGGTTCGCGAGTTCCGTTGTGAATTTTTTTTATATTATTAAAGACCTCCATCGAAGAAAAAAAAGTTTGTGAGAATCCAAATTCAAAATCGAGGCAGGGGTCCAATCAATACATTTAGACTTTTTTTTTTAATTTTTTAATTGAATTTATATCCTCCTTCATATTCTAACTTAAGGTGGTTTATATAAAATTCAGGTTTTAAGGGCATTTAGAATTAAAAATTACTTTTTTGTAATAGTATGAGTGAATGTCCAAGGAAATTTTGATCGGTTTCGAGCGCAGGAGACGGTGATTCTCAGCTTGTAGCCGGAAATCATCGTCTCTTAGCTCGTTTCTTGTTTTGTTTTCCTTGTTTTTTGAATAAATTGCTCCATTCTTGAGAGTTTTGTGTGATTTTCATGTGTTTTGTTCGATATACAGTCTGTATTTTCTAGATCCTTGGATCGTTCAAGATTTTTCAGCGTTTGTTCAAGCTTCAGATTCAAATTCTTGAAGATTCAAGCTTTTTTTATCGTTTGAGGTATATTAGTAACGGATCTGAAGGTGCAATTGGTGTCAGGGAATTCTCAACACTTGAATTCTTCCTGGATATTTAACACCTACAAGATTTGTGTCTTTAAATTTCTGTTGTTGTTTCGTTTCTTTTCGTGGATCAGTTATAGCGTTTCAGTTTTTTTTTTTTTTTAATTTGATCTACGTTGTACTTTCACGATTTAGGTTGTAATCCGTTTATTGACTTAATATATTATCCTTTGAAAAAAATAGTTTCAATATTATTGAATCGAAAAGAAAAAAAAAGATTATTGAGTTTTTTATAATTGTTATTTTGATAATTTTGGGTGGCAATTGAAAACTCTGCAAGTGAAAATGCTCATTACACTAACAAACCAGTTGGCGACATTCCAAAATCTTTTGCTTGTTTTTGTTCGTAGGATATTGTATAATGTAGCGGTTTACATGATTTTGGTTTTCTTCTATAAAAGTTTCATTCATCAAAAAAAAAGTTATAACTATAATCGGTTTGAACAATCAGTGAGAACTAAATTGTGTTAGAACAAAACACTAGGTTAAACCATATTATAATTACAAATGACTAGAGGTAGACGACCCCCAGACTAATGCTGCATATTTTCAGAATACAGGTAATGATAATCGATATTCGTGGGAATCAAAAATTTGCAATCAAATTTGATATTACAGCTACTTAGCGCACTCGTGGAGATTGGCGATGGGATGGGCGTGGGGATGCAGTAGGCGTTAGATTAAGAGGAGAATGTTGTGGTCTCATCGGGGAACTACGGACAGGTATCTGAATTGGGTGATGCTCTGAGTAGGATAATCTGCCTGCCGTTTTGGGGGAATCAATTTGCTCCAGCGTTGCCAACACCTCTGCCATCCGAGGCCTAACTTTAGCTTCGGAACTAAGACATTGTAAGGCAAGATTGGCAGCCATATGTGCTCCTTTCTGAGGATATTGCCCCCCTAATTTGGTGTCCATTATTCTAAATAATTTTCTTTTGTCGCCCAGGTAGGGTTTTGCCCAGTCCACCAGATTCTGTTCCACACCGACCTTGGTTTTATCAACAGCACGTCTCCCTGACAGTAGTTCAAGCAACACAACTCCAAAGCTGTATACATCGCTTTTTGCTGTCAGCCGACCTATTCACCAAATACAAGAGTTGTAACAATATCAGCTCCACAAGTGAACTGGAAAAGGGTGAATCACATCAGAATCTTGATCCTGATTGTTTGAACATTCCATTTAAATAAGAGCTAAATTTTTGTACATGTGTCCGTGCACAGCGAATATATGCAAAGCAGTAGTCCTCAACAAGAACGGGTGTGGGCCTAGCCTGAATGGTTAAGGCATCTCTAAATGCATCAAGAGGTTGTGAGTTCGAACCACGCCTCGGTAACTAACAACTAACAAATGAGACTCGAAAGAGTCGATTACCATCTTTGACAAAAAAAAACATACATAGACAAAGAGCTTTCTTATCTGATGGCCAAGCATATACTTTGTTTCTTGTATATAATGTACAGTGTTTTTGCAATGACCAAACACTCAATCCTTTTGTCTACTTACCAATCCTCATCAGATGAATTACTTCACATTATAATAGAAATACTTATATTAGCAAGAAAATCGGTCATTAGATATTACCAAGAGAACGGGCAACCCCCAGATAACTGAGATAAGCACCCGTTTGCATATCATAATCTACGACTGACTACATGAGTTTTTTAAGAATAATGAAATTAAATCATATTCCTATCACGAAACAAATAATGTGGAGCAGCAGCATTATAAAAGACATTTATAAAACAATTATATCACGTAGGTTTCAGAAAGAAAGAGTAAAAGATAGAATTGTATAAGAAAAACAGTTGACTGACCTGTAGCAACGTATTCAGGTGCTGCATAGCCATGAGTACCCATGACTTGAGTAGATACATGAGTTCTATCTCCGGTGGGACCTGCCTTGGCCAAACCAAAATCAGACAGTTTGGAATTGAATTCCTGCATCCCAATACATTGTTAAAACCAGAAATTATTTAAATTATAACCCGAAAACTATTTTTATCATTTATCAAAAAGAAAAAAAGTCGGCCCTTTCTTCAGCATACCGCATCCAGAAGAATATTAGAAGCCTTAAAATCACGGTATATGACTTGGGATTTTGCATCATGAAGGAAAGAGAGTCCTCTGGCAGCACCTATGGCCACTTTTATTCTCACTGCCCATGATAGCGGCTGAGGTCCTCCTAAAACAAAGGGGAAAATAATTATTCAACATTTACCAAGTGTTCTAGGATGTATGCACAAGGAGTTTCAAGTTTTTCAAGATGCGTTATGTGCATGCCTATTTATTCCAATATGACACGACTCCAAACTGTATGTTTTAATTGTTTTGATCGTCTAGACGTGAATGTTTGTCACAGAAACAATGAAGTGTCTAGCATGTCTTAGAGTATTAAGACAAATAAAAGGATTATAAATATTAACCGAACTTAATATTTATTCACTCTGAGGTCTTTCAGGAACTCCAAGAGTCCAAAATTATACGATTTAACATCAATGGTTTTAAAATTATCAAGGTAATTAAATTTATACAACAATATGCTTCATTCAACACTTTTGACCCCCTAACTTGAATATTGAACTTGTAACCCTTTGGTTCTAAGGGTCAATATCCTCAAACATTCAAAATAATAACCAATCGAGAAGTGACCAAATGGAAAACTTAGGAATGCAGATTACTGGTATTCAAGTAAGGATGCTCCTAGAAACTATGAAAGCTAGAGTTGCTAACATAAGAAGTTAACCAAAGGCAATGGTCGGCTGCTTCTACAATCTAAATTACATTGGATAACTCAACTTACTTCTAAACAGATGATTCTCTAAGCTGCCTTTCGGCATGAACTCATAGACCAATAGCCGGTTCTCACCCTCCAAGCAATACCCGATGAGTTTGACCAAATTCCGATGATGAAGTTGGCCAAGATAATGAACTTCTGTCTGAAAAGCAGGCAGCTGTGAGTAAACAAGCAAAAATTATAAAGGCGCAACTTGGACAACGAAGAAACATACCAACCACTCCTTGTGGCCCTGGAAACCTTCAGGTTTGAGCTTCTTGACTGCGACAACCATCCCTGATCCGGGCCTTGCAGCCGCGAACGTGTGCTCATCGATCCAGCCTTTGAAAACATACCCGAAGCCCCCTTCGCCCAGCAAACTGTCGGGGCGAAAGTTTCGGGTGGCATTCCTGAGATCATTGAAAGAGAATGGCTTTAAATTAGGGGACGACAATATTTCACCTTCGGACCTTGGTGTAGGCAGACACTCAGAGCTGCCATAAGACGGGATAGATAGAGTGGAAGGCAGGCTAGTTCTGCTGGAAAGTCTTGAGGCTCCTGATGCAAATTAACACAGTACAATTAAAACAAACAAACCTTAATCAACGTCATAAAAATCAGTTGGATTTAAAGAGTATAAAAAAGAATCCAAATGAAATCAAAATTCCCACTTCTAAATAAGAAAAAAAACTAAAATTAAAGAACAAAGTAAAGTAAAAGCATAAAAAAGGAAAAAAAAAAGATTACCAGAAGGAGTATGTGAGCTGTGAGTTATATCTACTTTAGAAGCTGAAGAATCTAAACAGTTTCCCATGTCTTTTTAACCAAAATACAAACAGTTTAACTCTTAATATTGTCTGAAATCAGGAGTTGAAGTTGCCAAGTAAACGCCTTTAAGACAGAGTTTTTTTTTTCTTTTTTTTTGTTTTGGTGGAGTAGATGAGGCAAATTTAGAGAGAGAAGCTAAAAAGCTGCGAAGAAAAAGTGTGTTTATTTGTGGGAGTGGAGACACGGTGAACGCGTGGTGGGGACTTTCTGGGTTGGTGGCTGGGCTTCTAAATGACTATCTCTTCTTCCTTTTCTCTTCTTGTTGTGTCTTTGCTTATGCTTTGATTTCGTCTTAACTTAGCTCACCTTTTTATTGGACAAAGGATTATTTTACCCCCTCAATTTTTTACAAAATATTGAAAAAGTTCATAACTAGAAAATCGGATCAGTTGTATCTTGAATTCGGCAAAAACGGTTTAGAAACCCCCCCCCCCCCTCTATGCTGACGTGGCACCTTAACTGGAGAGTGAGTTTCTAATTAACTATAACTTATTCTAACTAATCATATTTAAATATTAATCAATTCCGGCGAGGAGGATCGAGGATCCTCCTTGCCGGAGAAGAGGAGCTTCTCACAAGAAGCGAGGAACAGATCTGCTCCTTGCCAAAACGAGGAGTAGAAATGAGGAGCTCGTCAAATGGACAGACCCAATGGATTTGTTGATCAACAAAATGATAAACATGTCTGATGGGTTTGTTCATCAAGAAAATGATGAACAGACCTAGTGGGTCTGTTCATTTTTTTCCGAAGAAGATGAACAGGCCCACTAAGTCTATTCTGAGGGGGTTGATTTTTAGTTCTAAGGAGGTAAATTGTTTTTTCGTATATAAAGAGTATTTTTTTAAAAAAAAATTGATTTTATAAAATTATTGATATTTATATAGATTAAATGAAAAAAATGATATTTTTATTTAGAAATTCAAAATTGGGAGTTAATTTGTTATATAAAATTTTAAATTAAAGAGATTAATTTTTTTAAAAAATTATTAGGTAAATTTAAGGATTAATGTCATAAAAATTCACCAACTTTACACATTTTCTCATTTTAATCACGTAGTTTAAATTTTCTCATTTTCATGCACGGACTACCTCTTTTTCTCAAATTCATGCACGACGATGAGGTGTCACGGCTCTATTAGTGTAATTCGCTGAGGTGGAGATCATTTTACACCAATGAATGAGTGTCACCTCAGCACCGTGCATGAATTTGAGAAAAAATGGTAGTTCGTGCATGAAAATGAAAAAAATTAAAACTATGTGATTAAAATGAGAAAACGTATAAAGTTCGTGATATTTTTTTACATTAACCCTTAATTTAATATGTTAAAAAAATTAGGACCGTTTTATACCTTTTGCCATCGAAAACCGCCTAGGAAAAGAAAAATCACCATCAAAATCGTAGAGTGTGTCTCACTCTCTAGAGTGAAAGTGGAGGGGGGAGGGGGGGTTTGTACCAATTTTACCAAGTTTAAAGTAAAAGTGATCTATTTTTCAATTTTGAATTTTTTTGATACTTTGTGCCAAATTAAGGGGGTAAATAATCCGTTGTTCCCTTCCTATTCTGTCATACCATCATTTTTCCAATTTCTACTAAATCCTAAAATATCTAATAATTTAAAATGCTAACCTATCGTAAAGTCCCTATACTAATAGCTTTTATTTCATTTGATCTTTAAATAGCCTCTTAACTATTTTGTGTGTAAATTTATGGCTAATAAATATCAACGTTTCTCAACCTTTACCATAAGCTTTTCTAAACCCCCTGACCTTTCAAAAGCTTTCCTAAACCCCCTGATTTTTATGGCGGCTCCACCCACATCCCTCCTGACAAAAAAAAACGAAAATATTATGCCTATAACTAACATATGTGTACAAAATAAATAGTTAAAGGATCACTTAAATGTAAATAATTTGTCAAGCACCAAGTGAAATAAAAAATAATAGTACAACAACTTTAGGATGGGCTAGCCAATTAAAAGAGGAAATTTTTTAGAGGAAATTAGGTCCAGCACTGTGTAAGCCCAAAATAATCTCAATTATACCATCCGGCCATTCCACCTGCAAAAATACTGTACACTTTAAATTGTTCTCAGTTTTTTTCTTTAAATCTATATTTTTACTGTCAAAAAGTTGAGATATACGGTTTATTTCAAATCTAATAAATTCTCCTCTAATCTTTAGCTTCTTTAATCATGGGTTCATCTTTTATTATTTATTTTTTGAAATTCATGGCTGCTAAGATAGATTTTTGCTTTGAAGAATCTCTATTTCGTATCGACGAGGAAGAAGACGACGACGAGGAAGACCATAAAATTAACTCATCGTCTCCTACTTTTCTCGCTGTCAAAGTTATTAGAGATTCTTTTACTGTTCATGGAGACTCCTCTCTCTCATCTGCTTATGGTTTTAACCACCGCCCCGGCTGCCACCACCGTCTCTACTACAACTGCATATAGGGTAATTTTATTAAGTACCCAAATCAAGTTTTGTTAATCTTTGATTGTTTTTATTTGAGTTTTGTTGCTAATGGTTTGTTTTTGTTTGTGTGGGTTACTGTAGGATTCAAAGCCACACGAGTACACTTCAATGAAGAATTTGAATGAATCTAAGCAAGGCTTTTGGGGGCTCTTTTTTGAAAAACTAAATCTTTTCTGATGATGATGTTTATGTTTCTCAATATTTGGATTCACCTGCTAGACCCACTTGCAATCCGGTTAAACGGTCAAAACTGAATCTAGCATTATCATATTTGAGCATTCTGATTCAAAAATATGATATTTATTAAGTTTTAATCATACTTAAGTTGCTTGTTAATTGTGTGTGGTTTTAGTATTGTGTTTTGGATTTACATTTTGTTGAACCTTGCTGCATTTGCACATTTTTTCTTGTCTTTTTCTAGTCGAATTCTTACGGATTTTCTTGGCCTAAAGATGTCAAAGTACTTAATTATGGGCTGCTTTGTGAATTAAGCTTTTGGCATGAAGCTTCTCGACAAAAGGAATGAAACAAGATGAGGGATGATTTTTTAATTGTAATTTAATTGTATTTGTAGAAAAATGTAGCAATTTTTTATTTTCTTTTTCTTTTTTCATTTTGTACTTTTGATTAAACAAGTATATAATCATTCTATTAATTAGTTGAATTACATTTCTACCAGAATCAGATTATTTAGTTTCCTGTGAAAAGAATGGTATGGCAGTAGACATTTTGCAAGTATCTAGAAAATTTATATCTCTTGGTTCATGATGATTAGGTCATTCTTTCGTGGTAGCAACATTAAGTACCAAATCAAGAAGAAGAAAAAGAACAAGAGCATGAGCAGCATTATGTTTTAGTGTTAGTAGAAGTAGTAACCACCGGAAAGAGTAGATTCTGCAATTTGTAAAATGTTCATTACAAACTGACATTTGTGTTATGTGACTCAATTCAATACAAATAATGAAGACTTATTTAAATTTTCTTTTTATTTCATATAATATGTATGTCATATATCAGTTTCATTTACTATTCACCTAATCGAAGTCGACAATCAAAGTCTAATTATTTAGGACATAATGGTAGGTGTTTTCAATTCGGTTTTAAATTTGACTACTAAAGTATTTGACAAAATGACTTTCTGTTTATCATATCCTTACATTTTTATATTATTTTCTATTTATGAATTTTAGGAGTTTGATTTTTTTAGCAAAACAATAGTAAACAGTTAGTAAATAAACTTATCTTTTAGTAAACTAATAGTAAACTGCTAGCAAACGGTTAATAAATTAATAATACTTTATATTTATTAAATCAACTATACTTTTTATTTAATAAATTAACTATATTTTTTAGTAAAATGATAGTAAACGGTTAGTAAATAAACTTCTATTTTAGTAAAATAATAGTAAATTGTTAGTAAACGATTAATAAATTAACTAAATGGTTAAAAACAATAAACTAATCGTAAATTTATTTTTTAAGTAAACTGTTAGTAAACCATTAGAAAATTGGTAGTAAACTTTTTGTTAGTAAACCGTTAGTAAACGATTAGTAAACTGATGGTATTGTTTAATATCGATTTACTATTAGTAAACTGACACTTATAAACTCATTTAATATCCGTTGACTACCGGTTTACTATTGGTTCACTATCAGTTTATTATTGTTTGACTATCGATTTACTATCAGTTGAATACCGATTGATTACCGGTTTACTATTGGTTCACTATCAATCTATTATTGATTGACTACTGGTTTAGTACTATCCGTTGACTATTGGTTAACTATCGGTTTACCATTAGTTGACTATCAGTATACTAAAACAATAATTATTATTAGCTTACTATCAGTTCACTACTGATTTACTATCGGTATTTTAAAAAATTAATAGTCCATTTTTAATCTAATATTAATAATATTACTATAAGTTTGTTTAGTGAAATAAAACTATTTGAAACTATTTGTATTTTTAGTATATTAAAACACCGATAGTAAATTCACAGAAAATTTAATTTTTAATAAACTAATAGTAAATAGATTTTTAGTAAACCGATGTTAAACCAGTAATAAATCACTATCTACAATATAATAACATATCGAACTCAAGTTTATTTAATGAACTGAAAGTAAACTATTAATGAACTAATAATGAATTGAAATTAAAAGAATTCTTGAAATACCTTTTAAATAACTAGTAAACGGAAGAAGAGGTTTTAACATGATACATAAGCCAATGTTTAGCTGAATAAAAAAAATGAAAAACACTTAGTTCTCTACTTTTTTAATTAACAATTTGCCACATGTGCCACCTGTGTTCAACCTTAACCATTGATTTCAACAGGAAAAAAGAGTAAAAAAAGTTTAACTGATGTATCCCATTCAACATTTCTAGACTATTCTAAAAGCATAAAGATATTTAGCAAAATGACAATCATGCTATCAAAGGACTACTAATATTTGGTTTCTTCTTAAACTTTCACAAACAAATCCACCATAGCAGCAAAAATGGATCAATTTTTTCTTATCTAAATAGTGCAGAATTTTGAATCGAGAAACCAGAAATGAAGTTGGAAATTTCTAACATGCAACGAAATTGGTCAAAACCGAGTCAATGACTGATTCCACCTTCGCACACACAATTGCTTTTCCTGATTCAAATCCATTTCTCTCTGAATTCTCGACACACCCGTTGGATTCGCTTCCACCATTAGTATTTTCAGCATCTTATGCTTATCCAGTCAATTCCACCGGCGCGGTGGACCGGAAACAAATTGGCGCCGGCCACGTTGTTGCAAAAAGAATACTGGAAGAGCGTTTTGTGGCGGCAGTGGTGGAAAAGGGCCATCGTGAAACAGAGATGATGAAACTGTGATTCAATTTGGAAGAAGTCTGTTGTATTGAACTGATTTTGCTAAAACCGTATTTATCAATTTAAAAAGTTTAATTATGAAAGAAAAGTTGGTCAACCTGTGTTGAATAAAAGGGGTCTGGTCAAACCGTGTTTTTGGGATTATTTATCAACCGTATGGGCAATTATGATTTTTTCTCAATTTTTTAGGATACCAATTTTTACAACATAATTACTATGCTATAAAATTTTTGGACCCCTTTTCATCTAAAATCTTTTTTATTTACCAATATGACCTTGTTTAGTTTTTTAATTTTAAAAATATTTTTTTTCACTTTTAAAGTTTGCTGTCTTTTTTTATTCATTTTTTAATGTTTTTGGTGGTGTTTTCTATAGTGTTTTTGATATGAAAAAGTCCGTTTCACGTACTGTTATGGTCTGAATTCATTTGACAAAACAGAAAGGGAAATTGAAGACTTTGGTAGTCGATTTTGGAAGAAGGTGTTAATCTTTCCGGGAAAAAAAAGAAAGGGAGTGGAAGATGAAGAAAAAGATGTGTGAACTGGTCAGAATGGTGTAAAATGTGGAAAAGGTAATGTTATTTTATAATGCTGCTCCTATCCACCAGCTTCACTGGTCCCCTATCAAATTATTCTTATACCAAAGGGCATTATGCTTAGGGATGGCAATGTGGGAGGGGATTCCCCGATCTCCATTGAAACCTGCCCCTAATGCGATGGGAAATACTCATCAATTGTCGCCATGGGTACGGTGATGAGGGAGGGGACGGGAGGCGTAGTCCTCACTCCACGGGAATCTCCAATCCCGTTAACACGGGGATCTGATTTATTTTTATATAATTTTTATATATATTGTTTATAATTTATATATAATTTAATATAATTTTCATTAATATTATAAAAGATAATCATTTTCTTATAATGAAACAATTCCAAAAAATTATTAGAATATTTTTATTCAAATAATAGTTTCTTTCAAAGAAGCGGAAACGGGGTTGGAGATAGTTTTTCCTCCTCCACCCCGCCCCATTGTCACCCCTTGTGCTTAAATATTGACGTTTTACACCATTCTAATCAGGTTCACTTTGACAGGAAATCACAGCTTGAATCTAAAAGTTTGACATAAGAAAAAGAAAGCTAACATGAATTATTGTTTTACTTTAATTGTTAGAGTTAGTGTATGGAAATTTAACTACTGACAACTAACTACTAATATAATTTGATTTTCTCTCTGTCAAAAAAAAATGTATGTGTGTATTATATAGAAATGAAGAAGCAAAAAGATGCATAAGCAATATTCAAGAAATCGTGAGGTGTCTCCTGGAGTTCCCCTGAATGCTTCATTGGGGCTCATTCTCTTTTCTTGACCTATTCAAGTGTTTGGAGTGTCATCTCACAACTTATATATCCAACCTTTTGTGTTCTTTTCTATTTGATGATGCCTCTAAATAAGCTTGTGATTTTTCAAAAATCTTTTGAAATTCCAAATTATTATTTTTATAACCAATATTATGTAAAAAGAGTATTTTACTATATTTATTTTAAAGTTTTTTGTTTCAACGTTCAAATTTTCAGGTTATGCGCAATCCTAACTCATAACCTTTTCAAAAATCATATATGCTAATGTATATTGGATCAATTGTTTTTAAAGTCATCAAACTATAGTTTTTTAATAAAATGATTATAAATTATAGTTTTTTTATAATATGATTACCGTACTATAAAAAATTATAAAATGATTACAGAACATTTAGTTTTTTACAAAAGAATTACCATCTTGAAGATGTGCAATAAAATAACTTTTCTATAAGAAAAAAGTAGTTCGATAATCACTTTTTAATTTTTTACTATTTGATAACTGTTTTATAAAAAAATTATAGTTTGGTAAACTCAAAAATTATCTACATGCATATATCTTTATTACCTTTACACGTATCCTCCTTACTTGGCATGCATGGTTAGAAGTAGCAAGGTAACGACCGCATGTTGTTCAAGCGTACCACTTTACACACCAGAATGTAATAGTAGTCTTTTCGCTTAATAGTAACACGTGTAGCGTTAGTGCTGACTCTAATTGTATCAATACAATGAACTGTTGCCACATCATTCATGCAACAAATTAATGAAGCGTTTACCATACTAAAATATTTAATGATAAAAAAATTTAAGCAATAATTGAAAATTCTCTATCACAAAGGTTCATAGGTTTCTTGTACAAATGACATGGCACAACCAATTAAATGAGATAAACAATCAACAATGAATCGACGAACACAATCCGCTAATCCATTTTGATTGTTTATCTCATTTAATGGTCGTGCCATGTCATTTTTACAAGAAACCTATGAGCACTTGATACTTCAAAATATCAACACATTAATTATACATTCATCACATTGGATATTATGATATCCAAACATCAATGCAAACTAGCTTTCAGCTTTTAAGCAACTACAGTGATAAACACAGGTTAATTAGAAATTTTAACTGGATAATTTCTTGTATCTGCATATCGCATGTAATATGAAGCAGAAAACTAAAGCCAAAAGAAAGTTAGACAGCATACCAAAATACTCTAAAAATTACATGAACCTGCAACCTATACCGTAACATTCTGTACGTAGCATTCTTCACTAAATCACCTCCGCCATTCTGCTTTAATCCCCTTATCTGAAACTGGCAATAACAAAAATTGATAATAAGAAAGTGAAACAGAAATTCCTTCAACTTTTTTTAAGTCTTCAACGAACAAAGAATATAACAAAATAGCCCTCAGGAATTACAACCAGCGTAGCAATGAAACAGCCCACGTTACACTCCACTGGCGGATAAATCTTGAGGTGGATAGTTAGAACATGTAAAGCAAGATAGAAAACTAAAAATAAAACAAAAGGAGACTCTTCACAAGGCAATAGGAAACCTTGGCATAGAAAGCAGACAACGAGTTCAATTTTATGTCTTTCTAAAAATCATCCCGACTTTTGCTCATAATCAACTTTATTATTAATATTTGCAAAAATATCCATTGGGGTCGCAAACAAAGAAATAAAAAGTGACTACACCACAAATGAAAATACAAAAACTGATGAACTTGGAGGTTCTTACCAGAACCATCTCTAGAAGCAGATAGAGATCTGTCACTTTTAACCACTCCTTTGCTAGCTGCATGGACCGGTTTTTGAGCTCGTGGAGACATTGAAGTAAACTTGGCATCCACGAATGATGGTAGAGAATGACGTCTGGTAGTGGTTGTGCCAGAACTTTCAGTCGCATCCTCGGAAAATCTGGGGGATCCTTGTCCTCTTAACTTAGCTCTTGCTGATTCAGTTGGTGCCATATAGCTGGGAACTTTTGATGCACTATGTACCCCATTCTCCTGATGCTCAACATTCGAAGGAAATGAACATCTTCTATCACCGACTTTCTGGTTCTCACTGGCAGTACGGTAATCCTTCTGAATTGACTGTGCACCTGCGATATCATCAATTTTACCATTGTTCCCCACGATCTCAAATTCCATATCCTTGGACTTGTGTAATGCATCAACCTGATCATCCACAGCAGGAGCTTTTGGAATTCCCTCAACTTCTGGCACTTGTGTAACAGCTAATGCCACATTAGCATCTTCTGAATCTTCAGTGGCAACAGTGGAAAACTTCCCCACATTGCGCTTTGTTTTCCCATTATCAACGTCAAATCTTTCATGAGCCACCTTCGTGGAATCAGAAGCTTTTCTTATAATGTGATTTCCCTTCTGAAATTCTTTTTGTGAATGTTCCTGAAGTGAAACTGCTGTGTGGCTCAAGAGCTTTCTTGAATTCCGTTTTGTTTTTGTGGAATCTTTGACCAAGTTACCTGAGCCATGTTCAGTATTAGCACAGGATGGCTTCTGGACACTTTGTTTTGACCTCCCTTGTTTTGTGTCCACTTTTTGTACCTTCTCATGTTTACCATTTTTCTTTTGTCGGGAACAGGATTTCCAGAAGTGTGAACTTGTCCAGCGGTCCGCCCACTCCCAGGATGAATTAGTCTCCCCAGCAGTATACTGGAGGCTTAGAGGCGATGCACCTTTTGATGAAGCCAAAAGCTAGCACAGAAAAAATTATAATGACAGAAAGAAAAGAAGCAGTTACTAATTGCACAATTCTCCATATCTAATGATATGGAACCTCGACATTTCTTCTATGTAGGTTATTATATTATCTTTGACATTTCAACAAGATAAACTTCTATTTCAGGAAAGCACATAGCCGGCTGCTATAGATTTTCCAAAATTTTATAGACTCAAACTGCGACATTATGTCCAACCAAGCATTAACTTCTCGTTAGGGAAGCATTCTAAAACAGAGGAAAACATATATTGCAGACGTCACCAACTCCTTTCTCTTGTTCTAGATATAAAAAGAATCAGTCCTTGTTAGCTACGAACAAAAGCTTATTTGTTGCCCTTATGTTTCGTTGCATAAGAATTTTAACTATATAACCAGTAAAATTATACAAAGCCTATTTCACCCCTGCTTATTTGATAAAAATAAAATTGCTTGTTTAAACACATAAATGTCCTTAGACTTGATAAATGCTGCTTGCATAATACGTCAAATAGAAAACACTGAAAGAAAATCATCATTTTGAGTGAGCTACTGATACACTTGAAATGAAGTGGAAAACGTCATGCTAACAAGCAGACCAGGAAGGAAAGCTTTCATAGGTTCATAGGAAAAGGTGATTAACTGATCTTAAATGAACTTGTATTTTTAAGATTCATTCATCAGTAATCTCAAGTGGAAGGCAATCAATGATCATAGATCTATTCATACAAGCGGTATGACAATATTTAGGATAACTTACCTTATGAATAAACACATTTTTTATCAGCTTTTCTTCCAGCGTAGATGTACATGTTCGAGAAGTTGAAGAGCATTTAGCACCCTGATAACACAATATTTGTTGAAAAAATTAGCACAGATAATTTCAAATGCATTAAGAAATTGTAAGATCATTTCAAGTGCATCAAAAGCTTGGCAACAGACAACTATTTGCATTAAGAAAATTCAGAAATCTAATTTTTCGTTACATAAGGAGATAGGACTAGCAAATCCAACAGTCAATCATAGTCAAACATTAACAGGAATATTCTTCCAAGAAACATGACCAAATCAAAGACAGACCAATAGGGACTTCAAGTTAACAAATATATAACCTGAATTTCCACCATGTTGCATGTATTCTGCACTTCAATCCCAACTGCAGAACGTCTAACCTTTTGACCACGAGCCAGCGCCTGAAGTTTAACAATTGCCCATACACAACATACAGTAGCAACAGCTTGTCTTCTAACCAAGTGACCTCGGATAACTGCTTGCAGTCTAATAATGCCCTTAAGTGATTGAAATTGACAACGAGCCTTCAAAACACCTCATATGGATTATTACGGTGAAGTGAAAAGGCACAAAAAAAAATCATGCCAAGAACATAAAGTTAATGGAAGGTGAATTCAAGAGAAAACAGATTTAACAAGGTTTGGATAACATTTGAAATCAAAATGACAGTTTATACTCATAAATCATAGATCACCAACAAAATAATCTGCAGAAATGCATTAATGTTATTCTTTAATGCCAAATGCAAATGATAGGAAAATCAAACTTCATGCAACCTCAATGACAAATGAATGTCACTTTGTTCAAGCAATTAAGGACTTTCAAGCATCAACGTGGCATGAGGTTATCAGCCGCAACATATAGAATATAAACATAAAAAGTTCAACCTACGTAAGCTCCACCATTGATTTCTAATAGAAGGATCCACAATTTGAAAGTGAAATATCACTCACTGCTCAAATAGAAAAATATGAATAAACCGTCTATCTTTGTTCTGCATTGCCTCTCTGTTAGATAAAATTAAAGGATATTTAGCAAGTAAATCTTTAAGAAAACAGGCAACCAAATTATATGGGTAAAACATGTACATTATTTACGTGAAGTGCTTGATATTTAAACTGATGGTATAACTAACTTGTAAGTGATGTGTGCTACCACATTGAAGCACTGTGTAGCAGTTTATTCATGCCTATAGTTATCCAGGACTGGAGCTCAATATCTCACACTTTAAAATAATAAAAAACTATCAACTAAATACGCAATGAGCAAAGACAGATTTGATACTACCGATAGCAACACATTGTGTGGAAGATTCTATCTGGCGGTTTCCATTGGACATTTTCACTATGTTTATGCATACATTAGAAGAGCAGACAGTAGGGTGCAAACTGCGAAATGTCCATGAGCAGACAACACTAGTATAATGCTAATGGATCAAACGATAGGAAGCTTCGTAAAAAAATGGAAAAACTAGAGCCATATGAGAGCAAAAATGTAATTATGGAAACGATAGTAGTGCGTGACAAGATTACCAGATAACCTCTAATAGCAGCCTGTGCCTCTGTGGCAGCTATTTCATGCGTAATACGTTCAGGATCCTCATGCGAACCCAAATTTGCGACCGCTTGTGCATTCTCATCTCCTTGTGCACATGAAATTGCAAACTCTCCATCTTGCAACTTAGCAGCTACTCCATTTTCAGCAGCAACATTGAGAGGCGGTTGCGATTTCACGGGATGTTGCACGGAGATTTGAATCACAGATGGTTTAGATGAAACCAACGTGTCTCCATTATTAGCAGAATTCTGACAAGAAACCAGTCAGGACTTTAACACATTCTACTCATATACAAACCAAAGTAGAATTAAGCAATCACAGATAGATTACCGGAATATGATTCTGTTTGGACTTCTTGGGCCGGAAAATCGACTTGATCCATTTTCCGGGAGATTTTCCCATTGGAAATCTGCAAAAAGAAAGAATGTCAAATGCAGCTGAAGAAAACATCACTCACCAACCACTGAGCTATAGCTTAAATGGTATAAACGCTGGGCAAGTAAATTGCTAGGTCGTAAGTTCGATTCCTCCCACAAGCGCTCTCCTTTCCCATTCATCAAAAAAAAAAAACATCACCCACCAGCGTTTTGATTACATTAAAAAAAAACCCTAAACACTTATTTGCTACTGGCAAAAGCAAAACAAAAATCACTCTCACTCACAGATCTAGCAACTTATATTCAAAATAATACAGTAAAAATGTACCTTTGTTTTTGGTTAATTTGTTTCAGTTATGTTCTCCTCTAAGACAAAACTCGGTAACCACTGTGTACAGATGAAAATGAAAGGTTTCAATTCAAAAGTATCTGGTGAACGGCGCCGTATGGGGTGGTCAAGGTTGTGAGCGGCGTGGGGGCCTATGAAAAAGGAAAAGTGGTCCCCGCTCTCTTAACCACCACTTGGCAGCAGCTAATCACTTAATTACTGCTTAGTTCCCTTCATTAATACTACACCTGTCTCCTTAATTATAAAACTTATTTATCACCTTTTACTTTATATTATCTTTAATACCTTTAACTTTAACTGCTTAATCTCAATACTCAAATCTAAATTCATTTTTTTAAAACTACTACTATATCAGCGCAAGTTATAATATTATTTTTTAATTATTTTTATTATACTCCCTCCGTCCCACAAAGATAGGCCGTTTGGACAAATACGGAAATTAAGAAAAAAGTAGTTAGATTAGTTAAAATTAATTTATTTGTGTACTTTTCCATTTTTAGCCTTTAATATTTTTTAAATAAATAAATAATGTATTGATGACTAATTTTTATATTGGTGTATTTTGCATTGATATTAAAAAATGACATTTATTTCATATTGGAACATGGAGCAATTAATTAAGTTGAAGATAACAATGTACATTTATTAAGGATAAGTAAGATTTTTAGGTTTAAAATTATTAACTAAAAATAGAATGTGGCCTATAATTTGGGACGCCCAAAATAGAAAGATAGCCTATTTTTATGAGACGGAGGGAGTAATAATCTTGTTTTTTATATCAAATATTTTGAAGAGTTATAATTCAAATAATATAAACATTTGACAGTATTATTATGTTAAAATTATGAGTTATAATCCTCTCCCCTTCCAAAATTATTAAAATAAAAAATTAAATTAAATTTTCTTATGAATAGTACTAATTATTATTTTTTTCAAAATAGTATTAATTATTGGAACATTTATAAATATACTTAAAACAAAATATTATATATAAATCCTATCACATCAAAAAAAAATTTTAAAAAATACATCAGTTATTTTTCATTTTTATGTTTTTACTCTTCATGTTATATAATTTTGTAATTTTTCTCTAAAAAACTCTTTGTTAAAAACCAATCAGATCTCTTCTTTATATTTCTCGCTCTCTTTTTTTATTTCTTTCTACTCTCTTTTTTTCTCTGTTACAACAAATTTCACTAGAAAATGTTAATTTCTATCTCGCAAATTAATTACAACGATTTTGATTCAGATTCATTTTTATAAATTTTCTTACTTTATGGCGATCATAACAATTTATTTCAGCTTCACATCCAAAAAAATTGCTCTAGATCTCATTTGTACAATTTTTTTGGATTTTTGACGGATTTGTACCTACGGAGCTTAAAAAATTCCATATTTATGCTTTTTAAAAAAAATATTCCAATTTCATGCCTGAGACCACGCAATCCGCAATCCTTGATTGTGGATTGTCCTTAATTACTCCAGTTAAGGCAATCCGCAATTGGGGAGAGACAATGATTGGGCAATTTGCCCAATCATTGTTAATAAAAATAAATAAATTATTATTAATAAATTTTAAACCCATATTTCTTATTTATCGTTTTTAAATTTTTTCCGTTTTCACTAGTATATACAAACATTACAAAATGCATAAACAAATTTAAACAATGAACAATATAAAAATAATACTAAGAAATAATAAATGGATTGAAGTTTGAATACAAAGTTTACACCGTCTTAATAAATAAACAAAAAATCATAAAAAATCTCGATATCTAGTGTTCTTTCCCAATTTAGTCCTTCGATCGTAGCCCTGATCCTGTCGGCGGCGGCGCATGCTCTCAAGCAGCATGCATTACTGTCTGTCATCTGGCGGGCCTTTGCTCTCGTCATCGTCATTGTTGGCATCCTGGGATGGCTCCTCAACATCTGCAGCTGGTGCAGTTCAATGTCCTTCCTTTGACTCTAGAAGGAGGCTGAAGGACGGACCTCTGAACTCCATACCTCTCGAATGTAACTCACAAAAAAAGACCCCCCCCCCCCTCCCGAGACAGGACTGTTCACCCCGAATTTATAAGAGAATGGGTGACCTATAATTAGCTTAGAGTCTTCTTGGATTTAAACTGCTAAGGGATATGCCATGAAGTTTTAGGATTAGCTTTAAACTTTATTTAATTAATTTTTCCTTTTAATTTTTGGATTTGGACTTGCTAGCTAATTTAAAAGGTGCTAAAAGTTTATTTGGTGTTTAAAATTGTTAAAAAGGCACCTAAGACCCTATAGGTTTGTTTGGTCATGGTCAATTTTGGTCCGCAAAACTTGTAATTTGACCCATAAACTTCTAAGACATTGCAATTAGTCCAATTTTTAGACCTAGAATACAATCTTTTTAGATTTTTATAGGCTATTTATGCCTAATTGCGTTTTAATCCTCCAAATTTGCAGCTATGCGCAGATTACGCCTGTTTGGATTCCAGCAAAGAAAATTATAGTTCGTCACCCGGACAAATTTCTCTGAAAATCATCATTGAGCATTTTAGTCCCTTATCACTTTTACCTGTCCGAAAAATAGGTATCTACACATACTATAATATATCAACCACTCACTTAAAATTATAATAATATAATTTTACTAAACAAAAACTAGTTATAATGTTAATACAAATTAAATTTAAAACTATTATTATTATTTTTATTTAAATAAATAAAATATTAAAAATATTTATACTTATTTTTAATTTTCTATTCATCTGGGACAAAAAATATATAAAGACTCAACTTAGCGAGTTTGTACTAAATGACATTGAATTAAGAGAGAATTAGCTAATTACCTAAATTAAGAAAATATTAGCATTTGATAACCCTATAATTTTAACTTGATTTATATACCCCAAGCGTGTCAACCACTTATTTTTTTACCCCGCCACTTTATTATTTATACTCCACTTATACCTAACATGTATTATTCATAGTTTTTTCTTTTTCTTTTTTTTCTTCTTCTCTTCTTCAGCTCATTTAAAGAGAAACAAACAATAACAAATCAACAATTAAATTTAAAATCTTCAATTCATAACAATTCAACAAATTGATTTCTCTAATTCTATCATTACTTTTTAAAAATTTATTGTGACTTTCAAATTTAATTTCAATCCGCTCGAATTTTTAATTTGTAATCAAATAGTTTCAAATTTCACTTTGAATTCAAATCTAACGATCATAACTTTCTCCAAAAACAAAGAAAACCGTAAAATTATTAATTTATTTGTTCTCATTAAAAATCTATTAAAAGCAGTTTCAAACGGTTTCAAATACAGTTTCAATTGCAGTTTCAAACCGTTTACAAAGGTTTCAAACAGTTTAATACAATTTCTAAAAAACGCTTTCAAACAGTCTAAAAAAAACAATTTCAAACAATCTCAAAAAAATAGTTTCAAATCGTTTACAAAGGTTTCGAACAGTATAAAATAGTTCAAACCGTTTACAAAGATCTCAAACAGTCTAAAACAGTTTCTAAAAAGTACTTTCAAATAGTCTAAAAAATAACAGTTTCAAACCGTTTATAAAGGTTTCAAACTGTCTAAAACAGATTCTAAAAAATACTTTCCTATAGTTTATAAAATAACAATTTCAAATAGTATCAAAAAAACAGTTCCAAACCGTTTACAAAAGTTTTAAACAGTATAAAACAGTTGCAAACCGTTTCCAAAGATCTCAAGCAGTACAAAACAGTTTCTAAAAACACTTTTAAACAGTTTAAAAATAACAGTTTCAAACAGTATAAAACAGTTTCAAACCGTTTACAAAGATTTCGAACAGTATAAAACAGTTTCGAAAAACAGTTTCAAACGATTTTTAAAATTAATTTAAAACATTTGAAAACCAGGTCAAAATATCATTAATGAAGAACATTACGATTTTTTCAAAAAAAATTGTAAAAAATTTCTAAAAAACGATGCTATAATAATTTAAAACAACATAGAAAAAAAAGTAGAAGAAGAAGAAGAAGAAGAACTTTCTCATCTATCACCATCATATTATCTCTTAAACTCTTTTTTTATTCAATTTTTTTTGTCTTAGAGTTCATTTGTATAATGTGAAAAATAGAAAAAGCAAATTCGAAAAAAACGAAAAAAAAAGTGCAGAGGAAAGAAGAAGAAGAAGAAGAAGAAGAGAGAAAAAAGAAAAAATGAGAAGGAAGAAAAAAAGGAAAGAAAAGAAAAAACGAAAAAAAGGAGAGAGATGAAAGAGAAAAAGAGAAGAGAGAGAAAAAAGGAAAAAAATGAAATATACATGTGTTTAAAAAAAAGGAGAGTAAAAATACAAATAAGTTATTTTGCTAATTAAGGTACAACTAAAAACAATTGAAAAATAGAGTAAAAAAATAAATTTTTGAAATTGAGGTGTTTAGAACAAATAAATTAAAAAAAAGAGTGTTTTGTGCAAATTCTTCTAGAATTAATCAAAGTGTTATATATTTGCTTCTTGCAAAATTACACTCGGTCATTAATACATTCTACTTATTTATTATTTTTCAAAAACAATCTTGCTAAAGTGTTAATTATGCTAACATTTCTTTGGGCCATTCGTGTACAAAAGTCTTCGAGAAAATGTCACAGATTTCCTCAAAAACTAAAAACTTTATTTTAATGATTATAAATTTATTTTCTTCAAAATCTCTTTTTTTTATAAGATCTCCTTTTCACTTCTATCTTTTGTTAAGAGCCGTTACTATTTTATCCCTAATCTATACTCTTAGTGTGTTTCTTATAATTTACTCAATCATTTGCTCCTTCTTCTTCTTACTCTCGGTCTATATTCTTAGTGTGTTCCTAATTTACTCCATCAATTGCCCCCTTCACTGTCCCTGATTACATGTGGTGGATTAGTGGTCGGACCAACAGTGTCGTGGGTTGGTGGTCGGACCAACAATTTTGGTGGTTGGAGCAGCGATGATCGGAAATTGATTGCCGCCACTTAAGGCCTACAGTCTTCCAATATAATGGTCGAAAAAAGTATGACGGTGTTCGACAATGAAAACTACGGTGGTCTGAATAAGCAGCATGTGCCGAGGTTACTTTATAACCAGTAAGAAATTAAGAAATTTTAGTTTGGATGAGTAATTTGTAGCCAACAAAAAATTAAGCAGTTTTGCCTTATAGCCAGCAAGTGCCGATGTTTCCTAATCATTTGACAACTTTTCCATTATTTGATTTTTATGATTTTCTTTGTATTATGGTTAATTGTTTTGGTGGCCATTTTGTTTACAGGGTCTTTTTTAATTTCAAGATTTTTTGTCCTCATAATGGTAAAGTTATAATATTTAATTTAGCTGTTTATCATTTTCGAATTGATGCTTTTATAAAATTAAACTATCATGTTAGTAGAAGAAACTAAATTTTGATTTTCTGTGTTGACTTGTTGGAGCAGTTAAAGACTTTGCTCCATAGTCTCCCAGATGAACTCACTGTAAGGGTTTTTATTGCTTTCGGTGGAAATTGGACATTAAATTAAAATATATTTATTTTAATAAATTTTAATAAACCTAATAATAATCTAATATTATTTAGTCTATTTGAGTTTATTTATTAAAAAATTTATATTATTGAAAATAAATTTATAAAAAGATAATTAAACTAATAATAAATTAAAAATAAATTATCTAAGATCTTTGATGGTGATATTTATAAATTTTATATAGACTCAATGTCTACTAAATGCAAACTCAATATCAACTCAATTTCAAGTACCTTACCAAGATGCTCGAAAAAAAAAACGATGATGAGTATTTAAAAATATATCTAATACAACAAATTTTAAAGCTTGAAATATATACATATAGTGGGCAAATATCTCTTTTAAGTGAAATATACTTAATAGTCTATAAAATCAAAGATCAATATGATGTGAACCTGATAGAAATCTATATCAACTGGAATATTTTAATTCATTTTTGGCTAAATCCATTTTGAGGTCTCTAAACTATATAATTTTGGTTCATTAGATCCCTCAATTTCTATTTGGCTTTCTCAAGTCCTTAAACTTTCATTTTTTGGTTCATCAGGTCCCTCAATTTCTATTTGGCTCATATCCTTAAACTTTTGTCTTTTTGGTTCATTAGTTCCTTTAAGGGAGATTCATTTAAGGACTTTATGAAGTAAAAAAAAAAATAAAAGTTGAAGGACCTAAGGAAGAAAAAACAAAAGTTTAGGGATCTGAGAAAGCCAAATAAAAGTTGAGAGATCTAATGAACAAAAAACGTATAGTTCAGAGACCTTAAAATAGGTTTAGTCTTCATTGTTTTATAAAATTTGTCTTGCTGTTTTTTACAATCTTATCTGATATTTTATATAGAAAGAATATTGAAATATAGTTTATTATAAAAACTGAATAACTGTTTTTAAGTGAAATGTAATTAACAATCTATAAAATTGAAAATCAACTTGATGTGAACCGGATGTGAACTTATATCAACTGAACTAGTTTAATTCAATTTTTAATAAAATTTGTCTTGCTGATTTTTACAATCTTAAATGATATTTTGTATAGCGAGAACTTAAAAATTTAGCGTAATATACAAATTGAATATCTCTTTTAAGTGTACGGTATTTGACAATTTATAATCGAAAATCAACATGATGTTAACCTGATGTGAACCTATATCAACTGAACTGCCGAAATTTATTTTTTTTTATAAAATTTATCAAACTGCTCTTTACAATCTTAACTAACATTTTATATGGATAAAATTTTGAGATTTAGTGTAATATACAAATGAATATATTTTTTAAGTGAAATGTATTTGATAGTTTATAAAACCAAAAATCAATCTGAAGTGAACCTGATATGAATTTATATCAACTACCTTAATTTATTTATTTTTAAAATTGTCTTACTGCTCTTTACAATCGTATTTGATATTTTATATAAAGAGAATTTTGAGATATAGTCTAGTATAAGAATTGAATAACTGTGTTTAAGTGAAATGTATTGATAGTCAATAAAACTGAAAAGCAACCTGATGTGAAACGTATGTGAACCTACTTTTGGTACAATTTTTATGAATATATTGAATTTGATTCCAACTTCTGATTTCGTAATTTGCTTTTGGGTTGGAGCGAGAGGGAAAAGTAATGCTGATGGGCACAGACAAAAGTAAAAATAGGCCTGGACTATATGTTATTATAGAGCTAAGACTACAACAATTTATATGCATTTTGAAAGAAGCAGATATTAAGTTCTCCAAATTGTGTTGGTTCGTAGAAAACCCATAAAAGCCACTAATACCTACAAAAAAACTAAGCATAACAGAGAAAGTGGTAATTATATAAATCCAAAACAATAATAATATTAATAAATATCCAGATGAAGCTAATATTAAAATGGCATTTCCATCAATTCATAATTATATCATCATAAAATTATCAACTTTTGCAAAATTAATCCCTAATATCCATCTTAATTAATCATTACCCATTATCTAGTTCAAGATTCAAGATCCAGATTTCTGAAAATCATAATAATTTATAAAGCAAAATAAAATCGTAGCCAAATTGCTAGATCTTCTTTCATTTACCAATAATCAGAGCATTCTTGGCCATCAATTTCTGAAACTCTTAACAACATTCATCACCATCAATCACCATCAAAATTGCACTCATATTCTGAAACTCTTAACGAAAAATCACAATATTCTTGATCATCCTAACACAATTATCAACAGAGCAATGCATACCCAAGCAATTTAAAACATGCAATCACCAGATGAAATCCATTAATAAATTACACCGCTCAAGAATTTGTTATCCGCTTCAAAACGACGTCAAATCCATTAGTAAAGCCGTTTCAATCATCTGAGTTCTAATTGCCGGACCGCCGCTGAATCTCATCCGAGTTCTAATTGCATCGCCATTTTTTTTTATTTTCTGAGTTTTGTTTTTGTCACATGTTTTAGCATAGAAAGGATAAATTTGTCCTATTTCATTGTAACATTAGTTTATTTTTAGGGTATAAATGATTTATGAAAACTTTTTTTATTTAATTGAGAGATTTTTGTCAAAAAAAAAATGTAAAGTAAAAATATAAGCTGAGAACACTTTTGAGGGATTTGTGTAAATTATCCAAAATCTTCCGGACAAAGAGCACTATTGTTTATAAAGGATAATTATATAATGTAACGGTTGTGCCACGTCATTCGTGCAACAAATCAATAAGGCGTTAGCAATGTGCAAATATTTAATAATAAAAAAATAAACAATAATTAAAAATTCGCTATCGCAAATGCTCATTGACTTGTTGGAAAATGACGTGTTACAACCGTTCTATGGGATAAACACTCCTTTATAAGAAGCTCATATAAGTATCACTTTTGAAAAGGCTTAATACATCATTTGACCCCTAAACTATACACTTTTATTCTCTGAGACTCTTAAACTAATTTGATATTCTATTGGACCTCTTAACTTTATTTTTTGTTCTATTTAACCCGTCAACTGTAACTTTTTTGCCGATCTGACCTTTTTCATCCAACGTGGCGAAAACGCGTGTGTTTCAAACGCTTTGAAGCGCGTAAAGGATAATTAAAATGCATAAATTATTCTATTAAACCCCCGAACTACACTATTTTGTTCTATTTGACCCCTGAACTTATTTTATTTTCCTATTGCACCTTCAAACTTTTAATTTTTACCCATTTAACCTTTTCAAAAATATAATTATTTAACTTTCATCCATTTAACCTTCTAGAAAAATAAAAAAATATTGAAATTTAGTCAAATAATTACATAATACAACTTCTTGTACATGTAAATATTTATTTACATTTAAATAATGATAAAAGAAGTTTTGTCTGTTTTTAACGATATTATAAAATATATAAATTTAGTATACTATGATAATCTTAAAAAAAGACTAGTTTTTTAAAAAATTATAATTTTTAGTGTGTTTCACGAATTTCCAATTATAAAATTTTAGTGTGCTTCACGAATTTGCAATTTCAAACTTTTCAAATCAATTCTGAATTTTTAAAATTTGTATAAAATTGAAAAACACACTAAATTTCATGATTTTTAATGTCTTAAATAATTTTTTCAAATAATATGTAAAGTACATCATTTTTATTTTAAATTAAAAAAAATATTTAAACTTAATATATTTTTTGACTCCTAACCTTACCCTTTTATTTCCTATGACCTCTAAACTATTTTAGTATTCCTTTGGACCTCTTAATTATTTTTTTATTCTATTTAACCCCATGTCAGCAAAGCCATGTCAGCAATTTTATCCACGTCATCGCGCGTGGTGTGCACATTCCGAATGAGGGGTTAAATAGAATAAAAAAAAATAGTTAAGAGGTCCAAAAGAATATGAAATTAGTTTACAGGTTGCAGAGAATAAAATGGTATAGTTTAGGGGTCAAATGATGTATTAAGCCCTTTTGAAAATATGACAAATAAGGACATTTTTAATTTTTTTTAGCAGTTATATCTCCAATTGCTTTGCATGGCCATGGACATAAAATAAAACAAAATGGAATTCACAAAGGTCACGTGCTGGTGGCGGGTGACATCTCGATACTCGCGAGTCTACTATAGTAATGGTGGTGAAAATCGAGGGTCGCAAATTCAATTGCTTGAATTCAGAGCCAATTGGCCTTTAATTATTCTCCTCGCACTAAAAGTCAGACGATTTAGATAGCATCAGGATTCCCTTGCTCTTCTCTCAGTTTTCTGTTTGTTTCCCGAGAAAAAGAAAATCTGTTTTCTGCAACTGCAGACATGAAAAACTGTAGGATTAATGTCTTATGTTTCTTGCTTAAATTACTTGTTCCTCTTTCACTTGGCCAACTATCCCCAACTGAAACAACAATTCTGTTACAGCTTCAACAAATGATTGAGTTTCCTCAGGGATGGACTAACTGGACCAACTTCTGTTGGCTACCTCCCTCACCTTCTTTCAACATTGTCTGCTCTAACGGTCACGTAACGGAATTAACTCTCGTCGGGAACATAATCTCCCCTTCGAAAATCCCGAAACAAATTCTTCGCTCTAAGAATCACACTTTGTCCAAGAATTTCTCCATTGATGCCTTATTTACTCTTCTGACAAAGCTTTCAGGCTTGAAAATTTTATCACTTGTTTCATTAGGATTATGGGGTCCATTTCCTGCCAACATCAGTAGACTTCGGTCACTTGAAGTACTTAATGTTAGTTCGAATTTCATTTATGGTTTAGTTCCTCGACAGGTTGTGTCTTTAAAGAATCTTTCCAGTCTTGTTCTGTCTGATAATTTGTTGAATGGCAGTGTTCCAGATCTCAAAAGCTTAGTTATACTTCAAGAATTGAACCTGGCTGACAATAATCTTGGACCCAATTTCCCTTCTTTAGGTAAAAATCTTCATACTATAATTCTTAGTAACAATTCCTTGAGATCTGTCATTCCATCAGCATTCAACAGCTTCAATCGCCTTCGAAAATTAGACATTTCGAACAATAAACTAATCGGATCAATCCCGTCTTTTCTGTTTTCTCTGCCCTCGATTCGATATCTTGATTTAGCTAAAAATCAACTCAGTGGCGCCTTGCCAACCAACGCATCTTGTACATCCAACCTTAAATTTGTTGACATTTCTAGCAACCTTTTGGTCGGAAAATTACCTTCATGTATCACATCTAGTTCGCGGAATCGCACGGTTATTAGTTCATGGAATAGCCTGTCTAGTGGAAATCCAAGTTCCCAGCATCCATTTTCATTCTGCCACAAAGAAGCATTGGCTGTTAAGCCTCCGGTTAAGCAGAATCCCAGTGTTCAACTTGGCCTGATACTTGGTATTAGTGGCGGTGTTATTGGGATCACAGGTGTGCTTGTGTTGCTGATTCTGATTACTATTAGAAGATTCAAATCAAGATCCAACAATGACAAATTTGAAGCACCTATGTTTGATAAAATGTCCGTCATCAGCTCCTCTGTGCCAACCATTGATTCGAGTAAGTTAATTTGGCTCTATGTTATATTCAGCATGATTCAACAAATCAATATACTTATTAATATATAGGATATTAATGATGCAATTTTTCGAGCAGGGCGTGTGCCTCAGACAATGAGGTCAGCTGTAATAGGCCTTCCGCCATATCGCATGTTCACCTTAGAAGAAATTGAAGATGCGACAAACAACTTTGATCCGTTGAATTTCATGGGAGAAAGATCTCAAGGACAGGTAATTAAAGATGAAGAAATTCAATACGAAACTCCTTCAATCGGAAATCATGTTTTTTTTTTATGGTTTAGCAGCTGTATAAAGGCTGTCTAGGAGATGGGGCAGTGGTGCTAGTAAAATGTGTGAAATTAAAGCAGAAGAATTTGGTTCAAAGTTTGGCGCAGCACATGGAAGTATTTTCAAAGCTGAGACACTTGCATTTGGCTAGTGTTCTCGGACACTGCACCGTTACTTATCAGGATCATCCAAGTACAGCTACAACAGTTTTTGTTCTTCTTCAACACATTACCGATGGATCTCTCCGCGATTATCTTACAGGTGAATGATCAAACATTAGGTTAGGTTGCTGAAAGGTTTCAGAATGTAATCCTATGATTTTGATGTAACAGACCGGAGAAAAAAGGATATCCTGAAATGGCCACAAAGAATGTCGATTGCCATCGGAGTTGCAAGGGGAATACAGTTCTTGCATACAGGAGTAGCTCCCGGAATATTCGGAAATAATGTCAACATTGAAAATGTATACTTGGATGATACACTCACTGCAAAACTCACAAATTATACCATTCCTATGCCATCAAAGGTGCGAAACTTGGGTCATTTCAAAACTTTGGCTAATGGATCGTTCTTTATTAAGTTGTTCTATTGTTGAAATTTCCAGGTGGGTTCAGAAAGTCCTCTAAATGGACAAGATATCTATAACAACAGTGTAAATGCTGAAAAGGAAGATATATATCAGCTTGGTGTGATCCTAATCCAATTAATTACTGGAAAATTAGTTGCATCATCGGATGAACTCGAAGAATTAAAGATTCAGGTACTTATTGAACAATCAAAACCTTGTCTGCAATTTTGTTTTTGTGTTAAATATGTGTTTCATGTATTCTAAACAGCTTGAAAAGGGGCTATGTGAAGCACCAACAAAACTACGAGCAATGGTAGATCCGTCAACAAGGGGAAGTTTCGCGTACGAATCAGTAAGAAGTTTGGTTAAAATCAGCATGAATTGCGTTTGTGAAGAGTTAAATAATAGGCCTTCAATAGAAGATGTGTTATGGAACTTGCAGTATTCGATGCAAGTTCAGGATGGATGGACTAGTAGCGGAAACCTTGCTAATACTGAAAGCCTGGCTACACAAATCTAGTACAAATTTCGCATTGCCTTGTTTTCATGTTGTCCTGGCCCCTATTTACATCTTCTCTTTTTATTCTTTTTAATACTCTTTACATTCCAATATCGGACGACGTTTTCAGCGTTTTAATGTGGATTATTAAATTGTAGGGATAATTACTAATTTCTCTCGGACTTTAGATCATGATTATCAGTTTCTCTATGATTATTATAAACAAATGTTGAATATTAAGTGTGATGGAAATCCCATATTGAAAAGATATGAGTAGAATGTGGAATATATAAGTGGGATGGACTACCTAATTCATTACCTTAGGGTTTTGGGTTTAATGTGGTGTCCGACCCATGATTATATGATTCACATTCTGAGCCTCATGAATGTATTCTCCCATACATTGCGCTCAATTTGGACCAACAACAAATTATAAAATTTATTTGGACTTTTCTACGATTCTATAAATTTATCAATTTTTTAAAGAAAAATAAATTAGTGGGTCAAATTAAATTTTAATTGTGATAAAAGACTCTTTAACTGAGGGAAGGATGTAGTGGTTAATTTAAACAAACATCAGAAGTATACAGTTGACTTTTATAAATCATGGAGAAACTACCTAATAATAATAATTGTCCTAAATTTTATTTAACCTAAGAAAATAATATCATTTGAATCTGACGGTCATAAAATTAATTGATGTAAATCTTTAATAATCTACCGACTTTTCATTGTTTTTATTATTTTCCCACCCTTCTACGCCAATAAAATAAAAATCAATGTTTTTAAAACTTCATTTGGACATCAAACCGACTTTATAGACAGTTCATAAATTTAACCGGTTCAACCAAGTTAGATTAGATTCTTTTAATATTAATAATTAAAAAATATTTATTAAAAAAATTTAAAGTTAAAAGATATGATTGTATATTTAAACAAAAATAATAAAATGATTATAATAACAAAATAATTATAAATACCTAATATTTAATTAAAAGTTAAATTATTGTGTATATGTGCAGAGTGTGAGATATAAAATAGGGTCGGATTTTAGCACAGCGCTGAACTGGTTCATCTCAAAGAGAGGCACACATTTTGATGGTTTAATAAGATAATAATGACTTGTTATCTGAAAAATAATAAGTACAAACCACTCTCATATAAAAGGAGAGCGAATATACTATATTCATACAAAAACAGTCAATATGAATATGATTAATTAATTAAATATAAATATTATTTAATATACATTTTTTTATTAAAATCAATATACTATAAATATTGTATATTTTTAAAAAAGATAAGTATTAAATATTTTATATTTATTAGTATCAATATTTAATAAAATATAAATTTAATAAAATTATTAATTCTGAATTATTAAATTTTTTTAATTTATAATTAAAATGACCTATATCATTAAAAAAATTAACCGATTAAATATAAAATTGATCTATTATTTTTTTTATTTAATTGAAATGCATTGTTTTTAAATTTAGCTATTGAAAAGTTTATCATTTCAAATACTTTCCACCTTATGCAAATGAACTATTTTATCCGAACAATTCAACACGCGTTCAATTTCTCCATAATTTTAATTTATTTCAAAATTTATTACTTTCAAGTTTACTTAGTACTAATTGTTAATATTCAAATATACAATAAATACGAAGTAAATAGAAAGTAGATACATATAATTCTTTTGTAAAGGCAGCCTGTAAATATAAGGCATCACTCTTTATTCCGACGTCCGATTGAATTGATTCAAACGTCTTTGGAAAGGTTACTCCAATACCTACAGCTTTTATGAAAACATAAAATTCGAATACATCTTCTAAAAGGGTCGAAATCGCCCTTGAAGCTGCTGGCTTTGTAAAACGTCCCTAAAATCTGCATGTACTCAGTCTTAATATTTCTGACATAACTCATTTTGATGACATCCGATTTAATTGATTCAGACGTCCCTAGACAGCTAACTCGAATATTTACAACTCTCATGAAGACATCAAATTCGGGTTTATAATACCCCATAAGTTTAAATTATTTAATTGGGCTACGTGTCCAGTTTTTGAGTCGCCGGAGTGGTGATATCGGAAAGTTTTCCGAGAAATTAAGATAAATAGAATTCTAGTAGGTCGGTTTTGGGAAAGTAATTATGAGTAATTTAATATTAGATTTTAGTTTAAAAGTTGGAATTGAGATTAAAAGGAAAAATGGCAGGAAAGGTCAAAAAATAAAGTTTAGGTACTAAAGTGATAATTTAACCAATTAAGTCTCAAGAATTGAAATTTATGAACATTTGACGGAAAAATATAAGTTCTTGGATCGTATTATTTATTGGATATAAATAATACGTATACGAATTAATTGAGATATTAATTGATTAAGTAATGGATTAAATCGAATAAAGAAAAAGTTTGTTAAATGATTTATAATAACTAACGAAGACATGGATCAAAGAGACGTTTTAGCCATGTTATAAAAGAAATAAAATATGAATGAAGGATCAGTAGAAGGATCCAGAGAGTTCAAGCTTCATCGTTTCTTTTACGTTTCTCACCGTCGTTCGCTCGCCGTTTCTCCGTTCGACCGTTTTGAGTGATTTTTGCGCCGATCTCTCTGGAATTCCATCCTCTACGGATCTCAAGCTTCATTTTAAGGTAAAACTCTAAGAATTAGTATTGAAATTGGAGTATATTCACTGTTTCATATTTAATAAAGTTGGGGATTTTGATTTCGATGAAACTAGCTCGATTTTTATGTTTTTGGACGAAACGAAATGACGGGTTAGAAGGAAAAAGTGTTAGGAGGATGTGTAGGGCATCGAGAATCTATGGATCAGCCCGGAAAACGAATTCCGAAGCTGTGCGAACGCACAGCCTGAGTAGGCTGTGCGGACGCACAATACCTCCTATGCGCCCGCACAGTCGATTCGGGGTACCATTTGGACTTTTGACCCCTATTTGACCTAGATTCCGATTTTTTGGATATTAAACCCTAAAGATGAATTAAGGACCCCGATAATTAAAGTTTCGAGATAACCTCGACGTTTTCGATAGTTAATGATAACAGAAAACATTAAGAAGATTATACGATCGATGAATATAAGAAATGGTATTCGTCAAACCGTGTATATGATTAAAGATTATCGAATCCATAAATACGCTAGAAATGAAGTTTAATCAACCTAAAACCTTGAACTTTAAAGTATTATGCATATAAAATACGAGGTTCACGTCTAACTATTAAACATTAATTAATATCTAACAGACGCATCCGCGAGCGGTGAGATCAGCAGATGTGGGCTAGTGCGAGCATACTATTATATCGACCACGTCATAGATTCGATAGCGGTCCGAGTGAGTTGCACTTTACTTTCGTGTATTATTATACAAGTTATTTGATATTATATATATATATATATATATATATATATATATATATATATATATATATATATATTATTTAAACGCATCTCATTATATATTATTTG
The DNA here is from genome assembly GCF_937616625.2 of Mercurialis annua. NCBI lineage: Eukaryota > Viridiplantae > Streptophyta > Magnoliopsida > Malpighiales > Euphorbiaceae > Mercurialis > Mercurialis annua. The sequence goes on from NC_065575.1 coordinate 31,476,361, forward strand.
CTACATGTTATATGTTTATATTAAATTCAAAGTACGTGAAATTAGTATGCGATCCGAAGAAATTAGCTACCTATTGGGTGTCAATAGGCTGTGTGATCACCAGTATTGAGTCAGTCTAGTGTGTTTAGACTATGTGAAATGATTTGATATATATAAGCATGATATGATTATGGAAGTTGGAATATGAACGAATAATACGAGGTTAAACTCGATTGAGTTATCCTGAGGCCCGTATCTAGTGGGTTGAACTCGGTTGAGTTATCATGGGGTCCACAACTTGGGATTAAGAGGTTTGTCGCCGCTGACGCGGTTGAGTTATCCCGGGGCCGGACCATTGGATTGAACAATTGATTTGAATATTTGTAAGTTGTGTTAACTTCAGACTTTTAGTTTCGAACGGATCAAATGCTTGATTATATGTATTTTCGTATTATTGCTTTATTCGAAATGCGATGTTATTTTATAATATCGTTAGTAAATTGCAAACTCACTCAGCATAGTCTGACTTGTTGTTGTTTAAACATTTTCAGGTGCTTAGTGTCTGGACCTAGACAGAGGTCGTTTTTGGGATCCGGAAGTCAGCAGCACATGTATAGCTCTCGACTTCCGTAGTGCTGCAGTAGTGGTCCTGTGTCGACAGAGTCGTGGCCTTGACAGCAATGCATTTTGGTTTTATATTTTACTTGTTGTCCATGTTTACATATTTTTGTAGGCTACGCACGTTAGGTTTTGTTCACGGCACCAGATGTCGGTGATATGTTTATAATATAACAATATGTATATAATCCCGTGAGGCCAGTTTGTATGTGGTACAGTAAGTAGAGCTCATGTGGATATCAGAATATTCTGGTGTAAATACTTGTAAATATATTTGCTTCTGTTTGTGTATATGTTATATTATTTACGAAAAACTTTTTAGTAAATTTGGGCTTTATACGGAGTTTAGAGCTACCACTCTCATTTCCTAGCGCCGGTCGCGGCTCAATAATTTAGATCGTGGCAGTGTTCAACTTTTAAAAGGAGCGAAAGTTCTCTTAAAACTGTTGCATGTGTACATGATGACTCTTCACAAAAAACCTTTTCAAGATGGATGGACGGGTATCAGAACCCTTGCCAATACTGAAAACCTGGCTACATAAATCTAGTACAAATTTCACATGCCTTAAATTGTTCCTATTTACATCTTCCCATTCTATTCTTTTTAATACTCTTTATATTTCAATATTGTACGACGTTTTAAGCATTTTAATTCGGAGTATTAAATTGTAGGGACAATTATTAATTTCTCCCTGACAATAGATCATGATAGGCAGTTTCTCTATGATTTTTAAATACTCAATTGTTTATCTTCTAACATTTGATTAAATTGATTACTACCTCGTTTTTTAATGAACTCCATTATTTGACTTAGTCAAGGAGTCTGATTGTTAAAAATGAAGTTTAATTTAACTCTTTAACTTAATTTAAAAAAAAATCATAAATATTAAAAAATTCAAATAAATTTTTGAAATAATTTCAAATCATATATCAACTATAACATTTTTATAAATATTTTAATTTATCAAAATAAATTTAAAAATATTAAACATTAATTAAATGTAATGTATTTTACTAGGCTTTTCTTTCCATTAAACTCCAACAAACCACTTAATGGGTTATATTCAAGAGTGTAGCTTCGATGGCCCATAAGGACAACCCCTCCCAACAACGTGGATAGGCCACAGCCCTCCCACGTGGCAATAGTAACACATGGCAGTTACAGGAAGCAAGAACTAGTTCTTACATACAACCTGCTCAACTCAATTCTGAAGCTTTGCTAAATTCTGAATCCCAATCTAATCCACAAAATTTCAAAGGTATGTTATATTATTTTCTTCACTTCAAAATATTCTGTACCTGTTTTAAAATTGTAATGTTACATTTAGATTAAACAATTGTGAACAGAATCCATGTTTTATGTTAATGAATCATTATTTGATGCTGAATTATATGCATAAAAATCCATAATAGACCATGAAATGAAATGTTAGAATGGTGTGTGTTTATATAGATATGGCACAGAGTGAAGAGGCGAAAAGAAATTCGAATCTTGAAAGCTGTGATGCGTATTTTGAGACCATACAGTCGAGGAAGAAGTTACCGTTAGCATTGCAGGAGACTTTAAATACTGCATTTGCAACAATTCCTGTGTCCTCGTTCCCATTAGTCCCCACAGGCAAAGGTGACTCGAGTTTCGCCTTTTTCTGTTCGTAACGAAAGAACTAGTACTAATACTAATGCTATACGATTACTTTTTTCTAGTCATTGAAATTCTGGCAGACACGTCTGTTGCTGATGCTGTCAAGATTTTTTCGGAATGCAATATAATGGCCGCTCCTGTGAAGAATCCGGAAGCTACGAGTAGTTCGGATTGGAGAGATAGGTACCTGGGAATTATAGATTACTCTGCTATTGTTCTGTGGGTGTTGGAGAGTGCAGAACTTGCAGCTGTTGCTTTATCAGCAAGTACAGCCACAGCTGCTGGCGTGGGTGCGGGGGCTGTTGGTGCTATCGGAGCAGTAGCGTTAGGTGTAACAGGTCCGGCTGCGATTGCTGGCCTCACTGCTGCTGCAGTGGGTGCTGCTCTTGTTGGTGGTGTGGCTGCCGATAAGGGAATCGGGAAAGATGCTCCCACTGCTGCCGATAACTTGGGCGAGGATTTCTACAAAGTTATTCTTCAAGAAGAACCCTTCAAGTCGACCACTGTAAGTGTTAGTTTTGAGTAATTTCTTATTATTTCTAATATGATTTGGATCGTTTAGATTACGTTTCGTATTAGTATCCAGATGTATTACCTAGAGAAGATCCAACAAAATCAGTAGTTTTCTTTCTTTATCTCTGACGACTCCTATGCTAGTATTATCCTGCTCTTGCTCCAACTTTTGTCCTTGTCGCAGGTGAAGTCGGTTCTTAAAACATACCGATGGGCTCCTTTTATTCCAGTTGCAACAGACAGTTCAATGTTGAGTGTGTTGCTTCTACTTTCCAAATACAGGCTGCGTAATGTACCTGTAGTTGAACCAGGAAAGCCTGACATTCAGAACTTCATCACCCAAACTGCAATTATTCAGGGTCTCGAGGGATGCAAGGGAAGGGATTGGTTTGATTGTATTACTGCACGGCCTATTTCAGATTTCGGACTTCCTTTCATGTCTTCAAATGAGGTTAACATTTTTCAGATTAGCGACACTACCAAATTGTATTTCCATCTTGCTGATTACTATGTTTTCCCTTGCCAGGTTATTAGCATCCAAAGTAACAAACTGATTCTTGAAGCTTTCAAGTTAATGAAAGAGAACCATATCGGTGGTCTTCCGGTTATAGAAGGGCCAGACAAGAAGATTGTTGGGAATGTAAGCATAAGGGATATACGGCACTTGTTGCTGAAACCGGAACTTTTCAATAGCTTCAGGTGGTGTATGCAACCACATCTTAAACATTGAAAATAAACGCACTCTAGAAAATGCAAATATTTGAAGTTTTAACTCAATTTGCTATCTTCTTTCAGGCAGCTCACAGTTTCTGATTTCATGGCAACAATCAGCGCGACTCAAGGAAGCGGCAGAGTTGTTCCTCCAATCACATGCAAAGTCGACGCGACGCTTGGCAGTGTGATTCAGTGTCTTGCTTTAAAGTTGGTTCACAGAATTTATGTGGTGGCTGGAGATGACAATAAAGTTGCTGGTGTGATTACACTGAGAGATGTGATCTCCTGTTTCATTTATGAGCCTCCTAACCATTCTGATAACTACTTCGGTTTTTCAGCAAAAGAAATGTTGAACAAGTCATGATTTCTCTCTGTTGTGAGCATCTCTATTAAGAATTTCAGGAGATGTAGAAATCTAACAATAAAGATGGAGTTTTAGTTGTTTTTTCTTATTATTATTCATGTTGGACATTACAGAATGCAAGTAAGAAGTAAATTTACGATCAAAGTTTTGTGCTGATGTATCACTAATCTTATAATTGATAGCATCACACCATCACCAATAACTTGTGTTAATATCAGTAATTATCTATGCAACTCGAACCGGACAGTATCCAGAGAGTTTTCTGATTGTTTTGCGGTTTATTATTTGTCTAATTCTTTCTGCATCTTCCCATCTTCCAAGTAATTATCCCTCTAGAAATTGTGTTTGCAAACAACATTTTTGGCTCTTCAATCATCAGCTGGTTGTAGTAGCAGGCAAATTGTGCCTGAATCAGGCATTCTTTTATCTGGTTGTAGTAGCAGGCAAATTGTGCCTGAATCAGGCATTCTTTTATCTCGTGATCAATACAACTGTAAATTTTTCCGCTCCAAGTCTGCTATTTTCGTACCAATTCCAAAAATGACTACTGTCCGCTCATCAATACAGCCAGTTTGTGGGACTGAATGTCAAATTCAAAAAATCATATTTGACAAATATTCATAACATAGGTAGCAAGAAATCAAAAATGCCACTGAAATTCCTAAGAAAACTCTTCTATCAACAGATTTGATACAACACAGCGCGAAGAAATAATAACTCCTCCTTTGTTCTAGGTATCCTTGTTGTACATGCTACCTGCTCCATTCATAGTCTTTGCCGGATTCGCATTGTTCGTATGGCCATTGATGTCTGGTCTCATAGAATTTGCAAAGGTGTTCCAGAGTAACAGGTTTGGCATGATATACTGTACAGAGCATAAGATATAATTTAGAAAAAGCAATTAGTATACTAAAATCAATAATGTCATCAAAAACAGATCAACAATGTCAGCGTTATTAATGCAAAAATTAGTATACTAAAATCAACAATGTAAACTTCAAACAGTTGTTAGACTTAATGTACTCAGTGAAGCAGCATAATAATAGATGAGAAGAGCATCTATTCATCTATTTATTACAGGGCACTATCACTGAGTATAATTGGACTCTGTGATGGTACCGAACCTTTGGACTTTGTATCAAAATGATACCAAACCTTTAATTTGTATCTTTTTAGTACCTAATTTTCTATCATTTGTTTCAGATTGGTTTTTTTACAAATTCCGGCCATTTTCAATGACGTGGCGACCGGAGTAGTATTTTTTATTTATTTTTGCCACATCAGATGCCATATCGCATGGTACATTAGAGTGTATTTCATTTAAAAAATCAGGGTTATTGACATAAATGGTACCAAACCTTTAATTTGCTTCCATTTCTTTAACAAATTAATAAACTAAATATAACTAAAAGACACCAAAATAACATAATTAACTAAGAGAATCTTACAATATATATAATTGTTCAAAAAGAGTGATGATAAATTGTCATATTTAATCAACATAAAAAGACAGGCACAGCAAACATTAACTTAAAAAAAAGAGTTATGACAACTCTCACATGTGCAAAAGGAGGACCACTACATACCAATCCTCTTCACTTTAAATCTAACCAACTAGAGTTCAATAATGGGACTCTTAATGGCCATACAAAAATACATATGAGGCTTAGGTTCCACCATTTTTATGGCTCTTCATGGAAGTTTTTGAAGTTGCTTGGAGCTTGTGGGCAGGTACTATTTGTGTTGATTTTTCTTTTGTTCCACCTACAATGAATGAGCTTGCTGGACTTCTTCTCTGCAGATTTACCTGCAGGCCTGTTGTTATGAGCAGATCTTCGTGTCATGGACGGTGCGCAGGTTGGTTCTCTACCCGTTATATCAGCTAATTTTTTGACCTAGCTAGTCCAATGGTGTGAACCAATCTTGTTTAGATAATTATGAGCTTCTGTGGACTGACTTGCAATATAAACCATAATTTTATCAAACTATTGAACATAACTAGCCTTTATACACAAAATCTGTGTTCAGAGTGTGGGAAGAGTTCTTCTATGGCAGGAATGAGCCCCTAATTTGATTAAAAAATAAGATATGTAAAATCAGCCATTAAAAAATATAGAGTTACAAATAAGCTACGATTAGTTGAAATTAGTAATTACCTTTTGTCGATCGCTCATAAAACTCTAATGATATTCTCACTCTCTTTGGATGTTTTTGATAAAAAAAAAACACAAGTTATGAGTTAATTTGACCTAAAATCCTCCAAAATGACTCATTTGATATTTCATCGGATAAATGAGTAGAGTTTCTTGGTGGTCTTAGCAGCATGTTCTACTGCAATGAGAAATGGATATGGCATTAGTTCTTTTGTCATTTGTGTGAAGCGAATGGGTTTACTAAAACACTGCAATTTGAGTTAGGTTGATTAGTTCTCTTAACTTGAGTTTTTCTTTTTTAATTGCACTTATACACATTTGCTCAAAAGAGTGCCATGGTTGGCTTATAGATCCCATTTGAATGATCGAGCAAGTGGACTATTATTATTATTAATATTAATAATACTATTTAGGTGGTGCTATTTTTAGAGTTAGGAAAAGAACAAAGGGTCAACACGCCCTCTAAATTCATGACACAAAGCAACTAACTCCAAAACTCTTCATTTTTGGGTCAAAGAACCCCATAATTGTATTTTTATAACGCGTAAAATACAAATCGGAGGTGAGCGATACAAAAAGTAATTTGATACTTCCCTAATTGTTGCGATATAATTATTTTAAATTCTTTTTTGAAATAAAAATATAAATTATGTGGTTATTTGACCCAAAAATGTAGAGTTTTGGGGTTAATTGGTCAAAAAAGTATAAATTGGATTTGATAACCCCATGTCACAAGTTCAGGGGGCCGTTGACCCTTTGTTCGTTAGGAAAACATTTTAAAAAATTTGTTCATAATTTCAATCCTGCTATTAAAAAAATTCTAAAAAGGACAATATTGTAAAAATAAAAAAAATGTGCTCTATTTGTATTTTTTATTTTTATATATCTAATGGTTTTTTTTTCTTGACACGAAAAAAGGTTTATCCCGAAGCGAAGCGAGGGTTTCGTTCTAGTTTAAAATTAATTTGTGACGGAGAGGAAAGCAACACACCGGCTGCTCAGAAGGGTTCCCGTTTTTTTTTATGCAGGTTATTCGAATTTAGAAATGTTGTCAACATGTAGCTGTCTTGCTCATTGGCGTCCGATCAGAATCAGCTCACTCTCGCCTCTACTTTGCTGCTCAAACAACGACAACGATGACTCATTTTCCAAACCCAGCCAGGCACTAATCCCACTTTTATCTCTCTTTTTTCTTCTAATTTAACCAACTTTTTTGAAACATTTATGTTTTCTCCTCACAGTTTGCTTATGATCCATCCCGAGTGTTACTTAGGCTTGAAGCTGAGATTAAACCAAGGTTCATACTTTCCTAATTGTTATTTTGTTATATATGATTTGGGATTTTTTTGAAATTTAGTTGTGAATTGCAGGAATGGTACAATTGATAAACCAAAATCTTGGTTTGGTCCTAATGGTCAATATATAAAAGAGCTTCCTTGCCCAAGTTGTAGAGGGAGAGGTTACACTCTTTGTACTGAATGTGGAATTCAAGGATCAAGATTGGATTGTTCTCAATGTAATGGCAAGGTAGCCTTACTTTTATTAACATCATTATGCTATATTACTGTCAAACCTCGGAATGTGGACCGTCCGCCAGCCCGCATTCCTGGCCATCACCCTAGTCCCAATCATAGTCAGGGTTTGAACCCGCGACTATAACACCCAGATGGTTGAGACTTAGACCACTTGATCAAATATGTACGTACAGGCATTATGTTATATTATATATACACAAAGAAATGATTAATTTTTTTCAAGTTAGCTCGTAATATTGTTTTACTTGCATTCTTTCATTTAATTGTTCTCGTGTCTCACCTGAGTTCACCCAGTGCATCACATAGAAGCTCTGTTAATTTTGCCTATGCAGCCAAATTGTTATTTAACTGACTTGCTAGGTGGGATTTATTTCGTGTTTTCCGGTAGCATCTTACTATGTCCTGCTCTGGTTTTAAATTAGATAGATTTGCATCTTTGTTGTGCAATGCATAACTTTCATTTATGACAGGGGATAATCACTTGTCGTGGTTGCTTAGGGGAACGTGTTATATGGGAAGAGTCAATTGACGAGCAACCATGGGAGAAAGCCCGTTCAGTGTAACTTCTCACATCTACTTTTGACTCCAGCATTTCTTGGTTTTTATAAATTTTCATCTTTCCTCCTTTTCCCTTTATACCTGTTGTAAATCTGTATAATATTTGCAATGCTCGTTAGTTTCTCATAGGGGCGGAACTAACTTAAGTCGGGTAGGCTTTAGCCCGGGCTGGCATTGGAAATTTTTCGAATTTTCAAATTTGTTTTTATAATTTTCAAGGAAAGGAGGTGGAGTTATAGTGAAATTAAGGCTAGATGAAAACTAAGTTCGGGCTGTCGGAAAAATAAAAATGTGCTAAATAATCAGATTGCTTCACTTTTTTTTTCTTCTAGTTGTTTGATGACTGACCATAACAATGACTTCTCATATTTTCATGTTTTTTTCTTAGTTCTCCACTCAAAGTTAAGGAGGATGATGAAGTAGACAATTTAGAAATAAAGCTAGACATGAAGAAAAAATCGAAACGCGTGTACCAGTCGCCTCCTCCTGAAGTTGGACAAAAGATCAGTCGATCACTAAAAGTTAGTGGCTTCAACCTTCCCTTACATGGACTATTCATACAGCTGAGATGCAGTTATTGTTTGCCAGAAACAGGATATGCAATCTCAATTGCTAGTTGCTACTCATAACAACTCGCAAATGAAGTTACTAGTTAGATTACGTAATATGGATGCAACCTAAGGTAATTAATCATGGGAGTACCCAAATTATGTTTTTTTTTTTTCATTTTGGAGACTAAACTTTGTTATTTTTTTAATTTTGGTGACTAAACTTTGTTTTTTTTTTTTCATTTTGGTTATAGAATTTTAATTTTTTTTTCAAATGAGTCTTTTTCGGCCAAAATACGTGGTAGCTGGATTTTGACATTTGGCAATCAGATTTTGCTAGTTTTACCTTAAAACTTGTCACATATCCATAATTTTATTTTAGAGAGGAGTTTTTAGGCCAAATTCGTACATAAAAAGTTTTTAGGTGAAAAAAAAAATCCGGCTAGCATTTAAGCATTTTTTTTGCCAGAAAACCTCCGGTTAAAAAAAAAATGAAAGTTTGGTAACGAAAATGTAAAAAAAATAACGATATTTGGGTACTCTCATGATCAATTACCTGCTACCTAATGAGAACTTTCTAGTATTTTCTCTGGGTCCATTTTTGTTTGTGTTCCTTCTCTGCTGATCACACTGTCATTTGTGTGCATTAAAGTTACATTAATAAAATGCTCATTTTTTTTAAGTGATTAGGAGTATTCAAGAATTAAATATCTTAATTGTGGTACAAACAAAAACTTTTGGGTCTAGACTTCTTAATATGAAAATCTGAGAGTTACATAGCACTCCAATATTGATTAACCTTCAAAATGCCTGTTGAATATGCATTCTATTATTTCCTGGATGGATCTTGAGTATGAAGAGATATATGACATGTTTCCATAAGAAAAGTAGTTGTGAACTTGCCGGATCATGAATTTAATCTTCTTTGTCTAATTGGATTGTTACAGAGTCTCAATGCCAAAACCGGACTATTCAGTAAGAGAATGAAGATTATTCATCGCAACCCTATTCTTCATGCACAGCGGGTGGCTGCAATAAAGGTCCAGTGCGTGCTTCTTGTAATTCTTATATTTTAGTGCCTGCTGCTCGTAATCCTTTTATTTCAAGCTTTAATATTTTTTTGTTGACATCTTGTGATGTGATTTCCAAGTTATAATTAATATCCAACAATTTGCTAACTTTGACACATGATAGCTGCAATGTATTGGGTCATGATAGATCGAAGATTCTTAAATCAGAAGTGAAATAATTAAGATCTAGAGCATGCCTTGTAGGACTAGCTATGATGTGAAATTCTATAATCTTTGGATTTTAAATGCTGAAGCAAGCCAGATAAGGCAGAATTAGTTATCTTGTATGATGTCATTTTATTGCACGCTTGACGTCATTTGGTTCATTTCTAGGTAAAAAAAAAGAATCGATAGTATTCAAGAAGTGCATTTAGATTACCTTTTCTTGGGTTATACTTTAGGGGACCAGCATTGTAATTGTTTTTGCTGGAAAAGGATTCCATTCCATGTATAGCAGGGAAGAGACTTGAAGCGTGCAATAGTTCAACTAGAAACATGTGGCGTGCCTATTCAATAATTAAAATGCAAGAATCTTATAGTGTTGTCATGATTTAGGACCTTTCTATTTGGTTAGAACTGAAGAGGTTTTGTTAACTGCAGAAAGCCAAAGGAACTGCTGCCGCAAGAAAACATGCTTCCGAAACTTTAAAAGCTTTCTTTAGTGATCCAGAAAACCGCCACAAAAGAAGCATTGCTATGAAAGGTCAGGTTGCTAAATCCAGTAAAAAATTTTGCGTCCGCTATTTGAATTGAGTTGCATTATGTGCTTCTCTGCCCTGATGGTTGTAGTGATTTCTCTTTATGTTGCAGGAGTGAAATTTTACTGCGGTAACTGTGGACGCGAAGGACATAGGACATTCTACTGTCCAGAGTTTAAGGATAGTTCCATAGACAGGCGATTTAGATGTCGGTTATGTGGGGTGAAGGGTCATAACAAAAGAACATGCCCAAAGTCAAGAACGGCAAATCAGGAAAGCATAGTTCAGAGGCACCATCGCTGCAAGATTTGTCACCAAAGTGGCCATAATCACAGGACATGCCCAAAGTTAATGACTAGCAATCCAAAAAGAACAGTTAGAAAGCGGAGGCCCCAGTGCAGGATTTGTCATAAAAGTGGCCATAATCGCAAGACATGCCCTGAACTGAATCTAGATGGATCAAAATTAGTTGGTAGCCATACATCTGGAAGCAAAATATACACCTGCAGTTTGTGCAAAGGAAAAGGACACAATGTGAGGACATGTCCTAATAGAAAAACAGGGCCTGCAATTACTGCTGGGACATCATAAGACATTTTGATAGATTTTTTCCTCTCTTTTAGTTCTGTGTTTGGCTCTTTAAAGTTGCATTCTAGATAAACTATCGATCCATAAGAAATTCTTGTATAAGCCAGGTTTATCCATAATCGAGCGAACTCCGTCAAAACGGTGACATATGGTCAGGTTTTATTGACAATATGCACTTGTTCATATATGTAATATAAGACCGAGGGTTGGTTGTTACAGAGAAAATATAAGAAACTGTTGATAGGTAGAGCAATATGAGCAAACAAAAACAGAGAAAATAAAGGTGGAGCTGAACAATGGATTTTTTGCTCTAAAAAGCAATATTTTCTCTCTGTTACTATCAATTCAGAACATAGTTTTACATAAAAAGAGTTACAAAATAAAATAATGAGATTGCACAACTAATCTCTTACAAAAGTATGGCAAAATACTGGTAGTTCAACAACTACAGACATTACCTAAAGCAATAGTTACTCATACTTTTCAAAAATCAAAAATAACAAAAATAAACTTCTGATTTCCATGAAAAAACTCAATTGTCTAACACTCCTCCTTGAGTTTTTTCTTGGATACTCCAAGCTTTCCTTTCAATTCTTCAAACTTGCCTTTTGGTAAGGCCTTTGTCAGTATGTCTGCAAGCTGATTTTCTGATTTGCAATGTACCAAATGAATTTCCTCATCCTTTTCAGCCTCTCTAAGGAAGTGAAACTTCACCTTAATATGCTTAGTTTTTCCATGTTGCACTGGATTGTTGGCTATGGCAATTGCAGATTTATTGTCGACATAAATCACCGTTGGCGACTCTTGAAGCATTCCCAAATCAGCAAGAACTTTTTGAAGCCAAATGGCTTGATTTGCTGCTGCTGCAGTTGCTATATATTCAGCTTCAGCAGTAGATTGAGCCACAACTTCCTGTTTTCTTGAATTCCAAGAGAACACACCAGACCCAAAAGAGAAAACATACCCAGAAGTGCTTTTGAGATCATCAACACTCCCAGCCCAATCACTATCAGTATACCCAACAAGATCACTGGATTCATCCTGCAAAAACCAAATACCATCATCAACCGTACCTCGGATATACCTTAAGACTCTCTTTGCCGTACCCAAATGTTTTTGAGTTGGTGTATGCATAAATCTCGACAGCAAACTAGCGGCAAACATCAAATCTGGTCTAGAAGCTGTTAAATACAACAGATTCCCAACTAAACTTCTGTAATAAGTGGCATCCACCATTTCAGAATTATCACTCTTGGACAATTTTTCATTTACGACCAGCGGAGAATCAATGGATTTGCAGCTTTCCATTTTGAATTTCTTCAATAAATCCATAGCATATTTTCTTTGTGACAAAAATATGCTCTTCTCAAACTGATGGATTTCCAGGCCAAGAAAGTAGTGCATTTCCCCTAAATCTGACATCTCAAACTCTTTCATCATTTCACTTTTGAGTGACTGCACTGAACTTGAATCACCACCAGTAATCAATAAATCATCCACATAAATGGACACAATAAGCTGACTTTCATCTCCACAGTCTCTAACATACAGAGTCGCTTCTGTTTCGCTTCTTTTAAATCCATTCTCCACCAAATGAGCGTTAATTCTTGTGTACCATGCTCTTGGAGCCTGCTTCAGGCCGTACAAAGCTTTGTGCAGTCTGTACACCTTACTTTCATTTCCTGTCACAAGAAATCCTTGAGGCTGCTCAACGAAAATTTCTTCTTCCAATAAACCATTAAGAAATGCCGATTTGACATCCAAATGATATAATTTCCAGCCATTTTTGGCAACTAATGCAACCAGCAATCTGATTGTGTCATGTCTGGCAACCGGTGCGAATGTATCCCCGTAATCAACACCCGGTAATTGAGCGAATCCCTTAACGACTAGCCTCGCTTTGTGTTTGAAGATTGAACCATCAGGATTGAGCTTCGTTCTGAATACCCATTTGACCCCAATCACATTCTTATATTCAGGTCTGTCAACCAAACTCCAAGTGCCACTTTTCTCTATCATTTCCAACTCCTCCTGCATAGCAAGTTTCCACTCCTCAAACCTTCATGCTTCTTCAAAGCTTGACGGTTCAGCAAGTGCGAGATTACACCTCTCGTATATCTCAGCAAGAGACTTAGTCTTGAGTGTAGCACCATCAGTAGTGGGATCATCAATCTCTTCAAGTTGTAACCCAGATGTTGAACCTGTATACGATACTGTTGAACTACTTGCAACATTTTCAGGCTGAATATCATTTGTATTTTCCTCCACCGTTTCCTTTTCCCAATTCCACAAAGCATTTTCATTCACAATGACATCTCTACTAACAAAGAGTTTGTTTGTTTTGAGATTATAAATTCGATAACCTTTCGCTTGCGTTGCATAACCCAAGAAAATTCCCAAATCAGCTTTTTCATCTAACTTGGTTCTTTTTGCATTGGGCACATGAGTGTAGCAAATAGAACCAAAAACTTTCAAATGTTTTGCTGAAGGTTTGACAGCAGTCCAAGCTTCAATTGGTGTCTTTCCACTGACTGCTTTTGTCGGCAGCCTGTTCAGAAGATAAACTGCAGTATATACAGCCTCGGCCCAGAAGTACTTCGGAAGCCTTTTTTTCAGCTAACATGCATCTCGCCATTTCCATGACTGTCCTGTTTCTCCTTTCAGACACTCCATTTTGTTCAGGCGTATAACTGACAGTTAACTGATGTTGAATACCAGTTTCGTCACAAAACTTGTTGAATTCAGCTGAATTATACTCGGTTCCATTATCAGACCTTAGCGTTTTAATTTCAGCACCAGATTGCTTCTCCACCAATGCCTTGAACTTTTTAAATACAGAGAATACTTGTGATTTACAAGAGAGAAAGTAAACCCATGTCATTCTTGTAAAATCATCAATGAAAAGGATGAAATATCTGTTTTGGCTTAAAGAGCAAACACTCATTGGTCCACATACATCTGTATGGACCAGATCAAGCTTTCTACTTGCCCTCTTTACACCAGCCTTTGGAAAACTTTGTCTATGCATCTTACCCAATTGACAAGAACTGCACACAGTTTCATTTTCAGAAACAGCTGACATTTCTTTCACCATGTCATTCTCTTGCATAATTTCAAAGGTTTGACATTGTAATGCCCAAATCTTCTATGCCAAACCAGTGTGTCATCTTTTTTAGCACTATAGACATGTTGATCAACATAATTCAGATTAAGCACATAGCTATTGTCAATCTTTTTTACTTTAGCAATCTCAACATCACTTGGATCAAAAATAAAACAGTAATTATTTTTTAACACCACAGAATACCCTTTGTTCTGAATTTGAGCCACGCTAAGTAAATTCTGAGATAAGCTAGGTATCAATAACACATCAGAAATCAGCTTTGTACCTTGCTTTGTTCGTATTGGAATTAACCCTTTGCCTCGTGCTTTTACAATCATGCCATTTCCCAACTTCACTTCAGTTTTAAAGGCTTTGTCTATACTGCTAAAAAGACTCTCGTCATTCGTCATATGGCTTGTACACCCGCTGTCAATGTACCACATATTTTTGTTTGTTGATCGGAGAGAACGAGAAACCATGAACAAATGACCTTCTTGCTGGGTTTGGTCCTCAATGAAGTTTGCTTGCTGTTGTTGAATCAGTTGATTTTGTGCAGGCTGATTCGTTCGTTGCCTGCAAAATCTATCAATATGGCCAATTCTGTTGCAGATCTTGCATTGCGCCTTCTTCCAGCACTTGCTCTCATGGTGATTTGTTTTCTTGCAATGAATACAAGGTGGAAATTTGCCTTTTCCAAACTTTGAACTCTCTTTTCTATCACCAGATCCTTTCTTTCCATCTGCAAAAGTGGATTCGTAACATGCCTGACTTGAAATGCTCCTTCAGATTGACTTTCGAGTCTCATGGAAGCCCTTTGTTCTTGGACTTGAAGTTTACTGATTAACTCAGCTACTGCCAACTTCTTAAGGTCACAAGACTCTTCAATGGCTGATACTTTAGCCTCAAATTTTTCAGGTAAACTGATCAAGACTTTCTCAACAATCTTATACTCTTCAATCACTTCACCAAATAAACCTCATCTGGTTTACCAGCTCCATCACTTTTGAAGAATACTCCTTGACAGCCTCACTTTCCTTCAACTTTAGATTTTCAAACTCTCTTTTTAAAGAGAGTAATCTCACCGTTTTCACTCTTTCACTGCCTTCGTTTTCTTCTTTCAGCTTTTTCCATACTTCTTTAGCTGATTCAAGGGCCATGATACTAGTGAAAACATTATCTGCTAATGCAGCATGAAGACATGTGAGAGCCTTGTCTTTCTTGAGTAACTCCTCTTCATATTTCTTGATTTGAGCAACGGTGGGATTTGCTCGAAGTGGTGGAGGATCTCCTCCTATGATGACAGAATTCCATAAACCCAAGGACTTCAGGTATGATTTCATTTTTACCACCCAAATCTGGTAGTTTACACCTGTAAAAACAGGAACACCAGGTGATGAAGAACCAGCGGAAGCCATTTTCTCTCAAGTGTTTGGATCTCTCACTTACAGATTTTTTAAAACCTCACACCACTCAAAACACTCTTTCCTCACAGCTCCCTTAAGAACATGTAAGCTCCGATACCACTGTTGATAGGTAGAGCAATATGAGCAAACAAAAATAGAGAAAATAAAGGTGGAGCTGAACAATGGATTTTTTGCTCTAAAAAGCAATATTTTCTCTCTGTTACTATCAATTTCAGAACGTAGGTTTACATAAAGAGAGTTACAAAATAAAATAATGAGATTGCACAACTAATCTCTTGCAAAAGTATGGCAAAATACTGGTAGTTCAACAACTACAGACATTACCTAAAGCAATGGTTACTCATACTTTTCAAAAATCAAAAATAACAAAAATAAACTTCTGATTTCCATGAAAAAACTCAATTGTCTAACAGAAACATTCCAAGTGTTGGATTTTATCACCAACCCTTGGTAAGGTTTTTTTGTTTCCCTCGTCGAGTCAATTTAGGTCATACAAAAGATTTGTGCAAAGGAGTGCTTCGATTTTAGAGAAGTCGAAGCTAAAATATTATGAGGAAATTAGGCTGTATATTTAAAACTTAAAAAATAATTGCATCTATATATAAAAGGTATAAATAAATTTTCAAGGTTTTTCTAAAAATACATATCAACCTATTTAATTTTTTTGGGTACAAAAAAACCATCATTGTCTCAAAACTGAACAATTGAACCATCTGAAATTTTAAAATTTAACACATCAACCATTCCGTAAAATATGCAGTTGACGGAGCCAAATTGGTTTAGAAAAAAGTTCAAAAATATCCTTAATATTTATACTATACCTCAAATTAATCCTTTAAATACTTTTTTTTTATTTAAAAAATAATAAAAAACAACAACCTCCGGTGAGCTTGCCGGAGGTCGTCTATCGGTCTGTTCTCAAAAGAGAACATACATGATGAATTGATCTCTTTTAAAAATAAACTCGATGATATGTGTCTGTTCTCAAAAGAGAACACTTGGTTTGTTACCTCAAAACAGGCCTTCGTTTGTTTTGGCGAAAGTCTGTTCTGAGTGAAAAGACGGTCTTTGATGAGCCGACGGTGGTTCAATTATTGCGGAAGAAGGCTGACGACGATTGTTCGATTTCTTAACTTAATTAAATTTTAACTAAATTTTATTTAGGTTTTAATTAGGTTTTAATTTAATTAATCAAATTTTATCCAAAAAAAATAAATTAATCAAATTTTAGTTAGGTTTAATTGGTTTTTAATATTTAACTTGAGTTTTGATAGATTTAATTGAATTTTAATAGATTTAATTAAATTCTGATTAAACAAAGGTGCTAACTAAAAATAGTACAAGATATAGATCCCGTTTTCTCCCTACTTTTGTGAAGCTCTCTTTAATTAGGTTTTAATTTAATTAATCAAATTTTAGTTAGGTTTAATTTGTTTTTAATATTTAACTTGAGTTTTGATAGATTTAATTGAATTTTAATAGATTTAATTACATTCTGATTAAACAAAGGTGCTAACTAAAAATAGTACAAGATATAGATCCCGTTCTCTCCCTACTTTTGTGGAGCTCTCTCTACCCTAGGAACTAGGGTTAGGGTTTTTTCTTCAAGTTTTGAAGCTTTTCCATCGGTTTTCCGATTTGATTACACCTAAACATAGTGCGTCCCCTTTGCTTTGTTTGTTCTACGTGTACGTGTGTTTTTGGCGATGGAGGAAGGATTGATTGCAGCTTGTTCTCAACTGCGATTAATTCAGGATGAGCAGGAAACTACAACCCTAGAAGACGTTGTTGATGACGACGCAGACGAGAAGGCTGAGTTGTGCTTAGTGAGGAAGTTGTTAACGCAGAAACCATATAACTTATTTCATATGAAGAACGCATTATGAGTAGGGGTGTGCAAAAACCGAACCAAATCGTTTAACCGAACCAGATTAAACCGAAAAAATATGTGGAGTGGTTAAAATGGTTAATTTGGAGTGATTTGGTGTAGAAGTTTTAAAAATCTCGGTTTATGGAGATGATTTGGTTTTAGGTCTCGGTTAACCGAACCGAACCGAAAAACTGATATTCAAAATGGCGCCGTTTTGAGTATAGGTAAAAGTTCCATTAACATCCCCAATAATTATAACCCTAACTAACTACCCCTAGTATATAAACCCTTTTTTCTAACCCTAACCCTCATTTTCTTTCAGCCGCTCTCTCACTTCACTCTCTCTCTCGTCTCTTCTCTCTGATTTCTCTCATTTCTATGATTTTTCTCATTTCTCTAAACCCTAATCCTCTCAAATCTCAACTCAATCTCTCATGAATCATGATCCTCTCTGTCTATTGAACCTCTCATCTACCTAAATCTCTCATATTTTCTGTCGATTAAATCATATCATCTTCAACCCTAGCCCTAGCAGTTTCCTATCATGTTCCTCTCTATGGTTCTCATACTTTCTGTAGATTGAAGCTCTCATCTTCCTCTCGAAGGCTTTGTGGTTCTCTCTTCTCTGTCACTTGGTTCGCAGAGCTTTAATCAAAGGAAGTGATGGTTGCATGTTAGGGTTTTGGTTTGCTGAGATTTAATCGATGGATTTTTAAGGTAATCTCACTGGATCGAAGTTTTTTTAACCTTTAAATTGATTTTTTTTCTTCATATTTCTAACCTCTATCTTGTTTTCTTTTTGGTATACAGGGATCTGGGTATTTCTCTGTAATAGACTGAGATTTAAGGTAAAGGCTTTGGTGTTTATTTGTAATTTATGGAAGTATTGTGTTTGTTTGTTTGTTTATGTCTGCTGTGGTTATGGATTTTTGATTTTTGTCCTTTGTTTTGCATGAACTACTGGTGGATTTCTAATGAAAACGAAAAGGCTTTGGTGGAAGCTTATTAATTTCGATTGAGTTGTGAGGTAATATACTGATTTGGTATCTTGCGTTTTAGGGGCAGCTTGAGGGTTGGTTCTTAATCTATTGGTGATTTGATTTTCTAATTTTTTATTTTGTTTGTCTTGCATGAATTGTTGGTGGACTTCTATTATAAAAGAAAGCTTTGGGGGAAGCTTATTGAATTCGGTTGTAAGGTAATATGTTTCTTTGTCATATTTATATAATTCTAGATTTATGGAAGCTTATTCAATTTGATAGAGCTAACTGCTAAGTGTTGATTTTGTGAGTTAATTTATGTGTTCTGCTTTATGCAGATGGACCCTGAATTGAGAGGCTTAGATGTCCTTGTGGATGCAGCAGTTGATGGCCAATCCCCTGTTGGTCAAGAAGCTGCTGCTTCAGTTGGACCATCTATGAATATGGAAGCAAATCCTGACCCTGTTGCTGATCATGTACCTAATGTGGAAGCTAATCCTAAAAAAAGGAAGGAAAGTCAACAAAGATCTGTGGTGTGGGAGCATTTTGAGACTATTAAAGATGCAAAAGGTACCACTATGCAAGCCAAATGTCTTTACTGTGCTCGCATTTACAATTGTCATGCCAAAAAGAATGGAACTTCTACTTTAAGAAGTCATTTAGTTAGATGCACTAAACACCCACACAGTATAGAAACTAGGCAGGCTTTGTTGTCTTTTCAACCTGTTAGTGTGGAAGCTGGATCATCTGGTCATGATTTGTTTTCTGTTGCTACATGGAAATTTGATCAGTAAGTAGTTAGGAAAGCAATAGCATACATGATTGTTGTTGATGAATTGCCATTCAAATTTGTTGAGAAACAAGGTTTTAGAAGAGTAATGAGTCTTGCTTGTCCAATGTTTAAAATGCCCTCTAGGTGGACTATTACTAGGGATTGCTATGCTTTGTTTGTTGAGGAGAGGTTAAAACTGAAACAATTTTTGAAAACTAATACTCAAAGAGTGAGTCTTACTAGTGATTCATGGACATCTAATCAGAGATTGAACTACATGTGTATTACTGCCCACTTTATTGATAATGACTGGAAGTTGCATAAGAAAATTATCTCTTTTGTTACTTGTTCTAGGCATAAGGGTGAGTATTTATCTAAATCTATGGAAACTTGTTTGCAAGAGTGGGGGCTGAAAAACATTTTTTCTGTTACCTTAGACAATGCTGAAAACAACAGTACTGCTATGGGATTTTTTATGAAAAAAATGTTGTTGTGGGGTAGTACACCTGTTAGATGCAAGTATGCACACATACGATGTA
This sequence comes from Mercurialis annua, assembly GCF_937616625.2. Lineage (NCBI taxonomy): Eukaryota > Viridiplantae > Streptophyta > Magnoliopsida > Malpighiales > Euphorbiaceae > Mercurialis > Mercurialis annua. Next base: position 31,496,029 of record NC_065575.1, read on the forward strand.
TTGCACATATCCTTAATCTTGTTGTAACTGATGGTTTGAAAGAGTCTGGTTCATCTTTTGAAAAAGTTAGAGCAGCTGTTAGATATATAAAAAACTCTCCATTAAGGCTAAGCAAATTTAAGGAATGTAAAGAGTCACTTGATATGCAATGTAAGCGTTCTTTGTGTCTAGATGTACCAACTAGATGGAATTCAACATACTTGATGTTAGATACTGCTTGTATGTATCAGAAAGTGTTTGAAGAATATGAAGATGTGGAAGCCTCTTTTAAAAAAGATTTGGGTCAGAATATGCCTGAAATGAATGATTGGGAAAATGTTAGGCAATTGTGTCGCATGTTAGAATGTTTTTACAAAATGACTTTGAGAATTTCTGGTTCTCTTTATGTAACTTCTAACAAACACTTTCTTGAGATTTCTGATTTGTGCACTATTTTACAAGACTGGATTGTGTCTAGTGATGTGGCCCTAAGGTCTATGGGCATGAAAATGAAAGCTAAATTTGACAAATACTGGGGTGATCCATTAGTGATGAATAAGCTTGTCTTTTTTGCAAATATCTTAGACCCCAGGGATAGAATTGTTTTCATGGAATACAGTTTGTGTCAAATGTATGGTAATGGACAAGGTAAATTTCTGTATAGTTGTTTGATGGAAGATATGGCTGAATTGTTTAATGATTATGAAGTTCTTTATAAGAAAGAACTGAGTAGTACTGGCCAGGATAGCCAAACTATAGAAAATGTTGGCCAATCATCCCAAGCAAATTCTGTTTTGAAAGAAAGGTTTCTGCAGCAAATGTCAGAGACTGGTTGTGTGAGTGGAAGCAAGAAATCTGAATTGGATATTTATCTAAGTGAGGCAGTGGTTGCAAATGATGTGCAATTTGATATTCTGAAATGGTGGAAGTTCAATTCAGAGAGGTTTCATGTCCTCTCTAGAATGGCCCGTGATATTCTTGCAGTACCGGTCTCTACAGTTGCTTCAGAATCCGCCTTTAGCACTGGAGGGAGAGTGCTTGATGACTTTAGGAGCTGTTTGACTCCTAAAATTATGGAGGCATTAGTATGTACTCAGAATTGGCTTAGAGATCCATCAAAGCCAGTCTCTGTTGAGGAGATATTGGAGGAATTGGAGCAACATGAAGAAGGTAATACTATTAATTTCTGTTTATTTAATTTCTGTTTCTATTTATTTATTTCTTATCTATTATTAATTGTTTCTTGTTTGTTTTCAGGTCTTCAAGAACCAGCTAATGCTCTTAATGATCAATAGTTTGTCTTCTTGAAGTCCTTCTTTTCTTTACTTGATGTTTGCTTGCTTACTTGATATCTGCTTGCTTATTTTCTTTGCTTGGTGGAAGCCTTTCCTGCTTCTGTTGCTATTATAATACATTGCTTTGGTGTCTAGTGATAATGATAGATTGGTATAAGAGATATAGTTGGTTGAGCTTGTGTTTGATTTCTCTGTCATTTGTTTATAGGCTATGATGATGCTTCCACTTTCAATAAGTTTGAATACTAAAAAGTTGTAACTGTTGAGGCACATTTTTTTATTGTTGCCACCTTTTATGACTTTAAGTGTTATACTTGAAATACTATGCAATCTGAGCCTGTAAGCAATTAACATTGATGAGATCTTGCTTTACCTTTGTGTATTGGACTCATTATATTATGTTTCTGATTCTATCTTGTGCTGAACTATCATTATTCTGTTTAAGGCTATGATGAAGCTTCCACCATTGAAGTCTGAACTATGCTTAACCATTAACTGTGCGACATTAAATGTTGCCTTTTAAAAGAGTTGAGTGTAAATTATGACTTAAATCTATGAAGTCTGAGCCTCAAATTTCTATGTTTTTGTTATCTTTCTGTATTTTGTTATTAGTCTTTACTCTTTCTGTTTTCTATTCTGTGTTTGCAGGATACACCTTATTTTGCAAACTGATTTGTGGAGGCATTTTTGGGAATTTTTGTATATTGAAGAACATTGGCTGTTGATTCACTGCAGTATTTTTGTATGCCTGAATCAGTTTTTTTGTATAGCCTTATCAAATTGATAGTTAGTAATTAATTTGTAAATTTAGAAGATAGGCTATTTTTTGGGGTAAAAAACTTAGGCCTGTAAAATTTGTATTTGTTATGTAGTATTTTGATGCATATACTGCGTTTATAGTGGCCTGTAATTTTTTTGTTATTAAAGGAATGTTAAAATTGTAAACATTCCTAACTATATGTATTTTATTTTCCTCCAATTTTTCTTTAATTTTTGTAAATTAACTAAGTTGGTTAACCGACCGAACCAAACCGAGATGGAACCGAAATTTTGGTTCACCGAACCCAAATAACCGTTAACCAAATAAGTGAAATTTGGTTTATGGTTTTAAGGAGTGGTTCGACTTGGTATTGGGGGTGTGCACACCGAACCGAACCGAACCGTGCACACCCCTAATTATGAGTGCATGGAGGCTGGCCAAAGGATTCATTGTTCGTGATGTAGGAGATGAATTATTTGTCTTTGAATTTGTATCCACTACTAGAAAACAGGGCTTTAGCGACGGAATTTTCCGTCGCTAAAGCCCTATATTCCGTCGCAAAACACCGTTTGCGACGGAATTGTCCGTCACAACACTTTTGGTCGCAAACGGTGTTAGCGACCAAAAAACAAATCTGTTGCAAATTTTGCGATGGAAAATTCCATCGCAAAAGTTAAAATTCCGTTGCAAAAATGTCTCTAAAAGAGACGAAATGGGAGACAATTTTGCGACACAGTTGTCCTTTTTGCGACGGAATTATCCATCGCAAAGCCCTTCCATTTGGAGACAAATGGTGAGACATTTGTGATAGAGACATTCGTCGATAATTAGCGACAGACGTAATCCGTCGCAAAAGTCTCACCATTTGTCTCCAAATGGAAGGACTTTGCGACAGATAATTCCGTCGCAAAAAGGCCAATTTCGTCGCAAAATAAACTAATTTTTCGGCAGATTTTTGCCATTTTCCGCTATTTTTTTTGTTTTTTCCTATCGTTTCAAACCTATTAAATATAGTAATAACAATTCATTTATAAATCACAACCAATTGAAACTGATAAATAAATATGTATATATATAAATATCAAAGTATACATATCAACGTCAAAAAAGAAAAAAATATATTATGTTTGCAATAACATAAGCTAACACGACACTACAAAGCTGCAGTGTCATCATCATCTGGTGGGGTGGGTGGGGGCTGTGGCCGAAACTCTGCAGAAAGGTTAGACATCATCCTGGCAATCTCCTCATGGATCAGCTGGGCCATGGTCGCCGCCTGTTGACGCTGCTGCTCCGCCATTTGCTCCTGAGCCAGTCGCAAACCATCCTGAATGCCGGCCTGCACGCGGCGCTCGACCTCCTCGTCCGTCTGCTGCGATGACCTAGAGGAGCTGCCTCGCTGCACCCTGCTGCTTGTCCCCGCGTACCTACTTCTCGCGAAACCCAAGCCGTACACACGTTTTTTCTTGTTGATGCCCTCGATGTCCAGAAACACCTGGGTCTCGTTCACTGCCGCTGGACTCGAGAAACTACCCTCTCCGGTTAGAGATTGTGTAGTAGCAGCAAGTCTCTCAGAGATGGTGTCCTACAAATCAATAAAAAAACATATCAATTTAGTTTCAAAACAACTTAAAATGCATAACATATTAAAAAGTAAACCTAATTTCTAACGAAATTTCGACATCATTTCCTCTATAATACGAGCATCACCCATTTTTCTGGGAAGTCCAGCAAGCAAATTACAATATGTAATCCAACCAATAAACATGTTCAATATAATCTAGCATTTCTAACTTGTTAATTTCAAATAAACAATCTACCCTCACATATTTAACACCTAACCAACAAGCATTTTCAGTATAATATATCATTTCCGAATTGTTAAATTCAACTTAGAGAATTATAAGTTTAATAAGGACTTACAGTCATATCCTGAGCCTGCTTGTCGACCGGCTTCTTGTCAGCCTTCGTGGAGTGAAGGCGAGTGTACAGCTCTGTCGCACTCGGTCTCTGGCCAAGCTCCCTTTTCTATCAGAAAAAATACAATTTATTTAGTATCAAAATAAATCAAATATGTTATTTAAGTATTATAATTACTGAATTTAAAACAAACCATCACATCCATATGCTTGAGAGCAGAGCGAGATCCATTAGTATGGCGGACAGGTCCAGTACCGGTGCCCGCTGGCTCGCTCATCCGATTTTCTCGGGCGATTTCTGACCTCTTCCTCTCCTTCTCAGAGTCCCAGAGCGCGTTCCGAGCATCCCAGATATCCTGGGTCACAGAGGTATGCTTCTATTTTGCCTTCCTCATTCTGTGGATGTTGTCTTTGTAGCGGTTGGCTGCATGGGCCATGAAGACCTTGTCTGATGACCTCCTCGCTGTAGGCCGACCTATCCTACCAAAACTCCTTCTGCAAATAGTAAAAACATGTGTTGTGAGTTAGGTTTTAAAAAAAAATCATAACTTACAAGTATTAAACTGCAAATTTAATTACTTGGAACTCTTGGAAGTAGAAATCTCCCTGCTCCGCTGTTAGAAAGCGCCATGTTGTTCCATTATTGAACCAGCACTTCCTAAAAATCTCCCGCATAGCCCGTGAAACAGGCCCAGAGTCGATCAACATCGTCCTGTGATTTTATAAGTATAATTTAGTATATATACATATTACAATACACACATTAAGAACTAAACTGTAATCATACCTGCTAGGGTCCGGGTGAACCCTCGCCCTACCCTGGTCGTCTAGAACAGTCGGGGGCTTGCCAAGCTCACGCTGCAGCCTAGGCTGAACATGTCCTCCAGCCTCCAACTGCTACTGCTCCTCAGCAACGTCGGCATGGCCGGGAACAGGGTCTCCCCGTCCGCGTCCTCGGCCTGTGGCTGATCCTCGGCCTGTGCTTGATCCTCGACCCCTCATACCTGCACATACGTCAATTTTAAATGTTACACAAACAGCCAACACATTATATTAATAAAATTATACAGTCCTTCGTGAAATATAAAACTAAGAAATATAAATTCAAATTCAACAAGTATGCACTTGAATAATATAATTAAGAAATATAATTTCAGTGTTAATATATCATCTTTTAAAATTGATTATAGTTGCAAAAAAATCTAACACATAAAATTTACTAAACTACTAAAGTTCTTCGCTTTCATCTTCGTTTGATGAGGATGCGATGAACTCATCTTCTGTTTCTTGTTCAGGAGGCACGGACAACGCATCTTCTTCAACTTCTCCATTTTGATCAGCCAAATATGTCGGATTGTTGTCTGTTGCAACAACGAGAGGATTTTCTTCTATCTCATCTTGAAAGGCCAGGATAATCCCCTCGGGCATGTCAAGTTCTGATTGCGCCTTTATCCTGCAAACTGCCCACCAATTTAATTTATCCCTTCTTTTACTCGGATATGGCAGGTAATGAACTTGGTCGGACTGTTCGGCTAAGATGAAGGGTTCATACTTATTGTATCTCTTTCTGTTATTAATTTGCACCATGTTGTATTTTTTGTTACTAATTGTACCAGAATTTTATGCTGGGTCGAACCACTCGCAATTAAATAAGACATTCGTCTTCATTGGAAATGCCGGATTCTCTAACTCAATTATATCTGTCAGAACTCCATAAAAGTCATTTTCGCTATCGACATATTGAGTTCCCTTCACGCAGACTCCACTATTCATCGTAAGTTGTTCGTCCCCATAAGCTTGAGTCTGAAACTTGAATCTGTTTACACGGTACCCCTTAAATGTTCTGACTGATCTAAGAGGTCCTTTAGCGAGACTAAGAATGAAGGGATTGGTACAGACAGTTGGATCTTGAACCTATAGCATAAAAGTGTATTATAAATCGGAACTTTTTATCGAAAGAATTGAAATATATTTTGTAAAATACTTACATATTGTTAAAACCAGTAGGCAAAGTCACTCTCGAACTTTGCTTTAATTTGCGAGGTACTGATTTTGGGGTTTCCTCTGCGCAACATCGCCTTCGAAAACCCTTTAGTTAAGAAGAAAACAATAATTAGAAGCTGAATCATTATTGTTAATTACATTGACAATTGTATTAAAGCTTACTCTATGTAATTTTCAATTTCTGAACAATTCAACTGAATATATGTCCGGGCAGCAACAACCTCAGCATCTTTAAAATATCTCTTGCGGCAAGCACCCACTGATTGCCCGTGCGGCTTGAAAATAGATAGTCTGTCAACATCGTCGTCGACTTCAATGTCACAAACTTCATTCCTTTGCAGCTGCTCAGGTATCATTGGGTCACCTTCTGAAAAGTAATAAGTTGCAAATTTTGTGATACTGAACCAGCCCTACCATCATAGCTTCGTACGGTAGATGTACTCTTCCATTCTACAAACTTGTCTAATAATTTCACTTATATAAATATCATGCCGGATTGTAGGAATTAGGCGATACGTTTTTTTTTGGGAGCCAAGCCTGCTGATACCCCGAAGGAACAAAATCATTGGGTACAAAATGTCACGGGTTCAAATCCTGTCATCATTTTTGCATTGGAAGAAATTTGGCATTGGCTTTTCGATAGCACAAGTACAGGTCTGGTGGGCAATCTCTTCTCTACATTTACAAATCTTTCCAGATCGCGAGACATAATCGTCTAAAATGGAGTAGAATTAACTGATGCAAGCTAAGTTCCTCAGTACTTATGGGCCAACAAGCGGAAGCAGCCTTTGGTGCTTAATTAAGGTTTGGAAGAATTGCTTTTTAGAAATTATAATTATAAATAAAAAGAGTTCATTCAATTTATTTCAAAGCAAATAACTAATAAACTTCTACAAGATGTAGAGTCTTATAAGGTAGTATTTGGAGGAAATACGGGTAAATGTTCCATGGAGTCAAAAACGCTGGGCGGAAAAATACGTTCTAGCTTGCACAATATCTTTGGGATTTCCAGCCTCATACGATATAGATCTTTCTCTGTTAGAGACATGGAGGTTAACTCACGAAAGAAGATACTCAGCTCGGTACACTTCCTTCGGTAATAGCTCTTGGAGAGCGATTGGCAGAAGTCTTTGCATAATAATGTGGCTGTCGTGACTTTTCATTCCATGCATTTTTAGACCGATTGTATCGACACATCTGGACAAGTTGGACGCGTAGCCATTTGGAAACTTTATTAACTTAATCCACTCAAGTAAAGCCTTTTTTTGTCCCTGTCCAAAGCATACTTCGCCTTAGAAAATCTCCCAGTAACCAGATCTTTTGCTAACTCAGGCCGATCACATATGCCATTCAACTTTTCTCTAGATTTTGTATGGTCTTTTGTTTTCCCGGGAACATTTAGTACAGTATTGAAAATGTTATCGAATACGTTTTTCTCAATGTGCATGACATCGAGATTGTGACGAATGAGATTCGTTTTCCAATACGGCAAATCCCATAAGATGCTTTTTTTATTCCAACCATAATCTGTCGACTTTGCCGCATTATTTGTCTGAGCCTCAATTTCATATGCCTTCATAAACCCTAGACTGTCCACCTCTACCAACAATTCTTCTCCGGTTTTCGGCTGTCCGAATACTTTGTTTATGCTTTTTCCTTTTCGTAAATCAATAGTATTACGACGGTACAGATGACCACGAAGCAAGAACTTTTTGTGGCAATCAAAACACGACTGTTTTCTACTCCCTTTAAGCTTGAAAGCATCCGTATTTTCCATGCAATGTGGGCAAGCTAGTCTCCCATATGTTCTCCAGCCAGACAACATGGAATAAGCGGGAAAATCATTAATTGTACATATATGTGCCGCTTTCATTTGGAAATTCTATTGCCTATGAACGTCGAATGTCTGGACTCCAAATTTCCACAGTTGGTTCAGCTTAGCTATCAACGGCTACAGGAAAATATCCATTTGGTGTTTAGGAATTCGAGGCCCAGGGACAATAATAGTTAAAAATATGAACTCATCTTTCATACAGATCCCTGGAGGGAGATTGTAGGGTGTCAAAATTGCTGGCCATGATGAATATTGTTGCCCGAAGGCCCTAAATGGTTGAAACCCATCAGTACACAGGCCTAGTCTGATATTTCAAACTTCTTCCGCAAACTCTGTATGCAATTCACTGAAATGTTTCCACGCCGGGGAGTTTGACGGGTGCCACATCTTACCATCAATCATCTCGTGTTCTGCATGCCACGTCATATGCTTGGCGGTGGCTTTAGAAGCGTACAACCTCTGCAGTCTCGGAGTTATAGGAAAATAAAACATTTCCCTATAAGGCACGTTCACTCGTCTTTTCACAGAATTTCCTTTAGGGGGCAGTTCCCACCGTTCGTGATCGCAAATTTTGCATCGCGTTAACTCCGCGTCTGACCCCCAGTAAATCATGCAGTTGCGGAAACAACAATCGATAACTTCAACCGGCAGCCCAGACCTCTAACCATCTTCTTTATTTCAGCAAAGTTCTTTAGCATCTTGTTGTCCTCTGGGAGCAGCTCTTTTATAAATTCGATCACATCATCTAATAAAGCTACTGACCCATTATGTCGACATTTGATGTCCAACATTTTAGCAGCTGCAGACAAGGGAGAGTGTTTGCTATTACTGGGGCATACATGCAAGACTCCGGATAGAGGAGAATCTTGTTGTCAAGAAGACATCACATATATTGTCTACAATAATTCAAATAAACTTCAGATATTTATGATAATTATGGAATAATTATGGAATATAGGCATCCATGCAATATGATGGCCCTTGGGATGTCCAAAGGGATGTTATCCCCTCTACAAACCTAGGAGGTACCGACATAATAATTACCAGGCATCCATGCAATGGGATGGCCCATGAGATGGCCGAGGGAATGTTGTCCCTTCTACAAATCTAAGAAGTACTGGACATGATAATTACTAGAGGTTCAAGCCATTTGACCATCCTAAAGACGACTAAAGGTTTATAGCTCCATTCCACAGGGCGACAACATGCATTTTGGATCCAATAAACGATCTTCAGGCCAATTGAGAAGTATTACTCTCAAACATATACAGAGTAAACTAGAACAGGGGGCATGGAATCAAATCATGCACCTGAATCAGTAATGCTCAGACTAGATGTAATACCCCAAAATATTTAATTAGCTAATTGGACCACGTGTCCAGTTTTGATTCGCCAGAGTGGTGATATCAGAAGAATTTCTGAAAAGATAAAGTAAATAAGTTTCAAGTAGGTCGGTTTTGAGAAATTAACTATGAGAAAATTAAAGTTATATTTCAATTCTAAAGTTAGAATTGGAATTAAAAGGAAAAATGTCAAGAAAAGTCCAAAATAAAATACAGGGACCAAAGTGGTAATTTAGCCACTTTGTGTCGAAAATGGAAATTTGAAGATTTTGACGGAAAGTATTAATATCGAGCTTCGTATTATTTATCGGATATAAATAATACGTAACAGTAATAATTTAAGAGTTTATCGATTTAGTTATGGACTAAATCGAATAAAAGAAAAGTTTAAAGGATAAATGATAGTAAACAAAAAGAACAAGGATCAAAGTGGCACTTTAGCCAAATTATATAAGAAATGAAATATGAAAGAAGAGATCAGAAGAAGAGAAAGCTCCAGAACGTCGAAAATGAGGAGAATCCTGAGGAGGACTTAAAAGAAGAAGAGTTGTTAGACGGGTCAGACATTGAGGAGTACCGAAGTGAACATTTCTGGTCCAATGTGCGGAGGTACCGCAATTTGAGAGAAAATAGAGGGCTAGTATATGGCCAGGCACAAGTGGTTTTGAATCAGGTTAGGAGGCAAATGCGCTCCTTTTCTAGAGGAATACTACCAGTGGGACTGTATTCCTCTGACTTTCTGCGCGTGGACAAAAGAGTTCCAGACCTTAATGAAAATAATAGGACGATTAACCGTAGATAAATTAGGGGTTTGAGACTCGAATTTGATGAGCTATATGAGTATGTTCACGAGCACTTTGGGACGCTCACTATGATGGCCCGTAAGATCGAGGCTGACCGCGAGTGGGATGGCAATCCTGTTCGACCCTACTTTTTCAGACGTGCGTTCTATCCAGGTTATACTAGTCGATCCTCTGGTATTAGGACTAACCCCCACTCCGTGCATAGAGGTGGAGGCAACTCCAGTAGAAGAGTTAAGGGTCGATACACTGGAATAGTTATTAGGAAACCTAGCGTTCCACATCAGGCACCCTTAGGTATAAATGATTAATATGCTTTGAGTATTTGTGTTTATATGTTGCATTGTTGTGTATATGTTTACTGCATGCATGATAGAGCATAACGAGTAGAATGTACCTATAGGATAATACCTCAGATAGGTAGGGCCTATAGGAAGCGATATTGACAAACACGTGCTTAAAAAATGAATATATAAACATAATTTACAAAAACAATAATATAATAAACGATAAATAATACATTTATCGCGAACGTAATTCCTGTATTACGTTCTAGAAGTGGTGAAGAAAGAGATGGGTTACCAACAGGGAATCGATGTGAAACATCGGTACCTGCGTTTGTATAGGACATGGTACAGAGTGTTAAAGAAGTGGTTGTGGTGATTACAGCAGTAGAAAATGTTGAATTAAATTAAGTTATCGGAGATATGGAGAAAGAATTGATGTGATAGGAGAATAGTTAGGAAAATGACAGAAGGTGACAGCAATACAAAAATTTAAAATGTACCCAATAATAATAGAGAAAGCCGTTAATAGTCGCAGAGTGTACAATCTGGAGTAAACTTATGTTTTATGAAAAGTATAAAGAATTTTTAAGATTTTTCAAAGTACGATTGTGCTCAGACATCGCATATGACATTGCATAATCATGATAGGAATGCATAAGGAAATGATTTTTCAAAATATAGATCACGCATCATATCTTTACAATGATAAAGAAAATGCGATTTCGAGCAACTCTTTGGTGATGAGAGGTGTCATCACTCTGAGCTACAATTGTACTAATGATTTCAAACGATTTATGAAAAGTGATTTAAAAGAGCTGGCCAGCCAAAGAATGTTTTGAAATCTTATGTTAGTAAGTGAACTCAGATGTGAAACTCTGCGACGAATAATAAAATGTTCTTAGTAAATAAGAATAAAATTTAAAAGCAAATCCCAATAACAGAATAAAGCCCTGTTAATGATAATTGCAATAATGTTAAGGGAGCTACAGTGAAATGTGAACGAGGAGTTATTGCCGGAGAGCGAACGCAGTCAAGATGCAATGCGCTGGCAATATTTAAGGATATAGTAATTATCCTTATGATAAAATAAAGGATGAAATGACGGAGAGTCATGTTAGACGAAAGAAACGTAACAAATACGCAAGGATGAAGAGTATAAGGATTATTCCTATGGTGAAATAAGTAACGTAGCGAACGAGAAATATACTAGAGAAAGGAAATTGAAAGTATAAGGGACGAGAAGACGATAATATGAGTGATGAACATGAAATGATATTTAAAGGATATAACTTTATCAATATCAGTGTTCGAAGATACATAAGTAGAAAGAGAAAGGATACGAAATGATGAAGCAGACGATTTTGCAAAATGTGAAGGTGATTTTGCAAGATATGAAAGTTAGAAATTTGATAGATCAAGAGAGATAATGATGCTATATGACTGATATTAAGTGAAGTCACTAATATCAACATTAAGAGCTATAGATTGCGTTAACTGAAAGGAGAAAAGTTAAATTGTAAAATTCTAGTATAAGGAGAAAGGCACACGTATAGGCATACGTGTCAGTAAATGTAAGAATTGTGGATTATATGAAAGAAAGTATAATGAGGAAACTCATATACCCTTAAGATTTAGTAAGATGAATAGAGGAGAAAGTTCTAGAAATACGTCAGAAGGATCATCAGAATAGAACAATAATAATGGAGCTATTATAAACGGAGAAAAGACGTAATAAATACAGTAAGTAAAGGATAAGATGATACTTCATTGCTATTAAACAGATAGGAGTGAACTGTATTTAAGGAGTCGTGATGTCACAAGAAAGAGAAATGATGCTAGTACAGAAAAATTAAGTTATTTAAAGACAATGAGAACCATGTTATAAGTGCTAAAGAAGCATAAGGTGTATAGGACAACAAAATCGAAACTATTCCCTAATTTTGGAATTTATAAGGTTAAGTATAACTTATACACTAGGAATAGTCGGAAACACTTCAAGAGGAAGATGAGAGCCAGAGTAAAGACAAACTAAGAAATGATCGTAGTCAGTGCCAAGAGGATACCTTGAAAAGTGAGAACAATGTTGTGAAGCTATTCGAGAGTAAGAAGAAGAAGTGTAAGATACAAGAGAAAGTTGTTTATACAGTAAGGAAAAATAACGATAAAGAAAGTAAATAAGTTATTAAGGATCTAATGAATTTGTTAAACATTAAAGGTAAGGATGAAGTTAAGCGAAGGCTAACTAACGATAAGGATTCTTGAAATAGTTAAATGTTAAAGAAACATATAAGATTCTTACGAGATCATCATAAAGGAACGGTAACACAAAGGTAAGACAACTTTGACTGGAAAGTCAATAAAAGACTCGAGACGTACCTCAAAAGGGTAATGAGAGGGAAGTGAAAAGGATAAGAATACGAATAGTATTAGTAACAAAGGCAACTGTACAAGCCATACGATTAAAAGTAACGTGAAATGAAACGTTTAAGACAATAGTAAAGGATGAAGGATCACGACCAACAGAACGACGTGAAGTTCACGATAGATTAAAGGAGCAAAGGAAAGAGAAATGGAAGATAGTGAAAAGAGTATCAAGTTTAGCTACGTTAAGAGAAAGTGAAAGTATTTAATATAATGCAAGTTGAGAAAGATTGGTTAATGAAGAATAAAGTGTCAGACAATGATAGAAAGGAGTGAGAAATGATAAAAACCAGTTAAGAAAGGAAAGTGATAATTACAGACGATAGTAAAGATCATAACTGCGGGTTATGATTACGAGAGAAAATATTCATAGGAATACGCATAAAGTAAGTACGTCATTAAGATGAAATTGACACGTCGTGACCATTCACGTATAAAGGAGACGAGTAGCAACCCTATGGCTACTAAGAATGAAATGATGAAACGAGAAAACATTAGATTATGATTAGTGACAACTAGGTGGCAATGATGTAAGGACTATGACATCAAGAATACGTCCAAGGACCATTCTATCTCGGAAAAGATAACAGATGAGACGAAGGTACCAGTAAGAGAATTCTCAACGATGTAACAGCAAGCCACTATTAAGAGTTGAATAGACAATCGATTAGCAACAAGTATGAAGTTATAGCTGTGCATGGAAAACTAAGAGTTAAGTAAAAGGAAAAGCTGTGATCAAAACGTATTAATGGACGTCAAGGAAACTGTAAGGATAAGTTAAGATCCCAACAAGATTTATGAAAATTCGAGGACGAATTTTTATAAGTGGGGAAGAATGTAATACCCCAAAATATTTAATTAGCTAATTGGACCACGTGTCCAGTTTTGATTCGCCAGAGTGGTGATATCAGAAGAATTTCTGAAAAGATAAAGTAAATAAGTTTCAAGTAGGTCGGTTTTGAGAAATTAACTATGAGAAAATTAAGGTTATATTTCAATTCTAAAGTTAGAATTGGAATTAAAAGGAAAAATGTCAAGAAAAGTCCAAAATAAAATACAGGGTCCAAAGTGGTAATTTAGCCACTTTGTGTCGAAAATGGAAATTTGAAGATTTTGACGGAAAATATTAATATCGAGCTTCGTATTATTTATAGTATTATTTATCGGATATAAATAATACGTAACGGTAATAATTTAAGAGTTAATCGATTTAGTTATGGACTAAATCGAATAAAAGAAAAGTTTAAAGGATAAATGATAGTAAACAAAAAGAACAAGGATCAAAGTGGAACTTTAGCCAAATTATATAAGAAATGAAATATGAAAGAAGAGATCAGAAGAAGAGAAAGCTCCAGAACGTCGAAAACCCTCGACCACGATCGTTTCGCCGCCGTTTCTCCGTTCGACGTCCGATTCGAGTGATTTTCGCGGCAATCTCTTCAGAATCTCGTCCTCTATCAATCTCAAATTCTGTTTTAAGGTAATTCTTCAAGAATGGATGTTAAAATTGTGAAAAAGAGGGCTGTTTTATGTTTTAAAGTTAAGGATTAGGAATTTGACGTTTTTAGAATCGTTTTAGCGTTTTGGTGTAAACGGAAATATGGGTTTGGCGTGTTTGAAGGTTTTTAGCATGTCGGGATGGTTGAAAAGCCCCGGAAAACGACTTTCCGGGGGCTGTCACGAGTGTGCGTTCGCACACATTGAGTGTGCGTTCGCACACTCCTTGAAATTTAGGGTGTGCGTTCGCACACTACCCTAAACTTGGCAGATTCAAAATCCCAACGGTCAGTTTATAGATTTGCCTCTTAGGAACGCGTCTGTCAAATTTCATGTCGATCCAACGGTTCAATTGGGAGAGATCGTCGTTTTACTAAACAGTGTCAGTGTGCAGGCAGCACCTGCACATTGCCTTGAAAACTCCTTAAAACTTCATCGGAATGAAACTAAACCCTAAAACTTAAAAGTATTATACGTATAGGAATACGAGATTCACGTCTAATCATTAAATGTTAATTATTTATCAGACGTGTCAGAGCAGAGAGGTCAGTAGACGTGGGATAGCGAGGGCATATCATTTCATCGACCATATTTGTGATTGGATTGCGGTCACTGTGAGTTGCACTTTACTTTCGTGTATTATACATATAAAGTTATTTTGTATAGATATATATATATATATACTGTTTACACGCATCGCATTATATATAATTGATTGAAATGTTATATGCTTTATTAATTTTTATATACGAGAACTAGTATGCGATCCGAAGAAACTAGCTACCTATTGGGTGTCAATAGGCTGTGTGATCACCAGTATCGAGTCAGTCTAGTATATTTGCATTTGAGAAATGACTTGACACAGCTGGGAGCTGTTGATGATTATAAAATTTATGTGGCTGGGCCACCAGCGAGTTAGACTCGCGATTGATATTTACGATTGGGTTTTTGATACGAGTGAGTACTCGGCTACGGTGTAGTCTGGAGTCCCCGTATCTAGTGGCTGGGCCACCAGCGAGTTAGACTCGCGATTGATATTTACGATTGGGTTGAATGATAATGATTATTCGAGAAATGTGTCGCATGCTAGGATATTAGTTTCGTACGGATCAAATACCTGTTTATATGTTTTATATTACTGTTTTATTGAGATGCGATGCTATGTTTTTATAATAATACCGTTAGTAAATGCAAACTCACTCAGTATTTTCCCAAATACTGACCCCTCACCTTTGATGTCTTTCAGGTACTTAGTATGTGGACCTAGCTAGAGGCCAATTTTGAAGTCCAGAAATCAGTTGTATATGTTTAGTATCTGACTTCTGTGAATGCTGCAGTAGTGGTCCCGTGTTGACAGAGTCGTAGCCTAGACAGCAGTACATTTTTGATTGTGCATTTCACTTGCTGTCTTGTTTATATGTTTTGATAGACTACGTATAATATGTTTGTTCACGGCACCATATGCCGGTGATAAGCTTGAGACACTAACTGATGTATGTAGTACCGCGAGGCCAGTTCGTACAAGGTACGGTAACTAGAGCCCGCGAGGTTTTTGAACAGTTAGTGTAAATGTGTTATATATGTTATATATTTGCTTCCGTTGTTTATTGTGATTTGTTTATTATAAAATGAAAAATTAATAGTGATTTAAGGCTTGCTACGGGTTCCGGAGCTACCACTCCCGTTCCCTAGCGCCGGTTGCGGCTCAATATTTTGGGTCGTGACACTAGAGCATTACCAAACCATCAAAGAATATCTGCAGTGATGGATAATATCTTTGCTGTTTGTTGAACGGTGAGTCTCGTTCATTGATAAGAATTGACCTATTATGTCAATTCCTATCAAAGAAGGGGCCAAATATAAACACCTATTTTCCGGACGAGTAGAAAAATGATAAGAGACTGAAGCATTCGATGATGATTTCTACAGACACCCGTCCAGGTGACGAGTTAACAATCCCCTTGTTTGAATTCAAGCGGACTAGATCAGCACAGTGGCAAATTTGAAGGATTGAAACGTAGTTTTCCGTAAATATCCAGTAAAAGTACAAAGGAATTGTGATAAAAGCCAAAGAAATTGGACTAATTACAATTCCATAGAATTTTATGGGCCAATTTGTAGATTTGGCGCGTTAAATTGACCAAACCCAAACCCTAGTCGCCATGGAAGCCCTTTTTGATACTTTCAGACACTATATAACGTTTTTGACACCCTTTTCAAAGAATATACTCATTAATACGAACTTTAATCAAACATTACCCTAAATAGACATTAAAACTAATTGATACACTTACCATGCACCCCTAACTTACCTTAGACACTAGAAAACCTAAACCTGACCCTAATATCTATATAAACAACCTTATAACTAATTAAAAAAGAGAGGGACAAATATTAATTAACACAACACATAATCAAAACACAACAAACCTTAATTTGACCTAGCTTGGCCGAACCATACACACTCCCCAAACACAAATCACAATCAATTTTACACAACAAATAAAGTTATTACGCTTTAATCAATCACGAACGCACTATTGCACTTCGATCTAGAGCTTAATTCTTTATTGGAATTCCAAAAAACGACCCCAGGACTCAAGACGGTATTCTGAGCACCCATAGTTAGTCTCTATATCATTTTTTTTATTTATCATTCATGCTTGTTGTTTGATTTCCAATTATAAGGATGTATGTTAGCAGTTTTTATCGTTCTTGCCCTGAAATTGCCATAGTGCCACGATTTCCATTCTAGAAACATGTTTTTGGATATTTTTGTCTATTTTTATGATATATTTCGAATATATTAATTTATAGATCTTTAACCACACGTTTTGACATTTTTTGCATGTTTTTCGGGGGAATCCTGAACTAGTTTGGACCTGGAGTTGGTGGCGCTGCCGCCACTCTTTAGCGGCGCCACCGCCATTCCCTCTGGCTCCGTCGTTTTGTCATTTCCAGACCCTTCCAAATCTTCGATTCTAGTTTAGATTCTTGTTTTTGTGTTTTCAGGCTCGTTTGAGCTTAGAATTTGGCCATTGGGCCCCGTTTGAGTCTACGAATTTGTAATTAGTTGTAGGTTTATTTTCTGTAATTTTTCAAACAAAATCTTAGTCAGATTTGCTTGACACACCAGAACCATTGGATCGTCCATGTCATCATGGTCTTCAAAGCCCAAACTCGTCGAACCAACAACTTCCAAACCAGATCTGCGGTTTATTTGAACTTGGAATCGACTCCGGTTTAGAAAAATGGCTTCATATCGAGCAAAAGAGCAAATTGTTAGTGATATACACTAGGTCAATCATGTTTGACCATGTATTAACTTTATCTTTTTGTTATTGATTAATTAGCACTTTTATTATCATTTTATATTATAATTAAAATACTTGAATGGTTAATTCTTTCTAAGATCATCAAGTATATGACTAAATAGTAGAATGCTTAGGTTTAATAAATAATTATATTCTATTTATCCCTAGTCTTAATAGAACATTGAGACTAGTATGATGTTGACTGATGATTATGTTTTACTAATCATGTATATGAGGTATTAAGTCAAATCATAGGTGCTATTTGAGAAATAAGGCACTGGATGACCCATCTTGAGAATACTGCATATATCATTATCATAAGTAATTTTCATTACATTTCTATTAGTATAATTCTTTGACCTTGAAATCATCATGTATTTTACATAGCTATTTCACATTTTGATATAATCTTACATTATCTTTAACAGGATAATGGAATAGATTGTCATTGGATATGAAAATAACTATGTGAGAAATATGAGTGACTAAGAAGACATTTTTCCCTCATTTATTCGAATAAGATATATATGGGCCCCTTGAAAAAGATAGACTGAAGAAATGCATGACCATACTAAATAAATTGATAAATAGTTATCATTTTTAGTCTACTTGGAATCAGAAAACCAATGATTGAATGTTATAAGGATGACAGTATTATGCCTTATATTCAATCAGGATATCATGAAACAAATGGATTAAAATATTATTGTAAATGGTTAAATCGGATAATCGATATTCATATAACTTGGGTTGTCATAATGTCTTGTTAGAGGCCATTAATGACTTGTGGGTCGAAATAGGGATTTCGAGCCTACTGTCAACGTTGTATGAACCTACATAGTCGCACACTAAGAACGGGCCCAAAACATGTATGGGTTTTATAAGCCCGAGAAAATAATGTGATAAATAAATATATAAGATATATTTCGAATACATATAGTTATTTTATTTTAAAATAAAGAGCTGTCTTAATTAAAATTATATTATAACTAGATTTAATTATTAGTTATTATTGAAACATAAATGTTATTTTTAAATACAAATAACTATTGATTAAGTGAATTTTGATATTAGATATAATGGTTATCTTTAAGGTATTATCTTTTAAAGATAATTAATTAAGTATATATTTCATCAAGAATTTTGATAAATATCAACTTATAGAGTTATCAAATATGCAGTGTTACAATAAGATTTAAATACACGTATTTGACTCAAACCTAGTATTGTTGTATGCCTATAAATACACACTTAGAAATAGGATTGAGGCATACGAAATTCTTAAATCATTGAATTCGTAATTGCTTGGTGAAGCAATAGTGCTAACACACAAGCACTAGTTTTGGCAAAGGTATGTTCGTGTGGATATTCGTAGAGGACGCGTTCTTTTATAGGTGTTTCTGATCCGAGGCAAGGTATCACCAAAGTGAACCACCTCTCTTCCTTCATACATTGCTGATTGAATTCGATATTCAAGTAAGTTTTAATTATACAACCTGTCTTTCTATTCAAATTACATGGATCTTACTTGGATTTTGACAAATTTTTTGAAATTCTATTGCGTTATGAAACTAGAAAACCCAACACAAATTTCGCGCTCTGCCCAGATCCTGAATCCGATTGTACAGACAGACATACAACATACAACTTCTAGACACTCTAGAAAAAAGGTTTAAAAGTATTACTAACCTTATATGTATATCAATTGTACATGGGCATGTGAATAATGTTTAAACGCTTTGAATGTATGTCAAAATCCATATTGACAAGTTTAATTAGATAATCACGCTAAATTAGCTTTAAATTAATCAAAGCACATAGAAATTTTTAGAACTGTCATAAAAATGTAATTAATGGTTGTATAAGAATTCAAGATGACAAAATTAAAATCAATTCCACATATACATCCGGTTTGAGTTTTATGCATGGAAAATGGAATAAAATCCACCTCTAACTGTTATGTGCTAAATACCCTAGGATTAGATGCTTGTTTAAGGGTAACTGCTACATGTCCACATGCTAGTGTAGATCGAGTCATATGCGCTTCCTGAATGTTTATTTTCAGACTTTCATTTTCCAAATTATTTACTTTCCAACATTATATTATCTGAACTGCCATGTATGTGGAGATGTGACATTCCAAATATGTCTTTTAAATCGATTTAATCAATAAAATGCAAATCAAGAGTTGGGGGGGGGGGGGTTTCACGAACCGGATCTTTTGGTCCGATTTACGATTCCTCATCCATAGGCGTGTGAGAGAGGGACAGAGCAAACTGAAGGAGGACAGAGCCACGTGGGGCAGGTAGCGAGGGAAAGGAGTTCAAGATGATTTAATTGGTGGCGGCGCCGCAATTTGCGTTTTTTTGTTGTAAGAAGGGCCGTGGATGGAGCCGCCATAAATTCGGGGGTTTAATAACCGTTTTGAAAGTATAAGGGGTTTAGTGAAGGTTGAGGCAAAGGTCGGGGGGATGGCTGATTATTAGCCGATATTTTGTGCCAAGTTGAGGAGGTGAAATGATGCTTTGTTCATATTTGAAGTGTGTGATAAAAGAAAGTGATATAGTTGAAGGATGAAATCATATATTAAGCCACTATATAATTCATAAACTATGAAGCACGAAAACTTCGATGAAGTTGCGTGTCCCGTTTCGGAAACCGAAAACTCTCAGACACTTATAAGGAAATGTTTGGCCGTTTCCGTTAATAAAAGAGTTATAAAAACCTAAAACATTCTCAACAAATAATTTTTTTTAATTTAATTACCCATATTTTTTATTGTTCGCGTTATCCACAATAAAACTTATCTTCTTATTTTTATTAAATTTAGTTATGTTTAATATTTTTTTAATTAGCATAAATATATAAATAAAATTTGATATATATATATATATATATATATATATATATATATATATAGCATTTTTAATTTTTAATTTTATAAATATATTTTTATAATTTTATTATTTACACGTTTTTTCCATATTTTATATTATTCATTTAAAAAAATACTATTTTCGGATGTCCATTTCGTGTTCTTTCCGTTTTCCGTTTCCGTGCTACCTAGTTCATAAATAAATAGATGAACGGGCGGTGGTGGGGCATGTTGATGGTACTGTGGATAGCAATGCAATTTGGCCTAAGAAAGAAAAAGAAAAAGAAAGCAAAGCCACAGGGACCGCTGACCCCAAACTGCGATTCCTTTGCACACAAAATCTAATTCTATTTCTATCATCTAATCCCTGTTTGTTTCCTGGGAAAATCAGTTCCAATCAACGCCAAGGCAAAACAAGTGAGTGTTTGTTGATTATATTCTTTCTGTTTTTTGAATTTGAAATTGATTGCATGTGTTGATGGATCTAGGGTTTGAATCAAAATAAGAATTAGAAGATTGTTGGCGGAAGATGTCAACTCCATCTCGGAAGAGACTGATGAGGGATTTCAAGAGGTTGCAGCAAGATCCTCCGGCGGGGATCAGTGGTGCTCCTCAAGACAATAACATAATGCTCTGGAATGCTGTTATTTTTGGGTATTTTCTTCTCTTTCTTTCACTCTTTTTCCCTTTACACACTTGTGCTTATGCTCTTTTGTGTTTGCAGTCCTGACGACACTCCGTGGGATGGAGGTAAACTTTTCGTACTATCGATTTCATTTGTGTGCTAATCTATGTGAACAATGAATGCTAATTTTGTTTTGGTGAGTGTCTTAAAGTTAGATACACTCACTTTCATTTGCTAGTGATTCTAATTATCTTTGTTATACGAATGCTAAATTTGCTTTTGTGAGTGTCTCAAGTAAGTTACTCCACCTCGCGGTGCTATTGACTTTCATTTGCTAGTGATATTAATATTCTTTGTTGTTTTTAGTAACTTGGTCACTTCTAATTTCTATCGTCTTTCAGAACGTGCCTCCTATAGTCGGTAGATTTAGAATTTGGATATGGCAACATCTGTGTGAAGTTCATTGTTGTGTTAAAGATTGAATATTTCATGTGTTAATTTTAATTTCATTTAAGGTTGTTATATTACAGGCAAACTCATACCTGAATTTTGTTTTTGCTGATCAGGTACGTTTAAGTTGACTCTTCAGTTTACAGAAGATTATCCAAATAAGCCCCCAACAGTGCGTTTTGTTTCTAGAATGTTCCATCCGAATAGTAAGTTGAACACAATAACTTCCATATTATCCTTGACATCTTGATTTCCAATGTTATTGATCTCTTGTACATCAGCACTGCATATACATGATATTGCTTTTCTTGGGCTTATCACCTTTCTGATAGCTCTTCTCTGTGTTTTTGTTTTCCATTTTGTTATAGAGAAGACTATTCAGCAAGAATGTCATAGTTTTTGCCCTTTTTAATACTAGTGTTACTTTACGTGCTCTCGTAATGCAATAGGTCAATATTAATAATTGAATTAAAAAACAATTGTAAAACAAATTAATAGTGTAAATTTTTAATAAATAATTAAATGAGAAAGAACTTTAATAGAAAATACATGTTTTACATCTGTACTTTTAATGACTCAAAATTGAAAATTAGTATCATTAATTTACTTTCAAATTATATTTTTTTAATTTTAGGACTAAATTTAGATTAAATCATGAATTTTAGTGTATTTTGCAATTAAAATAGGAACTTTTAATTAAATTTTTATTTGATATAATTTTTCAATAAAATAAGGAGTATTGTAGGTCAAAAATAAATTAGTTAACCCTTAATTTTTACTTTCCTTCTATAAATTAAAGTTCATTAATTACTATTTCTAATCAAAATTACTAGTTTCTTAATTCAACACATCAATAAGGAAATAAATCTCTTTTATGAATTATTTATGATATGCTATATAATATGAAACTATTTTAATCAATAAGGAAATAAATCTCTTTTTATGAATTATTTATAATATGCTATATAATATGAAACTATTTTAAAAAAAGTGTGAAATTTATATTTGTAATGTGTACACGGTGGAAACGTAAAAAAGAAGTATTTGTGTAAATTACTCCAATAAATTTTCCGTAGTCTTTTTTATTTCGTCAACTTCAGTCTCTAACATGATGTATAAATAGTTATTTTTCACTGTTTGAATCCAAGTCAAATAGGTTTATTTCCTATTAAAATCAAATTAATTAATTACATTATTCCAATTGTATTCTATGTTTAATAATTAAATAAATATCATAGTTTTATAATATCATTAGTAAATGGTTATATAGTAGTATTTAGTTAAATAGTCAATTAGTAATAAAATAAAGGGCTACTTGGTAATATATAATGTAGGTATAATTTTGACTAATCTGCAAAAGAAGTCATGCAAGTAACAAAAATCCATTTGGTGATTGCAAACTGAGATTTAGATGTGGATACTTGGTGGAATTTTTGTTTTGGACCTATAATCTTAAGCTCATTGAAAACATGATCTTTAAGGGTTGCGTCTATGGAAGATTATGCTATCTCAAAATCTGCACGTTTCCTGCTCATCTTCTTTGCAGCATATTAATGCTGATCCCTTTTGCCTAAATTGTCTATAATTATTGTTTGCTTTCATATTTAAATTCACCTTTGGTGTTACAATCATCTTTTTGGTTCTAAAACCTTCTTTTTTTGTTTTGCTTTTTTTTCCTGTTTCTCAGTTTATGCAGATGGGAGCATCTGTTTGGATATCCTACAGAATCAATGGAGTCCTATATATGATGTGGCAGCCATACTCACATCAATCCAGGTTAAATAAAATTGCTTTGTCATCTTGTAGAATTATCTGGTGACTAAATGACAATTAATAATATTTATCAAAATAACCTGCATCAAAACATGTGTTTCTTGTTTTAGACATAATTTACTCCATCCGTCCCATTTAAGAAGGGAAATATTTTATTTTTGCTTGTCCCATATATGAAGTTCATATCATGTTTTTACTGCCATTTTATATGATATTTCTCTTTTATCCCTCCTCTTTCAAAAATTAATTATTGGTAAAATGGGAAAAAACAATATATTTCTATTTAATCTGTGTGTAAAGACTTATGTCCCTTCTTAATGGGGGACGGAGGGAGTATTTATTAAGTTAATGCAGAGTTTTTTCTTCTTATACTTCATGTCAGTCATCGTTACTTCTAATTTGTTACAAGCCTGATAAATTTTTCTTCCAGTCATCTTACTGATGCATAAAGTTGTCCATCCTAATCATGCTCTGTGTAATAACATATCCTTTGCCATTCACTTTTTTCAACCATGATGTCTAACAATATTTGTAGTTATAATGACTATATACTTTTACATTCTTTGGTTATTGTTAAAACAATGTATATCATCTTCACATTCGCAAAGGTTGTAGAGAATTTTTTACTCTCACCTGTTAAACTGAAGTAGTTTTTACTAGTTAGGTGCGCAATCACTAACGTACTCGCACATTATGAACATGTACAAGCGTGTGTGAAAATTTGCCAGGTATTTGTATGTAGGCGCAGATGCAATTATTTATACTACATTGGTGACTTTTATTGAATGTTTTATTATTGTTTAATTGCAGTCATTACTTTGTGATCCAAATCCAAACTCCCCTGCAAATTCAGAAGCTGCTCGGATGTTCAGTGAGAACAAACGTGAGTACAATAGGAGGGTACGTGAAATTGTTGAGCAGAGTTGGACTGCTGATTAGTTTCTCCTACTGTGGCGGTCAAACGTGAAGAGTTGTCCCTTGTCTCTATAAATAACATTAATTCAAAACTGCGGTTGAACATGGCTGCTGTTATATGTTTGCTTGGCTTATGAGGGGTGTTTGTTGTAGCAGCTCATGTTGCATTGTGTTTGCAGTGACGTTGTCAAGTAAAAGAAGTGGATATATTTTCCTTTAGCCTTTTTCTTTTCAGTCTAGATAAATGTAGCGTTAATTGCTATGTAAAATTTAAAAGCAAACGAACCTTTAATCTCTGTTTGTAACATTGGCACCTGCTTTTCATGTTAGCTAACAATGCGATAGGCAGCATTTTTACTTGAACTGGTTTTTGAACTCAAACATAGCTAGAGTGTTTAGGGTAATATAGAAAATGTGCAGCTACTCTGATCAGCTACCTTTTAAAGGGATAATACCATATCGGTAAACTGCTTTGCAACGGAAGAAGAATGAATTAATTATCCCTCTAGAGATTGTGTTTGCAAACAACATTTTTGGCTCTTCAATCATCAGCTGGTTTTAGTAGTAGGCAAATTGTGCCTGAATCAGGCATTCTTTTATCTCGTGATCAATACAACTGTAAATTTTTCCGCTCCAAGTCTGCTATTTTCTTACCAATTCCAAAAATGACTACCGGATGCTCATCAATACAGCCAGTTTGTGGGACTGAATGTCAAATTCAAAAAATCATATTTGACAAATATTCATAACATAGGTAGCAAGAAATAAAAAATGCCACTGAAATTCCTAAGAAAACTCTTCTATCAACAGATTTGATACAACACAGAGCGAAGAAATAATAACTCCTTTGTTCTAGGTATCCTTGTTGTACATGCTACCTGCTCCATTCAAAGTCTTTGCCAATCCTTGGATTCGCATTGTTCGCATGGCCATTGATGTCTGGTCTAATAGAATTCGCAAAGGCGTTCCAGCCTAACAGGTATGGCATGATATACTGTACAGAGCATAAGATAAAATTAGAAAAAGCAACAAGACTGCCAACTGTAGATGGTTCAGTTGGGATGTTAGCAGAGTTCACTTATGGGTTCTCTAAGACCTCGCCTCAAGAACATTAGAAACATCAAATTAAAAAAATAGATGTAGGAAAGAAAATATTTTACTGCAAAACTATAGTAAAAGCAAAGCATCAAATACTCTGATGACGGTGAACAATGAAAAAGCTGCTCTTGATGTGAGATTAGCAAAGCAATTATATGGAAAGAGTAACCAGAATTCTTGAGTGTGTGTGTTTTTGTGAGTGAGAGAAAGATATAGTAGTAACGTACATTGAAAGCAGATATGAGGACAGCAAACTCAGCCTTGGTAACGGGAATGTAAATGCTTTCATCCAGGTTCATAGATTTGTTTTGAACACCTTCACGATTTTCATTCGAACCACCACAAAACAGAACACTGTTAAACTAACAAAATACTTTGCCCCTAAAATAAAATAAGCCGCACATGACACACTCAAACCAATTTCATACAAATGCTATATGCATAAACAGATCACAAGAACTTTCAAATAGTCAGTTTATGCTTGTGTGCATGTCACTGTGCATGTGGTGCTGGTGCTTTACACTTTACTTTGGAAGCTTTAACATGGATTGCTCTAACCAATAGGATTGTCCAAATTTTTTGTACTATCAAAATTTCTAGCTTGCTTTGCCTTTTTTGTACTTTATAGCTGAAAAATTTCCATTTAAAGTAACGGCCTTCGCATTTTTCTTTGAGTTTTATTTAGCTTGTTCTTTCTAAACTTTCTTCTGAAAAAAAAGACAAATTTGGGCATGTTGCATTATTCTACAACCATTAGATCCATTTCCATCAAATGTTACAACCATTAAAAAATGCATGAGTTTATTTTTGAACAACGGCCATGTTTGGTTCATGTAATGGAATAACATGGAATACAATAGGTCTTCCATAAGGAATGGAATATAATAGCTATTCCATAAGGAATGGAATAGCTATTCTGTACTTTTTGAGAGGAGTGTTTATTCCACAAAATCTTGGAATAGAAATTCCATAGAATAACTATTACATGAACCAAATTAAAGAATAGTCATTCTATATGGAATAGCTATTCCATTCCACACCTATTCCATGAACCAAACATGGCTAACGATGTAAGTTTACTCTCTCAATAGACTAGAAAATTTATTGCATCTATATTTCAAGGTTTGACAGTGTTATTAATGCAGCAATTGGTATACTAAAATCAACAATGTCATCAAAACAGATCATAGTTGACTTCACTTGTAATATTCATGGGGCCAAAGAGAATTACTGAGGTTAAAGAAGTGGCCTGAACCATCTGGAAGTGGCTCTATCTTCAACACCTTCTTGACCTTACCTTCATCACTGTAAACTTCAAACAGTTGTTAGACTTAATGTAGGCTTTGATAAGCACATACGATAAACATATAGCTAGAAGTTAGAACTGAATTTCAAGATTGCAATCCGAGATAGTGTTAACCCAAGTAGACAACTGAATAAAACTACATCAATGAAATGGGAGACTTGTTCATGCATATGAGTAATTTTTTTTAATCTATGCAATTAACATCAATGAGTGAACGAAAAAAATAAGATTCATAAAGAATAAAACATTATGTAAGAATTTGAGGAAGTACCTCTTTCCCTTGTTAGGATCATGGAAAAATTCACAAGAGTCCCTAGCACCAAGGCTGAGAAGAGTTCCAATTTCTGTCACGGATAACGAGAACACCTGTAGATACGGAAAAAAACAATCATTAACATCAACATGTGGAAGAGTCCCTGGCATGAAGGCTAAGAAAGAGTTCCAATTTCTGTCACGTATTATTGTCACTAACATACGGAAGGGTAATAGTCGACTCGTCAAAGAGAAATGTAGCGATATACCTGCTTCCGACTCCAGTCATATAGGCGAACACCGGCAGCAGGGGCGAATTGTAAAAGCACGAAACCCTCCTTGGCTATCTTAAATGCCCCAGACTGCAGCACAACAACATTATATAGAGACAAAATATTTCGTTATTAAAAAAGAACGAACGGAAGCAGTTACCTCTAATGCAGCAAATTCAGGTGCTTTAGGTTCGACAGTAAGAGCAGCTTTGCCTTTGTAAATTGAATGACCCACAAAAACCTTAGGCTGCAATTCTACAACCCAAAAACAAAAACGCAAAATTAGTTCCATTTCAAAAAACAGAGTCAAGTGAAAGAGTAAGTTACCGGCGGAATCGTCAGAAGAGGGGCGTGAGGAGTTAAACCTCTGCGGCTTCTGCTCATAAAACTCCGGTTGACGGCAGTTAACGGCGAGGGTTCTGATGGTGGAGCTTCTTCTAAGAGAAAGAGTTTTGAAGGAGTGCAAAGAAGGCAGTGTGTTACAGTGAGAGCATAGTTTAGGGTTTTGGGTAGTCAGTGGAGAAGATAGCATTTTTAGCTGCTGCTGCATTTCTTCCTTCGCTGCTCAAAACTTTTTATTACAAAAACTTTAAAACGCAATATCTTCGACGTTCCAATGATTAACCAAGTCTTTCCAATTTTAAGAGAAACATTTAATAAAAACCCGCAATTATATCAAAGTGCATCAAATCAGCTCTTCTCTTATTTTTACCGACTCTCAACCCGCATTTGAAACACACTCTTTTAATTAAAAATTTACCTCGTCTGGAGAGCAGACACCATCTAGGTCCGCTCCTCCATCGTGGAAGATTAGGTCTGCTCCGGCGATTTAACGAGAAAAAAAAAATTTCGTTCGAGAAAAAAATCTGGTGAAAACAAAAATTATGGCGGCAGTTTCTGGTGAATGTGTGGTAAGCGGTGGAATAAAGCAGTTTCCGGTGAAAAATAAAGGGTGAATTGATCTGGTTTTATAAAATTTACGGGGATGATATCCTCACTATCTTTGGATGTTTTTGATAAAAAAACACAAATTATGGGTTAAATCCTCCAAAATGACTCATTTGATATTTTATGCCAAGTTGAGGGGGTGAACTTATCCTTTGTTCATTTAATAAAGTTAGTGTAATATTTTAATTTTGATAAAATCATTTTTTTTAATTTAAATCTGTTTTTATACTATCTAAAAAGAAAGGTGATTATGTCAAAATAAAATATTTTTCTATGACAATAGCATCACCCTTACTATAATTACTATTATTATTTTAAATTATTAATAAGATTTAATCATATTAAAAATTATAATTAACAAAAAATTAATATAAATATTACAAATAAAGTTATATTTAAATTTTTTTATCTATCTATATATAAGATTTATATTTATGGGAAGGGGAGGAGTATGCAAAATTGTAACATTAATCTTTATTAATACTTCAATCTCTATTATAAAATATAAAGTTAGCATGTTTCAGAGAAGGCTTAAGGTCTGAAAAACTACCGACCTTTCAAATTATTTTCAATAGCACCCTGACCTTGTAATTTTTTCAATAGCACCTTATTTTGTATTTTTGGCTTCCAATAGCACTCTGAATTAAAAAAAATTAGATGATTTGATTACCATAAGGATGAAAATTTTCAAAAAAACTAAATTTCAAGGTGAAATCATACTTATTTCTACTTGAACACTTTTAAACAAAACTTTTAACTTAAAAAAAATTCAAATAAGTCCTCGATAAATGAGTTTAATTTGTTGATTTATGGTGCTATTGAAAGTCAAAAATATAAAATAGGGTAAAATTGACTGTTTTACAAGGTCGGGGTGCTATTGAAAGCCAAAAATACGAAATAGGGTGCTATTGAAGAAATTACAAGGTGAGGGTGCAATTGAAAAAAATTTATAAGGTCGGTAGTTTTTCAGACCTTAAGCCTTCAGAGAAGCTATGGAGAGTTGTGAAGTGGATGATATGGGCTATACAGGTGGGGATTATACCTGGTCTAATAGGAGAAGGAATGGCGACTTAATTCAGGTGCGGTTAGACAGGTTTATGGCTAACATGAAATGGCAGGATCTGTTTCCAACGTGGCGAGTGTCCCATTTGTCTCGGTACAAATCTGACCACTGCCCTATTTTTCTTGATACCACGGCAGCAGCTACTGTTCAAGGGGAAAGCCAGAAACAACGGATTTTTCGCTTCGAACAAATGTGGATGACTCACGAGCATTTCGACAACGTGGTTTATTCAGCTTGGGGCGGGGGTAGAGGGTTTACAACGGATATTATGTCAAGAATTGAGGAGTGTGGTTCGAATATGCAGGCTTGGGCTTATTCTAATTTTGGGAGCGTTAAGAAAAACATAAAGAAGAAGCTCGATGAATTACATCGTCTCCGAAAACACCCCGTGCAAGATGATGTATATGAGCGGGTGGCTGTAGTCTCAACTGAGATCGATGACCTCCTTTCAAAGGAGGAAATCATGTGGAAGCAGCGCTCTCAGGCTGATTGGTTGCGAGAAGGAGACCGCAATACCAAATTTTTTCACAACAAGGCGTCCAACAGGAAGAAGAATAACTTTATCCAACGTATCAGGGATGAGAATGGTGATTGGAAATATGGTACGGAGGTTAATATAGCAGTGGACAAGTTTTACCGGCAGCTCCAACGAATCAGGACAAGGTCATCGACTGCATCGATTCAGGCCTTTCTATTGAGCAGGTTGTTGATCTACAGCGGGCTTTTAGCGAAGACGAGGTGGTCACTGCCCTTAAGCAAATGGGCTCCTTGAAGGCACCAGGTCCTGATGGTATGCCTGTTCTTTTTTATAATGCCTACTGGCATGTTGTGGGGCGCGATGTCATCTCTTGTGTTCTTGATTTTTTATCTATGGGGATTATGCCAAGCCGGGTTAATCATACCATCTTAACCCTTATTCCGAAAGTTGCTTCACCGGAGATGATGAAAAGATTTTAGGCCAATTAGTCTTTGTAATGTGATATACAAGATTATGGCGAAGGTTATTGCTAACAGACTTAAAGTCGTGCTATCGAGGCTAATTGATGAATCCCAGATTGCGTTTGTTCCTGGGCGCTTAATTACGGATAATGCAATAATTGCTTTTGAGATGTTTCATTCAATGGCTAAGAGGTCTCAAGGGAAAGCTGGGTCAGTTGCGCTTAAATTAGACATGAGTAAAGCATATGACGGGGTGGAATGGAGTTTTATAGAAAAGGTTATGATTAAAATGGGGTTACCTAGCCATTAGTGAATAATGGATTTCGTAGAGGACGCATTCTTTTGGAGGCGTTTCTGATCCGAGGCCAGGTATCACCAAAGTGAACCACCTCCTTCCTTCCTACATTGCTGTTGAATTCGACATATAAGTAAGTATTAATTCTGTAGTTAATCTATTTATTCGAATTACATGGATCTTGGTTTGGGTTTTAGATAAATTTTTGAAATTCTGCTACGTTACGAACCTAGAAAACCCAACAGTGATAATCATGGCTTGTATAACATCAGTATCCTTTACCTTTCTGATTAATGGGGCGCCAGTTGGTTCACTTCTCCCGGAACGTGGTCTTCGACAAGCCGACCCTTTATCGCCATACTTATTCCTCCTTTGCTCCGAAGGATTCTCATATCTGATTAGGAAAGGAATTCGGGACAGGTCTATTTCAAGTGGACGGAGCTGCAGGGGGGGACCTCACATAAGTCATCTGCTTTTCGCTGATGATAGTGTCCTCTTTATAAAGGCTATGGTGAAGAAGGGACAAGCGCTGAAAGGAATTATCCATGATTACGAGCAAGCGTCGGGCAAAGTCATCAATGTAGAAAAATCCGAGATCTACTTTAGCGCTGGAGTAACACAACATAACAGAACAACAATGGCCGAGCTGCTGGGATTTCGAGTGGTTAGTTACTTCAATAAATACTTAGGCATGCCTACGCTCGTCGGGAGATCAAAAAATCCCATCTTTGCTTTTCTGAAGGACCGACTTCACAAAAGAGTTCTCGGGTGAAATGGAGAAATTCTTGTCGAAAGCGGGTCGTGAGGTTCTCATCAAGTCGATAGCTCAATCGATCCCTACGTAAAGTTCTACTGACCGGAATCTCCATGCTTTCAACTTAGCCATGCTCGCAAAACAGGCTTGGAAGCTAATCCAGAATCCTTCTTCTCTTTGTGCTAGAGTGCTAAAAGCTAAGTACTATGTTATGTCGGGCGACCCAAGTCTAACACGAGCCGACCATAAAACCAGAGTTATAAACCACAGTTTATAATTTAATATCTAATAAAAATATTAATCAATATCGGAATAGAACTCAGTAGCTTGAAATCCAAGTAATTAAATATTACCGGCAAAAACTTCAAATAATAAATTAACAGATAAATAAAAGGCCAATTTATAAATTTAGCCAAATTGGCACGCTAAGCCAAAAACTCAAATTATTAATTAAACAATAATTATCAATAATTATCAATTTAATTTTTAAATAACTCAAATATTTTTTTTAGGTCTTAAAAATAATATATTTATTTTGACAACTTTGAAATTAAATAAAATCACCAAATTCTCATTTAATATAGTCAAATATAAATCATATATAATCCATAATAAGTTTAATATTAATTTAAATTTAAAAATACTAAAACCCAAAATAATTTCAAATTATAAATAATAATATTATTTAAAACGTTAATTGATAAGTCGAAACCAATTTCGTAAATTAAAATCAAAACCAATTAATAAAAATCAATATATAACTAGTTAACAATTAACCTAAGTAACTTATTTAATTAACTCATAATAATTTAGTGATTCAAGCATCCCTTTAGCCAAAATAATCTAAGATTAGCCAAACATACATTGACATCTCATCGTCTTCTACCCCATTCATGAAACTAACCCGTCAAACCAACTTCAAGTAAAGATCCAAATCTCAAACTTGATAAATTCAAAACTTTCCAAATTTCAACCAACTATAGACACATTGAACCCCCAACAAGAATAAAACCTTAAGCAAGATAAAAGATTCAAGCCAACACAATAAGAGAAACCGAATCCAAAGAAGCCATTTACAGAAACTTGAAACCGAGAAAGCAAAACGGAGAATCATAAATCGAATAATAAACTACCAGTTAAGAGTTCAATGATTCAAACACCCAAAACACAAGAATCTACTCATCCTAAGAAGCCATAATCAATACCCAAGAAAGAACAATAATTGGCAGTAACACTATTAAAAGTTCACAGTTTATAGCAAAACAATACGGTGAGACGGCGTCGATT